>NC_090922.1:901347754-901972754 GCF_040938575.1 Ambystoma mexicanum
TCGCCCCGGTAACTTAGGGTTAGGGTTAGGGTTAGACCCTAAGTTAATTTATGCAAAAAAAGGGGGGTCTGGGAAACTCTCTACCAGCACGAACACAGCCCATTGACTTGTTCTTGGGTGGATGGCCCCTGGGAGAGTCTCAGCCAAGTCTTTAGCTCACTGTTCTTTTCACAGAGCTCACTGTTCTTAGAGAGGCAACAGTTTCACCTCACTGATGATGCCCAACAAGGCTGAAACACGTGTATGGGGTTACTGATGGTACTCTTGTTCAGGGGAGAATTGCCTAGCATTTCGGCGCTGGACTGCCCCTGGGCAGGACAAAGGCTGATATGCGGGGAAATTTCTTCTCTGAGAAAGGGACAGTGAGATAAAGACTTGGTAGAGTCTCTCCCAGGGGTTATTCACCCAAGAACAGGTCATTGGGCTGTGTTTGTGCTGGTAGAGAGATTCCCAGACCCCCCTTTGTTTTGAATAAATTAACTTTGGGTTTTACCCTAAGTTAACAGGGCGATCCAGACGTGGATCCCTTGCTCACTGTTCTTAGAGAGGCAACAGTTTCACCTCACTGATGATGCCCAACAAAGCTGAAACAAGTGTATGGGGTTACTGATGGTACTCTTGTTCAGAGGAGAATTGCCTAGTATTTCGGCGCTGGACTGCCCCTGGGCAGGACAAAGGCTGATATGCGGGGAAATTTCTTCTCTGAGAAAGGGACAGTGAGCTAAAGACTTGGCAGTGTCTCTCCCAGGGGTTATTCACCCAAGAACAGGTCATTGGGCTGTGTTCGTGCTAGTAGAGAGATTCCCAGACACCCCTTTGTTTTCAGTTTAAATGTTGGGATTGAATGGAGTTTATTCCTCCATAAATTATCTTTACATTCCCTTCAGACGTTAGTTAATGAACAAAAAACTGCATGATCATAACTAACCTAGTCGATACGATACAGAGTTCCGCTATACAAGATGGACAATAACTGTCCTTTCCATTGAACTTGTGGGGAGAGTATTCAACGTCCATGACATAACTCTGTGACACTTTTATATTTGTATATGTCCATTCCAACAATAACCGAATTTGAGATATTCCCTGAACCCACTTTGGTTGGATTTACTAAATACCATCAGGGATCTCAACTTAGAAAGGACTTCCCTTCTACTTAAACTTGATGCAGTTATAACAACAACTGCAACTGTGTCTAAGAGGAACATTAGAACATCTTTATTTGTTCAAATTAAACATGAGCAGATTATATTGGCAATTGAACCCAAATAAGAATATTTATACACTCCCTTTCTCTCGAAAAAACACAGGTGTAATACTATATATATACGCTTAACACCTGCGTTAAATTTTTGTGCCAAAAAGAACTATAGGTTATAAAATCTTTTTCCTATTAAAAAGGGCACTGAAAAAATACATACACCTGATAAAATTAGGCTATACTGGTTTTAGCATTATAAACGTTATTCATTTGGAATTGAGAAGCAAGATTGAGGCTCTGTAAAAACATACACATTTTTTCAGTTGTGGACACCATTTTTTTTCTCACAAGATGGCGTCCGCAACATCCCACTCGGTCCTCTCTACGCTAAGTCTAGTCTTTGCACACAAATAAAATTACACTAGGCAGCTGTCGATTGAAGCCGCCGAGATCCAAACAGTGCAAACGGCGAGGAGGCAACGAACAAACAATCTTTGAGGAGGTAAGCATGCAAAACCTATCCAAGAGGCAACACACACGTATATAACGCAGATGTATTTTCTTATATTTTTTAACCATCTGCTGGCCACTAATCAAAGTATTTATGCCTACAGACTGAATCCTTCTCTCCCTCCTTGCCAACCAGATGGGATTCTCTGGCACTGTCCTGAATTGGTTCACCTCCTACCTCTTAAGCAGACTCCAGGCTATTCAAATTAACTTGTTTTGTTCTAACCAACTCCAGGTCTCCTGCAGAGTCCCCCAAAGCTCCATCCTCTGACCAATTCTTTTTAACCTTTACATGGAGCCTTTTGGTACTCTCCTCAATAATACCAATATAGCCTACCCAAGAGGCAACACACACATAGATAACGCAGATGCATTTTCTTATATTTTTGAACCATCTGCTGGTCACTAATGGAAGTATTTATGCCTACGGACTGAGCATCATGGAAGAACCTGTAAATTAACGTTAAAGCTGAATCAAATACTCCGTCCAAGTAACGTGAGAACAGCGCTTTTGTTACAGGTAAAAAGCTTATTCACCATAAGCCAGCAGGTGTTTGAAATTGCTGCACTGCTATTGAGAAAGATTCTGTCTTCATTTAGACAACATTTAAAATACCTGTTCTGAGATGAGGTGGCATGCTCGATGCAAGAGCTCCACATAGGTAAAGCCTGGATACAAGTTTTTGAGCACTTATAGGTTCGAAAAATGTCTTTGCCAAATTACGATGCCGACCACCTCGTGGTTGTGAATGTCTTTTGAAGAACAAATTAGGTTTTCTCATGTGGAAATATTTAAGATGTCACTTTTAATAGCAGCAGACATGAGGAATTATACTTGATTTATTCTTACAGCTCAATGTCTGTGAGGAACAAAACTCTGGGCAATTGAAAATTCCCCTCAATATTATCGCACACGAAGCCCCACACGTCTTTAAAGCAATTAAAAGGTTAGTGTAAAACTTTTGCAATCGTCTTTCAATAGAGATACAATATGACTAATGGTTTTTACTATGTCACCAACACGCTTTTTGTTTTGGCTTTTAGATTGTCAGAAGTGAAGGTTATCAATTTCTGGGCCATCAGTCCACATCTTTCAACATTTTGTGTCATCAATCAATGTCCTGAAGACGGGTTCAGCGAACGCCTTTCAGCATATTCATTTGGCTATAGATTGCTAGATCTATTTGTTATGGCTAGGACCTAGAAACACATTACTTTGTGTCGACACAGTCAAGGACAAATACATCATGATTTGAGGATACATGTAATAACTAAATGTCTACCTCACATCCCTACTAAGCACACGATTCTGTTATATAAGAAAAATGGTTGTGTTCAGCCCAATGAAGGATTGATCTGTTTATTGGTCCAAAAAATATATTTTTTCAATGATTGTTTTTATGTGATGTCTTTTGTAAGTGATTGTTTTATCATTTTTTTTAAAGAAATGATTGAATGTTTTGCATTTATAAATAAAAATATGTGTATCTCTATTTTTCTGTCTACATGCATTGATTGACAAGAAACACAGCACTTTTTGCAATTGAACACACCTAGTACGTGTGTAGGCGGGTAGCTGTTTTTGTGGTATTTTCTATATACATGTGTATTATTTGTCCTCCACCACACAGCCCCATAAAAAAGAGGACTATACAGCTCTAATTTCTATTTTCTTCATCTACAAAGCAGTCATGAGTAGCACACCAGCATACCTGGTGGCTACGCTCCACATACCTGGTGGCACAAGCTCCTCTGGCAGCAAATTGGCCAACCGCCTTGAATCACAACTCGTCCGCAAAGAGAGGTAGGCCAAACAATCCTTCTTGTGTAATGCACACACCCTCTGGAACGCAATCCAGTGTGTCAGCTCAGAATGCCCACACAATTCTCCAATTTTACAAATCTCTCAAAACATGACTCTTTCAACAACACTTAACCAAGAAATAGTTCCATTGGACGCACATATCGATGCACATACCTCACAGTACTGCGCTACTGTAAAAGATGACTGCCCAAATGCTGGCTACCCACTTTCTGTACAACAGTCTGCTGTTCTCGAGCTAGGTCCACGATTTAAACAATACAAAATAAAATATAATAAATAAATTCAACCCAGATCCTCAATAAAGATCAATAACGACTTAAGGATATATATCCTTTTTCAATATGTATTACTTCACCTGTTGCCAATACTTTCTTCATTCTGTTGGGGGCAACATAATTGTGTAATTCGCCTTGGTCTGTCCAAATCAAAAACTCCTTCTCTGTGTCATACACACTCACCAATGCCTTTCTAAGACTGCTTTTTAATTTGGCTCCAGTTTCAAATTTTTATGATGAGACACCAAACAAGTTTTTTTGGTTAACTGATTTTATTAAAGATATGCTTCATATATAGCGCTCATAAAATACAATTCATTAAAGGTCTTACTCATCAATCATGATTACATTTCATAATGAAAACCGAACGACCACTAAATTTAAACATCTTATCCATATTTGAACAAATGGCTTAGAGACGAATATCTTTACAATAAATATCTAAGTAGATACGTATCAATACATAAAACAGCACAGGGTGGTCAACAACATACAAAAGGAGAGCCTCTAATACATATTGGGTAACACAGAAATACCGTAGCAGCAAATGCACTTCAATCCTAGGACTATTTGATAAAACATGTCTTAATTCCATGTATAAAGCACCACTCAAACAGATAAACGAGGTGCTTGTTAAATAGATGATAAACAGATGCCACTTCAATTCATATTTCGTAGATCCTATTGGATTATTGGCAATACATTTTTCTATTCTATGGACATTACAGCTATTATGTCACCACATGTATGTCGTAATCTTTGGAAAACATTTCCAATTAGATGTGATCATAGGAGTTGCAATAAATAAACCACATATAAGGAATGAGTTATCAATAGCGATGGAATTAAAAGATAAACTTCGTAATAAGATGTTGCCGAAAGTAAGGGGAAGATGAACATTACAAATATGAGCAAAATAGTTCCAAACAAATGTCCAGAATATTTTAGTAAAACTACATTCATAGATCACATGGCTAAAGGAGCCGACAGTAGTATTACATGACCAACAGGTCCCAACATTAACCAAATTACAATGAAATAATTGTAACGGTGTAATGAAGGCCCTATGGCAGTGGTCGAAGTGTATGAAAAGAAGTAGTAGAATGATGTTCCCTGCTGGGCTGCCCCCGCTTCCCACAAACCCCATCGACATGTTCCTGACATGCGCAATCCAAACCCTCAAACAAACGCGCCGGCTGTTAAGGTAACGTTCAGTGCAGTGCACTGAAGTCCAAGTTTCAACTTCTTCCTACACTTTTATTTTAAAACAAAACCATTCTGGACCGACTTCTTGAACATAACAGTATAGGGATGGTAAACAAGAAAAGTATAGGAGCACCGCTCGCAGCCGCTCCTGACCACTTCAACCACTGCTCTATGTGTAAAGAAGAAAAATCTTTGAGTTAGATTTGCTGATGTGGATACTTGTTTGACTTTCTTCCATATAAACAATCATTCAGAACCTTGAAACGCCATATTGCAATCATGATCCCATTGTTCTTCTATGCGTTATTTGATTTCAACAGATTTGGTATAAATTCTTGAAGCTCTAAATAGTGATATAGCTGCATACACACGTCTACAATATGGATGAAGGTAAGAATGTGAAATGGAGGACCTCATTTTGTGTTCACTAACTGATAGAGGATTTTCATTTATATAGCACCTTTATCCCACTGGTATGGCCTCAACACGCTGTGTGCTGGGAACACCCTCGGAACCAAAGTCCAAGGCATAGGAAAAATGTCAGAAGGATTAGAATGTGTGTGTGCATTTGGCTAAGATAAGGAGTTAGGTGTGCTGTCCGAGCTACATTTATAGCAACCCATGATGTTCAGGCATTTAGATGGGTGCTGAGGTGGTCAGGAGAAAGCGCAAGAGACACAAATTATGTGTCCAGCTAGACCACATTTTTTGTTGTAGGTTGTCGCTGCATTCTGATGCCAGTGGTGTTGTGCGTTGTGTTATCTGTTCTTTGGAAAGTGAGTGCCTGCATGTGAGTAGCCATTCCTTTGGCCGGTGTCCATCGAAGCGGTGCATGAATAAGTACCTTGAAGCTCTGAAATGGACCTTCTGCTTGCAGTAGCTGTTTAGTCAGTCAGATCGTCTGTATAACAGCCGGATTCCGCAAAAACCTTTTGGTGTACTATAAAGTCAATCCACAGAAACGTCATGGGCTGTAGAGAGGATATCATTGCATAGTTGCTGTATGCCCTGCGGTGGCCACCTCAAGAAGCCTTTTGGTGCAATTAGACACACTGTCCATGTGGGTTCTCCACGTGCAATTAGACAGGCTGCCATTATAACCATCTAGACATACTATGCAGGCTGACAAACTTATACATTCTCGGTACAGAACAGGCCACCATAGCAGAGATGTCAATTCTGCTTCGAGATTGGCCCTTATCTTGCTCTTTTGCAATACTCTGGGTGTCATTGGTGTGTGGCACAGATTGGTTGATGTGCATGGCTGTGCCAAGGCTTGGGTTGAATGGAGGTTGGTGTGAAAAGTTCAGGATGCTGGAGGTAATAAGCAGGTTTTGAGAGCCTTTCTGAAGGAGAGGTAGTCCTCATTGCATGTGATGTTCAGGGGAAGGTAGTTCCAGAGGGAAGGAACTTGGACAGAAAAGGAGACTCCTCCAATTCTAGTGGAATTGGTTTAGAGGAGCATAAGGAGGAGTTCAGGGCCAGATCTGAGGTTTCTAGTAGAGTATGTATTTCTGTTGGAGGCATTCTGGGCCTTTCTTGTGGAGGGTGCTGTCTATGATGCTCAGGGCTTTGGAATGTGCTTGTCGACTGATAGGAAGCCAATGGAACACTCTAATGGCAGATGTGCTCTCTAGCTGAGAGAGAAAGGAGGAATCTGGCAGGGTAGGTTTGGATTCTGGGGAGTTTTCTGAGCTGATAGGCAGGGGCGCCCAGATAGAACAAATTGACATTGACTAAACGGGAGAGGATGATGGCAACGATTGCTGAGACTGAGACGGTAGGAGAGATAGGGAGAAACATGCCTGAGGATGTGTAATTGTAAGTGGCACATTCTGGACAGGTTTTTGATGTGTTAAGAGACAGTTAGGTCAGAGTCCAAAGTGCATTCCAGGTTTTTGACTGAGACAGACACTGTGGGAGAGACTCCTAGGGAGGGTGGCCAAGGGGTGGTTTGGGGGAAGAGGGAGGTGTTGCCACAGATTAGTATTTCAGTTTTGCTAGGATTGAGGATGAGGTGGTTGGTCGTCATCCAATGATCGATTTCAGAGAGGCAGGTGGCCAGGGTAGTCTGGGAGAAGCCTGCATCTTGGGAATCTTGAAAATTATTTAAGTATCATCGGAACAGTTGTAGCAGGTAAGGTTGTGAGCATGGATGATTGCAGGGAGAGGGCTAAGAATTAGATTGAAGAAGAGGGGTGTCAAGGAAGCTCCTTGTGGGACCCCTTTGGTGACAGTTAAGGGGGGAAGGAGAAATGAGGGAGAAGCATGATTTGTGTGCGATTGGAGAGGAAGGACGAACTACACTAATGGGTGGTGTCCCCGATGCCTAAGGAGTAGAGTCTATTGGTGAGGATAGCGTGGTTGATAGTTCCAAAGGTGGCAAAGAGGATGAGGAGGATGAGTGCAGCACATCCTTCTGAGACTGCCTTTCTTTTGATGTCATCCTAGACGGAGATGAGTGAAGATTCCTTCCTCAGAGGGGCCGGAAACCAAACTGGACAGGGTTCAGAAGGCAGTTGGATTCTGTGTAGATGCAAAGCTGTGAATAAGTGGCGCGGTCTAAGAGTTTGGCAGTGAAGCAAGTGTTACAGATGGAGTAGTAGTTGGAAGGAATGGGAGGGTTGAGGGAGAGATTTTTTAGGTGGGGCATGACGTGGGAAGTTTTGAAGCCCTCTGGGAAAGTGCCAGTAATAAGAGAATGGTTGATGATGGATCTGGCAATTCTACTAGTGCAGGTTGAGGAGAGGATGTTCTTAAGGAGTGAGGGGGGACACAGATATCCAAGGGAAACAGAAGGGCAGCTTTAGGATAGTGGTTTTTGGAAGATCATGTTGGAAAATTCTGTGAAGGAAGTGCGGGTAGGCTGGGAGGGCAGAGGAGAGGATGAGAATTGAGGTGGAGGACAGAGGGAATGGGGAAGGAAGCTAGTTTAAAGTTGATGGAATTGTCTGTCAATGGCCATATTCTAAAAATGATCTGACAGGGCATAGCAGAGCGCTTAGGAGTTGGAGGAGGGGGGTTGGAACAGCTAGGAGCTTTGAATTTTGCAATGATCCTGTGGAGTTCTCTGCTAGCATTACTGGAGTTGGTTATTCTGTTCCCATAGAAGAATCTTTTGGCTTTCCTGAATTCAATCCTCTATGCTCTATTCAGTCTGTAATAGGCGGCTTCATTTTGAGACGTTTTGTTGGCCCGCCATGTGTGTTCCAGGTGATGTTTAAGGTTTAAGTGTTTTAATGGATTTAGGGAGGGGGTGTACCACTTGGGTTTTGGACCTGCTCTCAGGGAAGCCGATTGCTGGGAGAGGAGTGAGGGCATCAGAGAACCATTGGTCAAAAAGGTCAATTGAAGGAGGCCCTTTATGGAGGGAGAGGGATGCGAGGGAGTGTGAAAGGGAATAGGCCAGATCAGGATTTACAATTTACTTGTTCCAGAGAGGAATAGTGGTAGATGGGGGCGGGGTCACAGGCGGGGTGGGGAGTTGAAGGGGTCATAAGGGAGAAGAAGATGGCCGAGTGATCAGTCCAGATTAAGGGATGGAAGATGAGGTGGAGATCTAGTCGGTACAGCTGAATAGGGCATCTAGTGTGTGACCTGCCAAGTGGGTGTGGTGGGAAATGTGAGGGGTCAGAAATGCGAGATTGGACACAAAGGTATAGTTTTCTTAATGTTTGCCATTTATTAAAATAAGAAGGGATGAGATAAACGCTTATCTTTCCCTCCCTAGCCTAACGTGAATATCCCGACCTAGCTAACTAAAGAAAGATGACATATTGTCCATGAAGTCTATGACCCTCACACTAATGCATACAACACAAGGGTACAACAAATATTTTCCTGTCTTACAGTCAACAAAATAGTGCAAAAGTCCAAACGTATACATTTTAGAATGCACTCCTTATTACCATGGTTGGCTCCCTTCCCCTGGATCAGCCAAGAAATACCCTTGGAAAAGTTCAGATTAATTAAAGTTCTGTTCACTTCAACAAAAAAATTATTTTCCATCCACTGTGTCCTTCCACTTGGTAAAGTAAAGGTCTCTTTCATAAACACTTGTTCAAAAATCTAAGCAATTGGTTTTCTCCACATGTTTTTCTCAGGAACCACAACCACATTTCTTCACAGCAACTGTTTCTTTCCTGGTCAACTTGCCTGCTAGGACTAACTACAAGTGGTCCCTTTCGAAGTTTATTTGCCTCGCAGGACAAAAATAAGAATACTACAGTCGGTTTCTTATGTTAGTGGCAATATGGGTTAATGATTTCCCCAAACTAGTGTCTCAGGAAAGAATAACTGCACCCTTGTTGCCCTTTTATCATTGTTATAGTCCCGGCACTGCTGTTAATGTGGGTGTTGTGATTAACTTTGCATGCATCTGGTGCAAGTGACTAGAATGTTGAGATGGAATGCAGGGCTTAGAATGTTTATCTATGAGTGTGTTCCAGGTTTCTCAGTTGGAAGGATGTAAGCCCTGAGAGAGGATGTTGGTGGGTGTCCTATGTCCCCTTTTACTTACCTGACTCTAAGAACTGTATTTGATGTGCCTGAACTTAAGTAAATAAGTTAACAGTTCACTGGAGTGTCAGAGTCATTTATGGCTGGACCCTGAATTCAACAGTGGTTACAAATTTCTCCAAGTTGACATCTCTTAAATGTAGAATTGTCCCCTTTTTGCACTCTTACTTCTTCTGGATAGCCCCTTGACTGTTGGCAATGTGGGTTACAGGTTTCCTCAAGTTGACATTTCATAAAAGGAGAATTTAACCCTTTTTACCTTCTTACTCTACTTGCTTGGTATTCAAAATAGTCTGATTTTAGCCAACGTTCCACTCGGAGCACCCCTGGGTTACCTTCCATTGCAGGCCAATACACCAGCTCTGTTTGGCATCTCCTTGATGCTCCCTGCTGCTGCTGCTGTGGTGGAAATCCACTTGACAGCTTTGCTGTACCTGCCACCACCTGCATGATCTCTCTCTTGAGCCCTGCAGGCTCTGCTGGGTCTTTGCATCCTGCAGCAAATCCAGGGAACTCACGTCGGGTCGGGAGCACATCTCCCACACAGCTGACGTGCTCTGCCTGCTGCTGACCACCACTCTGCATCCTGCTGCATGTACTCTGCAAAATTGCAAGCCTCTCTTCCTGCGTTGGCTTCTGCTGGCGTTCAAACTGCTGCTGCACTTCCAACTGCTTTGGTTTTGTTCCTGACTGCTTCTGTCTCTGCTTCTCCTTTCCTTCTTCTCCCCAGCTGTGGTCCATTTTCAGATTTAAATGTCACGCTCTGGTGCCTTGCCTTCAAACAACTGGACTGCATATTCCTTCAGTGGCATCTTTGGTCCTCATTGACTCTTGGTCCTTCTTCCTTGTCCCAGTACCTCAGCATTATGGATCTTCATTTCTAATTGATAGTTGAACTGAATAGTATTAGATTTTAGAAGATGTTATATGATTGATGTGTGACTTAACATTAGGGCTAAGACTAACACCCAAGACAAAGGCATGGCCATTAAAAGATGTCACATCTGATTCAGGAACTCCCAATGTATACAACTTATTCTGTCTAGGTAAACTTTCACAAAAGGTTCCTTGGGTTTCCTCATGAGAAGAACTTGTGCAATGACAGGATGCCATCAGATATTTGGGAACACTCATCCTCACAAGAAGATGAATACTGCGTCTCTTCCAAAGGAGTTACCACTTTTCCCTGACAACCATCTCCTCCCATGTGATCCTCCTTCATAATACCACCCCCAGGGTTAGGATCAGGTAGCGTCTGCCTTCCCCTGGCCACATGGGAGGATATCTTACGCTGGGGTTCAGTGATGACTCTGCAGGATTCATCCCACTAATCAGTCGTGTAAGGTTAAGAGCTTCCAAGTTATCAATGAGAAGACGTGCCATAGGGTTTGAGGGAAAATCAAACCAGATTTTTGAAATCTCCTAGTAAGGTGAGGGAAGGGTGAGTGATCAGAAAAGCTGATAGAGAGTTGCTAAGAGCATCTGTATAAAGTTTTTGGTTAAAGCCAGGGAGTTTGTAAAGGAGTATGAAAGAGTGGGTGGAACGAGTAACAGACTTGGAATTTTGCAGTAGCGATTTGCAGTCAGTGTTGCATGGCTGTTTTTCGGAGTGTAAAACTGAGTGGTTTTATTTGTGGAGGATGGTTAATCCTCCAGCTCTGCTGGCCCAGTTATGGGTGATGAGGGAGTAGCCGGGAGGGAAGGCCTCATGTGCGGCAGGTTCAAAATCATCAGAGAACCAAGTTTCAGTGATGAAGATAATGGGCCTCATTACACGGACGGCGGTAAGGGTTAACGGTCACCGTTAATGGCAACGGTGACCGTTAACCCTTACCGCCGTACTACGAGGTCCCTTTGCGGGTTGGAGGATTTAACGCCTGCTTCTTGCAGGCGTTAAAATCCAACCCGCTAAGGGACCTCGGAGCTAATTACGGCACCGCAAAATTGCGGTGCCGTAATTAGCGCCTTCCCCAGTCCCATAGAGCCCTATGGGGCAGAAATGGGAATGGGGAAGGGCAATGGCGGAAAGGGGATTTACCGCCCCTCCAACCTTGGAATGGGGCGGTAAATCCCCTTTCCGCCAAGGCGGTGCCGGTATTTTACCGGCATGAGCCATGGCGCTAATAGCGCCATGGCTCACCGCCTACCGTGTAATGAGGCCCAATGTCTGGCGTTTAGTTTGAGATGAAGTCAAAGATGAGGTGTTTGTTTCTGGAAACAGATCTGGCATAGATGAGGATGCAGGAGAGCTGGTAGGAATCGAGATGGTACGATGTCCTTTCATCGTGCGATGTTTTTTCGTGGGGTTTTCTACTGCGCATTTTTTAACGAAATAAAATGCATCAACATTTTTAGGGGGTTGGAAAAATATATATTTGGGGTGTGGGTGTTCAGGAATATATTAAAAAAATAAAGGAGATGGGGGTTTGGTGGGGGGATCCCCCCCAAAAATAAAAAAATAAAAAATGTGATGCACTTTTTTCATTAAAAAAACTGCGGTAAAAAAACCAGCAAAAAAACATCCCACAATGAAATGACATGGAACCATTGAGGTGCAGAGTGCTTCCTGGAGTGATGGATGGAGAGGTGTGTTTAGGAGAGTGGGGAGAGAAGGGAGTGCAGGGGGAGGTAGAGGGTTTTGGGAATGCAGGATTGGGGTCCCTGAGTGGAAGACGGGGAGTGTAGATGTGAGCAGGTTGGAGGAAGGAGGAGTGATGGTAGGCAGACATAATTCAAGAGGAGGTCTGGAGCTGATGGTGAGGTAGAGGCAGGGAGGTTCGGGGGGCTACTTGTGTGGGGGAGGAGGGGAGTGCTGCTGTATGAAAGGGGGGATATGAAAGGCAGGGTGCACTGGGAGGAAGGGATGGGATGGTGGTCGGGGGTAGGAGAAATTCAGGGAGGTCCGGGCTACACTTAGGAAGGGGAAATGTGCATTATGGAGGGAGGGGAGATGGATAAGAGTGGCTTGAGGAGGCAAGAGCCATTGAGGAGGAGGTGGAGGGTGAGGTGGAGAGACAGGGAGAGCCAGGCATCTGGTTTCTTGGAAGACAGCGTGGGACTATATTCTGGGATGTGTGTGGCATGGTGGAGTGAAAGCAATTGGAGACTTGATGGTAGAGAGCACCTAGTGACTTTGGTGAAGTGTGTGATATGGACTGAAAGACTCATGCTTGTTCAGAAAATTGTGCAGAGTCTGGGAATGTATCTGGGAATAAAGCTTGGACAGAGTATCTAAAGTGTGTTCAACAATAAGTAATAGCTCTTAAAGGGAAGATAGAATATAGGAGAAAACAGTATCTACAATGCAGCTAGATTCAACAGAGTACAGAAAACTAATATGCAGCTAGATTCAGAATGTAAAACAGTACATAAAATGCAGCTAGATTCAAGATGGGTCCAGAACCTTATGTCGGGGTGATTTCCCGGGGGCCGGCAGAGCCGTCCACGGACCGTCGGGGCTGGGGAGGCCCCAACTCCTCCTGCGTCCCAAAAGGAGTATGAGGCACACACAAGGGCAAAGTAATTACTGCTGTTTATTATAGTAATGGCAGGGACAGTTCTCAGCTCATTTGCATCCGGTGAGACTCTCAGTGTTAGTTGGGCTCGTAGGCCCTTTTTACCGTAGTATGACGCACTACTTGCGTCACCTGGGAAAATTGTCACAAAACCTAACCCCACTTCGTGTTGGCTCCCCGAGTGGTAGGGTTAGTATAGTTACCGATAGGAGAGGGGGTGATTGGATAAGGACAGGTCAGCTGGTACACTTGGGTTGTCCCTAAAGGTTGCTACACCGAAACTGTTACAAGGGGACATTTGGTGATTGGCTAACAAAAATGGTGTCAGTGATGAGCCCCTTGTATTCTGATTGGTTCCCTCGCGAGCCCCCAAGCCTGGGACCATCGTCGTTCCCAGCTCGCGATGTACCTGGTGTTGGCAACAATGTGCAACTATGTGTTAGAGGTGGACAATGGACAGGTCTGGCTAGTGGCTAATGTGCATGTCTTTCCCATCCAGCGACTTTCTGTCTCGTGAGCTTGGCATTTTGCCAGTTTGGCTTGGTCACGTGTGGAGAGACCGTGGCTGGAGCAGAATTATGAGCATTTGATTTGGATTTCGGCTCTGAGGGGCGCTTGGCGGTGGCAGGTGTAACCTTGGCAGGGGGAGCGCGGCATGTGGGTTTCAACATTGCAGCCTTGGCTGTGGGCTCTCGCAGGGGCTCGTTCTGCGTGGTCAGCACTTTGCTTTTTCGTCTTGGGAGGATTTTTCGTCTGAGAGGCTCCTGCCTGGGGACTCTTGCATTGCGGCCTACTTTTGGCCTTGCTTCTCGGTGGCGGTACACAATCCATAATATGGGGTCGTGGAGGGCGGAGTGTCATAGGCATCAGAAAATACATGGGGTGGTGTCTTCGTAGGGATAGGTAGCAGGAAAGCATCTGCAAGCATGTATACATGAGCTCTTCAGGCGTCTTGGGTTTCTGCAGTGCTGTAGGAGACCTATAACAACGATGCGCGTCTGTGGGTGTGTCAGCCTGCTGCGTCATAGCACTGAATATGTTCTTCGTGTGGGTTGGTGTGTGAGTGACCATTGTGCATGGTGGCACATGTGTTCTTGTCTGTTGGCTATGTCGTCATGGCATCTCTAACCATGATGGTATTTGTGGCTGTTGTCTAATCGAGTTGGTCCATGAGGCAGGCGTCGGCTTGACCAGGACGTGCTAGTGGGCAGGCTCCCCGGGCGTGTGGGCCGTGGACACAGGGGACCTGGGCATCCGGTGAGGGGGTGAATTGGTTGAACTCCTCTCGTGGGGGGTCCTTGGGTCTTGATGTCCTGGGCCATGGTTTGGATGAGACTGGGGGAAGGGTGTTTTCCCATTTTCCTACTTCAGTCCCCCCTCTGGTCGAATTGTCGACCACAAAATTATCTGCTCTTTTGTCTCCGTGTACTCTCCATACTTTTGGTATTCCCACTAGATGTCCATACTGGTTCACGTGATCTTCAAACGACCAGTACATGTACACGCACCCACCACCAGGCTTGCAATAAACCAGGCTTGGAATAAACCCATTTTCTAACGTAACTCTTCGGGTTTCTCAGGTTTTCTACCTTCACTGATGGTGGATATAAGTCTGCATGCATTATCTGTTGGCGTAACCTTTCACGTTCTTTTAGGATGATGTCTGTGTGTGTTGTCGTCTTCAGCTGGCATTAAGGCGTGCATGCCAATCATTTCTATCATCTCATCCATTGTACATGCTGACCTTGCTCTCCATAACCTCATTCCTAACAGGGCGGCCATTCCCAGTATTATGCATCCTGCTATTATTTTAAGACCGTCTGACAGCCACAATGGCATCCATGACCATAGGTAGGAAAACCAGCTGCCGTCTCTCTTCACTCCCTTCGCTTCTTCTTCCATCTTGGCGTGCATCTTGGCAAGTTGTGATACTGCCTCAGACAGCGTGCCGTTGTCTGCGTCGTTGGCAGGGTTAAATGTGCAACACGAGCTCCCAATTTTTGCACAAACTCCTCCTTCCATTGCTGTTAGGAGGTCCAACACATATCTGTTCTGGAGCGCCACCATTCGCACTGCCCTTAGTTCTTCCTTTATCACGTTGAATCCATTGACGGTGGAGTTAATTGTTATCATAAATTCCCATCTTGTGATCTGGAGCCACTTCGCATTTGCATACGCTTGCATCCCTGGCTGTATTATAGAGGAGAAAAACATTGCCGCCCTGCTGAACAGTCTGTGTTCTGGTGGGATATCACTAGGAGCTGTTTCTGATCTTCCCCATAGGTAGTTCCCGGTCAGTGGTTCCCCTTGTCTTTTCATTCTTGATAGGCATGCCGTGCTGTCCTTTTCCCCCTCCTCCTCCTATCTTCACTGACCTTTTCTTCCTTTTGTTCCCATTGTCCATCTTAGGGA
This sequence comes from Ambystoma mexicanum, assembly GCF_040938575.1. NCBI lineage: Eukaryota > Metazoa > Chordata > Amphibia > Caudata > Ambystomatidae > Ambystoma > Ambystoma mexicanum. The sequence continues at coordinate 901,363,217 of NC_090922.1, forward strand.
AGTTCCCCAGGTTGACATGTTTCTGTGGTACTACCAGGGATGGTACGTTGATGTGTACCATAGTGCATATTCCATTCCATGATGGTGGCAGGCTGTAGTATGCTCTTGCTCCGCTGGCCCAATAGTGGTCCATTAGAACTGTTGTACCGGCACCCCCCTCAGCTATCATTACTGTTCTTTTGCAGTTGTTGTTTCTGCCAACACCAACATCCCCATCGTGTTGATAACATAGTGTAGATGCAGTTAGTGGAAGTATTGTTATTGGATCCTCGTCCTTCTCTAACCATGTTACTAGTGCTGCGCTCCTTGTCCAGCCGTTGTAACATTTATTGTTCTCTTCAGTTACTGTTACTACTGTTGCCTTTGTCAATGTTACCATGTTGCTTCCCACAACCCCATCTACCCATCCTTCTTTCGTGTATACCTTTCCATATATTAATATCAGTGGTCTTTCCTAGCACCCTGGTATCCCAGGAACTTCTCTTGCACGCCATTCACATGGTAGGTAGTTCAATGTTACTTCCTTTGTTTCCCCTTTGTCTGGTCCATCCGTCAAATATTGGAGCCCTTGTGTATGCTGTAGTTATCGTACGTGGGAAGTTTTTTGATGAAGTTATTTTCATACGGGTATGTGACCATCGTTTTCCATTTCAGTGTTGCTAGTCTCCCTTGGAATCCTCCTTTTGTTTGGAACAGGGCCAGGTATAGCAGGCACTCTAATGATGTTGCAGGTACCTCAGTAGCCACAAATTGTCAAAAGCCTCTTTCTTTCTCACCTTTTTCTCCTTGCTTGTGTTCTTCCGGGATGAGGCTTCTTTCTTTTTCACCGACCGTGACTTGTACAGGCTGGAACGCGAGTCCTCGGATTCCAGCGTGGAAGCTGGCTGCCAAGCTGGTAGCGTTCGAATTCCAGGAACAAATGTCAATGAATTCAGGAAGGAAGGTAAGGATTGGAAAGGAGAGGGTTCCAGGAACAAAGAAGGAAGATAGAAATACACAGCAACGCAGAGACCGAACTTGAACAACGTCTAGTAACTCGTAGGGGTAGAGTTGAGACGCGCAGAGCCAAGGGGGTGTGCTGGTTTTCTAGGAAGCTGGCGACTGCACGCAAAGGCTAGACTGCAACGGTTCTGACTTGTCGGCCATCTTGGATGAATTGCAGTGTTTATGCCGTGGTCCATCGTGGACCATGAAGTCCAGAAGGGTCGAATCTGGCTACTCATGACAGTATGCCTCCTCCTGAGCCCGGACCCAGCTGGTTTGCTCGGGTGTATTTGTTGAAACTTCTGCAGTAGACGAGGAGCATTCATGTTAGAGATTGGTTCCCATGTACGCTCGCTGGGGGGATAACCTTCCACTCTACCAAATATTGTAGTTGGCCTTGTCTATATCTGGAATCACATATCCTGGAGACTTTGAATTCAACCTGATCATTGATGAGCACATGATTAGGTCTAGGAATAGTCTGATTCGATTGTATATATGGCTTCAATAAGGAGGTGTGAAAGACCGGATGAATTCTTTTCCAAGATTCTGGGAGCTGCAGTCGATATGCCACTGGGTTAATGATTTCTTTGATGGTGAAAGGTCCGTAGTACTTGGGAGCCAGTTTATTGGGCCGTAGATGTCGAGGAAGGAGTTTGGAGGATAGCCAGACTTCATCCCCTATTGAATAAGAAGGGCTAGGTCTCCGCTTGTCATCTGCATATCGTTTAACAGCTATCCTGGCCTTTTCCAGATGTTCCTTGGCATCCCTGTGAACGTTTACCAATGTTTCAATCCAGGAATCAGCTGCAGGGACCGGGGTTGGATGTGGTAAAACTGATGGTAAAACTGAAGGATGGAATCCTTGACTGCAGAGGAATGGACTTGTCTTGATGGCCGAATGGTCTGAATTGTTGTAAGCGAATTCGGCCACAGGAATCAATAGTGACCAATCTCCCTGGACCGTGCTCGCAAAACAGCGGAGATACTATTCAAGAGTCTGGTAGACTCTTTCGGTGATCCCGTTGGTTTGGGGATGGTAACCTGAAGATAATGCCTGCTGAATACCTAGTATTCAGCATAGTTGTTTCCAGAACAGTGAAACATACTGAGGACCTCTATCGAAGATGATCTTGGAAGGTAATCCATGGAGCCTAAATATGTGTTCGATAAATATCCCAGCAAGATCAAGTGAGGAGGGTAATTTAAACAGCTGTGTAAAATGTGCTGTATGGGTAAACAAGTCAATGGTAACCATAATAGTCGTATATCCCCGGGATGGGGGTAATTCCACAATAAAATCCATGGCAATGATCTCCCAAGAACGTGTCGGTAAGGTAGGTTGATGCAGAAGACCGGCAGGTTTTCTATTGTCATGTTTGTTTTGATTGCACACAGCACAGGATTGGAGGTAGGTTTTTATGTCAGTAATATTTCTAGGCCACCCAAATTGCCTCTGTATGAGATGAAGGGTAGTGGTAATGCCTGATGTCCTGAATGAAAGGTGTCATGACAGAGAGTCATGATTTTGTTTCTCAGTTCTTGTGTAGGGATGACTAGTCGTTTGTCCTTGAAGAGATAACCATCCTTAGTGTTCACGTTCCATTGATTGTTCTGGGTGTAATCTTCCCAGAGATCCGAGAAAGGGGTATGAGCATGGATGTCTTCCAGGAGAAATTGAGCTTGTGCCACAAACACGTTTTTAGGAAACATCTTGGGAAATGCCCTGACCTCGACAGATTCATAGTCAGGACGTCTGGATAAGGCATCTGCGACAATGTTATTGATTCCAGGAAGGTGGTTAATTTGAAACTGGTACTGAATGAAAAAGAAGGCCCAACGGGCCTGGCGACTGTTTCTGCATTCCAGGGATTCTAGTACTTGCAAGTTTCGATGATCTATACGTACTTGCACTGGATGTTTAGCTCCCAGGAGTAAATGACGCCAGTCAGTGAATGCTTGTCGGATGGCCAGTAGCTCCTTTTCCAGGACTGAATAATGGCATTCACTAGGTTTTAAGGTGCGGGATAGGTAGGCAATAGGATGTTCCATCTTGTCCTCAAATTCCTCTTTTAAGATTGCCCCGATGGCATAGTCAGAAGCATCTGTTTCCACCAGGAAGGTTCGATCTGTATCGGGTTGAGCCAGGATTGGACCTTCAGTGAATTTTTGTTTCAGTTGTTGAAAAGCCTTCTCTTGTTCTGTAGACCAAATAAACGGTGTATCCTTCTTTAGAAGTGCCACGATGGGATGTACAATTTCAGAAAATATCGGAATACATTTTCTGTAAAAATGTGCAATTCCCAGGAAGGATTGTATCTGTTTCACAGTGGTAGGCGCAGGCCAAAAAAGTATGGAATCTATCTTGCCCGGATCCATTCCTATTCCATTAGGGCTGAGCACAAATCCAAGGTAATGAACGGTCTGAGCATGGAATAGACACTTTTCAGGCTTGGCCAGGAGTTTGTTTTCACATAATCGTTGCAGAACTGCCTTAACATGCTCTTCATGGATCTGGGGATCTTTAGAATAAATCAGTATATCATCCAGGTATACGATAACAAAATGGAACAACATATCTGAGAAGACCCTGTCCATGAATCGTTGAAATACCGCAGGAGCATTGGCAAAACCGAAGGGCATGACCAAATATTCGAAGTGGCCAAAAGGGCTTCAAAAGGCAGTCTTCCTTTCATCACCCTCCTTAATTCAAATATGATGGTAAGCACCCCTGAGGTCAAGTTTGGTGAAAATACCAGCTCCTCGCACAGCTTCCAAAATATCAGAATGAGTGGTAACGGATAGCGGTACTTGAGGGTACATTGGTTAAGACCACGGTAGTCCAAACAGGGTCGTAGCTCTTTTGTGTTTTTCTTGGGAACAACAAACAAGGAGGCACCAGCGGGAGACTTTTAAGGCCGGATTGTTCCATTTGCCAAGTTGGTATCCAGGTAATCACGTAGAGCCCTCTTTTCAGGTTCGGATAATATGAACATTCTCCCAAATGGAATCACAGCGGAAGACTCTCTATGGCGCAGTCCTCAGGTCTGTGGGGTGGAAGAGCTTGAACAATATCTGTTGAAAATACGTCGGAGTTTGTCTGGTATGATTCTGGTACATGTATCATGTTGGACACGCTCAAGGAGGATGGTTTGTTGTTCTGGGAGTTTACTGGAAGATTCCGGGATGTGTTCTGACATAGACAGTGAGACATACAAAACTCTGAGCCAAGGAACAAGGAACCTGCTGTCCAATTGATGTATGGGTTGTGCTTCTATAACCAGGGCATGCCTAAAACCATGGGATAGTGGGCAGCCTTTATGATGCCAAATCGTATCCTTTCCTGGTGGTTGTTTATAGATAGTTGCAATTCTTTTGTTTGATGAGTAAGGGGGCCTGAAGACAACGGTCTACAGTGGATTCCTTCCACGTGTCGTATCACTTCTTTGAGCTCTCTAGGGATGTTATGAGTGGTGGCCCATTCGTGATCAATGAAAATCCCTATGGCACCGCAGTCCACGAGAGCCAGGATTGGAAAAGATTAATTCTCGGTGGATGTCAGGACAGTTTGGAGAATCACTAAGGTAGTCTGTCCCGGAGTATTCAAGGAAGGAATGGATGCGGAGCAGGCATCTGTCTCCCAAAGCTGTGCTCTGCTTAGGATCGGGAGCTGGCGTTTCCCGAACGTCAGGGTGGTGCTATAGGGCATTCTCTGACTAGATGTTTGTCAGAGGCACAGTACATGCAGAGTCCCGTATCGATTCTACGGAAGCCTTTTTTGTCTAGAAATTGGACCCCTGAAGGCACCTAGCTGCATGGGTTCGGGATCTGGGGAACGTGGAGCAGCGCTCTCTTTGGTACTTGGGTATTCAGTAGTTGTATTTGGGAATGTTTTCACCTTTCTTTTCTCAGCCTTTCTCTCCTGGATCCTAAAATCTATCTGCAAGGAAAGATCCATAAGGGCCTGGAAGGTTTCTGGACGTGCTACTCTGGCTAGCTCATCCTTTACTTCATCATTTAACCCTCTTCTGAAGAGAGTGAAACTGGCTTCTTGTGACCAATCTGCTTCCTTAGCTAGCTGCTTGAAGCGAGTCACATAAGTGAGCATATCCTGACTCCCTTGTTTAAATTCAAGAAGTCTTTGTTGTGCACTGTAGACAAGCTCTGGTCGATCGAACATAGCCTTTAGGGCATCCACAAATCCTTCATAGTCATCCAAGAGCTGATCTCCCGAATTAACTAAGGCAGTTGCCCAGGTTAAGGCATTGCCTGTTAAGTGTGAAATCATGAATCCGACCTTTGCTCGTGGTGTAGAAAAATAGTAGGGTTTGAAAGTGAAGTGCACTAAGCATGAATCTAGGAATGATCGCAGGGACCTAGAGTATCCATCATACTTGTTCACAACACCTCCTACCAAAATGCTTTCTTTGACTGTGGAATCCCGGGATAAGACCAACTGTTTTAAAGCTGCATTTGCAGCTTTGAGATTTTGAACCTCGGTAGTTAATTCTTGCATACCTCGCATGAGGTCTTGGACTGCCGCTTCCATATCTGTTTCCATATCAGGTTCTTGGCGTCTCAATCTGTCAAAAGCCTCATTCTTTCTCACCTTTTTCTCCTTGCTTGTGTTCTTCTGGGATGAGACTTCTTTCTTTTTCACAGATCGTGAATTCCAGGGACAAATGTCAATGAAGTCCGGAACGAAGGTAAAAGAAGGTAAGGATTGGAAGGGAGAGGGTTCCAGGAACAAAGAAGGAAGATAGAAATACACGGCAACGCAGAGAGCGAACCCGAACAACGTCTAGTAACTCGTAGGGGTAGAGTTGAGAAGTGCGGAGCCACGGGGGCGTGCCGGTTTTCTAGGAAGCTGGCGACTGCACTCAAAGGCTAGACCGCAACGGTTCTGACTTGTCAGCCATCTTGGATGAATTGCAGTGTTTATGCCGCTGTGCATCATGGACCATGAAGTCCAGAAGGGTCGAATCCGACTACTCATGACACAAATGTCCTTGACGCGCTCATGGCATATGGGATCAATGAGCACACATAGCAGTTGTCCTTAGTTGTCCCCTTACCAATTTTGGACATGTGCTGGTACCACATGTTGTTTGAGACGTGTGCAGACTCTGTAAAGGTGTGTGTCTACCATGTGGTTATCAATAGATGTACTACATTTAATCCTCTTCCCGTTTACTTTGGGTTACTTGTACCACCTGACACCGTACCTGTTGCAGCCGTGGTGGGGGGTTTATTAGTAGGAGGTGTAGCCATGACATAAGAAGCACATTGTGCCTGCCATACAGTGGCAGCAAGTAGACCAGTGATAAATAATAGGCCTATAATCTTTATTACAATTGCTAATATCACTAGCATGGTTCTCTTACCTTTGCTGCGGTCCTGCAGCTTGTTACTTTTGATGATATAGATGCCCACCTGCAAATTTCTAAAAATAAGCATTAATTTTGTAAGTTTGTTTATTCAAGCTCTCCCTATCATGTAGTCGTTCAGTGCCCAGGCGAAAAGCTGTTCCCACGCTTTCCTTAGCGTCCTATCTCTTAGTGCTGGTAAGTGCTCGTGGAGATGTGGGAAGGATTGCTCTATGATCAAAATGAACATGTTGTAATACACATGTATTCTTCTTTTCTTTAGATATTTTTATAGTGTATACAAATTGGTGTAACAGTGCATCTGGGGTAATGTCATCCGTGGGCAGCATTTACCCCTGGGCAAAGACGTATGCGTTAGTACCTTTATTCAATTCCCTCTATATAAAACAGTACTGCGCGATACCTGCATGTGCGAGACAAAAAAGAAGAGAGCATGCATGTGTTTACACAGTGTGGTGTAAAATTGCAGATCTTTTGACAATGTTATTTATTTAGGTAGTGGCTGGGGGGGGGCTTGTCTGGTCGGGGCTTGTTGGGGCAGTGTTTGTTTTACTCTGGGATCTCGTGACCATGGGATGTGCCATGGGTGATTGTTCAATTGTGTTCTTTGGGGGGTTTGGGCTGTGTTGCCATTGTCGTTGGTTATTGTTGCTGCTGCGTTGGCCCTGTCATCGACGCAAGGGCGGGTGTGATCTTTGTAGGGCTTGATGTCATGCAGGTGGGTCCAGATGTTTTTATCTCGGAGCTTGATAGCTCTAGGAGATGTTTTCTCCACCTAGTGGGGCCCAGTAAACCTGGGGCTGTTCCACCGGCGGTTGAAGTTGCACAAGAAGATGTCCCCCTCTTTTACTGTCCACTGGGCTGGTTGTTCCTGTTCTTCCTTTCTTTCTCCTTCTTGGTGGGTGGTCTTCGACCCGACCCGCGTCCGCTTGATCTGTTGAGAGATAAAGGCGACACTAGTAACCAAGGAAGAGACGTACATTTCTTCACCAAAGATGTTCTGTGATGCATGACAATCTGTTATAGCTCTTGATGGTGATGTCAGTGGGAGGTGCATTTGGCGTCCGGTCACCACCTCATGGGGTGTGAGGTGTTGATCTGATGCTGGCCTGTTTCTTAACTCAAATAGGGCTAAGGGGAGGCAGTAGAGCCAACTTTTCTTGGTTGTCTGCTGCATTTTTGCTATCTCTTCTTTTAGGAGGCCGTTGAGGCATTCACAGACGCGATTTGCCTGTGGGTGGCACGCGCATGCAAACTTATGCTTTATGCCAAGGAGGGTGGTTATGTGTTGGAACATTGCTTTGGCAAAGTGTGGGCCATTGTCAGACCGCAACACTTCACATACCCCCCACCTCGGTAACACCTCCCTCCCCAGGGACTTTGCTGCTCTGAAGCCATCTGCATGGGAGCATGGACAGGACTAGATCCATCTTGAGAATGGACACACTACCACAATCATGTATCTGTATCCTTGACATACATTGATCATGTCAACGTAGTCAATATGTAGTTGTAGGAAGGGCCCCTACAAAATTGTTGGCAAGTGAGGCAATTGCTAATGAGGTTTGCAACATGTGAATTTAGCTCGGGACAGAACCACGCCTCTTTTTTTCATGCTGCAATCACCTCTTTTCCTGTGTGTGTGGGGTGATGTAGTTGGGCCAATGCTGTTTTCAATAGGGCTGGAGGCATCACTATTTTGCCTGTGTTATTTTGTCGCCATCGCACGTCTGTGGGGGACATTGTGCATCCTCTTTTGACCCATAGCTCCTTCTCTGCCATAGGTGCTCCTGCCTGTAATTCCATTATTTGATTTTCAGGGATGTGTGTGTACCCATCCTTCATCAACATCTGTCTTTCCCCCGCCTTCCCCTCATATTTTTCTTTTTATGGGGGTGTCCAGATCTCGCCAAAATACGCAGCATGTTTAGCATGTGCGTCTGCTGTTTTGTTACCTTTGGAAATGTGATCATCCCCGTTTGTGTGGGCTTGACACTTTACCAAGGCTATTTCTTTGGGGTGTTCAATTACTTCAATTAGCTCAGCCAGTAGTAGAGTATGTTGCACTGGGGTGCCGTCTGCTCTTCTAAACCCTCTTCGCTGCCACTTAATTAATCCAGAATGTACAGTTGATGTGACATATGCACTGTCAGAATATATGGTTACTCTTTTGTCATAGCTTTCCTTTAGTGCTAAAATTAGGGCCACTAGCTCTGCTGCCTGGGCTGAGTAGTGTTGTGGTAACTGAACGCATTTTACTGGGACATAGGTTCAATCCTCTCTCAGTCTCACCACTGCTGCTCCTGTTCTGCGTATCCCATCACTCTGGTCAATTGTTGAGGACCCATCAATGTACATTATATCTCCCCACTCTAGGGCGTTTTCCTCAACCTTTCTTGTGCTGGAGTAAATCTCAATGGCCTGTGTGCAGTCATGAGTGTAGTTGCCATCTTCTACTACCTCTCCTATGAACCTTAATGGGTTCACGTTGTTGCACCTAACAATTGTTAAATCTGGTCTGGATAGTATTACTTCGTACCCTGATGCCCTTTGAGTGGTCAAGGTTGATTATGGTTTATTCAGTATTGCAAAAAGGACATGTTCCACGTACAGTGTGGTTGGGCAACCCATTGTTATTGAGGATGATTTTTCTACCGCAAAAGCTGCGGCAGCCAAACTCTGTTCGCACAGGAAGTGATCTAACATTACAGGATCTAAGTGTCCACTGTAGAATGCGACCGGTTTCTGTCCCATGCTAGTTTTTTGTGTCAGTACTGACCTCATTACTGCTCAGCTACAATGTGAAAAGATGAAAAATTGCTCCTCATAATTTGGGGTGGCCAGTACTGGTGCTGTAGATATGGCATGTTTTAGTTCCTCAAATGCCTCTGTCATTTCCCTGGTCCATCCCAACTTCTTCTCCCCCTTCTGTGCTTTTCTGAGGGCCTCAAGCAGTGGCCCTATGTATGAGCTATAGTCAAAAACACATGCCCTGCAGTAGTTGCATAGGCCCAAAAACTGCTGCAGTTCTCCGTCTGTGGCTGTGGTGTGTTTGTTATGGCCTGTGCCCTTTGTGGTGCAATGTTCCTTCCATGTTGTGAAATGAGCTGGCCTATGTAGAGCACTTGTTCTTGGCAGTACTGCAGCTTTTCCTTGTCTACCTTGTACCTGTTTTCTGCTAACACTGTGAGCATTTTTACAGAGTCTTTCCTGCACTTCTCTTCTGTGGTGCCGCAGATGATGATGTCATCTACATATTGCAGCACTGTGCTTTCGATGTCAATGTTACTCAAATCCATTTGTATCACCCTGTTAAAGATGGATGGTGACTCGCAGTACCCTTGGGGTAGCCTTGTGTGTTTCCATTTTGTGTTGCGGTATGTGAAACTTGTCAAATCTTGTGAGTCGGGGTGCAGAGGGATTGAGAAGAATGCGTTTTTGAGGTCAATCACAGTAAATCGTGACACCTCCGCTGGTATTCTACATAGTATAGTGGCTGGGTTAGCCGCTATAGGGTATTCTGCTTCTACAATGTGGTTGAGGGGTCTTACATCCTGGATGAAACGCCAAGACCCTCCCTTAGCCTTGCTTACAGGGTAGACAGCAGTGTTGCATGGAGACTCTGATGGCACTAGTATACCTCTGTTTATCAGTGCTGTTATTGTTTCATATATCCCCTCATCTGCCTCTTTTGATAGTGGGTATTGCTTTACTCTTGGCAGCATGGCTCCTTTTTTCAATTTTATTTTCACTCCTCCAATGCTTTTGATGCAGCCCACGTCATGTGGACTGGTGGTCCATAGAGATGCTGGTACTGCTGCCAGATCCTCCTCGTAAAATGGCACAGCTGTAGTTGCTGGTGCCTCTAGTGCCAGTGCCATCTTTTGTCTACTTCTTTGTATGTCATTGACACCCAGATGTGAACACTCATTTCAAACACCATCGCCCCCTCACCATTATCGTCTGAGAAGAGCTCCTCATCGGATACCTGAGGTAATCAGCACCCCTCTAGTAGTGCTATTACTGCTCTCCATGCTCTCCCTTCTCTGTCCTGGGCATGTACTGCAATGTAGTCTGGTGTTGCTACAATGCTCTCGAGGTTCAGTGATATCGTTGCCCCTTCCTTCTCGCTGGCTGGTGTTTCTGGTCTAAAAAGGTAAGCAGCTGGTCTCTAAATGTTCCCTTCAATTCCTGGCAGCCATGCTATTGCCATGTCTGTCCCATACTGGAACATTTCTCCATCTACTGGTTCTGCCCTGGCTACTGTTTTGCCGCAATAGGCCTTCAATATTTGTTGTGCTGTGAGCATGTTGATGCCTGGTGTAGAGCATATTATTCCTTTTTCATTAAAGGAGATGGTCAAGTTCAATCTGCTCATGATGTCTCTACCTAGTATGTTTACTGGTGATTGTTTTGAGTATAACAGTGGGAGAGACATATCGTGATCTCCTACAGATAAGGAGACGTTATCAGTGAAGGGAACCAACCCTCTAGCCCCAGAGAATCCTTGAGTGTTCATAGCTTCGCCTGACAGTTTAAACTTTCCCTCCCTTATGCATGACCTAGTGTGCCCTGTGTCAACTAGGAAGGACATTTTTTTTCACCTATCGCCACCTGTATGCGTGGTTCCTCCGCAGGGTTAGGTGTTACTGATAGGATGGGACACATCAAAGACATCTTTGGGCTGTCCTATTATGGGTATTGTGATTGTCCATTCCCTGTGTAAGGGTTGTGACCCAGTATTGTCACCTTCCCCAGCTGGGTCTGTGTTACAGGTGTGTCAGTTGGTGTTATTGTGTTGTCCTGTATTTCTGTGAGCTGCTGTACTGTTTGAACCTGTTGTTGTTTTGTAATTGTCTGCCGCTGTGGTTGTGTGTATGTTTGCATGTCGAGCTGTGGTTGCTGTTGTTTTTGCATTGCTTGTTGTTGTGGTTGTTGTGGCATTTGAGGTTGTTGTGTGTACGTTTGTAATTGTTGCTGTGGCATTGGTGCTTGTTGTGGTGGTAGTTGTTGCTGTGTCTCTTGCTGTTGTTGGTAAACGTGTTGTTTCCCCATAGGCCCTTGCTGCCCCTGCTCCCCCCAAGCTGCCTGTGCTGGTCTCATCCTACATGTGCGTGACATATGTCCCACCATTCCATATATCGAGCATGTTGGTGGTTCCCGTGCTTGCCATGGAAATCCCCCTGGGCTGCTGTCCTTGTTGATTGTAACCTCAGAACCTTCCCCCTTGTTGTTGTGGGGGTAGGCCATAACCCCTCCCTCTCCTTTGTCCTCCTCTCCCTCTTTAGTTATTTGAATACCCGTTTCCCATTTGAATATAACCTCCTCCCACGTATGCTGTGTATGGTGGGGGTGGAGGCATATGTTGTGTCATTATCTGTGCTTGCTGGAATGGTACTACCTGCTGTTGTGTTGTGTCTTGTGTCACTGTGGCCTGCGTGGGAGTTGGTGCGGTTATCAGTGCTCCTTCCATGGCATATTTGGATAATTTCTTTTGGACCAATTTCGCTTCCTCTGCCTTTCTATCTTCCTCCTTTTGTTTCATCTTTTCCTGCCACATCCTGCAGTGGTGCACTATTCTCAGTTTATTTCTGGCCATGCTTTTGCTTCCATCCCCACTAATTTCTTCAATTGCCTTTGTACTGGCTCCGATAGTCCTTCTATTAGTATGTGACAGAAAATTGCTATTGTTTCGGCCCACGGTTCCCTCCTTTCCAAGCGCCACTTCTCCTGAATCTCCTGGATGTAATCAACAAGATCTTCATTCTCATGCATCTTGCGTGAGGTTATGGCTCCTATGCCTGACGTGTCTGGGTACTGAACCCTCAATGCCTGCCATAGTGCATGCCTGCAGTTGGCGAATGGTGCTCCATCATGTGATGTGTCGCTTATTGTTACCCCTGGGAACCCCGCCCTTTTCCAAATGTCATCTGCAGCATCTCCCAGTATTGATATCAGCAGCCCTTTCACATCCCCCACTGCTAGTTTTTCACCGCCGTTTGTTTTTCCATCTCATATATCCACTTCCCAGCTCCTCCACTTAGAGATGGGAGCCTGCATTTTATATTTTCCTTATCGGCATGCTTCCAGGGGACATTTGTGGTCTGGCTCCTCCCCTCTCTAGCAGTGGCATTAAATTGTACTCCCTCACCTCCCCCTGTGTCCGCCTATGTGGGGTTATGTTAGTATATTCATCATCTTCCTCCATATCTGGTAACTCTTCAATGCTATCAATGTTACAGTAGTTTACTCTATCACCTCCTGCGTTCTTCCTTCCCCTCCTGCTACTCTCTTGCCCCATCAAGGGTGTGGTTGCTCACTCTTCCTGCCTGCGTCCTGGGAGGTCCCTAAGTCTGCCGACATATGGGGTGTGTACAGGGTTTGGTGTTAGTGGGCGTGGCGGTTTCTTGTTTGCTTCTCATATTTTTCTTTTGCTTGTGTTTGGTTCCCCCTGTGTCTCGTAGGCCCATGGTGACTCGCAGTTAGTGCGCGTTATGTATAATTTGTCTAAAATCTCCCTATTTCCTTCTCTTCCACTGTCGCACGAACCTTCCTCTTCCTCGCTGCAAATTCCATCAGGAAATGTCAAACCCCACTCTGTGCGTTTTTCCCCCAACTGTCACTGTCCTTAAATCTATTAAGTCCACATCTGTGTACTCACCTCCTTTAAACGCAGCCCCCTGTGTTGATGTGGTTGCCACCTCCTTGCCCTGGCGTGTATACTTTTTTGCTCCATGTTCCACTCTCCTTTCTCCTCTTTCTTCATTCTTCTTCTCCACTACCTCGCCACCTATTTCCACTCGCTTCCTGTGTAGTTCTTCCAACACTTCTGCGCTCACCTTTGCTAATATCCTTTCCTCATCTTCTTTTCTCCCCCATATTCCCCATTCCCTCTTTAGTATGCTTTCTATAATCTTCACTTCTTCATATTTCCGGGCGCTTTCTGATATAATCTTCTTTTTCCACAGTCCCATTCCCCTATCATTTTCTTCCCTCTCCTCCTCCTTCCTTCTCATTTCCCTGTGCTCTGCACGTGCCACTCTTTCTGCTATTGCCCTAATGTGCTCTTCTTCCCTTTTCCTTTCTTCTGCCTTTTCCTTCATTCTTGCCTTTTCTTCCTTATGTGCTTTCTTTTCTTCCTGTCTTTCTCGTGTTTCATTATCAAACTGCCTAATCAGTGCGCTTCGTACGTTCCTCAATTCTGCCAACCTTTCCTCCAAGATCTCTTCCTCTTCGTGTGAAAGTCGCCCTTCTCCCCCTTTACTTACCTCATGCCCTGTTTCTGTGTGGTCCATCTCTTCCTTATTTACCTTTCTCACTGCGTCCTCCTCTTGCTCTGTTAGCGTCCCTCTGAGCTTCAGAAGCACCTGCGCTGCTATCCATTCATCTGGCCCTATGTTTGCAAAATTTCCCAGGGCCCTCCTTTCACCCCCCATTCCTGCCGATGTTGTGGTTGAATCTACCGTGCCCGTCGCCCCCATCCTCTTTTGACAATCATCTGTGGGTGTGTATGGTGGATGGCTGTATGCGGGGTTGGAGTACCCCTCAGCAGCCGTTAGTTGCTGTTGGGTCGCTTCTCTAAGTTCTGTTATTGGATACAACCCCCCTTCCTCCTTCACTACCTTAGCCATCGGCATGTCCTCTGCCCCTTCTTTTTTAACCTTTGCATCTGCTACCGCAAATGATCCTTCTGCCTCCTCCTCACTTTCTTCAGTGCTGGTTGGGTTTTTGGTTGTCATACCCCCACCCCCTCCTTTCACCTTCCCTTCTTTTTCCTCCTTTTCCTCCCTTATCCCCTTGTCTTCCTTTACCCCCTATACCGCGAACATTCCCGGGGCTCCTGATGTACCTCCCTGGAACATCTTCCAGAGATCAAAAACCTCTAAATGGTTTGCTAACTTTTTCCCTTTGTATGTGTTGTGTAGGTATGTCAGCAGGTGGTGTTGGGTAAACGTATCGAAGCTGCCGTTGGGCGGCCACAGTACCCTTATTTTGTTGTCTGTTCCTTGTGTCCACTCAATACTGTACTTTATTATTTTCTCCTTGTGTGGTGACAATGATGTGCAGATGTGTTGGAGTGGTGTAGTTAAAGCCCTCCCCATGTATCTCCACCCTGCTCCTGCCCCCAATCCATAGTATGTGCTCATGTTACAATTTTACTTTTTTTCCAATGTCAACCTTTTACCTGGCCCCGTAAGTTGGGGACTTCCGACAGTCCGCTGAAAAGGAAGACAATTTCAGTTCTTACAATGCTCGATCTCTGCCGTCGATACTAGGCACACCTTCAACTTACTTCCTCCTCCTCCCCGTCTCCACTGCCTGCCTAGTCCCCTCTCTTTGAGCGTGGTCGGGGTTCTCCGTGCACGGCCACCTCTCCCCTTTGCTCCTCCCCTTTCGAGCGCGGCTGGCGTTCTCCGTGCGCTGCTACCTCTCCCCCTTCGCCACAACCCTGTTATAACTCCTGCCTCCGACCACCCCTGGATGAACGCGAGATGGTTGTGGTGTCCTATACAAGCCCTATGGGTGACGTCACCAACCTCTACAGGATATTATAAGTACGTACTATTTTGAAACCTTATGAACGCGCACTATCTTTTGACACTTTTTATTCCCCGTTAACCCCACAGCTGTCTTCCCACTACGTCTGGAGCGGAGTAATCAACAATCAATTTACTTAATATAATTGGACTGCGCACGCTGCGTCGCCTTGCATGTGACACGCCCCCTCCCTATGGGAGCTTAACCAGCCAATTATCTTCTGCACTGGGGAAACAATCTAGCTACCTCCTGCGGGAAAACATCATCTATCTAACAAGCTTCAACACTCAATTAGTAGGGATCCTCATCTCCTCATTGATCTACAACGTCAATTCATAGGAAAGCCACACCTCCCTTATACAGGTGTCTGCGATCTAGACCAATCCGCACCCTCCAACAGTCACACGTGGGTGCTTGAAGCCCCACCCAATCCACTTTGTGAGGTAGCATACGGGCCTCGTGCCTGTCCCGCTACACATCTACCGCCGCTTATCAGTCGAAATCAATGTCCACACACTGTGACAACTACCCGCCACCCTCTTTACAATTCCTCCCCCCTCCCGCAGAACATTACGTTGCTGGTTGGGTGTGCCATACTCACCAAGTCCTCGTGAGCCGGGGCCGCTCGACCGCGGGCAATGCTCCAAAGCGGCTCGCCGCCTCCCCTCGTCTGGAACACGTCTGGACACTCGCCAACCGTGGGGGGGATACTTCTCAAGTCGGCTCCCGATGGCCAATGTCTGGATTGCACTGTCCGGTCTTCTCGCAGTTCCGCGATGGTCCTGCAGTCCTCAAAAGGGGGCAACAGCAGAGGGGGCCGCGCTGCCGGGTTTCCTCGTTGCAAGAGGCCCGGTAGTTGCCTTTAGGTTAGGTAGATCTCAAAACAGATCTCAGCGGTGCCTCCAACTTGTCGGGGTGATTTCCCGGGGTTGGCAGAGCCGTCCGTGGACCTCCGGGGCTGGGGAGGCCCCAACTCCTCCCACGTCCCAAAAGGAGTATGAGGCACACACAAGAGCAAAGTAATTACTGCTGTTTATTATAGTAACGGCAGGGAAAGTTCTCAGCTCGTATGCATCTGGTGAGACTCTCAGTGTTAGTGGGGCTCGTAGGCCCTTTTTACCGTTTTATGACGTGCTACTTGCGTCACCTGGGAAAATTGTCACAAAACCTAACGCCACTTTGGGTTGGCTCCCCGAGTGGTATGGTTAGTATAGTTACCTATAGGAGAGGGAATGATTGGATAAGGACAGGTCAGGTGGTACACTTGGGTTGTCCCTAAAAGTTGCTACACCGAAACTGTTACAAGGGGACACTTGGTGATTGGCTAACAAAAATGGCGTCAATGATGAGCCCCTCGTATTCTGATTGGTTCCCTTGCGAGCCCCCAAGCCTGGGACCATCGTCGTTCCCAGCTCGCGATGTGCCTGGTGTTGGCAACAAAGTGCAATTATGTGTTAGAGGTGGACAATGGACAGGTCTGGCTAGTGGCTAATGTGCATGTCTTTCCCATCGCTGTAGGTGTCCAACTTGTCGCTTCGTTGTTGCAGCCTGTGTCCCAGATGTGGGACTCCGGTGACTTTCTGTCTCGTGAGCTTGGCATTTTGTCAGTTTGGCTTGGTCACGTGTGGAGAGACCGTGGCTGGAGCAGAATTATGCAGTCTACTGAAAAAATTGTCCAGAGGTTGTTTTTATTTTTAAAGGTATTAAAAATGTATTTATTGAGATATGAATGAATTGATCATTAATTAATTCACACACATTAGATTACATTAGTATTGCAGGAGAGCATAAGACACCAGATAATAAAAACCTAACACAACCATCATTCATCAACAATCAAACCATCATTTGCAACTTAAATCAATCAGCCTCATTCACTCACAGTAAAACTTTTTTTGACTAAAACGTTTAGTACAATCCATATGTGGTAACATTTCATAAATTAGCCCCACATAGTCTTACACATTTCATTTTATCCACATAAAATGTGTATCAGCATGACCATTAACCAGAAATGTGCTCTATTCCACGGAGTGGGTACGTTCAACAGAGAATGATAAATCCCAACCCGGATATTCTTCTCGAATTATGAGCATTTGATTTGGATTTCGGCTCTGAGGGGTGCTTGGTGGTGGCAGGTGTAACCTTGGCGCTGGGAGCGTGGCATGTGGGTTGCAACATTGCGGCCTTGGCAGGGGGCTCTCGCAGGGGCTCGTTCTGCGTGGTTAGCACTTTGCCTTTTTGTCTTGGGAGGATTTTCGTCTGAGAGGTTCATGCCTGGGGACTCTTGCACTGCGGCCTACTTTGGGCCTAGCTTCTGGGTGGCGGTACACAATCCATAATATGGGGTTGTGGAGGCGGCAGAGTGTCATAGGCATCAGAAAATACACGGGGTAGCGTCTTTGTAGGGATAGGTAGCGGGAAAACATCTGCAAGCATGTATACACGAGCTCTTCAGGCGTCTTGCATTTTTGCGGTGCTGTAGGAAGCCTATGTAAAAAATAACAACGATGCACGTCTGTGGGTGTGTCAGTCCACTGCGTCATAGCACTGAGTATGTTCTTCGTGTGGGTTGGTATGTGAGTGACCAGTGTGCATGGTGGCACATGTGTTCTTGTCTGTTGGCTATGTCGTCATGGCATCTCTTACGATGATGGTATTTGTGGCTGTTGTCTAATCGAGTTGGTCCATGAGGCAGGCGTCGGTTTGACCAGGATGTGCTAGTGGGCAGGCTCCCTGGGCGTGTGGGCCATGGACAGAGGGGACCTGGGCATCCGGTGAGGGGGTGAATTGGTTGAACTGCTCTCGCGGGGGGTGCTTGGGTCTTGATGTCCTGGGCCATGGTTTGGATGAGACTGGGGGAAGGGTGTTTTCGCATTTTCCCACTTCACTTAAACTGCAGCTGGATTCAGATTGTAAAACAGTAAATAAAATGAAACTAGAAATGGGTAGAAAGTCTACGTGTACAGATACCTGAAATGCAGAGGTTGTACAATAAGGATGTAGTCCCTAAAATGCAGCTTGAATCTGAGCATGAAACCTATCCACAGCACCAGATTCGGAGGGTTAGTGTAAGTGGATTGTATAGCAACTATGATTGAGAAAGGCTTCAGCTCTAATGAACAAAATAAGTGGGTTCTTATCTTTGTTGTTGCAGATGGATTTCACCAGGCACAGGGGGAACAGGGGCAAACAGGGTGTTGCCTTTTTTCTGTTGTAGCCTTTCACTGGCTGCCTGCGCAAGAGGCTGCCCTGGGGAATCCCTTTAAAAGGAATGTTGCAGGCATGAAGGCCAGTGGAGGGCCAGTGGGAACACAGGGCGGGCGGACCAAGGCACACCAGTAAACATGGGGGAAACCCACTAATGGAGGCTGCAGGTTAACGTACTTTTCCGTGCTGCATTAGGCAAAAGGCTTGTACTTAAATGTACTGAATGTCCTTATTCAGCCAAGGTTCTACACCTCACCATTATCTTAATATTCCACCATAAATCAGGTGAAAGCAAGCTTGTCTGGTTATCTATATGTGAAAACAAAAATTCCTTAAGCAGCAACATTGTCAAACTAGTTGGCTTAGAGTGGATTTGTTAAAAATAAAAACCATGTCATTGATAGAAATTGGTTGTACTCATTCTTTTTCTGCAGCTAGCCAGACTGGAACGCCAGCAATGCTGACTTTCAAGAACCAGGATTGAGCCCGTTTAACTATAAACACTTTCTGATAGTATCTAAAATTAGGAAATCACATATCCCCATTTTCAAAAGAAATATGTAATTTAGTCAAAGAAATTATTTTTTGCTTTGTAGTACCGCAGAGGAAATTACATCAAATAGTATTAATAGATTATAGAAAAAGAAGATAATGGAAGAGGGAGCAATTGCAGATAAAATAAGATAACCAGAGATAAGCTCATTTTAATCGTTTCCCATCTGCCCCACTAAGTTAAATATAGTGGAGACCAAGTGGCAATTGATTTCTTTATTTCAGTCAGCATATTATCTACATTAGGCTTAATGTATTTCTCAACAGGGCAAGAGATCACAATGTCCAAATATTTAATTTAATTTTGACACCATTTGAGACCCGATTAATTAACATGCAAATAATTTAGAGATATAATTTCTGTTTTTTCTTTATTTATGCCAAGATATCAGAAAATAATGTAACAACTTTTTAATGAAGATCATAATTTCATCCGCATATGCTACAATTTTGGAATCTGACTTAACACAAATTATAAGAGGAGCAATCAAGCATCTTCTAGTAAGCTCCAGCAGGGGCTCACTAGAAAGAATGACCAGGATAGGGGACAATGGGTACTACTGACAAGCATGTCTATTTATTGAAAAATATGTGGCGAATTGACCATTCAAAAAACGGATGCCTTTGAAGCTGAGTATAATTAGGTTAATTGAAGATATATAGTTTGGGCCCAAACCATGTCAAATAAAAAATCCCACTCAACCCTATTGAAGGCTTTTTCAGTATCTAAAGCCACTGCCAAATAGCTATCACTTTAATTTATTTTCTTGATAACATGTAGCATATCCAAAAATAACCTATTGTTAGATGACATAACTCACCCACTGACAAAGCCCACTTGATCTGGTTTAACTAACTGACACAAAAAGATAACTCTATTGGCTAGTACTTTAGCAAATATGTTGCCAGTATAATTCTTTGGTCAATTACTTTCCTTACCAACGTTAAGAAAAAGTATAAGCAATGCTTTAGCGAGAAAAAAAAAACGTTTGAATACCCGAAGTCATGGAAGTGTGAAAATAATGTATTTTATTCAGGAACCACATGTGATGAAAAATGACAAATACATTAACCAACAGATATGTTGTCAGGTCCTAGTGCTTTACCATTGCACATATCCTTGATAGCCTTATGATTTTCATTCATATGAACAGGCATGTCAAAAGCACTTGAGACTAATTGTTAATAAGCGTTCTCACCCACAGAATGAAAAAAAATACTTAATGTCCTTTTTTATTTTACTTGTGTGATCAGATTCATATAACCTTTTGTTATTTTAAAAGGTTGTGAAGGTCTCTAAGATAACTTTGTCAGAAGAAACCATAATACCATCGCCTGGTGGCATAACCACATCGAAGCTGTGGTGGGCCTGGAGCCTGTCAACCGATGCCTAGACAGACCAGACCACAGTAGAGATATCGGATTGCCAACCTCTGCATGAGAAAGGTGGCAACTGCCAAGCCAGGCAGGCATACATGCTTCTGTAAGTGTAAAGTTGGGGAGAGGGGTGAACGGTTGTGTCCCAGAGTGCTGGAAAAGGCAAGAAGGTTATGGAAGTCCAGAAACCCCAAATGCTGGACACTGACAGGCACCCAATCGAGACCCTGCAGAATTAACTATATCAGAAGGCCAGAGTGCTTTGGAGAGCCCTAGATACACAGGTCACATTGATATATGAGGCTGGGAAAGTCAAAAGGGTTACAGGAGCCAGAAAAAATGGAATATTGTATAGGGGCTGATGCCCACGAGAGCCTCTGTTGAATTAAGCACATCAGAGGGCCGGGGGCTTTGGAGAGTCCTGGAGAGTTCCATTGCTTAAACCTAAACCCACATAATATGCAACTGCAGGTCATAAGTGGTGGAATCACACTAAGAAAACACTTTTTTCCCTTTTAAAGAAGGTTATCATTCCAAAATTGAAAAGAGGATGGAGAACTGTATTGTGAAAAAATGATGGCCATTTATCATTTGATGAACATTATTTGGGAGGAACCCAAGTAGTCAGGCAAAGCCCAAGAGAAAGTACTGCTCTGGTTTATTATTTTATTACACTTTTCTAAAGTAGCAGGGCCAGATAGCAAGTATGTTTTAGATTGAGGACTCTTGTTTTGGAATTTGACAAGCACCCTTAGATTGATTTAAATAAAAACTCCTTGAACATGCTAGGTCCTAGTTAGACTCCTTCTTCTGGTTCGCCACAGTCGTGAAGATTTCCTCTGCAATTTAATGTAGTCATTGGAACCAATTCTGTGTGCCCTTTGAATGTTGAAACCAGTTGATGATTCAAACTTAAGAATCTAGGGCAATGTATTTTTAACGGACAGTGACGGGTCGTCATCTTCACGGAGGCCATAGATACTCATTTGATTCCTTCACCCTCGATTTTCCAATTCTTCATTTTGTTTTTGCAGTTGTATAACTAACTTCTCAAGTACAGATATGATTGGTATCTGTACATCTTCAGCCCCACTTATCCACTTTTCCACCTCTCCTATTCCAGCATCAATGGAAGCCCATCCATCAGCTGGAGTTTATTATTAGTTATTTCCATAAAGGGTTTCAGGGCTCTCAATTCAAACAGAATAGCCTCAACTCCAGGGGCCCCACTGGGATCAATGGGAGGAGGGGGTCACTTTTCAATTACGTTGAGGAATGATTACTATGTTATTTGTTGTTTGACCCATTTCTGAGCACCTTTCTGAGGTGCAATCTATTGGCAAGTATAGGTAATTCCACCTGTGAACATATTTTTTCCTCACTGAGCCCCAAACGGGTCCACTAAAATGAACAACTTAATTCAAACCACAGATATATTCCATAAACCCGTGTTAAATAGGAAAGCTCACAGTTAACAATAAATAAGCGGGTGCTGTATAACATTTATTAGAATTTGTTAGCTTGTTGCGGACTGTACACATAGTATGAAACAATGTGACTCAGGCACATGTAGACTCCTCCTTCAGGAATTGAGTAACAGAATCTCACCAATGAACTGTGCCATCCTGGGCTCGTCTCAGACCGCACCCCCCGGATATTGTTCAATACCAGGAAGGACGGAAAGTTTTTATGCACCTTTTACTTCATTAAGTTTGGGTTACGGTACTGCAGTAAAGATATGTATATCATGAATGGCGAGCGCCAACGGACAGGCTGCCATCTTCATCAGTGTCAAGACACACCCCACCAAATAAGTTTGCATCCACATCAGATTTGATCAACCACATTTCTACACATTTTTCTTATGCTCATGAGCAGGAAAAAACAATAAAACATCAATTTAATTTATCCCAATGTCAACAAAGGGTGCATTTTTCATTTTAGCTTTTCGGTGCATTGGTGTACAGATAGTAGGGGGGTGACATGTGCAAAGGGACTCACTGTTTGTGGGTGTTACTTGGTTATTTACCCGCTAATCCCGATGGCCATACCCACCCATTATCAGCCCCTCCCCAACCCCACCCCAAATCCTCCTGGGGTCTCTTTGAGCTACCTCTATCAAGCAGTAACAAAAAACGTGTCCCGCTCAGTGCTATTTATAACCAGGCTACTAAGAGTGTCTTAACTAAGTGCCACTTGATTTATATATGTTCCTTGCACTGAGGTCATATGCTAAACCCCTCTATCAAGTGCCCAGGTAATAGCACTATTTTCCATGTGTTGCCATCTTGTGGCCAAGTACTACCATTATCAAAGTGCTTGGCAAATGCCTATCCCAGGCTTATACAAAAGCCAGATCTGTTGGCTTTGTCTGTGCTTGTTTTACCTAGCCAACTGCTTACAACATTGTTGCATCCACTTTTTCATTCCTCCACGTAGCAATTTCGCTAATATTCTTTTGTTTTCTCAGCACATGACTCTGAACGACGACCAATGTTTGCATTAGCCGAATGACAAACTACCACTGCAGTATCATTTACTCATTCATCGACTTTTTGTGCACCCTCATTTTTGCACATGTCCTTTATAATCCTGTCTGAACTCCTAACCATGGTTGTACTCTTCATTCTTGTCTGTTCTGTTGCGTATCACATATTATTATCAAGCATGTTTGCCTGAACACCCACTCCATCACCAGATGCTAAAAGCCATGCTGAGGATTAGGTGTCAGGACCATTGTGCCAGGCTTCACAGACACCTAAGGTCAGGCACTGCCCAAGGATTCAGTGCTATGGCTTAGTTAGAATTTGGGAGCGTCCAAGCAGCCAATCAGGTTACTCAGAATGCAACCTGTTTTGTCAATCTCCCTTTACTACTCCACACTTGACCAGGCCTCACTGCCTTCCTAAATCCCAGCATCACCACAATGGATTAGAGATCAAGCTCTGAAGACTTTGCTTGGCGCTCCTTTTTCCATTTCCTAGGTGGCCATCTCAACGGTATTGTGTTTTTTATGTGTGCAATTATTACACAAGAAACTGCTTTCACTCATGTGAGAGTTTTAATTTGTCATAAAACAGGACCTAAATAATCCAGACATTATACTGGATGCTAATGCCCTTAGCCCTTGGAAAAGGCCCTTGCTTTGCCCAGGGCCTTCTAAATTGCTATGTGGGCCATTACCACCAAGTATGTTATGCCCCAGTCGGAATTCTTTCCCATTATGTCCACTTAAAGATTTTGGAAGGAATATTTTATTAGCATACGGGTCTCAAACTCATTAAGAAGTCAAATGTATTTATTTGGATATGTAGAGCGCACTCCAGCCCTCAGGCATTGATGCGCTGTATCAGAGCTTAAAAATGCTTGATTAAGGGTTACAAAGGAGCCGCCCAGTGAGAAAGACTGAAACGTCATGGATTCAAAGCTGCGTCACACAGTTTAAAACACAGAGGTGACTTGCACATCTAAAGTAGCACTCTTTCTCTCATGCACTCTGACAAAGAATTAGTATAGAACTTCCCTCGCTGTCTCCAGCACTCAGTCATCGAGCCTGACCTTGCACAATACTGTGTTACAAAATTGCACAGTAAGTCCCCTTCACCTACTGTGCCTGCAAACATTTAAACATTAAAGGGTGTGTGGCAGTTTGCTGCACGAAATGGGAAAAGGACACTTTCAGAGTTGTGCGCTTTCTTAAATGTGGCAAACCACACCTTGTGCTTGGTCATGGATACACAGTCTTACCAGAAAAACATGATATCAAGTGATCTCCAATGTCATGCAGGCTCCTGTGACCTTTTATTATGAGCCTGGGGCCTAGCACTTTGTTGCCAGTGTTACAAAGCCATTTCCACACAGTAGAACAGTTCACAATGCTTGATATAAAAGGTTCACTTAAACACAGGGCCCGCAACTACGAGTCAGATTGATGCCATTAAAGTTATCCTCTCATTTGGTCCACTCAGCATCTCACTCTTAGCGTTACAGGGCGGTGGAATAGACTTTCCCAGGTGCGGTGTTCTATAATGACTCATGATTATAATAGCTTTAACAGTGAATTAATTATCCTCAAACATGCCTTCAAACACATCACTAACTTCTACACACACACCTCTACCCAGAGGGATTGCTAGGGAGTTGGTGGGGTTGAGGGGGCTATAGCCCCAGGTCTTTTGGTTGTAGCCCCACATAGAAGCTCATGGGTGACAAATAATAGGCTAGCTAGCCCTGGGTTCCGACAGTCCTGACATTAGCATAAACCTGGATCTTAAACAGGCCTAGCAACACCCATGCACCCTCCCACTTACTGACATACACTCTGCACAAAAAAACATCTCCACTCTACACAGCAGAATGTAAGTACACTGAACTGCTCCATTTAAAAACCTAAACTTTTTAGATTCTAAAACCAGCAGCCCAAGAGATGACATGACAGCTGCAACGCTGGTGCTCTCCTGACCACCAAGATTCGGTACAAGACTTTGGTGAGCTCTTCCTCTTTCTTTGATTAGCATAACCTCTGACACAGGATTCCCTTCCCACTAGGAGACCGATAGAGAAGAATCACTCAATGCCTGGAGGGAGATCCTAGCACCCTCTAGTAGTGCATCCAAGTATCCGTGCCCACTTCGGATCACTGCAGCATGCACGACCTAGCCCTACTACCCCTCACTCTATTAGACTTGGCTCTCGGGGTCGCAGGTCCTTTTTTGGACAATACTAGCACACGATTTTTAACTTGTGAGTTACACCTGGTTATCGGCTCCGCAACTTTTAAACTCTTTTCCTTTTCCATCCTGGTAGATGTGGAAGGTGGTTTTTTGAATTCCAACACCAGTCTTGCTGCATCCCCTACAAACAAATGGTAGTGGACTTCTCTACAATCATGCCCAGTCACACCCGCACAGTAAGCCCTTCATTGGGTTTATTTAATATTATCTAAAGCAGTAGAAGCTTCTTAAAAACCATGCACTATACACCCGAATACAGACTCCATTTGTCACTCACAAAACCATGTTCTGATCATTTCACAGATACACACAGGAATTATCATTCATTGAGCATCTATCAATCTGTATCCATCCTGATGAAGGCTGCCCATTCACAGCATCTTTCAATTGCTACAAGTGGCTGAAACAATTGTGTCTTCTTTCTCACACAGTGTTGAGTGTTCATACTGTTCAAATAGCTGTTTGGTTCAGCCAATAAACTGACTTATGGCTCCCAATAGATGCAATGGTACCTGCATATTCTTTGTAACAACTGATGTGAAAAGTTTTGTCTTTACATGTTTATTTGCATTTGTTGTCTTCAATATTAATTTTCCTTGACCTGTGAACACATTAGGCTTTAGTAATTGTTTAGGTATGTCTAACACTATGATGATATGTTGTAATGTGATGTCCAAATATTCCTTTCAACTTACTTATTAGTAAACTCATTCAAATGTCTATGGTCGCCAGAGTCTTCATGTGTTTGCGCACCCCCTGATCATTTTGTGTTTAGTATCTACTTTCCTACCTAGGCAGATCAGGGAATTGTCAGGAGCCCTTTAGTTTATAAGGGAGAGGAAGGATATATTATGGAGATGGGGACCTTTGACATGGCTGACATTGTGGCAGTCAAAATGGACATAAGTACAGCTTCAAATTAACAGTTTAAACAGAATATTTTTACAGTCAAATAATGAACAAGCTTATAGATCTCCTTGAGTACAGGGTGCCTAAAGAGGAAGATCACTGCACTACCATGGAAAATATTCTTGAATCCCTGATAATTATCTTGAGAGGATCACCAACACATTTTCTGAACCGAGCAAGATCGCAAGATGAAACGGCATTTGCATTTCTGGTGTACGAGAGGGGGTTGAGATGGATTACCCACACAGGCTGTGAACATGTGGGAAGCACATCGAGACTGAGAGGGCTTGTATGTTCCTGCACTCTAAATCAACCAAGGGGAGAGACCATGACAACCCCTTGTCAAATTCTAGCACTTCCTAGCTAGGGAGACATCCTTGATAAGGAGATGTTCCTAAAACACTTTTCCAGGGCCTAGGCATGTCCACTTCATTTGGGTCAGAGGGGATCTTTTGAAAATGCCAAGTGCTCGAAGGGGTAATGTGGCAGAGCCGCCCAGTTATAGCTTTCAATATAGGACCAGAGTGGGTAAAAAAGGGACTGCAAACATTTTATTAGAAACACAATGAGAGAAGGTTTACTGATATTATCAAAAAGAAATATCACCTTTACATAAGGCAAAGGGAAAAATAAATAAAGGTGCATGTAAATAAGCACTTTGTAGGACAAAAGTGTACAATTAGCAACACTAGCTAAAATTGGTAAAGGTTTTTGGAAGTTCTGTAGGGTGTTTTTCAGAGAATGGAAGGTATTTTCACAGAGGCATGAAAAGGTTGTCCTATCTTTTGAGAAAGGCAGTGCTAATGAATTTTTAGAGAAGCCAACAGTACGAAAACAGAGGTTGGGTAGGTGCTTCATCTGTTCATACCAGATCATAGGGAAGCAGAGCTACTGTCTGCTCCATCTTGGCACTGAAGAGGCGGAGATGTGCCATCACATTTCTTGGAGCTTTTGAAATGCTGATGCGTGTATTCAGTCCCCTTCTCAGAAAACAGACATTCCAGGTTTGTATTGTAGCAGCAAGCCAATAGTGAACGGATAAGGGATCATCTTGTATCCCAACATGAGAGCCTGGGGTGACCCCAGTCTCCTGTCCCATACCAGGATATATTTAAACATTTGGCAGTTATCCAGACGCTGGTCACCAACTCAGCACTCAGACAGAGGTTTTACGACCCTGGGTTTTACTACACCCTCCTACACCCACTCTCTCACCAGCTATTATCAGACTCTTTTCTGTGTCTGGGCCCTAATGTTATTCCTTTCTCCTCATGGAAACTTTTTACAGATGGTACTACTGCCTGTGTTTCCAGTACTCCACCTCTCTTAACAGTTTGATAAACTTGACCTACCTTCTCCCAATGAAGCTTCACTGTAATGGTTCTCATCTAGAAAAGACTTGATAGGGTTTTCTGCTTGGAAAAGTGTGTAAGTATCCTATAGGGTCACAGGAGTGTGACCAGGGAATATCCCCTATACTCCCTCATGGCCCATCATCCACTGGTTAGGGTATGCGCCCATTGCCCTGGGTAACATCAACTGCGGCCCCAGAAACATGCAGGGCTGCATATTTCCCCTTCCCAATGGCATTCCTTTATTTTCTTTAAAGGCAGCCGGAACTGCCCTAATGGGAACAACTTCAGCCATTTCTGACCCTTTTTGGCTTCTCCTAACAAACAGGTCTGATCCTTCTCATTGAGGGATGAGTCCTTGCATGGGTTTTGGGAGGCTTGTTTCTCTGAGTCTACATACACAGATGTCTGCTAACCAGGCCTAAAACCAAACCCATCATTCACAATGCCCACATTATTAATGGTTGTATACGTGTGTTATTCTAAATAAAGGAACTGTGCCTGACCTGTTTCTTTCTGTATTATTCAGGCAAAGTGGGCCAGGTACCAGGATTCGAGTTGCTTCCTGATCCCTCTTGGGTCCACAGGCAGACCATACCTTCTATAACCTCTCCTCAAGATGTTGTTGGAATAGTCAAAGAAGGTCATCCACTGCACGCTGCATTTGGACGAGGGCTTCAGCATGCAGACTTTTGCACTAAAGTTGGATTATTTCCCCTCTTGCTCCTTTCATCACCAGCATCCACAGCCCCAGATTTATCTGTCTCTACATGTGCCTTCAGGTTTATGAAGATTCGGTTCTCTGGATGACCCAGGTTCACTGTGCTTCTTCAATCCGGGGTCTCTGCCATCATTCTTGCTGGAATGGGCTGTGAAATGCTGGGATTTTTCAAGAGGTATGCTAGCAAGACATCCTCCTGAACCAGGTTGCCTGGATGTCTATTCACTTAAGAGCCATTTGTGGGGCCTCATCAATTCCTCTGAATTCCTGGGGTCTGTTCCTCGGTCAGTCACAGATGGTGGAAAAACTGCTGAGAGGCTGTGAGGTGACCCTGCCAGTGCATCCTGAAGTTCCAGCTCTTTGTTGGGGATCTTTTGGACAATAATGAATTATCGTCTTTCCTGGATCACCTGGAGTTCCTTCTTTCTGGACACCGCTGGGGTACATTCCACTTACTAACAGCACTTACTTAGTAACAACGTGTCTGGTCATCTGTGGATAGGCACCCAAGTTACGTTTATCGCCAGGAGCTTTATTTTTCCCTGATTTTCTTCTGAGATCAAAAAGCTTGCGAATAAGAGTACGAGGCCTTCACTCTAACAGCCTGTGGAGAATTTCAATCTTTACCAATGTTCTACTAGGAGCTTCTAAAATCCCAACACAGTAGGGGTCCATGGATTCTGGCAGTTGGACATCTCGGAGATTGCAATCTTGTACAGGTTAGAGCTGTTTGGACAATTATGGGCGTGTTCACCATTGTATTTGCGCTTGTTTGTTGAATTTGCATACTTGGGGACACAAACTCAGACACTGTGGATGGGTTTGCAGACCTGGACAGGACCCCGAGCCTCACATAGATCACAGGAAGTGTGTTTGTGTTTTCACTGTGCAACAAGGGACCTGCTAATAACCTCCTTGGTGTTTGTAACGACATTCGAAAGGTGTGTGTGAGGTTCCTGGCTTGGGGAAGAATTTTGAAGGGTTCACTTGCTGTTGCAAGACAGAAGTACTCAGGAGGGTTCTGTCCTTGATGAGGTGCTTAGGGAGGGAGTCTGATGGGTTTTCTATAGTGGTTTTGAGTGACTGAAGCCTGAGAAGGCTTACGAGCTTGGTGACTGTCCCTTGCCAGCTGGTGTGGAGCACTGAAGGGTCAGGACAACTGTGGTCCCAGGAATCAGACAGGGGGTCTTCATCACAGCTTCTACAGTCCCCAGGTCAGGGAGATAGGAGGTGTGTCACTCTATATAAGCACTTTCCACGACACATACACAGACATGGCATTGCCATGTGGCTCCTTGGGGTTGTAGGAGAACAGAGCCAATTTTGATTTCAAGTACCAGGAGGTGTGGGTCAAAAAGTCTCATCAGGCTTTAATGCGACTCTTTGTTGCTGGCACAATGCCCCTTCATGCATGATCTTGGCTTGATGTGGTAATGTAATTATTTACGTACATTGGGCTTGTCATTCTATTTGCTTTTCAAAATTACAGCGTCTTCAGAGCCATTTCACAGACTGCCTGCCTACATCAGTATACATCTTGCAAATGGTATTTCAAGCTGTACAAGGGCAGATGGTTAAAATACATACAACCAAACCAACAGACCATGGAGCCTCCACAGACATTTTTCATGTCTATGTCAAGATATCTCTCAACACAATAGCACTTGCTAATTTATTTAAGGAGGATGTCCCACTGGGATGGGTTACTAGTCTTAGAGGAAAGGACAACAACACTATACTAAGCATAGAATGTGCTTTACAAAATATATACATGCCTATTCACATGCCACTATCTGCCCACCCTCACCCCAAGACATCATAACACATGGTGCCACTTGCTGGTCAAATGCAAACAGGTAACATACACAAAATGGGATAACAGACTAACCTGGCTGCGGTTATATGTCCCCTCACAATATCAAGAGACCACCATAAACAGTAAAAAAAATATCAGTAGGTAATTCAATTGAGCAAGATGTTCCACTGGGTGTGGTGCAAGTCTGATATGGTGGCACAAAATGTTTCTTTTCATAGTCAATTCACTTCTCAAAGTGATAAAAGCTTGCATTACATTCAAATATCTGCGTGTCTTACTGGTCAAAGCCGGCAGGTCAATATACAAAAACCCAGGAAAACAGAGCAAGCTGTCTCTGCCAAAAGGTTGCCCAAATCAAGAGACAACTGTAACCAATGGCATTTGTTGATTGAATGTCCCACCATCAACAGGTTATGTAATCAGCCTTTCAAGTGACCAAATTACCACTTTTATTACCATTTACTCCTGATGATGGCATGTGGCTATTTTCTTACATTCTTACATTGAACCCAATATTCTTTTTTCTTTTAATATCTTCAAAGGAATTCCACAATATTCCCCTTTTACAGCTATGTCCATATTATTATTTTGTCTGTTTGGCATTTCAAATACAGAAGATCACATCAAAAAATAAAAAAGTGCTGCCTATTGGGTATCTGCCCACATTTCCCATACAGACATCCTTGGCACGGGGTAAAAAAAAGCATAAAAAACAAAGTCACAGTTTGACTTGAAAAATCAATCATTACTAAATAATATTTTGGGGACACCCTGCTTGACATGCCAGCAATTTCCCATGCACCCAAGTACCAAGGTAAGGAAATACTTTCGTTTATGTATTTTTGTGTTAAAGTTGGTGCCATGCACTAAGCTTCCTCCTCTTCATTCTTTTTAGTATTATTATATTTTTCAATTTTCAAATGGCTAATTTGAAATTTTTAATTATGTTTCCATTCTATAACGATGTTTCTCACGCTATTTGATTTCCTTTTGCGCAGCTACATTGTGTATTTTAAAATACCCACTTTTTTGCTTCCAGAACTTGCTCTTGTTATAAAAATGCCTACTTTCATGATTACCGGAAGTTCCAAAATGATATATGCCAACAAGCACGGGGTGGTATGAGACATTCTTCCAAAAGATATTCTGCTGATGACTCAGAGGTTATTTGCAACTGCTTTACCTACAATCTTTGCACCTGACCTTATACATGTGATTATAGTATAGTTCCAAGGGGTGAGTTAAGAAGTATTATTCCCTATCATGGACATCTGTTATGTTTCTTTTTCCAATTTGGCCAATTAACCATTTTCAATGCATGAGCATAACCGGCCATTGCAGTTTCATTTCCCTTTGGTTTTGTGCTTTACAGTCAACAGTTTTAGATTTTTAATTGAGAGATAGTGTATTTCATTAATATCTCACTGTGTAGTGACCATGATCAGTGGAAAGTATTGCCCCATCACTTTTGCTTGTATCATAATGGAGTCTTTTTCACTTGGCCCCTTTCTTTATTTTGACATTGAGGAGATGGGGCATCAAGTGCTTTCACAGCAACCCCTGACACGTCTCCTGGACCACAGGTATGCCACTTTACATTGACCATGCCTAGTGTTCCAAATAAAATCATAGCTTTCTATTTTGTCTATCCAGGTGGTGTCTAGGCTGGTTTCAAAGTGCTGACCAATCAAATGTTCTTGTATCATATGTGTGGCTTTGCTTTTTGCCCTATTTTATATATTTTCCACTGGAGGAGACCAGGACTTCCAATTCTTTCAATGCACCATCATACGCATAGCAGGGCATGCAGGTGTGCCAATCATGGTTGCTTTGTGCATTAGGTAGAACAGTTTCTAGTTTTACTATTGATAACAATAACAAATGTGACTATTATCTGTCATTGCATCCCCTTTACTGTGTACACTGCATTGCCCCATTCCATTTGCTATTTTGCTAACAGTTGCTTTTCCACACACCCCATTTCATTTAACAGTATTCTCCTTTTTTAAGCTACAGAAGAGCTTCAATACCTTTACCAAAACTACACCATTTCTTGTGCAGATAAAATACTACAAAGATTGAAGCTGAAGAAAGTGAATTGCCAAGTTGAGGGATTCTGTGGAAACCTAAATATGTTATGTCATAAGAAAAATGTAATTTAATGAACTTGACAATTCAAGATGCATGTGAGGGCGACCACTACTGTCTTTTGTGGTTCACTCAACCACACCTTGGGAATGTTGCTGTGGACAATCTGTTAATTTGTTAATTTCTTTCACGCTTTTGTTTAGCAGATGAACATTCTCAAGAATTTAGCCTTTTTGTGACTTTTGTTAGCTACACTTCGTGTCAATTAACTCCTTCAGATATCAGAGAAAATATTAAGCAGTGCATTGGTCTCTGTTGACCATTGATATAATTTTTGAAAGACATTCCAGGGTACATTTTGTGGTCTATAAACTATTTGACCATTATATCATGCCAATGTATTATTGCACTTTAATGCTCTTGTTTGCACTCTGTATTAGGTTTACACTCAACAAATACACACCATTGTCACTTATGAATGTTGACATCTATGTAGACCTGATTGTTTGATGCACTTTATTGCTGTGTTTTGCACATGTAATTGATTCTAGTTGATGATTTTATAATCTGTCATTTATTTTCAAGTGTTGCCTGTGTTGATTAAGTGCCAAGGACGAGTATGCTTGTCCTTTTTGCATAGACTTGCATAATAGCCTGGCAGTTAAGGGGTTAATCTTTGATGTATCTTGTTGCCATTCTCTCTACTAATACAATTGATAGAAATGTTGTTCCTAAGTTTACAGGATAATGATCAGTTCCCATGCCCATATACCTTTCTATATACAACAAGGAATAAATGGACTTGTTGGGAAACTATATATGTAAATGTCTATGTTGCTATCCCATGAGACATCACTTTCCTGTACCATTTGTTAAGATCACCCATGTATCCGCAAATTGTGTGGTACACCCATCCATTCATTTTTTGACAATCTATTGTTCCATGAGGAGGACTCCATCTAGAGAACCCCAGCATGTATGGATAGAAACCAGAAACTTTTCTGCCACAGCCGGGTACATTCTGGGATCCTGCATAATTGCAATGTTTAGAAAAGACAAAGAATGGTTGTGTGCTTTAAACAGAAGTCAGCTGGTTGAGAGTTATGTAGGTGTACAAATATTCAATGTCATCGTAAAGGTACGATGGAGTTGACAACTGATGGTCATGCTGGGATAGAATCTCTCACCAGGCCTCTTCAGGTGTCATTCGTCAAATGGTGTGTGTCCTCAATTTGTGGAGAGTGATAATAGGTACAGGGATAGGTTTTGTGCAGAACTGAACATGGAAAAGTCAGATCCACAGTAGATGTTAATAGGTACATTTGTTCAGAAGACAGTCTTGCATCTGTGCTTGAAATACAACATGCAGAAGACAGTTTCTAGAACTCAGTGGACTCCTGATAGAATGCACGGTTAAGGCCTGTCTGAGAATGGTCACTGTTTAAATTCCAATGGGGCACAGGGGTCTCTCTGGCATATCAACTGTGTGTTTTATACCATATACATTAATTTAATGCAAACTGTATGTTTCATCCAAATCAAATCCAATATCACAAATGTATCAAATATAACAAAATAATCAATACAATTGTTGCGAGTTCACAAACCTTCGAACCTAAAACAATTTCTGTAGACTTTTCTAAGTAGAATTTCAACTTGTAATACATTAAATGAAATTATATGGCATAAAATAAGCATAGATCATTGCGTACATTCAATATTTTAGTTATTAATAACATTATTAGGTCAAGAAGAGTCTTTCACTTGACAAGGGTGCAGAGGGTATGCAATAGGTTGTCCATTGTTATTACACTGATCGTTCAAAAGGTTCATTCGCTAGAGGCACCTTCTAGCTCTCTGGCATCATGAACTTTAAAAAATATATTTAACATATATATATATATATATATATATATATATATATATATATATATATATATATATATATTTATTTATATTGTAAGTAGTCATCTAAATTACACTTATACATGTGCATTGAGTATCCCTGTTTCCCATAATATCTCTCTGGCATATGCTCCAAGTACTGTCCTGGATGGATGTGGTGGAGAGAATTAACTTTGATATCTGCATAGATCATATTCCACATCCAAAATCAACTGACTTCACTGTGCACCTCCACATCGTTATGCTCCATCTCACCACAGTCTATCTTACATTCACATTGGGATTATACATGTGCCCTGGAATGATTATACCTCACCAGCACCTACCAATACCTCCACTCACCCCATGTGTGCACAATACAACCAATGCAAAAGTCATTTTAAATGTTCTGTTTATGCAAAATCCACCAGCCCAAAACTCTTAGCACCTGCTCCACTTTTGGATCCTTTCCCCTCCCTCCGTTATGAGTATCATGGAAACCTGGATATTTCCCATGACATTACCACACTTACCCAACTCAGTAATTAATAGATTAAATATATCACACTGACGTGCCAAATAGATAGAAGGTCCCAGATAACCTCATGATCAATACATCTTGCTCATCTACCCCTCTTCCACCATCCCAACAGTATTTCTTCATAATTGTTATCATTTGAGAACACACCTTTCCAAACAGTGCCTTCTACTTTAATCCATGGTCTTGCCATGAGCAAGCCCCAGGCCAACTCAGCTCCTTTTTCCTGACCTGGACCTCTGTCTCAACCCTCCCCACACTGAGGCCTCATTGCATGAATGGAATCTTCAGCCTACCCAGCACCTCCACTGCCCACAGTAGGGCACTAGACTCTCCAATCCCCGACCACACCTTCAAAATATAACCAACATCAACCCAGACTTAACCTCATATCTCTCCCGATATCCTGTGCATCTTTAGACCAACATCAAACATCTGAACATGTGGCCACACCTCCTATGCTGGGACAAATGGTGCTCTCCTAATATTGACATCGTCTACAAGGATGCCC
Source organism: Ambystoma mexicanum (assembly GCF_040938575.1). Taxonomy (NCBI): domain Eukaryota; kingdom Metazoa; phylum Chordata; class Amphibia; order Caudata; family Ambystomatidae; genus Ambystoma; species Ambystoma mexicanum. The sequence goes on from NC_090922.1 coordinate 901,397,817, forward strand.
TTTTTGACTTCACTACAGTTATGGACTATGTAAAATCCACTTACCACATTATCCTTGTTTTGGCTCTATGTTCACACCCTGGCAAATGCTTATTTACCCTTTATGCCTTCTTCAGAAATGCTTAACCTCATCCTCTCATGCCTGACTTTGTCCTGCAAATCTTCTCCAAAATCAGGGACATCCCAAACACTCCTCAGTATTAACTCTCCTTCTTCCTCCTTCTCTGCACTCTTCCCTGCCTTTCCTCCTCTCCCCAATTCCATGATTTTGGAATGTATCATGTTCAAGTGTTTGACTGACCACCTTGTAACCAATCACTAAATTACCTCATGCAACATGGTTTTTAATAGGAGACTGCACTCAGACTGATCTTCAACTTCTTCATATCTGCCTACTACTTAACACTATCATCTATTGTCATCCTTCTCAAGTTTCTACAGCCTGTGATAGTGCCATCAATTCTTATCTCCTCCTATCGTGGTTTCTGTGAATATACTCACCTGAACCCCAAATCACGTGGATTTGGTGGTAATTCAGGATTCATCAGCTCCAACCCCATCCAGGCGAACTTGTCTTGAATGTAGTCCTTCTTTTATGTTTACTCACACAATTTTGCCAGTGATGACCTGATGAATGTTGCTGATGCCAGAACAAGTTATCCTGTCTGGTGCTAATTCATGTTTAAAACAATGATGCAGATCACTGTGGGAGGGTTGGGCATTCCCAACAGAGGTATTTACTTTTCTAAAAAACAAAGAAAATTCAACTGGGGTCTCTTGAATACTTTGGGAACTCCAGGACCTCATGAATAATTATGGGTCATTCACATTTTGAAGGGTCAACCTGGCTTACTCTTGCGCCACTCCATCACAGATATCAATGGCACAGAATTTCAATGTATTGACGCTTATCGGTCAAATTGATCTTTGGCTTTCTTTTTGAACATTGGCAACTTTCTGCCCATTTCTCTTCTGGTGTGAGTCCAGCAATAGGCTTTCCATGTTCTTCTTGTTGTCTCCATCTGTGACTGCTCACCCAGGACATCTTGAAAGCTTTGTATCTGCATATCAATAGCAGGGACTTGGCCAAGACCTCATATCCTTTAATGGGCATCATGCACACATGCATACTAGCACCTCCTAACTTTACCATACTTTGGACTTTGGTCCCCCTGAGAGCTTTCAAAAAACAACGTGGTGGGACCATACCCATGGTGAAAGGTGCTATACAAATGACAAAATTAAATGAAATAAAATATTTTGATACAATGTAAATATGCATCATTTTGAGTGAGGTGGTCCTCTGACTCCATTTCTACAGAGCTTTGGAATGTTTGCTAAGGCAAGATGGAGAACCATATAATATTTTTTGTCAAGTCTAAAAAGAGTACTATTTTGAAATGCAGTTTCTATGATGTGTAAATGAACATGTGCATCAGGACCAGTTGCTAGGCTACAAATTATTAGACCACATGATTCGTACTTCTTTTCCTTTTTACTGTTACTTTAATAATGGCTCTTGCTTATAGGTAGTTTATAGGAATCACTGTGGGCTGCTCATCACACTCAAGGAGTCTGCCAGTATGGTTACTGCTACTCACCCTTCCTTTGGCATGTGGTGTGTCGTGAAGAGGTCTCTTCCTGCTGCCCAGCTTCTGAGTGGGGTGGTGGGGATGGCAGAGAACGTTTATCTTGGTCAAGGGGGATGTTTGCCGTCTGCCACCCATTTTACTCCCCTCTCTTTCACCATTAAGGGAACATGGGTGGCACGGCTGGAGACAAGGAAAAGCCCCCCAAGGGTTTAAGCACACAAGCAGCTCTGCTGCCCCCACCCTAAAACAAGAGGGCAAGAGCCACCTCAGTAGTACAGATTTGATCAACCTTAGAAGGATGAAAGTGTTTGCAGGATCATCCTAGACACAAAACTTATGGATGGAAGGTTTTTATTTAATCATTACCATTAGGATAGCTCTCTGTAGCCTTCAATGGCATTGTTCTTTTGCACATGTGTGTCATTACAGAAGGGGACTGGCTGAAGGCGAATGAGTCTTGGTCCTGCCATCATAAGGTGCACTTGAGTCTGAACTGCTTGGTCAATGACCTCTCTACGGTGAATCAGATGCCCCCACCTCGCCCCCGCCCTTATTAGGCACTGTGGTCTAGCAGTTCAGGTGCTTGGATGTGGAGGCCTTCCTTGCTTCGCCTTGGGAATTAAGCTGCACTAAACTGATGCAGTCCAACAAGGCTGTACCTGAACATGTCAAGGCTAGGATGGAGGTTATGGACCACTTGCAGGTCTTCTGACAAGCGTACCTACTGGAGGATTTCCAATCTATAAAGAATTAATTTTTAGGCGAAAAAGTAAGTATTTTGGTGTGGAAGCTTGCTTTCCACGAAGTTGTCATAGTTCAGACTGGTAAGTACTGGCCTGATAAGTTCAAGCTGTTTGAGTAACTGAATGCATCAAGGAGGGCATGTTTGGAAACCTCTATGATGTAACTCCTGGAGGTTCCAACACAGAAATGCAAAAATTCCTGGGGCCAAGCACGATTATAACTCGAGAGTGTTGATCCACTTAAGTCAAGTCCCTTCCCGGCACCCAACACTGACAAAACGCGCGTTATTCTCGGTGCACATGCCAAAGTCCGATACATGCGCCTTATGCTGCAGTTATTCAACTGAAATACACATTATATTTTCTCACTTCCGTATGACGTAATTCACGTATGTTAGTAGAAGCGGTTCCCTGGGTTTTCTGCAAACAATATGCCTATTGGCGACAGTAATTTTAAACAGGACCGAGCGATGCTTGAGAGATTTCCTCCCAGAAATGTAAGAAAATTGGTCATCTCATCATGCTAACGCAAAAAAAGTGCTATTTTTTTCCATCGACAACAATTTCCTATTTGTGCAAACTGAATATGCTATTTGTCACATATACACGCGCTACAGAAAATAACAGTCTTACGCTAGCGCGCGCTCAATTAAAGAAGAAAGACAACTCCTGCTGCTTTAGTGGGCATGGCAGCCCGTTGGGAACTCTTTGGATATGGTACACCTCTATTCTGGCATATAGCTTTCAAAAGCCGTTTATTAACACTGGGCTTGTGGCGGCCAACTGTTAGAGCAGTAGGGGCGTTCCTGCTTTACATTTACAGTTTAACCATATCCCGACAAATCGTAGCAACGATGTGTGATACTAATCACGCAAACGAATACATTGTGATCGACTGGATAGTCAGAGAAAAGTAACACAACCAAAATGCCTACCTTGGACAGCTGGCCGCCTTTACAATCCAGTGATTATATGGCAGCCGCGCATGGCAATACCAACGCGCAGGAGCCACTCAGAACAGCAGCGTGTGCTTTACTGTTTACCTTTGTTTCGCTCGGTAACATGGTTTCACCTTTCTTTCAATTAACTAATTGTTTCCTACCGGCTGATGGCTTGCACTGAGTGATGCGGCCTCGCAGAGCGTATCGGTCTGTTTCCAGCAGACGATCTACTAAAAAAAAAAACCTGCTTTATTTTTCACCAGATCGTGTACAACAGTTTTCCGAATCCTCTTTTTCATTTCATGTTATTTTTTTCTGCTAACGCCTTGTTACGGAGCATTTTCATTTTAGTGCTTAATTCTTAATTCCTCCCACCTTAGAGACCCCCAGCTTTTTTCTGGATTTAGGACATTTTAATTTTTACCCTGGAGTGAGCAAGACCTTTTCTCACTCTCTCATGTATTTTGACCTAATTTGGATTATGTGTTTCCTTTGTTTTTGGAGTGTGACAAAGTCACATCTACCTTTTGTATGGTGACACACAGCACATTCAGTGCAATGTCACAGAGAAATCCTTTAGATTTCTCATAAGCTTTAAATACCCTTTCTTAAGCTTTAAATACCCTTTCTTGTGTGAACTATTGTTCCCAAGAATAGTAAAGTGAAATTGACTTTACTTACATTTTCTCTTTGTAGGTACAGCACACCCCATTTTATGTCGAGTGCTGGCGGTTACCTATTAGTCCCTTATCCTACATTCTCATGTTACATTTTTTATGTTACCCTCACTACTCAAATGGCTGTTGGCAGTGGTTTTATTTTCCTAATAGTGTGCTTTTCTAAAGCAGGCTGATATTTCAGCTGCAGTACAGCACCCATGGGTGACCATTTTGTCAAAATGACTCGGTTTTATTTTTTCACCATTTTCTGTTTGTGAGATCTTTCTTGGATTTTACTCTGTGTGTCAAGGTCAAGTTGAGCCCTTTGAACATTTTGCCTTTGGCAGGCCCAGCCCTGAAGCACGCCTCTGGCTCCAGTGTGTCTGGAAAGACAGGATGTGAGGGAGGTTCCCGAAACTGTCCTGTCCTTTGTCTCTGGGAGTGCCTGAATTCAACCAGTCCTGATTGGCTGAGACCCACCCTGCTGTGTGATTGACAGCCTAGGTTGTGCATGTATGGGATGGGAGAAACCTGCTTAAAAGGTGAGGGTTTTGGGACTAGAGTCAGAATAAAACCGCTGGGAGAAACACACAATGAAGAAACCATGAACAAAGCTTGCTGCATCCTCCTGGACCTTTGAATTGCCTGGTGAAGCTCTGCTGCTGTGCAGAAACTCTTTTTTCTGATCAACAAGAGAAGCTATGGAAGGGACAACTTCTTTCCTTTGGTTAGTGGGACCAACTAACCTCGAGATGAACTCCACTGGACTATCTTCCCTGATTGGCAGTACTTTTTCTCTGCTGCAAGAACCAAGTGCCAGGAGTCTATGATGTGTAATTGTAGGTGAGTGAAATTTCTGAAATCCGTCCAGCAGCTCCAGGACTCTCCTAAGGACCATCCAGAAGCAGGATGACCAGAGCTTGAGACCGAGATCTGCGGTGTTGCTGTTTACCGAGCACTGAAACCGCAAAGTGCCGCTGATCAGAAAAGAGCCCGTAGCTGCCGCCAACCTCCAAATTGCTGCCGCAGGAGCCCTCCAGACGTCCTCCCTCTTGTCCCCATGTCTGAGGCTCAGGAACCCAGGATCTGCATTGCTGTAACAGGGCAGAATCCAGCTGGACCACTCTTCTTCAAACCAGAGGTACTGCTTAGACTTGGGTACTTACCTGATTATCTTTTGAAATATGCTTTTGTCAGTTGAGACTTGCATTGGCTTACCTTTAGAGTTGATTCCAACTCTGCTTTTCACAGGCTTAACAGCTTGTGACCCTACAAGTGATTTCTACAAAACTCTCTAACTTTGTGCAAACCCTTTATTATCTAAGAAGTGACTCAGCTGTATAGACTGTGCTCCAACTGACTTTGGCCTTCCTGGCTCCCTTCAGACTATTGTAGTCCATTGACTTTGATATTTCTGTCGCTCATAGGTGGTAACTTGTTTTAGACTGTTATTGCTGGGAAAGGCTTGTCTAGACTTCACTGGATGATTTAAGTATACTCACATGTCCTGATACCCTGTTTAACCTTTTTTTCCTGCCTTTCCTTTCTGCAACCTCAGAATCTGCAAAGTGTAACTAGTGATCTATAAATGTCATTACTGTCCTTGTGAATTAAGTCACCTCAGGGTGTAGGAAGTGTGTAGGATGCATACCCAATGAGCATGCACTAACGTGTGCTGATTCTGGAAAAGTAAATTAAAGTATATTTGATTGTTACATCTCTTGACTTTTTAAAGAATACATATTTAAAAATTGAGCTTAAATAAATAAATAATTATTTATAACTGAAACCTTGAGTGTGTTATTTGGTTACCTGCATTTGTGATTTTCATTGATACTGCTCTATAGCTCACATTTACCCCTCTTCAGATAGGCCTGGCTGCTCAGTCACACTACCAACTTGTGTAGTACAGACCTATACCAAAAGGTGGGACACCTAATACCAAGCAGATAAGTGTTGTGTAGTCTCACACAGTGTTACTACATCAATTCTTACTTAACACTGGTGGCAGGCAGTGAGATTGGCCTAGAGTGTTTACATTGACTATTTGCTGTACTTGTGACCAACTAAACCAGCCACGAGGTTAAGCTCCACCAAAAATGTAAGCAATTGTAACATGCCAAATATAGATAACTTTAATAAGGCAGCCCTGATTGTCCTAATAGTAGAACAACTGAAAGATATGTGCAAAACCAGGGGCCTGACTCTGAAAGAAAAACAAAATTTGAATTGATTGTAAGGTTGTTATATCACCAAAGCTTGGGTAGTAGGCCTGCAACCCCTACTCACCCAAATAACGTGAAGGATAATGATGAGGATGCTAGTTTAGAGTCAAACTCCAATCTGCAAGAGGAGCCAGATGAGGTGGAGGAGTCTCCAGAAGGGTGATCCCCTCTGCCACAGCCTGCCCTTGTTTTCCATTGGGACCCTACCATATCCAAATCTAAGCCCAGAATATATTTATCTTGAGAGACTAATATAAGAGTTGGCGTTCAAGGAACTACATGTCCAAGCTGCAAATAAACACCAAGAGGTGAAACCAAGAGAAAGGGAGATGCAGCATGACATGGAAATTAAAAGAACTCCCTTGATTCTGCCTCCATTTCAGGGTCTTCTAGGTCTGCTAGTCCCAAGAGGTCTTGCCTGCCTAAAGAAGCAGTGAGTATGTATGTATGGACCTAAACTTGATGTGTTGGATTGGCTGGGTACGTTTGAATACACCTATGGTCTTCAATGAATAAGTGGGAATGAGTTATTTCCATGGCTCATGTCTAGGCTCCCGCTGAATGGCTGTGATGCTTTGATGGAATTGGGAACCAGTGAGAGAAATGATTATGCATCAGTTAAACTGGCATCAATAGCCAGACATGGGAAAACTCCTTCCCAGTACATTAAGAGGTTTAGGACCCTCAAAAAGACTGATGGTACCCCTTGAGCTACCTGGGTTTGTGAATGTTTGAAAAACATAGATGGTTGGGTTAAGGGGTACAGAGTACACACCTTTGAAGGAATGAGAAATATAGAAACAAAGTTTAAAATCACTGTTGATATTTGTACAGCTTAAGTGACGTTGGGGTGTAAAATCATTGCGCATGGATGGCCAGTGATATAATAGGCAACCAGGACTCCAACCCATGCAGTAATGGCGACTGACTCTGCTTAGCTTCAAAGCGAGGAAGAGGATGGCCCCCACAGACACCTACCGAATCCCACCTTCTTGACATCCACCCAACTTCTCCCCACCCTCTCCGCCTCAACCACTCACCATACTCCCCTGTCTTATCCTCACTCACTTTACCAAACTCTAATTACACCCTCTCACTCACCCTATTGCCACCTTTACTACCCCCATGGTACCCCTACCGTCTATTCCCTCAGCCATACACCCTACCATACCCTCTCTACCCTTACCCAGCCTACCCCCACTCTCTTGAACCCTACCCACCCACTCCACCACTACAGAATCTATTCATGCTTCTGCCCACTATCTCTAATACAGTACATATTTCAAAAAACAACTTACAAGGACTACTGAATACACACATATATAAATAAGTAAATAATATTTTTTAAACATATATACTTGGTTTTTTTGTCATCTTTATTTCTTATTTTCAAACAAAGTCATACATGGAGAAAAAATAACACAAGTAAAGTACATCATCAAAATCTTTAAACCACCCCATATTTAAACATATTTTATAGCCGTGGCTAAATTACAAGTGAGGTGATTGGGCAAACCCCACTTGCGGTTAATCAGAGCAATGACTGGTGAGTGTAACCGCGGCTATGATAGTGCCAATCACTGTACGGCATGCGTAGTCATGCCTATCTTCAGGGCATATGCGTATTTGCAGTTGTCTAAAGGTCAATGGGACATTGTGTGTTTTGACAGACTGGGTAGCTTTGGCTACCCGACATCTCAACAGAAACTGTGTCACAGAAATGATGAGTGTAATAGGGGGGAATAGGAGAGTGCAGGGGATGTGTGGAGGTTGCTATGGGAGTGGGGATAACTGGAAGAGATGTGGGGGCACTTGATGAGGGCCAGGGAGAGCAGGAAACCATTTTCTTTCTGTTGCTTTCCCTCATAGCCACAGCCATGGCATGCATAAACAAGCAATTCTCATTGTGTGTTTGCATATCTGCGGGTATGCAGCAAGACCTAGACACATGTCGCCTTGTTAATGTATGATGCCAGCTGATTGGTTGTTGTTGTACACGCAGCTCTGGGAAATAGCTGCAGGTATTAAGTAATACATACGTCCGTGCAATAATCATAATGTTCTGTGGATGTAGAGCACACCATTTTACACCTGTTTCTGATTCCATGCCTTCACATCTATCCTTGTGTCATTTGAACTTTGAAAGGTCGGTAAAGTGTACTTTTAAGCATAAACAAATGTTGGATGTAGCTGTGGGTATGAGATAACCATGGGTTGAAAAGCGTGGCATGAAATGGATGGTTTAACAAACAGAAATGTCTATGGGCATCATTCCGAGTCTGCCGGGACCCCTGCCGGTGATACCAGTGGGTTGCTGCCAGACTCACAATAATTTACCGGCGCCTGTCTTCCCGATGCCACCAGGGGATTACAACCCCGGTGGGCCAGAAAGTCAGGCGCCGGTAAAATGTTGTTTCCCATTCCCATAGGACTTTTCCGGAATGGGGAACATGGAAGCAACAGCACTATTGTTACGGTGCCGGTGCTTCCGTGACATGTCTGTCTACTGTAGCCCATGCACCGGCAGGGTCAGACCTGTCGGGTACAGCGGCTCTGGCAGGCAGATTCATAATTTGTCAGTCCGGAAACAACGGTGCTGGTAAGCTTACCTTAAGCTTACCTTAACCTATGTGTTTTGGTGTTTGCAATTGTTGGTGTCACTGTTGGAATTCTGTAGTTGTCTGTGAAAGGATCCTTACCATAGTCCTCTGTTTGTGCCATTGATTTTGGAAACTGTAATAGACACCATTTTGTAGAGCTTCAACAATTTTACTGCAGAACTCAGTGGGCACGTGCTGTGTCTGTGGCTGATGTGAAAGCAAGTGTCAATAAATATGTATATATAAAAAGGTTTATTTGCAGTGCGCGTGTGAAAGTTGTATGAATAACTGTTTTTTGTTGTTGAAGATTACAAATTAGATTTTTTCTCAAGATTATATGTTGTACTACATGGTCATTTTTATTTAAAGTGATAACAGTTGGGTGCTGATAAAAAAACAATGAGTTCTGTGCTCATTTTGAAGAAGTTGTCCCTTAAGTGGTGGTGGCTGGAGGTGATGTTGGAGGAGCGGCAGAAGAAGTGATAGGTGGAGGTGATTATGGAGGTGCAGCAAAAGTAGGTGCAGCTACAGGACACTGACGTAGGCAACAAGCCCCATGCATTTTAACTTTGTGGTGTTAATGGACTTTTCTGTAGTTGTCATCCACGTCATCCCAATGTATGAGTACTAGATAGATAATTAATACAGAGGTGCCCAAGCTCTGTAATGCATTGTTTAATGGTTACACGTTGCAGAAACTGTTTGCAATCAGCAAACCTCTTTTAGGGTCTGGTGGTCCTTCCTAAGAAAGAATGTTTGAAGTAGTTCTAATTGCACAGAGCTTCTTTTGTGATCACATAGAAGGTTAAAGGTTTATTTGCTTGCACCTTTCCCAAACCTTCTCTGGAATTGTGATGGTGAGACACGGCTACTTCCCAATCAGCACTGCGCCTCTTCAGCCTCCTTTTGGGAACAGTGCCTAACCCCGATTATACCCACTGATCCTACTGATACCTTTTCCACCACCATTGTACCCATACCGTCTAGATTCATGTGGATTTTGGGGATTTTTAACTAACTGTGTTGTGGGAATCTTTGCATTTGTATTGCAACAACATTGGTTGCTGCTGCCAAATTGTTTGATTTTTCTTTTATTTTCATTAAACCATAAAATTAATAAATATCTTATTGATACACACCAGCCTGGTTCTTAGTCCATTGTAACAGGGTATTTGTAAAAGGTGGGTGCGAGATGGGTTGGGGGCCTACTCAAATAAAATAACCTGTGGTTGATTAAAGATAGAAAGCGTTTTTGTTGTGCGCCACATTCATTGTCAGGGGAAGGAGTCCCTGGCTGGAGATTGTCGTGTTATAAAACCGTTACACCACAGTGCATCCAGCACATATCACCTGCATGGCCCAGTCTTCCTCCAAATGCATTACGATCCCATCAGCACTTATCTAACCGGAGTGACAGCAGCAGATGAGTCCAGGTTAAGCGGTCGTGGTGACTGATCTGGATTGGTATGTCACAGGGAATGTAGAAATAAGGACATGGTGAGGATTACATCCACAGCACGCTGACAAGTGCTGCAGTTAGACCGTTTTAGCTGAGTGGTTGAGGGTGCATATGTGTATGGGGAAAGAGGCTCTGGACAACTATAGATTAGAAATCCAACAAAACTCTGCATAGGCAGCAAAAGGGCATCATTGATCGATTTGTACATGGGGCATCAAGCTGTGACTCCCTCCCAATGACGACAACTCATGAGTCGCAAGGAGAGGCCCAATTGGGAGGTACCCCAGTGTCCTTCATCAAAGAAGACCTGACATCATGCTTGCAAAAGTTGCAGGATAATCCAACCTTGGAAACGGCAGAGCTGAAGGAAGGTGTCACTACGAGTGTGGATGGTCTTCGAAGGGAGAAGGATGCGCTTGGGGCTAGAGGACATGGAATGATGCAGACCCTTGCATAGGTAACAACACAGATCCCAAGTCTTCCACAGAGATTGATGGGCTCCTCCAAAAAATCATGCAGTTAGACGAGAAAGGTAAGGACCTGGAAAATAGGTTGCGAAGAGATAACATATGGCTGAAGTTCCCACGAGAAGAGATAGAACGGGAGGGGATTGAGGAGATACTTTGTGAACTGTTTTCCCTGCTTTGCCCGGAAGAATCTCCTGACGCACTGAAGCTGGATAGCGCACATAAAGTGGGCCCCCCCAAGCCCATTCAAATTCAATACAAGCTGAGAGCTATTCTCTGCAAGCCTCACACAAACTTCCTAAAAGAAAGAATGCTGCGTGCAGCCTGAGCGAAGGGGCAATTCGACTTCAGGGGTTTGATAATCCAACTTTTCCAAGATATATCCAACACCACACTGCAGAAGAGAAAGTTATTCAAGCCACTAACCGGAAAGCTGCTAAAAGACAGCAGCCTACAATTTGAATGGCAAAATCAACAGCACATCGTTAAATCTCTGGAAGGCGGAGGCAGAATCCTTGGAATGGAGTTAGCAGAACAATCTCAAGACATCAGGCGTGGCCCCTATTCGGATTTGGAAAGACCACACCGGAAAAAGTGGGCCCCAAAGTCAGAAGGAATAAGGACCCGCTTTGACTGAAAGTTACACATGATGTGGGGTAGAGATGGAACTGCCGATTGAGACTCAAGTAAAACTCTGAACTACCTCATAGCATGGAGGTAATCCACAATGAAAATGCGCGCACTGTGACCAGACTTTTTGAGCCAGCATTTAGGAACAATTCACTGAAGGGCCTGATCCGGGATTGCCACAGGGAGGGGTGTTGATGGAGAGGTCCAGGCAGTGGATTCCGCATATGGAAAGCAGACCTGGGGATCCCAAAAATACAGCCCTGTGTTATAGTTGGGGAGGTTGGTGAGGAGGAGAGGGAAAGTAGAGCCACGTAGGAGGGTGGGATGTTACAATCTAGTACACCATAAAAGAAAACAAACGTGGACAGGCATGAGCTCAGTTTAATCCTCATATTAGTCACATATGTTACGGGCATTGTCCTTGAATGCTAGGGGATTAAATTCCCCAGTTAAAAGGATGCGTCTCTTCCACCTCCTGACTGATCTCCGGGTAGACATAGCCTTTGTACAGGAGCTGCATCTGTTTCAGAGGGACTGGTGATGCATGCGACATAGGAGCTATTGCATTCAGTGTTTCTCCTCTCTTCTGACAAAAAAGCAGGGGTAGCAATTATATGTAAACGTGTCCTGGGGCTGTAGGTGGTGGAGTCCTTGTCGGACACAGACAGTAGATACATTTTAGTGAATTGCAAATTAGATTTGACCTTAGTCTCGATTTATGGCCCAAGACACAGGCCAGGTGGAATTTATGGTGCACCTGATCAGAGCGATTACTAGTTTTGCAAAAGGGGACTTGATTTAATGGCTGAAATGCACACGCGCATAATAGCACCTGCCAAATTTTCCCAAATGTTTAGTTTCCGGTCCCTCCAAGGGCGTTCAATCAGAAGTGCATTGGGACCATTATTATGGTGAAAGGCGCTATAACGAATGACAAAATAAATGAATGGTTGAATGTGAGTCAGTAAGTGCAGCGTGAGGGAACTGGGGAGTAATATAGCCTTCCCCCTTTTCCTTATACCCTTTTAGGTGTATTCTGAGCTGGAGATGCAGAGAGTAACCAGGGTATCATTTGTGCAATTGTTGTATTAAACTCATATACTGGATTATTTTAGTCAGGTTAGTGCACACCTTCTGAGAATTCTTTATGTTCTTCTTGTTTTCAGATATACTGTACCAGTCCTGATGAAAACATTTTCCCTCTGGGATTTTCGAGTTGTTGAAACTAGAGAAAGGGTAACTTTCACAGCACCGTTTCAAGAGCTCTGCTGTGAAGACAAGAGGATATACAAGTGTCTGTACTAGTAGCCTGCAATCTGTTCAGTACATATTGACTGGAATGTGTCCAGCATTTGAATGATTGTAAATGGTCGAATGTTTAGCATGTTCACCATTTGAAAACTGTCATATGCTTGCATTTCATTTCTGCTATGTACATTTTTATATGTGTGTTAGGCAAAGTTTGAATGCAGTACCCTCTGGGAACACTACAAACAACTATGACTACAGGTATAGACAACCCAACCTTTGGGATAAGCTTGTACTACACAGTTTTGGTAGCATGTTGAGCAGCTAGGCTTATCTAAAGAGGGGAAATATGAGCTGTATTGGAGTTACACAAAGATTCACAGTTACAGGTATTCAAATAAACTCTTACACTCAATGTTTCTTGCATAAACAATTAATAATTTATTGGTCAGTTATAAAGACTTATTTAGAAGGGAGCAATAGAAGAGTAACAAACAAATATACGTCAACACTGTACACTCTGAGTTTCGGGATCAGACAAGGCCCTTTTGGGATGGCCAACAGACACAACCTACACCCACAGGTGACTTCAGTAACAAGGGTGCTGGGGATATCAATTCCTTACTGTTGACTTATAGAATACTCTCAATAGTTTGTAAAAGGCAAAGGTTATTAGAACACAAGAATATTCTAAAGCAAGGCAAATACTTTCAGACAACAAGAGAAGAGTCATTCAATTCAATAGGCTAAGCCAAAGTGAATGAGCAAAAGTCTTTGTATAGGATGCAGCATATCAGGTGAGCAAAGGGAAAAGTCTTTGCACAAGTTCTCAAGAGGGTTTGATAAAAAGAAGAACCAAATATAGTGCCACATGCTGATTAGACTTGTGAGTTGCAGAAGTTACAAGCTCTTCCACGGTAAGAGGTAAGTTCTCTTAGGGAACTTTTTAAGAACCTTAGGAAAGAAGAAAAAGATGCAGCTGAAGACTTTTGTTCCTGCACAGCTCTGCAGATGTCACTGTTCCTGTGCCTCAGTTGTGGGGACAAGAGGGAGGATGTCGGGGGAATCCTGCACTGCATTGGCACCTTCAAAGGGGGCAACCAGCAAACTTTACTTTCTGTGGCTGTTTCACGTTTCAGCTCCTTGCGGTACAGCAAATAGCAATAAGCGTGGTTCCTGGCTGTCAAGGTTTCCTCACATCTGAGTTCCCGCACTCAACTGAGGGGGGTCAGGCTTGGTCAGGCCTGCTTCGTGGGAGTCGGGAGGATCTTTCAAAAGCTTTCGGCCAGCTTACAAGCAACGCACACAATCTGGTGTCCCTCTCCCTGGCTCTATGGTTTCCTGAAGCACTCTGAGGAAAGTCAACCAGCTCTGAGATGGGTGTCCAGGGCGCTTACTTGGGAGTTGATTGGTCCCACCAACTCAAAGGGAGAAGTCGTCCTTGCAGGGCTTCTCTGTCGATGCAAACTTCGTGATTCGGACCTGCAGCAGGGCTTCACCGGGCAAACCAACGGTCTAGGAGTTGCAGCAGCTGTCCTCTTCAGGCTCTTCTTCGGTTCCTTCGTCCAGTGGTCGACTCTGCATTCCAAGCCAAGAGACTCGCCTTTTATTCAGTTGTCTCCCATTCATTCCAGCCTAGCTGCCACTCACCCAGCAGGGTGGCTGTCCTTGCCGGACAGTCAGCCAGCCAATCATCACGGAGTGCATTTGGGTCTCCTAGTAGACTAAGCACAGGGAGTTTCGGGCACTTCCCTCACTTCCTGCTTACCCCAGACACTCTGGATCCAGAGGCGGGTTTCACTCCTGAAGCACGCCAAAGGCGAATGAACAAAGAGACCAAACCTTGTTTGGCGTACAGAGAAAAACTCGAGAAGGACCTTTCCACAAAGAAATGGCGAAAAAAGAAGACCGAGGACCATTTTAACAAAGGAGGCTGAGTGCCATTTTGAAAAACATGGCTCCCACGATTTAACATTATCGGAGCTGCGGACAGTTCGCGGTCAGGGTAAATCACAGTAGTTCATTCTAACACCACTGCCACCAGCCATTCTGAGAGGAAAGGGTAACATATGAATGCTACATGAATAACTAGACATAGGGGATACTTGGTAACCCATCCAGCACTCTATTGTATGATAGGGTGTGCTGGGTCTAGAATTGTATCAGACTAAGTGAAGTCAATTTCACTCCACTGCTCTGGGAAACAGTAGTTGATCCCAGAGAAGGTATTTAAACCTTGGGACTGCTCTGAAGGTGCTGTGTGACACAATTGTAAAAGATGATTCCTATGGAGTTGGTTAGACTCCATAACCAAAAGGAAACACAGTATATAAAATCACAGCAAAATACATGAGAGAGTGGGAAAAAGGGTGTCACTCTCTCCAGGTTAAAAAAAATCAAGTCCTCAAAATCCAGCAAATTTGCTGGGGGTATCTAAGGTAGAGGGAATTAGCAAATGTTTGAGAATTCTCCCTAACAATCGTCACCCCCAGGCTAAGGGACAGGATGATGTAATCCAGCCCTGGATGAATCTCCTTACTCCAGTCGGTCATACTTCCTGGAGAGACCATCAGCATTTTGGTGATTACACCCTGACGTGTGTTCAATGGTAAAATCAAACCCCTGTAGGCTGATTGTCCATAGTAACAATTTAGGATTTTCCCCCTTCATCTGCATTAACCATCTCAAGGGTTGGTGGTCTGTGTGAATCACATAAGTAGATCTATACAAGTATGGTCTAAACCTTTTCAAAGACCACACTATGGCAAAACAGTCTTGTTCTATGGTTGCCCACCATGATTCAGGTTCCTTCAGCTTCCTGCTGATGAAGCAGATGGGGTGTTCCCTGCCTTTCTCATCCAGCTGACTCAGAACTGCACCTATACCTGTATTGGAAGCATCTGTCTGTACAATAAAGGATTGGCTGTAGTCAGGAGCTCTTAAAACTAAAGCTTGACAAAGGACTTGCTTAAGTCCTTCAAATGCCTTAGTGCACTCCTCATTCCACCTGACCTTCTTGGGGAGTGTGGGTGAGGAGATCACATTTAAGGGAGAAGGTATGGTCCCATAGTTCTGTAGGAAGTTCCTATAGTACCCTGTGAGACCTAGAAAGGCTCTCACTTGGGTTTGACTAGTAGGGGTGGCACAGTCTCATACAGCTTGCACCTTGCTAGGCAATGGCCTTATTTCACCTCCTCCTACCTCATGTCCAAGGTAAGCCACTTTACTCTGACCATTTTGACAATGACTTGCCTTTATGGTCAGATTGGCCTGCTCAAGAGCCTGCAATACATATCCTAGGTGATCAACGTGTTCTTTCCAAGCAGGGCTGAACACTGCAATGTCATCCAAGTATGCCATGCAGAAGTCCTCCATCCCTTTCAGAACCAGATTCACCATCACCTGGAATGTAGCAGGTGCGTTTCTTAATCGAAAAGGCATAACCTTAAACTGGTAGAGGCCTGCTGGGGCCGAAAATGCAGTTTTCTCCTTGACATGGTCTGTCAGAGCTATTTGCCAATAGCCTGATATTAGGTCAAATGTACTGAGGTACTTGGCTGAACCAAGTTTGTCCACCAGCTCATCAGTCCTAGGTAAAGGATGGGCATCAGTCTTCATGACTGCATTAAGGGCTCTATAGTCCACACATAATCCCAACTCCTTGGATCCTGCCTTTGGCACTAGTACAACTGGACTAGACCATGGACTTGCAGATGTCTCTATTACCCCGACATCAAGCATCTTGTTGACCTCTTCCTTTATGTGGGTTCTTACATGGTCTGACACTCTGTAACCTCTGCTTTTAACAGGTAAAGAGTCACCAGTGAGAATCTCATGCTGGCCCCAAGGAGTCAAGCCTGGTGATAGTGAAAACAGAGGGGCAGACTGATTTAACAAACCTCTGCATTCCTCCTGTTATTCCAGTGTCAGATTAGAAGAGAGATTAACTCCTTCTATCTTGCCCTCTAAAGGTTTTCCCCTGAGGAGGTCAGGTAGAGTTTCACTCTCCTCCTTCTCCTGATCAGAGGCTAGAAGCAAAGTTCCCAGGTCTGGTCTAGAGAAATAGGCCTTTAGTTGGTTGCTGTGAAAGACCCTGTGGGCCTCCTCAGGATTGACTAAGTCCACCAAATAATTGACCTCTGCAAGTTTTCCCACAACTCTGAAGGGTCCAATCCATTCCAATCTATATATAAGATATAGATTCAATTATTTGAAATATGTACCACTTGTATCACACCCCTTATTTAAGAATTGGTTTCAGATCAGATAGCACAATGGTTAGCAGTTCCCCCTGCAACACTTCTCAACCCCCCAATAGGCAATGCAAAGAGATGGAAGGGGAGAGCGGGTATTCAGGAATAGTACAGGTCAAACAGTGTCTCACTTGCCCCTTCCCCCTTTACCCAGAAAGAGAAAAACAAAGTAGGCAATTCAACAAATAATTGACCTCTGCAAGTTTTCCCACAACTCTGAAGGGTCCAATCCATTTGTCCTGTAAGAACTAGCTGGTCTTGAGTAATGTTAAGAATTTCAATCAGGCAATATACTCTGCTCCCGTCCTAGTGTGCAGCGCAATGGAAAAATGTATATAAGATATAGATTCAATTATTTGAAAGATGTACCACTTGTATCACACCCCTTATTTAAGAATAGCCCAGGTCACGCTGGACCAAAAATCAGGCTGGTTTGTAAAAGAGATTATTTATTTACTTAGTTAAGATCAAAATCACAATATATATTTTTAATAGGTACACAACAATCAGCAATGGGGTGACACAACACAGAATGATGTCTTTAATACACTGGGACTAGGTTATGAGCAAACAAATGCAGCACAGAAAATAATACTTTTGTGTTGGTTTCAGATCAGATAGCACAATGGTTAGCAGTTCCCCCTGCAACACTTCTCAACCCCCCAATAGGCAATGCAAAGAGATGGAAGGAGAGAGCGGGTATTCAGGAATAGTACAGGTCAAACAGTGTCTCACTTCCCCCTTCCCCCTTTACCCAGAAAGAGAAAAACAAAGTAGGCTTTTCAACTGTCAGGATGACTTTTAAAGTGGCTGAGCAAGAACTCTAAATGTGTGGAAAAATGCTTAAATTGTTGTAAATTCCTATGGGAGCCGCTTTCAACAGTTGCACACAAACATAAGCAATGATTTAGTCAGCAGAAAACATTTGCAATCTTAAAATCCAAGTTGGAAGCAGTTTGAATCTATTTTACACGTGTACAAATTTCTCAAAATGAAAATTTGCAGCAAACTTTTATGTGCACGATATTCGCGATAAAGGGAGAACTGCACTGGGTTCTATGGATAGGTACAGATGTTAGCTACAAGTGGGAGTTGAAATTATGTTTCTATCACAAAACCTGAGGGAGTTACAGAGGTTTTAGTGAAGGTCGCTTTTGCAAAATAGGCGCGAGAATTGAAAACAGAAATGCACTTTTAAAAATGACAAATGGGTTTGCTTACACTATATTAAGACTACTAAAAAGTAGAATGCCACACAGGAAGGTCATTCCCGGCCGATCATAAGAGTTCAGGTGTGATACTCTGCTTTCTGTTTGGTTTCGAGAATTACTTTCTTAATCAATAAATAGGAAGTTAGAGTTTAGGAACACATGTGAGACAAGAGTCTGTGCAAAGATAGTTCTAACAATACTGGTTCTAAGGGAAAGATAGGATGGGTATAAGCTAGGGACAAGACTATGCAAAGTGCATATGCTATATGACACAGTTCTTCCTATTTATACTCACTGGATACGTTTTTAAATGGGACCGCCAGGATTCTGGACCATCAGGATTCTGGACCTATCCGGGACTGAGAGCTGGGCACATCAGACTGGGCAGGGTCAGCAAGGCGCTCTGGTCACAGGACTGGACGGGATCTGCCCTTCTTGGTTCTGAGGATTATTTTTAATTTAGCAGGCAAACAGTAACAGCACAGCCAGGCTGTATTATGATGCTTCCGCTAGGCTTTTGGGGTTCTGTTCTAGAATTGAGGCCTAGCTGAAAATGATTCAGCTATGCAATTGGCCTTTGCTTTGCTAGGTTTCTGGAGTCTGGAACAAGGAAGATGTAGAGTTCAGCAGCAGGGCGCTCCGTCAGCATCAGGAGGGTGAGTTGATCTGTCTGTCCCTATGTCTGGTGAGCTGTCTCTATTTATGCTATGAGATGACATTATACAGGGGGTGTGTGGGCCGGCTTATCTAAGCTTGCCCCTTTGTGCTGAGATAGGGTCAATACTTCATCCCTCCTTGCAATTTGAGTGATTGGCCCAAGGCTGGGTGATGTCAGGTTTTAGGATTTGTTTTACAGAGACCTCCCTGTAGCAACTGGTCTCAAAATCGGATTTTACCTTAAACACACATTTCTACTTTGGTCACTTTTATACAAATCACACATACAGATGCCATATTTTACATAGCAGCCATTCCTCAAAACCCTGTAGCTGTGGGACCATGTCTCCCCTTTCTACAGGATTTTGCCCTTTTCAGTATGAACTGCAACTTTCCACAAATATGCGTGTTTAACCTGGGGACATACGTATACGTTTTCACAATTCTCATGCATTTTGCATAAAATCACATTTCTTGCCATTCCTTTCCAGAAACATGTCACACGGTTTTGCCGCCTCTTAAAACGTGCAGCCAGAAATTAAATGACCAACTCTGTCATTTTTATATTTTTTACCATTTTGACTAGCAAGTTATAAGTCCTTTACAAAGTGTTCTTTGTTAATGTTCAGCCAGAGATGGTTGCTTGGGTCCGCCTCTTTTTGTCTCCCTGGAGTCCAGGAGCAGCTCCTCCTTGTTTGTTCCTTGCAGAGGCCATTTCCAACCCTCTTCACAGTTCAAATTTCCTGAGCTACAGCTTGTCATTGTTCCTCTTCTCTCTGTAGACCCAATTCTGTCCCAACCTTGCAATTAACACTTCCCTGTGAGTTCCTGCTGAGGGAAGGCCTTCCTTCTGTGAGAAGAACCTGCTATCCCAGTTTTGCAGCTTCAGCCAGGTTTAATTTAATTGTTAAATTCTTTTGGCTTTTCCTTAGCACAAAACAAACTTGTTGCCTCAAATAACACATAGAATTCTCATTCAAGATTTTAAACCTTTGGGATCAAAAACAACTACAATATGGGTTACTATCAGTATCAGGCCTCTTAAATTGCAAACATTTGACTTTCAGTTCATAACATGTTAAAGTATATTCAGGAAGGCCCCTGACAGCTGTCATCACAGTTAGCCCTCTGCTGCACAGAGATTGTTTACAGATCCACAGACAGGCCACTTTTGCTGTGGAAATATCTTTATGCTTTTTAGCCTTTCAGGACCTTTTAAGTTCACAGTGATTCTTTAAACTAAGTGAATTGTAGCACCAAGCGAGAATTTTGAATATTTGGAAGGTGTTCTGTACCGGCATTCTGGAGTTTCAGCACCAAAGAAAAGGAGATTTAAAGCAATATTTGGAGATTCCTTTAGCAAAGCACTGCTTTTTCTTTCCGTACTCTACTTTCAATTATTGTGGAGCCCAGTGACACATTTCAGTAGTGAGAGCTCTTTTCCACCACTGACAACATGCGTGGCAGATTTTTGTGGATTGAAAAGCGTGATTTTCAAGGGTTTTGGCACGCACAAGGGTTTTGCAGCCATTTTGCTGTTTCTGGCCCCACCATAACAGAGTGATGCAGCATATCAGAGCAAAAGTGGGTCAATACATCCCACAGAGCCCCCCCTCCCGACTTGAGTTTGACCCCCCGTCAAGGGGAAGTCAGGATATTGGGATGTTCACATACATTGAATACAATTTACAATATTCCCTGCCTATATTTACTAATGGTTTTAACAGGTGGATTCTTCTAGGTTTCCAAATTTTCCCCCTCTGGGTTTCCGGTTGGATCCTCTATTTGCCGCAAAGTATGCCTGGAATGGCAAATCTTCAGCTGGTTTATGTGGACCCACTTGTCTTCCCCTTCTGCCAAACTGCCCTTGGGGATGCAGATTCTGTAGGTGACTGGTGAGATTCTGTCTACAATTTCAAAAGGACCCCGCCAAGTTAGGAGGAATTTGTGCTGTTTGGCTTGGTTCCTTCGGAAATTGTACAAGTAGACCCGGTCTGCTACTTGGTATTCTTTCTTAGTTGTCTTGAGCTCTTAATGTGTCTTCATACTATCTGCAGATCTTTCTAGATTCCGCTGAGCATAGACAAAAGCATGTTGAAGGTGTTTTCTCAGATTCTCAACATACTCATGAGTTGTGGAGGCATTTATCAAGGTCTGCTCTTGGGTTCTGTAGAGCAGATGCTGGGGAAGCACCATCCTTGGTCCAGTCATCAGCTCAAATGGATACATTTTTGTTGCAGAAGAAGGGGTAGATCTGATGGCCATCAGGACAAGGGGTAATCGAATGTCCCAACTTGGCCCAGAATCAGCTACAAACTTTTTTAATATGCTCACAATAGTTGTGTTGTATCTCTCAACTCCACCACTAGAGGACTGCCGGTAGGCAATGTGTAGTTTCCTTTTGACCCCAAGTATCTCCCACATCTTTGTAATCACTTCGCTAGTGAAGTGGCTACCTCGGTCTGATTTAATCCCTTGGGGTAGTCCAAAACGCGAGAAGATGTGCAATTTGGGTCAGGAGACATTCCACCCATTTAGTGAACAAGCATGTTACGGTCAACATATACTTGTTCCCCCTAGAGGAGCGAATCACAGGCCCAATAAAGTCGACTTGCAAATCTGACCAAGGCAGTGTTATCCCCCACTTTTGGAGGGGAGCACGGTGTGTGGGTGATGTTGGCTGAAATTGTGCACACACAAGACACCCCTTCAAGTATTGGTCGAGGTCCTGCCCCATGTGTGGCCAGTATGCAAACTCTCGCAAGATTTCTAAAGTCGTATGAAACCCCCGATGACCGGCTGTGGCCGCATCATGGCCGTGACTTAGCATCAGGCTTCGGAATGAGATGGGGACCACCCACTGTTCACGGCCAGCTATGGATCTCCTCACCAACAAACCGTCTTGGATTCAGAACATTTTTCAACACTTTGAGGTCCTCTTTCCCAAAGTAATCGGTATCTATCAGGGGAAAGTTCTCAGGGTCCTCAACGTGTTGATAAAAGTTACCAATTATTGGATCCCCCTTTTTGAGCCGTAGTCAAAGCAGCATCTGGGGTCTCCTTACTCCATTGTGCAGTTGAGAGTTCATTGTGAACATTTGTCTGGGACCTAGTGATAGCAGTGACCTGGATTTCCCCCAACAGAGACTCGATCTGAAGTAGATCCTCTTGGATGGCTCCGGTTTTGGCCAGCTGATCAGCTAGGTCATTTCCAGTTTTGTCTGGTCCCTCTACTTTAGAATGACCCTGGATCTTTTTCCAGTAGATGGTCATCCCATTCGAGGTGACTAGATCATCAATATTTTGTATTAATTTTCCGTGTTTCAATGGTCTGTTGTTAGCACATAGCATGTCTCTGGTTTTCCAGTTAACCAGGTGCTCCACAAACCTGTTCCATACATAATCTGAATCAGTGATTATGACCAGTCGTGAAGTTGGTGTTGGACAGCAGTGAGGATGGCTTGATGCACAGCCATCAACTCTGCCACTTGACTACTTTGGGGACCGATTTCGTACCCAGAGGAGGGTTCTGGGGCATCATTCACCCATGCATTCCCCACACCGGCCACAAGTTCCGGTTCCCCGTTGCTGTCAAAATGGTAGGAGCACCCATCCACATAGACAGTAGGCATTCCCTCACACTTGTCTTCTTCATAGACTTTGTGTGGGGAATTAAGGTTTGCCTCCATGTTGTCCTTGATTTTAAGACTTTCATCCTCGAGAAAGTGTTCTCTGGCACAATCGCATAATCATGCAAGTCAGCCAGACCTTATACGAGGGGACTCTTCTTGTTTTGGCCATATCTGACATCCACAGGAAAGCCTTGCATTGACAGAATCCAGGAAGTAATTCGGGAATTACTCACATTTCCAGGCCAGATTCTGTCACTTTGAAGATATTGCAAAGGTTGGTGTGGAGTCTCCACTATGATGAGTTCCCCCTGGATGAACGGGTGGTAATTCTTCAATGCCCACACCGTTGCCAGGAGTGCCTTCTCACAATCATTGAATTTTTCCTCCACAGAGGATAATGTCTTACTAGCATAGGAGATTACTTTATTGACCTTGTCATGCTTTTTATATAATACTGCAGTCAAGCATGTATTTGAGAACCCTGTCTTCAAGAAGAACTCCTTGTTTTTGACACGGTAAGCTAGGCAAGGCACTTGAGAGAGGCTTCCTTTGAGTTGTCTTACTGCCTCGGCCTGTTCTAGACCCAACTCCCACTTGATCCCCCCCCTTCAAAAGATGGATCAGGGGTCTTGTGATCTCTGCGTAGTCCTCAATGAATTTTCTGTTGTAATTAGTTAGTCCAAGTTGAGCTTTTGACTAGAACATCATCTACATAGGCCATGTTACCCCTTTCACCCAAGTCGGGCATGGCCTTATGCAGAAAGATGTTAAATTAATTTCCGGAGTTGATGTATCCGAAGGGAGTCCGGGTCGAAGTGTACTGCTGCCCCCTGAAGGTAAAGGCCAGCTTGTATTGGTCCAGTCCCCGTTGGTCAGGTCAATGGCAGTGAATACCTTTGACCCCTGGATCTGGGCCAGCCCTTGGTCAATGTAGGGAAGAGGCCATCGGGAAGTATGAACCCGTTTGTTGAGCTCCCTTAGGTCAGCACAGAGTCTCCACTGGCCGTTTGGTTTCAAAATCCCCAGCACCGGATTATTGAAGATGCTGTGGACTGGACGAATTATCCCACGGGACTCAAGGTTCTTAATTATTTCAGTAAGGGACTCCATTGATGTGAGAGGCAAGCGATATTGCTTCATAAACACTGGAGTAATGCCAGGGTCCGTGGGAATAGTTGTTATATGGATTTCGGTGCGACCCCAGTCATATGAGTCCACCGCAAAGAGATCTTGAAAATCTAAGTAAACATGTTTCAATTTTTGCTTCTGCTCCAGAGTCTCACAGGCATCAGCTAGGTTGACTCACTCTTCAACCATCTACCTGAAGCCTGGCAAGACTTCTGGTTTGGCTATCTCAGCGGCCTCCTCCAGCTGGGTGGAGAAGTCCCTGGTCAATGTGCTGATTTGGACTAATGGCTTCAGGTGGGGAAGGCAGTCGTTGTGGACTTGAAAGATCACCTCATCCCTCCTGAAGTCACAGGTCACATCTTCCTTACCATAAGGGCAGGAAGAGTACACCAGGAAATTCCCCCCATGCCGGGTGAAGATCCTATCTGGTGTTGTGTCATCGTCACTGTTACTGTCAAAGCAGTCCTTGGGGATTGGTCCTAACAGTTCGTTACCTAAATCTTTGGAACAATGTTGGTCATCGTCCGCCATTCCAATAATGGTGCCTGCACCCAGAGTGATACTCTTTAGGTCACTGTTATCGACCTCTATTGGAATGGTGTTGTGTTCTATGTTGACTAGTGGTGTTGGGTTTACCCCCAACCCCTGCTGTTGGAAATGAGCATTAAGATGAACATAGGCGTGTGGATTTTTCAGTTTCTGTCCTCTTTTATTTTTACTTCCAGTGAGAATTGTTGAGTCTGTTCTGGGATGGTGACTTCCTCTCCAATCTGAATTTCAACTGCATATGGCAGCAGTTGAGCTCACCAAAATGCTTTTGCTGGGTCATCAAAGTCCATGGGATTACCTGCTAATCGGGACCAGGCTTTTAAGTTTATTAGTTCCAAACTAATGGCAAAGCGATTGAGAATGTTGCTGCCTAAATAAAATGCAGCAGGTACACCTCGCATGACCCAACAATTATGGACTATGCTCTTGTTACCTATGGAAATTTTGAGCATACACCTGCTAGGCAGAAGATGTTTGGAATTGGGTGTTTCCAGGTCCATTTCCCATTTGTCTAGCAGTTTAAATGTGGGAATGGCTGGATCTTTTGGGAGTTTGCGGAACATGGCCTCGCTGATAAAGCTCTTACCATTGTTCACACATACTCGGACCTTCCCTTCATTTAACTGAATAGGGAGGCACAACTGCTCTCCAGTTTTCTGAATATCAGCCAAGCTTTGAGCTGATTTCTCATCATTTTGGACAATAGGAGTGGGATTTTCTGATTGTGAATTTTTATAGAATTTCAGAGGGTTTCCTTCCAGTGTGGAATGCCACCTTAGACTGGAAGGGAGGTTGATTTTCAGAAATAGAGAGGACTCCCCATCACCAGTTTGTTGTCCTACTGCAATTACTGTCATGTCTGGGATTTGGTTATTCTGGAAGTGGAATTCAATTTGGTCAGGTTTTTGTTCAACCCTGTGGCATGTGCCATTTAAATTAACATGGTTGACACAATGTTTCAATTTTATTGGTCGGTTAGTCTGGGTCCAGAGGACCTTGTTTACACAATCTATGAGGGGAGACAATCTACGCAGGATGTCGTTCCCTAGTAAACATGGCGTGCCCTCTGGAGTCACAACTATGACCTGGTGCTTCACCTTGTGTCGCCCAATTTTAATGTCTAAATCCACAGTCCCCTCGACAGGAATTTCCTTCCCATCAAAGTTCTGAAGTGGTATTTCTCCCCCCTTCCCGAATTCAGCTGATCAAAGCCCCTTTGTGACAGAAGGGTGGCTTGGGATCCAGTGTCCACCAGTGCAAAAATTGTACATTGCCCCTGTATTTGGAACGGGGCATAAAATGTTCCCTCCTTTTCCTCAAGGGGCAAAGATAATGCACCTTTTTGGCCAATCGTTGGGTTAATTTCTTTGCTTTGGACTCTGATAGATGGATGATTTGGGCAGGATTGTGTTTGGGATCTTGGGAACCTGTAAGAAAATGGTGGCAATTGGATATGGGAGAAGTTTTGGGATCCCCTGGTTCTGATTTTGGGCTGCCCCTCTCCCTGTTTGGAGGCAGTCACCAGAGTTGTTTTGCACAAGGTGATTGTCTTGCTGGTCATTCTGGGGTTTGATGATGGGCGGTTTTAACTCAGTCCCCCATCTACCCAGTCTTGATCAGGTTCTCTTGTGACCCATTTTTCTTTGGGAGGAGTTCCCCCATCCCTGCAGGAGAAGATCCTTTTCCCAGAATCCTCTAAGGACCCCTCTCCTTCAAATTGGAAGATTTGCACTTCCTCCACAAAATGGGCTTTTTTATGCTCTTTATTTCTCCTATCCGCACTCTGTTCCTTAGGTTGCAGATTTTCGGGGTCAGGAGATTTTGGTTCCGGTTCCTGAGTTTCCAGGGGCTTTCCACAAGTGGGGAAGGAAGCTTCATCTAAGGCTTTACACTCCCCTTCCCCTGTGCCTCCTCCCTGGGAACTGGTGGATTGTCGGGGTTCTTCCCCCGTCATTGTTCTGGAACACCAGACCCTTGATTTGAGGAGTTCTGAGTTGTCATGCTCATCTGAGGGTTCTTTTGAGCCCTCAGCATGCGACCCAGATCCTGTGCTATGTTCTGGACCTGGCACTCCAATTGGGACACCCGCTCTGGTTGGTACAGGGTCCTCTGGTCTATCCTTGGTTGATCAAGGGAAGGGTAACTATCCCTTCTTGCATAATACCCCTGGTTAGGATAGTTTAGGTACGCCTCCACCCTTGCCCTCCCCTCTCCCAGATTGGGCTGTCTGGGCTCAGGATAGTGGGGAAAGAAAGAAGGGTTGTTTTGTGGGTTGAGGTTTGGCGGGTACTGGGGAAAGAAACTTGGCCCGGCATTTAGGGGATTACTCCCCTCCTGGGGAAAGTGAGGAGGGAAGTGCCCTGGGTTGGCAGCTGCCTGGTTGGACCCCCCCATTCGGCTGGAGGAGTCCACACATAGCCCAGGATGGGCCTGTTGCCCTTGTAGCGTGGGCTGATCTAGTCAGGGGAGTTAGGGGTCCCATTTGTGGGGTTACCTCCCTGACTCCCTGATTGGGATTGTCCCGAGGGCCTTCTGGGTCTGGGGTTGGTAGGATTCTGCACGGGAAAGTTTTTTAGGCCCCCCCATCTCCAGATATAAAATAGGGGTAACCTTCACCTCCTCCACCTTAGCAGCAGCAGGGGTGTTGGTTGGTTTTGGGCTTTTGCTAGTATTTTTGCTTTTTAGTGGTTTCTGCACTTCATAGATGCACATTGCTTGTTCAATGACCCAGTCTAGTGATATTTTCTCATGAAAGTATCGCACTAGCTGGGTCATAATGTATTTAGGGAGGGCATGAAAGAAGGTGTTGACAAACGTCCTACTGTCAGTGCGCACCCTTCTGGTGGTCTGAGCAAAGGCGCGTTTCAATTTTTGGACACATTCTTGTGGGGCCTGATCTTCCCCACTTTGCAGGTTGTAGGCTGCCTTGCGGGCCTCTTGAGGGTTTCTATAATAATAATAATAATTAGGCATTTATATAGTGCTACGAACCCTCAGGTATCTGAACGCTGCTTATTATTACCCACGGTGTGTGGTGCTCATTTATCGACCTCGGAAGGATGAAAGGCTGAGTTTGCCCCGCCGGGATTCGAACCTGCATTAACAGGCTCTGCACGGATGTCAAAGCGAGCGCTCTACTCACTGTGCCACTTGACCGGCTATGAATAGAAAAATGCTTCAGGACGGCCGCCCTATAGGTGGACCATCTTGAATGGTTCTGATCCCCCTGCCCCGCAAAGAAGCTGGAGTACTCAGGTGAAAATATCTACTTTGCATACTGAATACAGCTTTGGCTGTCCATCAGGTGGAAAGTCTCCATTATTTGCTCAAACAATTCAAGGTTCTCCCAAACTGACTATTTGGTGTTTTTGTGGTAGGGTGTGATGACGCTTTTATTTGGATCCTTGAGTAAAGCTCTCTTGACTTTGTTGGTCTTTTTAGTTCTGGTCACCCTGGTCCACTCATCCTCTGACTCAGAGGCACTGCTTCCAGAGGTGGCTGTCTGATCTTCTGGGCTCTCCCGGATTCTGCGAGCTTGAGAATGGCTGGCAGAATGTGGGGGCCTAGTCTCTTGGGACCTGTGCGCTCAGAAGAGTCTTCTGACTCTCCCTTGTTCCCAGGATTGGCTGAGTACACCCCCCACTGTGCTAGCTGGGAAGAGGTTTTTAGTATGCTCTTAGTGGGCCGATTTTCATGGAATTCCCTAATAAATTTGACCGACTGATCTCTAGGTAGGTGGTATTTCTGAGTATCCAGTTCTCTGATTCTCCCCTCACTGGAGTCTCCCAGATCAGGGAAGGTGGCCCCAGCACTTGGGAACCTTTACATAGATGCCCACCCATCCATTTCTGGGAGGCGCTGACCTATTAGCCCCGTATTTCCCATTGTGTTGAAGTCTACCATCCCCATGGCCCTTGGTTCATATGAGCCAGCGGACATGGGGGTGGCAGAGACCATGGAATTGAAGTTATTACAGTCCCTGATGCCAGGGTTCCTGAGGTTATGCTCAGGGGTTTCTCTCTCCCATCTTACCTCATCTCTTTCAGCCCCTAGACCCTGATGACATGCCAGAATCTGACCCTTTTGTTCCTCTATTAAGGCCTTACTGGTTCTATGAGTTGTTCCTGCATGGCTATCTGTTTATGGAGCCTGCCATTCTTTTCATCGAGAGCCTCATTGTCTCTCTGTGTTTACTGCCTAAATTGGGAGTATTGAGCCAATGTAACGCTCACCTGGTTCCCACGGAGGCGCGGCGTCGAAGGCGCAGAACTCTGAAGATGGACAGGAAGGGCCCCTCTATTCTGGCTTCCCTGGCTCGTTGGATACCCTCCTGTGCGTGAAAAGGGAGTATTACCAACTGTGGAACAATGCTCAAGCCTCCCACTCCCTTCCAACCCTCCACGATACCTCCTCCACGATTCCCCGTGAAGCCTCACCTTAGGGTTTGGAAGGATGAGCTCTCCATCCTGCTTCTGATGCAGGGGCGCGTTGAAACCCAGTTACTTCACTGGATTGAGGATTGATGGGAGTTCAGGTAAGCTTGACTGTTCAGGTAAGGCGCTGTAAAAGTTCTGTTCAAAAGTTCAAGCTTAATAATAATGTTCAGGTAAGGCGCTGTAAAAGTTCTGTTCAAAAGTTCAAGCTTAATAATAATGTTTGTTGTCTAATTGCAGCAAGCGCTAATGCTTATGTCTTTTTCCCCTTAGGGGCCGGGGTTCGGAGTACCGGAGATATGGCGCCGACCCGAAGTGAAACAGTTCTGGATGAGCGCTCAGGTAATGTCTTTGCATTCGCTCATTCAATGTCTTTGTCTTTTTTCCCCATAGGGGCCGGGGTCCGGAGATGCCAGGAAGCGGCATGTGTGGCTGTTCGGGTGGGGTTTAAATAGCCTTGGAAGAAGTTCCTGGTATGTATCCTTCCACCAATCAGGTATGTATCCTTCCCCGACCACACCCGGGTGGTGAAGTAGTCCTACAGGTTAAGTAGTCCCATTCAGGCCTCAAGAGGGCCTGGATGAAGCAGCAAGGTCTGCATCAGGTAAGTGTGCACCCAAGCACTTAAACACATATCCTCTTCTATGAGCCTGGCGCCTAAGGCGCCAGGACTGGGGTCCGCTATGAGCCTGGCGCCTAAGGTGCCAGGACTGAGTCCAAAGGGCCCCGACTTGGGCCCGCTGAGACTTCCCTGGGGAAAATGATGTCTGCCTCTGGGGTTGCTGGGCCCGGCCTGGCTCCTTAGAGGTAGGCATCATGACAGTACCACTCCTCAAGGCCACTCCCAAGGTCTTTTCCTCCGGGGGTTTTGGTTTGTGCGGGAATCTTCGATGGAATCTTTGAATTAATCGTGGTGCGTGAACATAGTTACTGGGTTCCCAAGATCTTTCCTGAGGTCCATATCCTTTCCAATCAACAAGATAGAAGAGTTTCGACTTAACTATCTTGGAATCTAAAATGTCTTTCACTTCGAATTCTAATTCTCCATCAATTTGGACAGGGCCTGGGGGCTCAGACAGTCTGGTTCCAGGTTGTACTGGTTTTAGAAGAGATGCGTGAAAAACGGGATGAATCCGCATGTTGGATGGTAAATCGAGTTTAAAGGCCACTGGGTTGATAATAGCTTTGATGGGGTAAGGCCCAATGAATCTGGGATTAAAAGTTCGCTGACCCTTGAGGGGTAGATGTTTAGTTGCTAGCCATACCTGATCTCCTACTTGGTAAGGAGGAGTTTTACTTCGGTGCAAATCAGCGTTTTCTTTATACTTTTTCTTGGCTTGCTGTAAGTGGGTTGTAGCTTCTTTGAAGGCTTGGGTTATTGTGGAATGTAGGTGATTTACTGCAGGCATCTCCAGGGTCAGAGGTGGATCTAGGTCAGAGGTCCGAGGATGGTGACCATACAGGGTATAAAAAGGAGTCTGTCCGGTTCCAGAATGCACTGAATTGTTGTATGCATATTCTGCAATCCAAAGGATGTCCTTCCAATTCAACTCGGATTGGTGTAACATGCACCGCAGATATTGCTCGAGAGTCTGATTGGTTCTCTCGGTTTGTCCGTCGGTCTGGGGGTGGTGGCTGGTGGATAACCGCACGTCTATTTGTGCTAGTTGGCAACATTTCTTCCAAAAGTGGGAGATAAATTGACTTCCACGGTCTGAGACTAATATGGAAGGGAAACCATGTAACCGCACTATATTTTCCATAAATTCTTTGGCCAAGGTGGAAGCTGACGGCAATCCTTTTAAAGGGATAAAATGGGCCATTTTGGAGAATAGATCCACTATTACGAGAATCGTGTTGTAACCACCACAAGGAGGCAGGTCAGTTATAAAGTCCATTGACAAGGTGTGCCAAGGTGCTGGTGGAATGTCCAAAGGTTGAAGTAGGCCGGCTGGCCTTTTCTTTTGACTCTTATTTTGGGCACAGATTCCGCAAGACAACACAAATGACTTTATGTCTTTTCTCCAAGAAGGCCACCAGAAGTGGCGTTTGATATTTTCTTCTGTTTTCGCGATACCGGGGTGTCCTTCCATTAATGATTCATGTTGACGGGTAATGACAAGTTCCTGCAATTCTTTACTTGGCAGAAATAACCGCTCTTGGAAGTAGGGTAAATCATCCTTAACGGTGTAGTGAGGACCCTTTTGACTCCATTCCAGTAAGGCAGAAGAGTCAAAAAGCTGTTTTACTTGAGCTTGGATGTCCTCAATGGTTTGCAATGAAGTCAAGCCCAGAATTCTTTGATTCCGGTATGATTGGCACAGGTTCTAAACTCGAATTGGGTTCTTCCATGCCTATCCGGGATAAGGCATCTGCCTTACCATTCTTGCAGCCAGGTCGATAGGTAATTACAAAATCAAATTCCGCAAAGAATAAAGCCCATCGGAGTTGTCGCGAAGATTGAGCTTTGGCCGTCTTTAAATACTGCAAATTTCTGTGGTCCGTAATTACGGTGATGGTGTGTCTTGCACCGAGAAGATAGTGACGCCAAGCCTTAAAAGCTGATTTAATAGCCAGTAGTTCTTTGTCGGTAACTGCGTAATTGAGTTCAGGTGGAGAGAATTTTCTGGACCAAAAGGCTACAGGGTGTAGTTGGTTAGTTTCTGGGTCTCTTTGCGACAGGACAGCTCCCATGGCCGAACTGGATGCATCGGTTTCCAAGATGTAAGGGAGATCTGGGCGCGGGTGCTTCAATACAGGTGCAGAGGTGAATTTGGTTTTCAGGTCCTGAAAGGCTTGTTCAGCCTCAAGAGTCCATTCAAAGCGTTTATTTTTCTTTAGGAGAGCTGTGATGGGTTGAACAGTTCGAGAAAATTCCGGGATGAACCTTCGATAGAAATTGGCAAAGCCAAGCATGCTTTGCACTCCCTTCACAGAGCTAGGAGATGGCCATTTGAGAATGGCGTCCACTTTCCGTGAGTCCATTCGGATTCCTTGAGGTGTCAGGATGAATCCGAGAAACTCCACTTCTGTGGTATGAAAAACGCATTTTTCGAGCTTGGCAAATAATTTGTGCTGGCGCAATTTCTCAAGAACTGCCCTAACATGGTTTCTGTGATCAGATTCTGAGGAGGAATACACCAGGATGTCGTCAATATAAACGATGACACAAACATCGATAAGTTCCCGAAGAACATCATTCATGAAGTACTGAAAGGCGGCAGGTGTGTTGCACAAACCGAAGGGCATTACTTGATATTCGAAGAGCCCAAATTTGGTGCGGAATGCAGTCTTCCACTCGTCGCCCTCTTTTATACGTACCAGGTGGTAAGCTCCTCGGAGATCTAGCTTGGTGTACACACGAGCATCTTTTACTTGGTCGATAAGCTCAGGTATCAGGGGCAAAGGGTAACGATTCTTAATCGTTATCTGATTTAGGGCGCGGTAGTCAATACAGGCCCTAAGGTCTCCTTCCTTTTTAGGTACGAAGAACAAAGCGGAAGAGACTGGTGACTTTGATGGGCGAATGAAACCATTGGCCAGGTATTGATCCAAATACTGGCGCAAATGCAGGTTCTCAGGTTCAGTAAGAGCATAAATCCTACTACAAGGTAGTTGTGCATTGGGTACCAAGTCGATTTGGCAATCGTAAGATCGATGGGGAGGTAAGGTGTTAGCCTGCTCTTTCTGAAAAACGTCTTGGAATTCTTGGTATTCAGATGGTAGCTGTACAGGGGTGGAAGTTACAGAGGCTAGACCCATAGCTGGATTCCTTGGGGAACAGGTTGGTTCACAATCAGGAAAAGTTATCTTCTTTGCTCGCCAGTCTATTCTCGGATTATGTGTTTCTAACCAAGGGATTCCAAGAAGTACTTGAAATTGTGGGGCCTTGATCACATCAAACACGATTGCTTCCCGATGTCCGTCCTGACCCACCAGAGTGATTTCAACTGTGGAATGCGTTACAGGCCCTGAGGCTATTTCGGTTCCATCAACTGTAGTAATTACATCTTGGGTTACTTTCGGGCGGAGAGGAAGCTTAATCCTGGAAGCCAATTCACGGTCTATGTAATTTCCAATAGCTCCACTGTCTATGTATGCTTTTATAGCATGCAACTGCTGAGGCTGTTTTGGGTTCACAAGCACCATTGGCATGACAAAATACGAGGTCAAAGAGTTTGTTTTCAAGCTCGGCAAGCGGACCCCTACGCTTGTCGGGCTAGGTCGTTTCCCGAACCAGGTGTCAATAACTCGTTATCAGTGGCTCCAACCACCTTCTTGGGTGGTTTAACTGGACAACTTTGAAGAAAGTGACCGGAAGTTCCACAATACAGACAAAGTTGCATTTGTCGCCTTCTCTCTCGTTCCTTCTGCGTTAATGGTCCTTTAACACTGCCAATTTGCATAGGTTCGGAAACGTCAGTACTCTTGGAGTTAACGTGGGTCTTGATAGGTACTCTGGTTTCATACTTGAGCCGATCTGCTTTTCTATTTTGAAGTCTGTGATCAAGTTGAACCACTAAGTCTATGTAGTCTGCGCAGGCCTGGGGTGGATCTACTATCTGAGCTATAACATCTTTAAGCTCTCCGCGCAGGCCTCGATGAAACAATGTGATCCTTTTATTTTCAGGCCATCCGGTTTCCACAACTAGTCTATTAAAGGTGGCAATATAGGACAAAAGATCCTGATTACCTTGTCGTAAGGATAGCAGTTCGTTGTCAAGGGCCTGTCCCTGCGAGTGTCGAGCGAACAATCTTTCCATGCTGGCCTGGAAGCCCTGGAAATCCCGGAGAATGGGATCATCCTGATTTACCAATGGAATAGACCAATCGGCAGCACAGCCACTGAGGTAAGATAGTACAAAGGCTACTTTGGTCTGGTCGTTGGGGAAGGCCCCGGGCCTGCATAAAAAGTGTAAACGGCATTGGTTCATAAAAACGGCATATTTCTTGGGATCCCCCGCAAAACGTTCCGGCGGGGCCAAAGGCATGTGTCCAGGTAGATTGATTTGTACCGGGTTATTCGAACCCATTGTTGTAGAAATATCTCCGGAAACAGGTAAAGGAGTGTGCTCTGCCTGGCCCTGCAATAACCTTTTGGCCAGATCATCAGTTCTTTCCTTGGATAGGATTAGTTCCCTTCTAAGAGCATTAGTCTCCTGGCGGGCTGAGTGCACTTCTGCCCGTAATTCCCCTAAAAGATGGGCCAGCTGATCTGTCTCGGAAGTCTCCATAGCGCCCAAGTGGGAAATTGTGGTAAGGCTTCGCGTTCTGTAACGCTCACCTGGTTCCCACGGAGGCGCGGCGTCGAAGGCGCAGAACTCTGATGATGGACAGGAAGGGCCCCTCTATTCTGGCTTCCCTGGCTCGTTGGATACCCTCCTGTGCGTGAAAAGGGAGTATTACCAACTGTGGAACAATGCTCAAGCCTCCCACTCCCTTCCAACCCTCCACGATACCTCCTCCACGATTCCCCGTGAAGCCTCACCTTAGGGTTTGGAAGGATGAGCTCTCCATCCTGCTTCTGATGCAGGGGCGCGTTGAAACCCAGTTACTTCACTGGATTGAGGATTGATGGGAGTTCAGGTAAGCTTGACTGTTCAGGTAAGGCGCTGTAAAAGTTCTGTTCAAAAGTTCAAGCTTAATAATAATGTTCAGGTAAGGCGCTGTAAAAGTTCTGTTCAAAAGTTCAAGCTTAATAATAATGTTCGTTGCCTAATTGCAGCAAGCGCTAATGCTTATGTCTTTTTCCCCTTAGGGGCCGGGGTTCGGAGTGCCGGAGATATGGCGCCGACCCGAAGTGAAACAGTTCTGGATGAGCGCTCAGGTAATGTCTTTGCATTCGCTCATTCAATGTCTTTGTCTTTTTTCCCCATAGGGGCCGGGGTCCGGAGATGCCAGGAAGCGGCAGGACCCGAAATGCAGTGGGAATAATCCAACAGGTAAGACTTAAAAGGAAACTGAGCTTTCCTTATTCCTTTTCTCCCTCTCACCTTTGTTCTTGACTTTTTTCCTCTAGGCGCCGGGGCGTAGCTGAATCCGGAAGATCGCTGCTGAAGATGGAAGCGCCTTGCAAAGGTGAGTAAAATGCAGCGCTGCAGCGATCGAAACGAAATGCCTTTAAAATGATGTCTTCCTTTTCAGGGCCGTTGGAGAAATGACTCCGGGATGCAGATTTAGCAGGTAAGGGCTTTTCTTCTCCTATTCTCTTCCTTTCTCCCCTTGCAGGTGTTCCAGGGTGCTGGCAGGCGTGGCTGAAGTCAGGATGCAGGAGCTGACACGGTGAGCGTCCAGCTGCTAGGTGCAGAACAACGCGAAGCATGTGTGGCTGTTCGGGTGGGGTTTAAATAGCCTTGGAAGAAGTTCCTGGTTTGTATCCTTCCACCAATCAGGTATGTATCCTTCCCCGACCACACCCGGGTGGTGAAGTAGTCCTACATGTTAAGTAGTCCCATTCAGGCCTCAAGAGGGCCTGGATGAAGCAGCAAGGTCTGCATCAGGTAAGTGTGCACCCAAGCACTTAAACACATATCCTCTTCTATGAGCCTGGCGCCTAAGGCGCCAGGACCGGGGTCCGCTATGAGCCTGGCACCTAAGGCGCCAGGACTGAGTCCAAAGGGCCCCGACTTGGGCCCGCTGAGACTTCCCTGGGGAAAATGATGTCTGCCTCTGGGGTTGCTGGGCCCGGCCTGGCTCCTTAGAGGTAGGCATCATGACAGCCAATGTTTGCTGCAGGAGACTCACCTCCTGAGTTTGGTCCTTACTGGCCTGATTATTCTTTGCCAGAGCATCTTTCACCCTCCTGGTGTGCTCTAAGAGCTTTTCATAGTCCATTTTGAGTTCACCCAGTCCCTGAAGGCCCAGGTGATTTTCTTCTAACTTGGTTTTTAAATGGCTGACTTCCTGGCCTAAGGCGTCCCTTTCCTGAGTTAGAGTGCCCCTCTGTTCAGCCAGGTCGTCCCTCTGTTTTTTGAATGCACCAGCTTTCTGGTGCTCTTCATCAAACTCTGCTTGGGATTCTAAATCTTTAATGATTAATTTATTATTTTACTCTTTTAAGGATTCTAGGCAGTTTTGCAGGGTGACTATCTGCTCTGCACAGACTCTATTATAATTCAATTGCTGCTCCAGCTTTTGTTGGCTCTGTTTTAAAGAGTCCAACCTTTCTTGACACTCTTTTTGCAGTGTCTGTATCTGAGCGTCTGGCTCTGCATTATTTTGCAGTAAGAGTGTTAGTTCTTCTTGCAGTTTGCTGGCATACTGCCTAGCCTCTGTTTCCTCTTCTTGGCTACTCTGGAGCCTTTGCTCTGCAGAGTCCAGATTAGTTTGGGTTTTCTCTAGGGATTGTACTTGCCCCTTTGCCAGATCTAAGCTTTCGGCATATTTTTCCTGTATTTCTCCAATGTGGAGGTACAGGTAAGCCACTATTTCGGGAATTTTACATTGCTCTTCTTTTACTTTTGGGGCCATATACAATTCACTAAGTGCCTGGTGTAATGGACCCTTCTCATTCCAGGTATCTAAATCTGTGGTAGTGACTTGTTTGATTTCCTGCAGCCAGACTTTCTCATCCTGCTCTACCCATTCACTCCTGACGAACAATTTGTGCAGTAGGTGTTCCCTTGCAATATTGATTTCCACTGGGGTCGCCATTCTGGAAATATTAATTTCCTTCTGGCTTATCTCAGGGTAA
This sequence comes from Ambystoma mexicanum, assembly GCF_040938575.1. Classification (NCBI taxonomy): domain Eukaryota; kingdom Metazoa; phylum Chordata; class Amphibia; order Caudata; family Ambystomatidae; genus Ambystoma; species Ambystoma mexicanum. The sequence continues at coordinate 901,433,936 of NC_090922.1, forward strand.
ATTTACTTTTTCAAACAGGCCAGTATTTATTTTAGGGGTGCTTATACAGTGTAGCACAATGCACACAACTCACAAAGTATTATTACTCTGCAGGTCAGACTGCTGTGTAAGACTATCACAGGTGGTAATCAATCAAACCCCGGACTCAAGCCCCAAGATTTGTTAAGGATTTCAATCAGGCGATACACTCTGCTCCCAGCCTAGTGTACAGCGCAATGGAAAAACTTATTTAAGATATAGATTCAATTATTTGAAAGATGTACCACTCGTATCACACCCCTTATTTAAGAATACGCCAGGTCACGCTGGACCAGAAATCAGGCTGGTTTGTAAAAGGGATTATTTATTTACTTAGTTAAGATCAAAATCACAATATATATTTTTAACAGGTACACAACAATCACCAATGGGGTGACAGAACACAGAATGATGTCTTTAATACACTGGCACTAAGTTATTCTAAATCACTAAGTGATTCTAAAGAGTTATTCTCCATACTCAAGGAGCTGGAGAATCCTATTCCTATCATTAACCTGGTACAACCAAGTAAAGTAATGATGCCCTCGCCAACAAAATGAAACTACTACAAAACAAAATTATCTCCAAAAGAAATCTTCTATCTGATAAATCTCCCATGTCCAACCAAAACATCAAGCAAACAGGAGATATTACTCCTCCCTTCAATTTCACCTCTGTCTCCCATGATGAAGTACTTGGTTCTATATCCAAACTCAAATCATCTAATTTCTTTTATTTATTTTTTTATTTACTTGTTTGTAATTAAAGAACAATTTGATTTTTACAAGACGTTGTTTCACATAAAAGACACAGTGCAAAAAGAGTGGGTAAGGGAAGACAAAAACCAAACCAGAAAGCAGGAAAAACAGGTGATATCCAGATTAACAGAAGCATCAAGATACATTTAGTCAAACTTGATTAATTGACAGTTTCTGATTTGGTCCCAGTGCAGCTTCTAAAATCTTTACAGCCGCCGTTGACCATTTGGTTTTGTCTCCTGCACCACCATGTGTCTTCCTCTCGAAGCGATACGTCAGGCATCAGGGGTAACAGATAGGCCTCGCGCAAAAACGCGGTTCTAGAACAATTCAAAAGTAAATGTCTTAAGTTTCCACCGTTTCTGACCCTGAACAGAGTCTAAAAGTTTGTGATTCTGTTTTCGTACGAATAGCTATGATTTCCTGAGTTGGCATTTGATAAAATCTTATTTTCATAAATGTTTTCTGCAGTTTTTTGTTGGGAAATGTTATACAATAATTCATAGGTTGATTTAGTTTATTTGTTGTTGCGGGTAAATGGCGAGTAACTTATTTGCAGTCGTTTTCTCGCCAGTTCGGATCCAATCTTCTTGGGCTATTTTTATCTTAATTCTGTTCGGGTTCAGGATGAGATCCTCAGGCGAACAGGCCAAGTCTGATAGCTTTTTTGTAAGTTTGTGTTCCCAGTTGTTCAGTGCATAGCATAGCAGCGACCTTGATTGAGTTCTACCTGGATCAGTTTATAAATCGGTAGGGTGTCTGGTAGAATAATTTTCCAAAGTAGTCTCATCTGACTTTGGTCGACTGATGCTTTCAACGATAGTAGACCCAATTCACGTCTAACAGCTGGTATTGATGAGGATTTGGGCAGGTTTAGCACGGCTTTCCACAGGTAATCTTCCAGCTTCGCCCATATGGTGTTGTCAATATTCAAGGCCGCGTCCATGCCATAGATTATCGATGGCACTACCTTTTGTTTGTAAAATTGGATTGCAGGGAGTAGGGAGAATTGTCCATATTTCCGGTCTACTAGTTTAGTTTGGGTTGTCAAGGTTTTGATTTTTGCCCACAGTGCTAGATGAGTTGCACTTTCCGATCTTTTTGAGTCGATCATAATTCCCAGATATTTCATACTAGAGACGGTTTCTACTTTTATGTTGTTCAAATACCAGCGACCGTGGTCTATGGTTGTTAATCGACTTTTCCCCATAGTCAAGATTTTCAATTTAGCGATGTTTATCTCCAGATCGTTTTCATCAATGTACTTGGTCAAGTTGGTTAGTTGGCGCTGGAGGCCTATTTTGAGTTTGATCCATGAGGATCAGATCGTCCGCGTATAACAATCTGGATATTGGGGTATTGGCCACTTTGGGCGGAAAGGCTCATCTAATTGTAAAGGAGACAACTTGCCAGCACACCTAGTCAAGTTATGCGCCCCCACCCTCACACCCATAATCACAAACTTTGTAAATGCCTCTTTCAATTCTAATTTGGTCCCAGTCAGTATTAAAACAGCGTGGGTGACCCCACTATTAAAAAACCCTACATTAGATCCACTAGCCCCCACAAATTACCGGCCCATAATGACTGTCCCCTTCCTACTCAAAAAAATTGACAAAATAGCCTACAACCAAATACAAACCCACCTTGAACAAAACAATCTACTAGGAGCTAGACAATCTGGCTTTAGGCCCAACCACAGTACTGAGACGGCCCTCTTAGACCTAAAAATCCAATTGGACACTATCAGAGGCTCAGGCACACTAGCTACCCTACAGTTGCTGGACCTATCAGCAGCATTCGACCTGGTTGACCATGACAAATTATGGGACACACTAAAAAAGATTTCAACTTCTCAAACAACACCACACTCTGGATCAAATCCTTCTTAACAGACCGAACATCCAGAGTTGCCATAGGAAACTATGCAGTGGACCCTATAGCAGTTCCCATAGGAGTTCCCCAGTGATCCAGCCTCTCCCCTACCCTCTACAATGCATATACCAAACTCCTATTCTCAGCCCTCGATGACATGGGTACCATCTACACAAATGTTGCAGATAACACCCAGATCCTTATCCCCATTACAAGTGATTACACCCAAGACACCTATACCATCAATAAAGTATACGGCATGATTAAAAAATGGATGGCCCTTAACAGCCTTTGCCTTAACGACGAGAAAACAAGGTTCTCATTGTGGGCTCTCAAAAAAGAATAAGCAACCTCCACTCAGACTATGCTCACATCAACATTGATGGCACACAGATCCCAGTACTCAAACAGGTCAAAACTCTGGGGGTATATATTGATGCCAACCTCACTATGCATAAACAAATATCAGCCCTTTCCTCCTCTACAGCATACATAGCCAAACTTATTGCTCTCAGCCGCAAATTTCTTACTCCCACAAATTGTATTACTTTGACTAGAGTGCTTATCTTAACGAAACTGGACTATTGCAACATCCTTTTTCTAGGAACTTCCAAAACTAACATTAATAAGATCCAATTACTACAGAACAAAGCCCTTAGAGCGGCACTAGGCATAAAGAAATCCGAACATATATCCAACATCAGGAGAGAAAACCACTGGCTGCCAATTGAAGCTAGAATCATATTCAAAACACTTAGTGTCGTTCATAAATGCATCACAAACAAAGCGCCTAGTTACCTCAAAAACACCATGAAGAAAAAAATCTCCTGCAGAACACTTAGATCCAATAAACAGGCCACACTATAAATACAGTAGAGCAGGAGGAAGTAGTTTCAAAGTCCTAGCCACGTCGCATTGGAATACATTACCAATCAGTATTAAAAATGAGAACACCCTACCAGGATTCAAAAAAGCGCTGAAAACTTGGCTATTCAATAAATACTAACCCATTTGTATGTCCATATGTATTGACCATATGTTGGTCCAGTGGGCACTACTAGGCCTGCATTCATTGATAGATTCTATCTGTGATCACATTGCCTGACTGCTTGTAACTTGCATATAAGAAATGTTTTTATATGACTATAACCACAACATTGTATATAAAATGTGTCAATATACTTGCAATTCGCTGTGATACCTTCAGGTCTGGGCAAGTAATAAATGTAATAAATAAAATAAATAATAAACTGGCACTAAGTTATGAGCAAACAAATGCAGCACAGAAAATAATACTTTTGTGTTGGTTTCAGATCAGATAGCACAATGGTTAGCAGTTCCCCCTACAACACTTATAAACCCCCCATTAGGCAATGCAAAGAGATGGAAGGAGAGATCAGGTATTCAGAAATAGCACAGGTCAAACAGTGTCGCACTTCCCCCATTACCCAGAAAGAGAAAAACAAAGTGGGCTTTTCAACTGTCAGGATGACTTTTAAAGTGGCTGCAAAAACTCTAAATGTGTGGAAAAATTCTTAAATTGTTGTAAATTCCTATGGGTGCCGCTTTCAACAGTTGCACACAAACATAAGCAATGATTTAGTCAGCAGAAAACATTTGCAATCTTAAAAAGTCGGAAGCAGTTTGAATCTATTTTACACGTTTAAAAATTTCTCAAAATGAAAATTTGCGGCAAACTTTTCTGTGCGTGATATTCGTGATAACGGGAGAACCGTACTGAGTTGTATAGATAGAAAAAGATGTCAGCTACAAGTAGGAGTTGAAATTATGTTTCTATCACAAAAAATGAGTGAGTTACAGAGGTTTTAGTGAAGGTTGTTTTTTCAAAATAGGCGCGAGAAGTGAAAACAGAAATGAACTTTTAAAAATGACAAATGGGTTTGCTTACACTATGTTAAGACTACCAAAACGTAGAATGCCACACAGGAAGGTCATTCACGGCCGATCATAACAGTTCAGGTGTTGTACTCTGCTTTCTGTTTGGTTTGGGAATTACTTTCTTAATCAATCAATAGGAAGTTAGAGTTAAGGAACACATGTGAGAGAAGAGTCTGTGCAAAGATAGATCTAACAATACTGGTTCTAAGGGAAAGATAGATGGGTATAAGCTAGGGACAAGACTATGCAAAGTACATACGCTATGTGACACAGTTCTTCCTATTATACTCACTGGATACGTTTTTAAATGGGACCGTCAGGATCCTGGACGGTCAGGATTCTGGACCTATCCGGGACTGACAGCTGGGCACATCAGACTGGGCAGGGTCAGCAAGGCACTCTGGTCACACATAGTCAGTGACTCCCACTGGCTTGTAGGAAGGAACACTCTCCAACCCTTCTTTGACCAGGGCCAATAGACCTCTAACCGGATGACCATAGACAAGCTCAAAGGGACTGAATCCACCCCCTTCCTGAGGGACTTCTCTATAAGCAAAGAGAAGACATGGCAGTAGAAGGTCCTACTTTCTTCTAAGGGGCTCATCTAAAGCACCTATCATGCTCTTCATAGTTATAGTAAACCTCTCTACCAACCCATTCGTCTGGGGATGGTAGGCAGTTGAGAACTTGTAGGTCTCTCTACAGCTTTTCCACATGGCCTGTCAGAGATAACCTCCTCAGGAAAAACCTACTCTGGTAAAAGTATCAGTCGGGCCTTAGCAACTGCCTGAGCAGTAACAGTCCTCATAGGTTTAGCTTCAGGATACCTGGTAGCATGGTCTACCACAACCAATATAAATCGCTTTCCTGAAGATGTGGGAGGGTCCAAGGGACCAACAATGTTGATTCCTACCCTCTCAAAAGGAACTCCCACCACTGAGAGGGGCACCAAAGGTGCCACATTCTTGGCTCCACTCTTGCCAGATGTCTGACAGGTGTGACAGCTCCTACAGAATTTATCTACATCAGATCCCAACTTAGGCCAGTAGAAATACAGATAAATCCTTTCCTTGGTCTTATAACGTAAGTGACCAGCTAAAGGAATCTCATGGGAACTTTATGTCTCCTGCAGTCTCCTGGGGTAGACCCGGTAGGTTCACTGTAGAGAAGGCCATCCTCCCAGTATAACCTGTGCTTTCCTGACTCTTCCCATTCCAGCTGGGAAGCTGCCTGTTGGTGAAGTCCTTCAAGAGTAGGACACTCTCTTTGACCTCTGCTGAAGTCTGCCCTACAGGGGTCACCTTCTGCCAATAAAGACTGCAGCTCAGGATGGTCTTTAGGATCTAGATCTCCAACAGGGGTAAGGTCTACATCCAGCTCGGAATCTTCAGCAGCTTACTCAACCGCTCCTGGTTGGTTCTCACACTCAGCCTCAGCTGGTGGAGTAGTCACAGGTGTGACTTTGGACTGTCCTCTCTGGGATGTCCTTGTTAGATCCACAGGAGCGCTATCTTTCTTGTTTCCTGAGACCTTGGGTTTCCCCTTTGTCTCTTTCTTCTTGGAAATAGATGTTGGCTTCTCCTGTGGACTGGGTGTTATAGGTTCCTCTGTAACAACCTACTGAGAGTCATTTAAAGTGAGCTCTCTGGCCCTCCTTGTCTGCTCCTGCTTCCTTTTACTGGGAGGCCTGGGGGTGCTTCATACAACTCCAAGAGTGTTTAAGTCATTCCCCAGCAGGACTCTCCCAGGCATCTCACTTTGTACACTAACAGGTATTCTTACAGTCATTGTGTTGCACTGGATGAGAGCTGGTAGTATTGGAACCATCTGGATAGGGCCACCAGCAAGCTTAGTGGGACCTTTGGGTGCCCTAGAAACATCCTCAGGTTTGAAGAAGTGTTCATCCACCACTGTGATGCTGGCCCCAGTGTCTCTAATGGCAGGGGTCTCCTGACCATTTACAAGTACACAGTCCTTGTAGTATTCTTTTGTGTTATAGGTATACAGTTATATACATCTATATTCTGCTGTTCCCACAAACCCAGGGACACTAATGAAACACTGGCAGAGATTCCAAAGCGGTCTTCAGCCAATATTTGAAAGTTTCCACTTGCCATATGTACTTCTCCCTCAGGTATGAAGGCTAAGGAGGCAGTTTGAACCCCTGAAGGTTTACCCTTGCTTCTGGGATCCCCTTTCACATGGTCAGTAGACCACCAAGCATAACAGTTTCCAAATGTTTTGACAAATGGGAGCTTCTGCTGACCTCCCTCTGGTTGGGCACCAGAGGTTTCACTAGACTGACCTGGTTTCCCATGTGGCTTACCCTTTTTCTGTTTGTTGCCCTGTTTTGGATTGGAGGTTTTAGAATTCTCTTTGTCATCTTTCTTGTGCTGCTTCCCCTCATCCTTCTTATGAGTGACCCCAGAATCCTTGTGAGTAGCCCTGTTGGCAAACCATAAGTCAGCAGCTTTTGCTAGCTTCTTGGGATCAATCTCTTTAGAGTCAGCCAAGTGCTCTCTCAGCTGAGGAGAGCAGGCATCCAAAATAGATTCTAACAAAAACAGATTTCTCATTCCTCCAAATGAGTTCACTCTGTAACCCTTAACCCAACCATCTAAGTATTTCAAACATTCACACACCCAGGTAGCCCAAGCGGTACCATCTGTCTTTTTGAGGGTCCTAAACCTCATAAGGTACTGGGAAGGAGTTTTCCCAAATCTAGCTATCAAAGCTAGCTTCACATTTTCATACTCCAATCTTTCAAGTTCCCCCAGCTTCTTTACAACATTGGTTGCAACCTGGGGGAGCCTAGACAAAAGCCAAGGAATCAACTAATTCCCTGTGAAACCCTGAATCCCATAGTTATATTCAAAAGAACCCAACCAATCCAAAATATTAAGTTTCACCTCATACATACTCACAGCTTCCTTAGGCATGCGAGGTCTATTAGGACTGGAAGACCTAGAAGACTATGGGATAGAAACATTTTCAAGAGACAATTTCTTCATTTCAAGAGCATGTTGTAATTCCATTTCCCTTAGATTGAAATCATGATGTTTGGCTTCAGCTTGGATTTGTAATCTTTTAAACTCTAACTCAAGTCTAATTCTAGAGAGACACATTCTGACTCAGTACTGGACCTGGTTTGGTCCCTGTGGATAAAGGTTGAGGCCTAAGAGCTTGTTGAGGTAAAGAGGGGCTCTCTTCCTGAGACTCCTCGAACTATTCTGACTCTTCAATAACATTAGAGCTAGACTTTGTAGGAGGTTTTGCCTTTTTGGGGTAAATTCGGAATTTGGCGGTATTTTCTTACTGTGATATTTTGGAGGTAAACAGGAGGTAAACTGGCTTTACCACTAGAGATAGTTCAGTATTACCCTGTTTTGGTGATAATATAGTGTTAGCTTGTGTTGGCAGTCATTTTTAGTGGTATCTTGCTTTTGTGTATTTTCAGAATTACCTTATTTTTGTGGTATAGTGGTGAGCATATCTTTTTTATACTACCCATTCTGAATCACTTGTCACCGGAGCCTTATCTATGCGAACCTCCCTCGCGCGATGGGAACACAGCCTTACACTGCCTCAAAATGCTTCAAAGTCAGGCAGCTCTCTCACTCTCTTTTTATCTTCAAGACTGCAGCCACGGATCTCCCATTCCTGGAAGTCACTGTTCGCACTGAAGTCCCCAACAGCTCTGAACTCTTCATCTCACTTTGCCCATTAAAAACACTCTCCCTGTCTATCAAATGCAATTACATCAGCTGTGCCACCTCTCTATCCCTTCCAATCCTAGTGCAAGAATGTTTTGTAAAAAACTCTCTCTGTCCCAGAACAATGAAAGCTTCAGGCATATGTATCCATTCGCCTTCCTGTTTCTGCTCTTCATCTCACTGTGCTCGTGAACTGAATTACAACGTTAGAGGGAGTGGGGCAGTCATTATATTAGTAATAGTATATGGTTAGTTAATTATGTATTTCTAATGCAGTTTTACGCACATGAAAACATCCAAATTGTCACTTCTGCACTTTAAAATGACTGGCATGTTCTAAAACGTTTTGGTAAATGCTTTAAAAAAAAGTAATATTTGCTGTGCCTGGCACCCATTTCGAAATGGCTGCATTTCGATACTGCATACTGCATACTTCCAATAAACTAAATGCTTTTAAAAATAATGCCTGCTGAAAAACTGTGCCTGGCACCTATTTCGAAATGGTTATATTTCCCTACTGTATACGGCATACTGCCAAAAAAATTCACGAAATATATCCTGCAACTCCGAATCATTATCATCCTCATAACTTTCCACATTTCTTGGTATAGTAGGTGTGACAGACCTACTACCCATGCTTTGATTTTCTAACAATCTTGCAATAAGTTCATTTTTCTTTCCTTTAAAAGGGAGAATATTGACTTTACACATTTCTTTCAGTTGCTCTACTTTCAAATTGATCAGGGCTTCCTGTCTGAAGTTATCCACATCTGGCATGTTACAACTGCTTTTCTAGTGGAGCTTATCCTTGCAAAGGTTACTATTGGAACAAAGGTAAAGTAAACTAAATGTGACAACTCTACAATATATCCTCACCGCCTGCCACCAGTGTTAGGCATAGTTTGAATGCAGTACCCTCTGGGAACACTACAAACAACTATGACTAAAGGTATAGGCTACTCAACCTTTAGTATAAGCTTGTACTACACAGTTTTGGTAGCGTGTTGAGCAGTAGGCTTATCTCAAGAGGGGAAATGTGAGCTGTAGTGGATTCATAGTTACAGGTATTCAAATGAACTCTTACACTCAAGGTTTCTTGCATAAACAATTAATAATGTATTCATCAGTCAGTTATAAAGCCTTCTTTAGAAGAGAGCAATAGAATAGTAACACACACATATACTTCAATACTGTACACTCTGAGTTTCTGGATCAGACAAAACCCTTTTGGGATGGCCCACAGACACAACCTACACCCACAGGTGACTTCAGTAACAAGGGTGCTGGGGACATTAATACCTTACTGTTGGCATATAGAATACTCTCAATAGTTTGTAAAAGGCAAAGGTTATTAGAACGCAAGAACTGGCAAATATTCTTAAGCAGGGCAAATACTTTCAGATAACAAGAGAAGAGTCATTCAATTCAATATGCAAAGCCAAAGTCAATGGGCAAAAGTCTTTGTATAGGATGCAGCACTTCAGGTGAGTAAAGGGAACAGTCTTTGCACAAGTTCTTAGGAGTCTTTGATAAAAAGAAGAACCAAATGTAGGGCCACAAGCTGATTAGACGTGTGAGTTGCAGAAATTCCAAGCACTTTCACAGTAAGAGGCAAGTTCTCTTAGGCTAGTTTTACAATACCTTAGGAAAGAAGAAAAAAGATGCAGCTGAAGACTTTGGTTCCTGTATAGCTCTGCAGATCTCACTGTTCCTGAGCCTCAGTTGTGGGAACAAGAGGGAAGACGTCTGGGGACACCTGCACTGTATTGGCACTGTCAAAGTGGGCAACCGGCAAATGTTACTTTCATTGGCTGTTTCACGTTTCAGCTCCTTGTAGTACAGCAATTAGCAATAAGTTTGGTTCCTGGCTGTCAAGGTGTACTTTCCTCACATCTGAGGTCCCGCACACAACTGAGGGGGGGTCAGGCTTGGTCAGTCCTTCTTCGTGGGAGTCCAGAGGATGTTCCAAAAGCTTTCGGCCAGCTTACAAGCAACACACACAATCTGGTGTCCCTCTCCCTGGCTCTATGGTTTCCTGCAGCACTCTGAGGAAATGCAACCAGCTCTGAGGTGGGTGTCCAGGTAGCATACTTGGGAGTTGATTGGTCCCACCAACTAAAAGGTAGAAGTCGTCCTTGCAGGGCTTCCCTGTCTATGCGACCTTGGCCATTCGGACCGGCAGCAGGGCTTCACCAGGAAAACCAATGGTCCAGGAGTTGCAGCAGCCGTCCTCTTCAAGCTCTTCTTTGGTTCCTTCATCCAGTGGTCGACTCTGCCTTCCAAGCAAAGAGACTCAACTTTTATTCAGTTCTCTACCATTCATTCCAGCCTAGCTGCCACTCACCCAGCCGGGTGGCTGTCCGTGCCGGACAGTCAGCCAGCCAATTGCCACAGAGTGCATTTGGGTCTTCTAGGTGACTAAGCACAGGGAGTTTCAGGCACCTCCCTCACTTCCTGCTTACCCCAGACACTCTGGAGCCAGAGGCGGCGACACTCCTAAAGCCCGCCAAAGGCGAATGAACAAAGAGCCCAAACCTGGTTTGGCGTGCAGAGAAAAACTCGAGAAGGACCTTTCCACAAAGAAATGGCAAAAAAAGAAGACCGGGACCATTTTAGCAAAGGAGGCTCAGCGCCATTTTGAAAAACATGGTAAGTTTGTTATCTAGGAGCTGCCCTATATGATCAGCTCACTCTAAATTCCAAAATGAATAAGATCACTCAAGCTTGCTTTTGTCAAGTAAAACGTTCAAAAAGGGTAATGTCATATTTCTCTTTTCCTCCTCAGGATGTGATCATAAATACACATGTGAATTTAAGGCTAATGCAACTGCAAATTTTAGCCTAATACAGTGTCCCATTTAAAATCACAGGAGGATTGCTAATCTGGTAGCTGGAATCCTCCTCAACCTCTGACATAGGGCCCGTACTACTCGGGCATTCCAACAGTTCAAATGGCTTTCAGTGGAAAAAGGTATTGACTTTACATATATCAGTTTTACAAATAAGGATTTCTATGCCACAGGTCCCGGAGGGTGGGTTTCTGTAGACAACCATGTGGTCATCCTTTTTTACTAGTCAACCACAACTGCTCGCCCTCCACCTCCTGTTACCTATGAGCATATTCATATTAGTTGACCACAAGTGGTTTTCTCATGCAACTGCATGACCCCCTGCAATAAAATGTATCCCTGCACGTCACCTTATACCTTTTCCCTCCCCCTCCAGTACCATCGCTGTTCTCTCCATCTTCCCCCTGTGTCCCTTTTGCCTCCTGCCCTCTCTCCACCGGGACTCTGTCACCCAACACCCCATACTACACCATCCATTCCATCCCTAGCCTATTTAACCCTTGAGCTACCCAGCCCATAGACCCCACTGTTACCCAAATACTTCCCCCACCCTACCACCCAAGCTCCCACCCTAATTTACAAGAATACCCTTGTCAACAAACAGAGAAATCATCACCCAATTAGTCTTCAGCGGGATTGGACAAGCAAAATCTTTATTGCAAGAGCTGTATGTATTCAGACAGAATAACATCCCACCCTGCTACCCAAGCAAACCCAACCACACCATCCACCTCACCTCATCTTTAAACCCTGTGAAGGCTCGACTTCTTGCCACTTTACATAATTTCCACTTGATTTACTCCCATCTCCCCAGAACAATAAACCCTTACATAGTCAATCATTGTCCTTCATTAGTTTTTACTATCATGTGTCCACTCAATTCCAGTTCATCTCATCACAACTGACAACATCGGGCCTCATCCTCCTCAAGCCAGGGGCGCTGGGACACCTCCCTGTTGCATACTTCTGCTGGTGATCAAGGCCTCTTTGTTTATTCTTGTTATATCCGGTGCAATCTAGAGATGGTGGACATTGTGGTCTTCACCCACTTCCCAAAAACGCTTGAAAAAGTGCTGAACCCTGCAATCTATGCTGTGCATGCCCTTAAACCTATATTTCCATGAGCAAATAGGATTTCAAGAAATGTCCTTGTTATTAATGTCTGCTGTAATTTAAAGCAGAACAGTAATAACACTAGATATCACCTAGAAACCAGACATTGTTATGGTATCATATCATAGATCTAGGGTTTCTCCAAATACAGGTCCAAAAACAGGGGAAAATAATTTCACAACAACTCAAAAAGGAGTGCACCTTATTCAGGAAAAAGCACAAAATCTATTTGTACATTGGCTGGGAAGATGAACAGAACAAGCCAACTTCAAACCGCCCTTTTGGGGCTCAACATTTCATTCTACGAGCAGAACATTAGCATATCAAAGAAGAAATGTAACAAAAACATAATCTTTGGCTGGTCATCACCAGCCACCTAAAGAACTCTATACATTGTTTTAAAACTATTGGCAGTTACCATTGTGTCACAGAATGAACACAACCCACGCAACATGGTCAAGTCACCACTCCATTCAGCCCAAGTTATTCACCAATCCCTTCTTCAGGAAAACATTTCGATAAAGGGCTTCATTTTAATTTGAGCATGCCACCACAGCAATAGGAGCTTCAAGGTCCTACTGAGGTGGACCAATAAGCAATGTACCAACATGGCACACTCCTCTTCTATACATTTCCCATTCCCACCATGTGTGCCTGCTCACTATGTACCTCCTTATATATTACATGTTGCCAGTCCTGGTACACCGCCGTCTAGTACCCTCCCTCCAATGAATGGCCTTCTAGAAAAAACAAGACCCGACAAATGCTGATCACTGTTCCTAGACCATAATTTGTGTTCATTTCTCCATATTATTCAGCACAATTCATATTGTGGCTGCCTGAGAATGCTCACTGCTGCCTTCACAAACCCTCATTTGTTAAACAGGGATTTGCGTGCAGCATGGTACACAAATCCCTGTTTTTCAGCACACAATTTCCATGAATCAGCCCCTATGTATTGTTTCACAATTGGATGAGACATTTGTCCCTTGAGAAATGCTTCCCTTGCAGTAAAAAGTTGGTAACTACCTCCCACTCCTCCCACCTTCCCTTGAGGTCTCAGCTTGTTTGCAGGGCAAGATGAAATTCAATCAAGTGCTCTCAGCTAACAACTATGGCCCAATACATGATCATAGCAGCTTAGTGCCACTAGCTGAGACTGATTCAAAATGGTGGAGCTCTTGCTCATAGTACCTGGCATCCCTACAGGTATAGGACACAATAATACTGACATGGCCGATCCACCCTTTCAGCACATTTCACATAATAAACTAACTGCTTACCTGCTTCCAAGGCTATGAACAATGTGCCACCACTCGGCCCTGGTAAGCACACTGGATCACTTGCCGTGGGCAAAATCTCTCCACCTGAATGCCTATTGACTCTTGCCCCCCTTGGCTCATAGCCTCAATACTAATGTCTCCTCTTACAACATGCAATGGTTACTTACTGTACATCTTGTTTCTAACCTGTTTGTGGTGCCTGCCTCTGCCTAACCCTTTTTAAAGCTGTACTGGCATTCTTGGGCAAAGTCAAATCTAGGTGTGTTTTAAAATTGTTGCATCCTTCATTTTGTGCTGTTTTAGTGCTTTTTGGCAAAGTCAAATCTTGGTGCGCTATTTAATCTGTTGCATCCTCCTTTGTAAAAAAATGTTTGGGGTGCTTTTGGCAACCAACCCACTTTCCACCATGCGCCTGATTTATGCTAGAATTCTTGCAGAAGTGTCACAGATGTGTGTAGCAAAAAGAGGCAAAATGAAACCCAACCTCTTATTGCAAACAGGACAACAAAAATGGCCACACACAATAAAAACTGCACCACACTTGGTCCTTATATTTGTTTAGTTTTCGTTGTTTATACGTTTGTTCAAAGCATAATCAAAAGAAAAAATGCCCATTTGATAACGCGTGTTTCAACACAAAAAGTGCCTTTCTCAAATCAGGGCGAATAAGGTCAGTGCATTAACAATAGACATTGAGTCAACATATGAATAAAATGTTAAACAGAAATTAATAAAAATTATTAAAATTAAATTGTAGTCCGAAAGAACATATTGACCATAGTTAGGTTAAAGTTTCAAACACAGACATTGAGGAGGGGGGAAGGGGACGGGCCGTTTAGGGTGTAATGAAAAAGAGAAAACAAAAGAGAGAAAAAAAACCAAAAAGAATACATGAGTAACACAATAATAAGTAGTAAATAAAAGCGGTTTGACTATATATATATATCACAGGTATTTAGTTCCAGAGTAGTGAATATAGTTACATTCCGCTCTTACCTATGGTCCAAATGAGGGTTCAAATCTGGTGTGCCAAAGAATCATGGGTTAAATCCCCCTGGAGAGTAAATTTGAGAGTGGTATTGATCATAAGTAAGATGTGTTGCGTGCTACATGTATCTCTACATGATTCCAGAAACAGATGATTGGTTAAGGATATGTTATTCAGGACGGGAGCATTCTGGTATGTCCCTGTGAATGGCATTCATTTTAAGGATATATTCTCGCACTAAACAAAGATATATAGTTGTGCTGAATGTCCCTTATTTATTAAATATATCATAATAATGTCAACCAAGTCGGATTTTACAGTAGCGCAAGCAGTGGTGTCGTATCTAACAATTGAATCATACAATGGGCTTCAATAAGCTATGTGTAAATAGACCGATCCCAGTTTGTATTACTATCGTATTCACGTACAGTGATGTTAGCATCACATTGCAATCCTCGTTTCTTTTAGTATCGCCGAGCATGCGGGACCATGAGCTGCACATATTGCATAACGTGGGCCGTTCAATCGGGTGGTCTAGATCAGTAGGGCTTACCTCTAAAGTACGTGTCGTCCCTTCCAAGCGTCGGCGATCCTCTGTGGTCGTAATGGTTCTCTGTGCCTTGCGTTACAAAGATAACATAAGTACTCTCTTAGGGCCTCATTATACGGTAGGCGGTAAGGGTTAACGGTCATCGGTAATGGTACCGGTGACCGTTAACCCTTCCCGCCTTACTACGAGGTCCCTTTGTGGGTAGGTACTTTGACGCCTGCTGTTTAGCAGGCGTTAAGAACCAACCCGCAAAGGGACCACGGTGCTAATTATGGTACCGCAATTTGCAGCACCGTAATTAGAGCCTTCCCCATTCCCATAGAGCCCTATAGGGCAAAAATGAGAATGGGGAAGGGCAATGGGGGAAGGGGAAATTACGTCCCGCCAACCTTGGAATAGGGCGGTAATTCCCCTTTCCACCAAGGCGGTGCCCGTATTTTACCGGCATGGACCAAGGTGCTAATAGCACCTTGGTCCTCCGCCTACCGTGTAATGAGGCCCTTAGTGTCTGGTGCTCCAGTGTTCACAGGCACCATATTTTGGGCTCAGTATACATGTTTGCCATTATAAGAGACATACAGGAACCCAAACCATTCCTGTCATTACGTTTTGTATATTAGGAGCGAATTTTATAATGAAATATATACGTAGGATAATCCCAGCTTGAAGGCAGTTGTAATTAACGAGTTGGACTGTAAATAGTACAGTCATTTTGGACTTTTAACCGGGTGTTCGGAACAAATTAATAAATGGTCATCTACCCGAGGGAAAAAACAGTAGCTCACATTTTACCGTTGCATATGAAAACAGTAAATATACTGATAAATATCTTGGCAAATTATCACAGCTCATGGAAGTAAATGGTCCCCTTGGCTGTTCTTAAATATGTTTCATGGCTCTAAAAACTGGCAAGCAGCCACGGTTATGTGGATTGGGCCATATCTCATCTCCTTTGGTAATTTTATGTTCATGACGCGCTGTGTTGGGGGTTCTGACCACGGTGTGGAGATATAAAGACATTTCATGGTATAACAATGTTAACAAATACATATAAATCATGCTCATAATAGGTCATTATTCTTTTGCATCAATGAATCCAAAGTTTCTTGGGAGAAATATCTCGTCGGGCAGTGAATCTAAGAATTATATAAATATATACATTCCCCCACCCCCAAGAGTTCAAATGTTTCTAAGCCCTAGCATCTGATTATACATTCTTTAAACATTTTATAGAAGTATCAGTTCACAGGAAGTGGATCATTTCATTGTACTTATTTAGGCCAAACTCAGTTGTGCAAAATTTACAAATCAGGCAGGCCTCAGCCTGACATAATAATACTTCTCGATTCCACCCCGTCGCCTATAGTTACTTTTTTCAGTACAATAAATTTTAAATTTTTCTTTTCTTCTGATTGGTGATTTGTTTGCCAGTGATGAGCTAATGGTAAAAGTATGTCTTGATTTCCAATGCCAGCGAAGTGTTCACCAATTCTGGTTCTAAGTTCTCAAATAGTCCTCCCAATGTAGATACAATTACATATACAGATGATCGCATACACTGTATATTTGCTTCTGCAGTTGATGGTGTCATTGATCGTATGTGTTGTTTCTCGTGAGTCAGTAAAAAGGTGTATATTAGGGTATGCATGCTAGCACAGACCACATGATCCACATTTTCTGAATCCTTCTGGTAATGTTGGCAACCAGGATTCCAGGCCCGTTGGTCTGATCTTGGGGAGTAAAGACGGGCTTAGTGATGTTTTGAGAGTTCTGGCTTTTTTGAAAATTAATGTTGGTCCTTCGTCAATGAACATGGTCAGATGTTGGTCAAGATTTAAAAGGTGCCAGTTCTTCTTTTTGATTTCATAGTTGTTGTAGCTGAAAGTGGTAATGTATCTCACTTGGTCTTGCTCCTGTATTTGTTTAGACTGTTACGGTGTTAGGGTTTCATCCCTGTTCATTTTCTTTATCTTGTTGTATGCTTGCTGTGTACATTTGTTGTTGTAACCCCTCTGTTTGAATCTTGTTGGAGCAACTTGCATTCTTGGTCAAAGTCAGTATTGTCCGCACAATTTCTCCTGGCTCTCACAAACTCTCCTTTTGGTATGTTATTTATTACTGATTTTAGATGACAGCTGGTGGCAAATAGTGTTGAATTGGCATAAAAAATGTGAGCTACTGTTTTTTCCCTCGGATAGATGACCATTTATTAATTTGTTCCGAACACCCAGTTAAAAGTCCAAAATGACTGTACTATTTACAGTCCAACACGTTAATTACAGCTGCCTTCAAGCTGGGATTATCGTACGTATATATTTCATTATAAAATTCGCTCCTAATATACAAAACGTAAAGACAGGAATGGGTTGGGTTCCTGTATGTCTCTTATAATGGCAAACATGTATACTGAGCCCAAAATATGGCACCCGTGAACACTGGAGCACCAGACACTAAGAAAGGACTTATGTTACCTTGGTAACGCAAGACACAGAGAACCATTGCGACCAAAGAGGATCGCCGACGCTTGGAAGGGACGACACATACTTTAGAGGTAAACCCTACTGATCTGGACCACCCGATTGAACGGCCCACGTTATGCAATATGTGCAGCTTGTGGTCCTGCGTGCTCGGTGATACTAAAAGAAACGAGCATTGCAATGTGATGCTAACATCACTGTACGTGAATAGGATAGTAATACAAACTGGGATCGGTCTATTTACATGTAGCTTATTGAAGCCCATTGTATGATTCAATTGTTAGATACGACATCACCCGCTTGCGCTACTGTAAAATCCAACTTGGTTGACATTATTATGATATATTTAAACAATAAGGGACATTCAGCACAACTATATATCTTTGTTTAGTATGAGAATATATCCTTAAAATGAATGCCATTCACAGGGACATACCAGGATACTCCCGTCCTGAATAACATATCCTTACCCAATCAACCGTTTGTGGAATCATGTAGACACACATGTAGTACGCAACACATCTTACTTATGATCAATACCACTCTCAAATTTACTCTTCAGGGGTATTTAACCCATGATTTTTTGGCACATCAGACTTGAACCCTCATTTGGAACATAGGTAAGAGCGGAATGTAACTATATTCACTACTCTGGAATTAAATACCTGTGATATATATATGTAGTCAAACTGCTTTTATTTACTACTTATTATTGTGCTACTCATGTATTCTTTTTGTTTTTTTTTCTCTCTTTTTTTCTCTCTTTTTCATTATACCCTAAACCGCCCGTCCCCTTCACCCCTACTCAATGTCTGTGCTTGAAACTTTAACCTAACTATGGTCAATATGTTCTTTGGGACTACAATTTAATTATAATAATTGTCATTAATTTCTGTTTAACATTTTATTCATATGTTGACTCAATGTCTATTGTTAATGCACAGACCTTATTCGTCCTGATTTGAGAAAGGCACTTTTTGTGTTGAAACACGTGTTATCAAAGGGGCATTTTTTCTTTTGATTATGCTTTGAACAAACGTATAAACAACGAAAACTAAACAAATATAAGGACCAAGTGTGGTGCAGTGGGCATTTTTGTTATCCTCCTTTTTGAGCTGTTTTAGTGCTTTTTGCATCTTCAAGTAAAGGCATGCTTTTTAAATTACCACTACCCCCGGCAGCTATGCCGCCTGGTGATTTGTCTCATGCCAGTGCAGTATCTACAATTGTCCCTCACTCCTCCCTCTACCTTCCTCTATGGCTCTCTCCATTTCCTGTATCTACTCTAACTGCTATTCTGTCACCTAGACTCTCTCACTAAATCTGAGAAAAAAAGTTCAAACACGATCTCCTTGCTGGTAATCCTGGATTACCTATCACTGACACCTATGTCAGTACCACTTCCAGTCAGATTGTCAATGATATCCTCTTTTCTGTCCTCTCTCCAGATTGTGCATCTTATTTCCACGCTCTTACCTTCCTCTTCCTCACCCATTAATGGTGGCAGTAGATGGGACGTTCTCTTAGCTGGCTTCTCATCCTCGAGGTGCATCATTAATGTTTATCACAATGGCACATTCATAGCTCAGGGTCCTCAACCCAATCTCCTCCTCAACTTCCTTCCTGCTCCTGCTATCCCTCCTTCCTCTTTCTCAGCACCCCCTTCAACACCTCCTACCAGGATACCACCCCCCTGTACCTCTCCTCTGTAAATCTTTAAGGGCAGTCACCGGCTTCACTTAGCCATATATATATATATATATATATATATATATATATATATATATATATATATATATATATATATATATATATATATATACATATATATATATATATATATATATATATATATATATATATATATATATATATATGTATTTGGTTATTTATGGCGTGCTTAATACCGAAGAGGTTTCTAAGCACGGACCCAGGATTCAAACCTGTGTTGCTCTGTCTTGCTTCCACTGACACTGAGCTACACTACCCATGCCATACTACTTAATGCTTGTTCCGGTGTAAAACATCCTTCTGACATTTGCCTGCTCCTTGAAGACTTTGATCTTAATGTCCTCGCTCTCACTGAGATGTGGTTCAATGCCAGCTCAGTCACTGCTTTTGACTCCCTTCTCCCTGATGGCTACATGATCATCTCAAAGCTTCATCCCAACCGCGTTGGTGGTGGAGTTGCCTTGATCTTCCCTGAGTGGGTCCCTTCTTCCCTCATACCCACCCAGCCATACTCCTCCTTTGAAAAAGCCTGGTCTGCAAACTTGGCATCTCTCCCACTTCCTCTTTGACCATTACCACAATCCACAGGCCCACAGGCCCTTTCAGAGTCAGCCAATTTCTTCTCCTCTCTTCTGACTTCCACCGCTAAACTCCTCCTTCTGCGTGACTTCAACATCCATATGGATTCTTCAGTCACAGCGTTCACTCTCTTCTGTGACATCTGCACATCTCTCGCCCTCTCTGTTTTCCCTTCTGGCCCTACCCACTCAGATGGACACACTCTTGATGCCTTCATCCATACTGATCTATTGCTCTCTTCCCCGCTCTCCTGGTCTGACCACACCCCCCTTTCCTTTGACATGTTTAAACACTCCCTCCTAATAAAACGGCACCATGATATCCTTGGTATCTCAGAGTGAGCACTGGACTGGCTGACCTCCTCCGTCACTGACTGCCACTTCCATGATGGGTTCTTTCTCCTCACCCCCCTCTATTTCCACCTGCCACGTTCCACTTGACTCTAACCTTTCGACTTAGCTCTTTAACATCCATCTCTCACCTCTTGCTCAAATTATGGCCACTTTCTCACCGTACTTCCAGTGTTATGTAGACAACACCAAATTTTTTTTCTGACTACCCTCTGCATCTCTTCTGACTTCCTCTGCCTCTTTCAGCACCTCATTGATCTTTCTCTGTGCATTCTTCCCTAACTCTGTAACCAATGTAGACATTTTAGAGTCTCTTGACATTCTTCTGCCCTGTGTGGTAGTACTTTTTACTGTATCTTTGCCTGTCAGGGGCATATTGGGTATTGGTATAACCTGCAGCTGCCTTTAGAAGAAAAGACCCTGATATGGGTGGGGCTGACGGTGATGTGGCAGCTGCTGTGCTTGTTGCAGTGACATGGGGAACTTGGGCCGTTGTGCTCACGCCCTCTTTCCCCTTTCACCCCTTGTCCATGGGCGCTCCTTCCTCCTCAAATAATTTCCACAATTCCTAACTGCCCTCTCTTTTCTTCAACTTGTGGCCCTTGTATTTCGCTTTGAGATAAGTATATATATTCACTAGGATATCCTGCTTATGTGTATGATCTCCGTGCCATGGTGTGAAAAGTTGCCACGCTGCGTCCCTGATAATTCAATATCGTGTCCTGGTGCTGTTGAAGTATCTTGCGAATATGCTCCAGTTGAGTCACCATTATGCTGATGTGGATCTCTGCTTTCCCCCCTTAACCACTGTGCCAGCAGTGTCCTGTGCCCCTTCCCTCTGTGTGTTAACCCTTGTCAATACTAATGCAATTGAATTCAAATATACATTTATAATCCTAAAAGCCAATTCAAGTGCCCAATTTCACAATGTAAATTGTCAACCAGTTGTTTTCTAGACATCTTTGAAACACACCACACTTGTTACTCCTCAGTTCTCCAAACCCACACACACATACTTTTACAGACTCCTCATACACACACATCCCATAAACTCTAATCACACATACTGCATCAACCAAAAATACCCCAAAAACACAACCAATCCAACCAAAGCCAAATATCTCAGCCAATCCTACATTTGACACAACAGAAAATGTTTTTCCGTTCACCTTACAAAGTTAAAACACACCCATAACCACAGCAATGCACCTCCACATTTTAAATTTCTAAACACCACAATTATTTCTTCTTATAAACCAAAAAATCACTTATGTGCATCCTTGTAGCTATTTATCAGCAAAGTTGTTTCACATAAATATGTCAACGCTGCTCTACTTACAATGTCATCTTTCCTCCCAACGGAGGAGATCCCCTTCCTTAATCTGCATGCACTATTATGCTACAATATTACACAATTTATGATGTCATCTTTCCTTGAAATGGAGAAGATCCCTTCACCAAATTCTAATGTACCGTTGTGGGGCGCTGACTTTCTCCACCTCTGGAGAGATCACTTTCCCAATCCACATGCATGACTACATGACGCAGCCTTTCCCCAACTATGCGGATGTCCCTGCACTAATTGCACTACTCAATAATGAAAAGAGAAAAGGGACAAATCTACAAAATCAAATACCACACTGCACTTTGTGCTTTCATGCGATGGTGCACTCACGTGTTTGTTGATCCTCCAACTCCCTCAATGCTGGCCCTCTCCCAAATGACTGCACCACCCAGGGCAGGCGGTCACGCTGAAGGGATCAAGCAGACATTTCAGGAATTCAGTGTCTGTGATATCTTCTCATTTGTGCGCACTGGAACTGGTCTATATGGGAAGGCTCCACCTCCCTGGGCATGTAGTGGAGAGTCCCCAGTGCCTAAGGTTTTGGCATTCTCGCTGGGGCCAGTGTAGTGTAGATGTAGGGGCTCTCCCAACACAGGTTCAAAAGTAGGGGAAAAACAACCTACAAAAACTCAAAAAGGAGGACACCACATGCAGGAAAAAAACGAAATGTATGTGTACATTAATAGAACAAGCCAACTTCAACCCGCCCTATGCAGGCTCAACATTTTATAGCCACAAACAGAACATTAGCATATTACAGATGAAATGTAACAAAAACTTCATCCTAACATCATCATTGGCTAGTCACCAGCCACCTAGAGAACCCTATGCATTGTTCTAAAACTATTGCTAGTTACAATTTAATCACAGAAAAGAACACCACCCACCCAACATGCTCACCTCCCCACCCTTGATCAGCCCAAATAATGCACCAATTCCATCTTTGGAACACAGTTCGATTTATGGCTTCCTTTTAATTGGACCATACCACCTCAGACAATTGAGGACATAACGGCCCACCAAGGTGGACCAATAAGCAAC
Source organism: Ambystoma mexicanum (assembly GCF_040938575.1). Lineage (NCBI taxonomy): Eukaryota > Metazoa > Chordata > Amphibia > Caudata > Ambystomatidae > Ambystoma > Ambystoma mexicanum. The sequence goes on from NC_090922.1 coordinate 901,456,505, forward strand.
AAACCAATATGGCACACACCTCCTCTATTCATTTCCTATTCCCACCATCTGAATCTGCTCATTACGTAACTCCCTATCTTGTTATATTTTGCCAGTCCTCGTACACCGCCTTCTAGTACCCTAACTGCAATGAGCAGACTTCTAGACGTAATGTGACCAGTGCACTGCTGATCGCCGCTCTTGGACCATCATTTCTGCTAATGTGTTAGTATTATTCAGCACATTTCATATTGTGGCTGCCTGAGAAACCTTGCTGCAGCCTTCACAAACATGATGTGTTCTTTCCCAATCTGATAAGGCAGCACTGGTACCAGGCATTCAATCCTTGAGAAGGGCTTCCATTCCAGTAAAAAGTGGCCAACTACCTCACACCCCTCCCCACCCGCCCTGGAGCTCTCAGCCTGTTTGCAGGGCAAGATGACATTGAATCAAGTGATCTCAGATAACAACTATGGTCTAATACACTATAATAGAAGCTTACTGCATCTAACTGAGGCATATTCAAAATGGCAGAACTCATACTCATAGCACCTGGCACCCCCACAGGTATGTAACACAATAAAGCCATGCAGTGTGCTTCACAAGGGTTCTAAAACTACCAAAAGCAAAAAGTGCACATGGCCATCATGCAAAAAAATAGAACCTGGTGAGCTGTTTGTGTGTGTGTGCTGCGCCACATGATAAAAGTGTTCTTGTGTGCTATGCAGCTTCTGTCCAGCAGCTATGTAACTCAAAGGTCTGGTGTCATGAGCTGGACTGTGGACAGGTGTGTCACACAATGTGCTGTGTGTTTTCTATGAAGTATGATGCATGTAGGAATGTGGCACCATGCACCAGGTATTTTCTGCAATCATGTCGTGCAGGCAAGGGGGGATATATGGAGTGTCATGCAGTGTTCTGTGGGTCATGCTCAGACGTGGGGCAATGTGCTACATGAAAAATTATGTACTGCACCCTCTCTATGAAGTGCTCTGCATGAAAGCAATGACATGTTATGTGCACACTTCTGGCAAAAGAAAATGTATAATGCAACCACTGCCTGTGTTATGGGAAAAGCAGAAATGTACTAATGTGTGCTATATTGTCACCTTTGACTTATGGACCCTGTACTGTCCTTGTGGCACATGATCATTATGTCACTGGCGAGGTCCTGATGCCCTGTTAGATGTTAGATCCCAGGCAGTACTTGCACTCACGTGGGGAGGGGTGCACCTGCATCTGAACATGAAGAACGGTGTCACAAAACATGCAGTGACTTTTCCCATTTGAATCATTCTAACTGCTTCCATGCTTATGTACAAATGGGGTAATGATGTCACCTTCATCCGTTATCATGACCCTGTGCCACCATATGCTGACAGACGCCCCTTTCTGCTTCTTGCACAACTAAGGCTACTCTTCTTGCCTTTGCACTTCTCACCACTTCATTTGTTTTCATTTGCACAGGAAATTCAAATACTTTCCCTATTCTGTAGATGTTCTCTACTTTTCCTTTGTGTAGAGAAATCAGCTACTCTAAATGTGGCATTAGTATTGGTAAGTTGTGTTTAAACTTGTAATAATAATGACCATCACAGGGAGCTTCATTAGAAGCAGACATCAATTGTTCAAGTTCTTGCTCCAGTGACTTTGTTTCCAGTTGCACCTCCAAGAGTGCAAATGATGCATAATTGGCAGCGGTCAAATGAAGGTGAGCCAAAGCGGATGGCTTTGTGGTGATCACTATGGCCTCACTTCTCTGACACAACTTACAACAGCAGGTTATTATTCCTGTCAGAATGATAGAGACCATTGTTAGGTACACAGTGGTGGTAACTTAAGGTTGTTCAGATACTTCTTGGTAAATTGCACATAGAATATCCAGAGAAACACATATGGCTGCTGCTCGGTGCTGTACTTCAAAAGGTTCTTTTTCCACATTATATACAGTCTCTAGTGTCTGCAAACCTTTACTAATGTGTTTCACCTTTCTAATTTCGTCTTCAACTTTCTGTTCCGACCATTACATTGGTTTTTGCCAGTGCTTCAAAAACTCTGTACCAGTTTTCTCTCTACCACCGGCCAAAACACATTTAACCGCTTAATATCGGTGTGCACAGACGCATGTACGTCTACTTCTGGAGAGAAAACTAATTCTATTCACTCATCCTTTTCTTGAAGCAACCATCTCCCTACTAAGGTAAACCCGGAAGTCTCTCCTTCCCAACATATTCTGTTTCCCATCAGCATGATCTGTCCTTTTTCTAGTTTATTGAAGATTGCTACTGGGACGGCTGCAAAGGCTATAATTTAAAATGTGAGCCAATATCAAATCACAAATCAGGGGTTATTCCCAGGGCCCAGATCAAATACTGGGTAACACTGTCTTTACTTCCCACACTGCTCAGTGTCTCATCCACATCCACTTGCACCCTGACCACAGGACAGGCAGTATCTGGTTGTTTGGGGTCCAGAGAAATTGGATTGGGCCGTCTGCAGTGCATGTGCAGTCTTTTACTTCACAAAACTAACCACTGCACTTCTAGATGTTTCTCTATGGCCACAGGTACTCCGGTATTCCTGGGTCGCTTCCATCAGTCTACACCAGCTGTTGTGTCATATGTCATCCTGGATGAAAAGTAGCTGATCATATCGAAAGTCCTGCACCTCTACACATACCATGTCTCACTGCACGTTCTTTCCAGAAGTCACGACATTGTTCATCAACTTCAGCAATGCATTTTGGGGAAACTGGTTGTGGGTGACAATAACATGCAGCTCACCAACATGTACTTTACTGCTTGAGAGCTCTGACCCAGATATAAGCCAGCTGTCCTCCTTCTGATGGTCCAAGCTGCAAGCGCAGTATTTGCCCCATTCAATATCTTGTCTGCTACTTCCCCTTTTCTCGTCCTCTGAACAGCTCCTCTTTCTGCTGCTGCTGCCTAATTTGAGCTCCACCAAACAATTGGGCAGTGGTTGGTGACCTGGAATCCAGACAATAGAACAGTGAACATAACTTTGACTAAATTTGCATTTAACACTAAACCTTGATATCCTCTTCTATCTATCTTCGAGACAGTGTCGTACCACAATTTATGATTGTATCTTTTAGTGCATCTCATAAACATGTGGGACTGAATCCCTGGTGATGTCAGGTGCTGAATCATAGCTCACAATCGATTGTCTAGGTCTTCCAAAAAATGTCAACAAGTATAATGATAATTGGAGCAAACCATCTATGCTCTGGTTTCATTTCTAATGTAGATTATTGTCAACAAGTAACATTCTAAGAGGGTAATTCATAGAATTCAGCGCACAAGTGGCGCACGCGGCTGGTGTGCAGTATGCGCGTGCGAATCCCTGCGCCAGCCGCGTGCGCCAAAACCCATTTCCGCGCACAGCGTATTCATGGATACCAGCCACCAAAACCAGCCGTGGCGCACAGTGGCGCAGCGACCCTGCAGCAGCGCCAGTTACGCCCCAAGAACGCCTCTCGCGCAGGGAAAAGCCATCAAAATCCCCAATCCAGCGCAAAGGGCTGCGCTAACCCTGTACCAGCACGGCAAGCGGGCTACGTGTATCACTAGGGTGCGCGGGAAGTACCTCACGTCATTTCAGCTGGGTACGTGCATTTCAGGGGTGCACGGGAAGTTCCACACGCGAATGTCCTGGCTACGTGTATTTCGGGGTGCGCGGGAAGTTTCACACACGATATCAGCAGGGTGCGTGCATTCCAGGGGTGCGTGGGAAGTTCCACACGCGAATGTCCTGGCTACATGTATTTCGGGGTGCGTGGGAAGTTTTACACGTGATATCAGCAGGGTACGTGCACTCCATGGGTGCGCGGGAAGTTCCACACGCGAATGTCCTGGCTACGTGTATTTCGGGGTGCGCGGGAAGTTTCACACGCGATATCAGCAGGGTACGTGTATTCCAGGGGTGCGCGAGAAGTTCCACACGCGAATGACCAGGCCACGTGTATTTCGGGGTGCGCGGGAAGTCTCACACGCGATATCAGCAGGGTATGTGCATTCCAGGGGTGCGCAGAAAGTTCCACACGCGAATGTCCAGGCCACGTGTATTTCGGGGTGCGCGGGAAGTTTCACACGCGATATCAGCAGGGTACGTGCATTCCAGGGGTGCGCGGGAAGTTCCACACGCGAATGTCCAGGCCACGTGTATTTCGGGGTGCGCGGGAAGTTTCACACGCGATATCAGCAGGGTACGTGTATTCCAGGGGTGCGCGGGAAGTTCCACACGCGAATGTCCAGGCCACGTGTATTTCGGGGTGCGCGGGAAGTTTCACACGCGATATCAGCAGGGTACGTGTATTCCAGGGGTGCGCAGGAAGTTCCACATGCGATTTCAGCAGGGTACGTGTATTACAGGGGTGCGCTTGAAGTTCCACATGCGATTCCATCAGGGTACGTGTACATCAGGGGTGCGCAGGAATTTTCATACGTGAATTCAGCAGGGTACGTGCATATCAGGAGTGCGCGGGAAGTTCCACACGCGAATGTCCTGGCTACGTGTATCTCGGGGTGTGCGGGAAGTTTCACACGCGATATCAGCAGGGTACGTGTATTCCAGGGGTGCGTGGGAAGTCACACACGCGAAGTCAGCAGGGTACATGTATTCCAGGGGTGCGCGGGAAGTTTCACACGTGATTTCAGCAGGGTACGTGTATCACAGGGGTGCGCTTGAAGTTCCACATGCAATTCCATCAGGGTACGTGTATTACAGGGGTGCGCGGGGAGCACCACACGTGAATTGCATGTGTGGGTCCTCCCAGGCGTTCCCTCTACACCCTCCACGGCCCCTGCAGGTGGCTCACACCACAGGGGCCTACCCTGCACATGTCCTACAGGCACCCTATCCACCATGGCCATGCCCCCCAGCCAACCCACATGTCAACTTGCACTACTGCCCACCAACGCATGTCCCCCTGCACCCCCAGCCACTAGGGGCACCCTCCACCAGGCCCCCACCCATGTCTCCCACCACCCCCATCCCCCAGCAGTGCAGGGTCACCCTCCACCAGGCCCGCACCCATGTCTCCCACCACCCCCACCCCCCAGCAGTGCAGGGGCACCCTCCACCAGGCCCCCACCCATGTCTCCCACCACCCCCATCCCCCAGCAGTGCAGGGTCACCCTCCACCAGGCCCCCACCCATGTCTCCCACCACCCCCACGCCCCAGCACTGACGGGCACCTGCCAGCAGGCCCCCACCCATGTCTCCCACCACCCCCATCCCCCAGCAGTGCAGGGTCACCCTCCACCAGGCCCCCACCCATGTCTCCCACCACCCCCACCCCCCAGCAGTGCAGGGTCACCCTCCACCAGGCCCCCACCCATGTCTCCCACCACCCCCACCCCCCAGCACTGTGGGGCACCTGCCAGCAGGCCCCCACCCATGTCCAACTCATGTTCCCCACCACCCCCACCCCCACCCCCCAGCACTGTGGGGCACCCGCCAGCAGGCCCCCACCCATTTCTCCCACCACCCCCATCCCCCAGCAGTGCAGGGTCACCCTCCACCAGGCCCCCACCCATGTCTCCCACCACCCCCACCCCCCAGCACTGTGGGGCACCTGCCAGCAGGCCCCCACCCATGTCCAACTCATGTTCCCCACCACCCCCACCCCCCAGCACTGTGGGCACCTGCCAGCAGGCCCCCACCCATGTCCCCACCACCCCCACCCCCCAGCAGTGCAGGGGCACCCTCCACCAGGCCCCCACCCATGTCTCCCACCACCCCACCCCCCAGCAGTACAGGGTCACCCTCCACCAGGCCCCCACCCATGTCTCCCACCTCCCCCACCCCCCAGCACTGTGGGGCACCTGCCAGCAGGCCCCCACCCATGTCCAACTCATGTTCCCCACCACCCCCACCCCCCAGCACTGTGGGGCACCTGCCAGCAGGCCCCCATCCATGTCCCCACCACCCCCACCCCCCAGCAGTGCAGGGTCACCCTCCACCAGGCCCCCACCCATGTCTCCCACCACCCCCAGAAGTGCAGGGTCACCCTCCACCAGGCCCCCACCCATGTCTCCCACCACCCCCACCCCCAGCAGTGCAGGGTCACCCTCCACCAGGCCCCCACCCATATCCCCACCACCTCCACCCTCCAGCAGTGCAGGGTCACACTCCACCAGGCCCCCACCCATGTCTCCCACCACCCCCACCCCCCAGCACTGTGGGGCACCTGCCAGCAGGCCCCCACCCATGTCTCCCACCACCCCCACCCCCAGCACTGTGGGGCACCTGCCAGCAGGCCCCCACCCATGTCCAACTCATGTTCCCCACCATCCCCACCCCCCAGCACTGTGGGGCACCTGCCAGCAGGCCCCCATCCATGTCCCCACCACCCCCACCCCCCAGCAGTGCAGGGTCACCCTCCACCAGGCCCCCACCCATGTCTCCCACCACCCCCACCCCCTAGCAGTGCAGGGTCACCCTCCACCAGGCCCCCACCCATGTCCCCACCACCCCCACCCCCCAGCAGTGCAGGGTCACCCTCCACCAGGCCCCCACCCATGTCTCCCACCACCCCCACCCCCAGCAGTGCAGGGTCACCCTCCACCAGGCCCCCACCCATGTCTCCCACCACCCCCATCCCCCAGCAGTGCAGGGTCACCCTCCACCAGGCCCCCACCCATGTCCCCACCACCCCCACCCCCCAGCAGTGCAGGGAACACACTCCACCAGGCCCCCACCCATGTCATCCACCACCACCACCCCCCAGCAGTGCAGGGTCACCCTCCACCAGGCCCCCACCCATGTCTCCCACCACCCCCACCCCCCAGCACTGTGGGGCACCTGCCAGCAGGCCCCCACCCATGTCCAACTCATGTTCCCCACCACCCCCACCCCCCAGCACTGTGGGGCACCTGCTAGCAGGCCCCCACCCATGTCCCCACCACCCCCACCCCCCAGCAGTTCAGGGGCACCCTCCACCAGGCCCCAACCCATGTCTCCCACCACTCCCACCCCCCAGCAGGGCAGGGTCAACCTCCACCAGGCCCCCACCCATGTCTCCCACCACCCCCATCCCCCAGCAGTGCAGGGTCACCCTCCACCAGGCCCCAACCCATGTCTCCCACCTCCCGCACCCCCAGCACTGTGGGGCACCTGCCAGCAGGCCCCCACCCATGTCTCCCACCACCCCCATCCCCCAGCAGTGCAGGGTCACCCTCCACCAGGCCCCCACCCATGTCTCCCACCACCCCCAGCACTGTGGGGCACCTGCCAGCAGGCCCCCACCCATGTCCAACTCATGTTCCCCACCACCCCCACCCCCCAGCACTGTGGGGCACCTGCCAGCAGGCCCCAACTCATGTTCCCCAGGCAACATGTCATCACAATCTAGATCCCTGGTCCCTATGGCCAGCCTCCAAATGCAAAACACCCACCCGAGTATTGCACCCACCCACTCATAATTGGCAATTACATGACAGAACACCAATTGCAAGTTTCGAAACAAACAGATTTCCCTCACATACACCCAATGGGTGTCAGTGAATCTCAAAACCCATATCATGATATGCATGAAACCAATGAGATACTACACATTGAAGTTCGATAAAAAAATATGTATTAAAGGGAACATAAATAGAATAAAAAATAAAGAAACAGAAATGGGAATGTACAAAAATGAAAAGAAGCATGTCTGTGAAAAAAAGCAAAACCAAAAATCATAATCCAAAGTAATGGTGTCCAAAGTCACTGTCCACAAAAGAAAATCCAATGGGAAATAATAATTGAAAGCCATTGCTCCATGGGTAAATTGGGAAAGAAAAATACAATCCAACAGTGAACTATGTACAGACGAACAAGCCAGGGTCCATTATCCCAACAAAAGAAATGAAACCTATCTAACTACACTAACTAAGAAAATAAACCATATACAAAAATGTGGCCAATGTCCAAAAGGTCCAAAATAAATAAAAAAAAAAAGGAAACCTAACACTACCAACATAACTATGTACAAGGGCAGCGGGCTAGTCTGACGGCTCACTTTTGGATGTCCCTGGCCAGGGCATCATCAAACTCCTGCTCAATGTCCCAGAGGCGGTCCTCCTCCATGGCCCCGAGGGTCCGCAGGGCCGTCGACGTGTCCACCTCCAACCCCCTGCGGATTGCCTCGAGGCACTCAGCCCACCTCAGGGAGCTCCGCATGGAGTTCTCCGCCCTGACCATTGTGAGCCGTGCCTCTTCCGCCCGCTGCCACTCCGCATCTATGGCGTGGCCCAACTGCTGCCACACGGAAGACACTCTCTGTCCTGGGTCCTCCTGCCCTCCGGCCGATGCCTGCCCCTCCGATGTTGAAGGCCCCAAGCCTTCATGGCTCCCACCACGTTGCTGCTGCTGCTGTGCCTCTGACTGTGCACTGCCTCCTGCTGCCTGCACATCCTCCGCCGCCTGGGATGCAGTCGTTGATGTGGCCACCACTGCTGGACGTCCGACTCCCGACTGTGGCAGGGATGCCTCCTCCACCAGCCTGGCCGCACCGTCAGTGTTAGCTCCACAGGGCACCCAGGTGACTGATGGGTGGGAAGATGGCACGGAGGACGACTGGCGCGTAGGGGGTTCAGTTGAGGAGGGGGTCGTAGCAAGCCCCATCAAACGTAGGAATCTGGCCTGGGTGACCTGTCCCAGCAGGCTGACGTGGTCAACGAGCCATTCGAGATGACTTGCAAAAAGAAAAGAATGCAGGTCACCTCGCATGCCCCGTTGACGCAACGCCACACCAGTCAGGACAGGCTCAACCCAGACCCGGATAGCCACGTCCGCAGGCAGAGGAAGGACAGTTGTCATTTGCTCATCCCCTGCCTGAAAACGGGTCTGGACGTAGGCATCCCTGCTGGTGCAAGATGATGCAGGGACAGGATCAGGGACAGGATTGCACACAGGCACCTCCGCGACGGCCTGTGCTGCCTCCTGTCCCTGGTCCTGCACTGCACCACTAGCACCAGTGGCATCCCCACCTCCAGACCCCGTCTCTGTTGCTTGCACGGACTCCTCCTCCACCAAACCCCCCACCAACCTGGATGACTCCGTGCCATCTTCCCCCGTTGGGCCCTGTGATGTCCCATCTGCACCTTCTGCTGCCGAGGAGTCCAACTCCAACCTCCGCCTCTTGGACCTCCCCCCGGCAGCTGCGGCCTGGGACGCAGCACCGGACTCCTCACTCCCCGACGAGGTGACAACATGGGAGGGGAGCCGGGCCTTACGTCTCCGGCTGGCGGTGGGATCCCCGCCGCTATGCTCCACAGCACCTTCTCCGGCCTCTTCATCAGTTGACGCTGCAGACAGGGATAAATGAAACACAGGCATCAGGGCACTGTACGATGGACACATACACACATGACAGTTGTACATGAGTGGCATTGGCAAACCTCAGACATGCCATCACAATCCCCAACTCACATGTGATTTCAACTCCCACACATGAGCCATACCACAGCCATATCGCAACTGCCAGCACCATCCATAGCGATACAACAGCATGAGCAGGCAAAGCTGAGCCAGACATCACATGCAACACAGGAAGTGCACCACACAAGTACACACACCACCACACTTGCATGCATGTGTACACCTCTGCCAAGTGTCGCAGTGTTCAGATGGGCATCCATGTCACATCTGCCAATCAGGCTTCCACATCCGGCTGTCACATGCATCCATGTTGCATCACTGTTGCACCCTTGTCAAATACACACAAATGCATATGTACACAGTGCTGATACATGCAGATGAAAACAACATACATGCGTGGCATCATGGACATGTCTATTTACATACACATTCATCCAAACATGTGTGCCCACACAACTGCATTTGGCATGCAAGCCTACACACACAAGCATGATCCATGTCTCACACATTCCAGCCCTTGCATGTGTTAGCACCACGGCCCTGTACACCCCCACCCATACTCGACCCCATACAAACAGATGTGCAACCTGCACACTACTGAAACATCACCACACGCACAGCTCACAATCAGGATGCATGTACACCTACCGCTCGACTCCAGACGGGTCTGCCTCTCAAGGACCTGGACGTGGAGCGCTGGGGATATGCGTTCCAGGACCCTCATCTGATCTTCCGACAAGTGGCCCCGGCGCCCCTTGGCATCCGCTGCCTTCAAGAGGCGCCGGGCCTTGTTCAGGGTCCTGGACCTGAAGTCCTCCCAGCGCTTCTTGACATGTTGGAAGTCGCGGACTGCCACCCCCTCCGCGTTGATGGCAGTCACGATGTCAGTCCAGATCCGAGTCCGTCCTTTCTTGTCGGCGCGGGAACTTCTGAAGAGGGCATCATACTGCCCCAGGACTTGCTCCACCAGGGCACCAACTTCGGTGGCACTGAAGCTGGTGCTCCTCTGCCTCTCTGGCCGGGGGTTGTCAGTGGTGCCAGATGTTGCAGTGCCCGACATGACAACCCCAGAGGCAGGAGTGGGTGGGCAACTGGGTCCTGGGGCTGGGCTGTGGAGCGATGGAATCCCAGTCGGGAGTCTTCGGTTCCAGCAGGGGTGGTCACAGCAACAGCACCCATGGCTGATGTGCAGGCAGCAAATGGCAGGGCACGTGGGCAGCAGGCAGTCAGGCAGCAGCAGATGGCAGGTGGGAGCGTGCTCGGGGCTCTGGGGTGCAGTAGTTCGGCCTTCTGGGCAGGAGCGTGGTCTTCCGTGTGCTTACGCGTGGCCAGCTTGATACGGAGTGATTTGGCACGTGAAAATTCGGCACGTCAGCGTGTAATTCGAGGAAAGGCCCTTAGTGCGTAAGCGCGTCTGCACGCATACGCAATTTCATTGGACAGAAGGCCCCTGAAGCGCAAGCGCCCCTGTGACGTGACGCGCACAGGCGTGCATGGGCATTTCAACGCGCGTGAAAAACTGCACGTCCGCGTGTAATATGAGGAAAGGGCCCATGCGCGTAAGTGACGTGACGCGCGCGTGCGTTTCCCTCAGCACGGGTTAAAGGTGAGCGGGCCCAGCAGTTCGCTGTACGTGCCTTTCGTGGAGACCGACGTGTGTTGCTGCTTCCTGTTGTTTCGCGCGCCATCACAACTTCACAGCTATCAAGGACGTATCTCTTCTTTTGGCGGGGGTATTGGCTACGCGTGTTTTTCTGCATCGCGCTAGTCAGACGGTGAGTCGCACACGCTCTTTTTCCCACTGCGGGTGCCCCTGTGTATCGCACCCATTTTCAATGTCATAGTAGCCTGCGTGTCCCACGCGTACGCGTTATTCGTGTTACTGGGTGCCACCACGTACTGCGGGAGGTTGAATCCACACACGTAGGCTGCAGGGTTGCGTGCACGGTTTTACTGCAGTTTTGGGGTGCCTGAGCGTTGCGTGACCCGTCACCACATCACCGGGGTCACATACAGCCTTGCAGGTGCAGGGGGCTGTTAACATCTTGCTTCCCACCCCCTTCACCCCAATTGCCCAGGTCAATTGTGGTGTACACCTCCCATTGGCACCACTCCATCTGTGCCAGCACTACTACATCTGTGCCATGGTTGGGAGGGCACCAAAGGTGAGGGGCGCCTCAGCTGGGCGTCCTCCTCGTGGCGGGCGTGGTTGGGGACGTGGCCGTGGTGACCAGGGAGTAGGGGGACTCCAGGGTGTCCAGGGCGGCCATAGAGGGGGAAGAGGCAGGGGTGCGCCACTTGAGCACAATGTTGTGCCATGTGTCAGTGCAGTCATGCCACCACCCCCTGTGGTTCCGGGGAATGCAGCTTCTGCATCTGGCACTGGCGCCCGTGTGACCCGGCAGTCCGTTCCATCGACTGCCACGGGCCCAAGGGTAGTGGTAGCTGCAGGTGCAGCTGTGGACACCGCCACCCAGGCTCGGGGTCTGCCAGCGCAGGCTGCGTTGGCACTTGAAGAGCCCTTAGTAGATCTCCAACAGGCCGGGGGGAAACCATAGGGGCAGGCCGGGCTGCTCAGACCAAGACACGTGTCCCTGAGGCAGTCATGTCATCTGCTGCCCCGAACAGCCGGGTGTTGGCAAGTGCAGGGGCAGATGCACCCAACAGCACCCCGGTTGTGAGTCTGCCAACCAGGACCGTTGCGGTCAATGACCCTGCCACAGCTGGTGTTGCTGCACAGGGTCCATTAGTGGGCACCAAGCTGCCACTGACACAAGTCAGGCCTTTGGTCATCCCTCCACCTTCCACTCCCTTGGCTCAATTCACCGAACCCACTGGCCATACTGGTCAGGGCGGCATTAGCCAGCCAGGGTCTGCGCCACAGTCCAAGAGGAGGAAGGTTGCACCTGCAGCACAGGCTGGGACCCCACACACAGCCACGACCTCCTGCACGTCGAGGAAGAAGCCTTTCGGTAAGCAGGAACTGGACTTCCTCGTGGACTACGTGCGGGGCCACAGCCGTGACATGCTAGTGGGTGCCAATAGTCAGACTACGGCTGCCCAACGTGACACCCACTGGAAGCATGTTGCGGAACATGTCAGTTCATTCGGCCATGAGGTGCGCACAGCGCAAGAGTGCAAAAAGCGTTGGAATGACATCAAACGCAGCACTAAGGCTAAGCGTGCCTCTAATTACAATTTGACTCTGGTGACTGGCGGTGGGCCTGCACCAGAGGAGGAAGAGCTCACTCCGCATGAGGCACTCGTTGCGGAGTTCATACCACCTGAATTGGTCGAAGGAGTGGGAGAGATGCTGGACTTTGATGCCCAGTCCAGTGAGTGTTGATGCGTTTTTGTTGAGGACGTGTGTGTTTCACTTGTGGGATGTGTTGTGCATGATTGCCGCTACATGTGACGTGTACATGGTTCTGATGTGTAAGTAATGCAATGCTTCCGTCATGCATGTCTCCTCTGCCTGCATGTGTGGACTCCAGTAGGCATGCTCCCTTGCCCCTCCTCCGCCACTCTGCACCCCAGTTCCACCTTTGCACTGGTGTTCTTCAATCTTGCCAATGTGTACTTTCTTGTTCATGCGTCCTGTGTAGATGCTAACTTCCAGTGTAGAATCTGCCAAACATATGCCGTGTGGTACAGCCTTAGTACTTAATGCAGGGTATCTCACTTGTACTGTGCATAGGTCAGATCTCCCGCAGGGACATGAGTGCCCATTCATGCTCCATGTGCATTGCACGCATGCCCCTATGTGTCCTTGACTGGATGATCACTGTAATACAAGTCCTTGGTTACATACATTGCCTGCCATCTCATCAGCCTTCCCATGTCAACTGTGGCTCAGTCCTGCGTTGCACACATGTTTAGGGTCTGACAATCTGTGTGGCTCACAGGCCTCAGCCTGTTCAATGGCCAATGACTCTGTCCAACTGTTGTTGTGTCTTCTTCACACATGGGCGGAATCCAGAGTTTTCATCATGTGTCCTGCTTACTGTCCCTGCATCATTTGCAGTGTTGTCACTTGAATCACATTCAGCTGTTGATGCCAGTCAACACTGCCTGTCAATACACAGGTGTATGGTCAGCCTTTTGATACCATGCTAGGCATCCCTGCTTTGGTACTGGGGTGGAGGGGTGCTTGGCTTCTAGATATGGTACACATTGAATGCACAATGCACGTGATGTCTGAATTTGACATTGCACTGCCTTCACATTTCCTGGCACACACCATGGAGTCCTTGTACATGTAGGTAGTGAGTGGCGTACACATTTTCTGCACTGCATAGACCCACTTCCATGGAAACTGCCACCTTTCAACAGGTCTGATCACAGAAGCAATTCAAAGTTGACCCAGCATGCATGGCAGGTTATATGTTGTGTGTCACATGTCTGCCTGATGCGTTTGCTGTTGGTGTGTGTGTGTGTTGTGTGCTTCTGACATGTGTAGTGACCTTTTTTCTCTCTATTTTTCAGGTGATGAGGCAATGGAGGCGGAGGATGGTGTTGTCATGCCAGACACAGGGTTGGTACTGCTACATCAACCCGGCACTAGTGGGGGTCGTGGAGTGGTAGGCCACGAAAACCCCCAAGTGCTACAGTCCATCTTGTCTCTGGCTGCCTATGAGTCCAGCCTTGATGACGACTCTGACGTCCATGTTGAGTTGGATGAGCATCAAGTCCATGTGTCAGGGGTGAGTGATTCTGATGTGGACACTCCTCTGTCTGCGACACCTGCACTGAGGGATCAGACAGTCTTGGTTCCTCCGCCCGCGGCGGATCGGGATGCAGGGTCACCCTCCACACCAGTCACTGATGTGCCTGGGACATCACGTCAACGGGGGCATGTAGTCGTGCAGCCGCGGGCGGTGCCAACAAAGCGAGGACCCCCGGTCCTTGGGTCCCGCAGGGGTCAAGCCCGGCAACGCGGTCGCCGCGCGCAACCGCAGTATACTGAGTGGGAGCAAGACATGACTGCCAATTCAGAACGGCAGGGGGCAGCAATGGAGAACATTGCTGAGAGCATGGAGCATGTGGCCCGATCTGTGCTCCCCCCTGCTAGGCAGGTGCTTCTCCAGCAGCAGGCGGCACGGTCCACGGCCCGCTCGCTCAGGCTGGGCATGGCGGCCTCAGACAGGGCACGCCAGGCTGAAATGTCATCTCTGCGTCAAGCAATTGCTGCTCACACAGAGGCGCACATGGATGCCCTGAGGGAGGAGTATGCTTCCCTCAGATCCACTCTGGGTGTCCTTATGATGTCCCAGAGGCAGCAGGCAGAGGAGAGGTTTGCACAGCTTGAGCGTACCATCTCGGCTGAGCTACAGGCTTGCCGGGAGGTGCAGCGGTTGTCCAGCCAGGCCTTGCAGGAGGAACTCCGTGTTACACGTGCTACCTTGCAAGAGGAAGCACGTGTATCACGTGAGGTTCTGCATGCAGACCTACGTCACATCGCCACACAGAACCAGGCTCACCCGTCCGGCAGACTTGCTGCCGACGAGGGGCAAGCTGTGGCTAGGCGTGGCCAGGCTACTGTGCCACGTCCTCCTTTCCAGGATGAGCCAGACTCAGACAACCATCTATCTCCCACATAGGTCAGGCTGTGCAGGCGTTGAGCCCATGGAGGGTTTTTTTTTGGCTCAGCATCATCGCATGTGGATGTTGAGCAGCACCCTGTACCTCCCCCCTCCTGGGTGCCTCCCCTCCCCCCCGGGTCGTATGTGGGTATTTTTGATTTTTCTTTTAGTTTAGTTAGTTAAGTTTCTGTTTGATAGTTAGTTTAATTAGGTAATGTAGGTTTTCCATAGTTAGTGTAATTAGTTAATAGTCACTATAGTTTAAAATTGCCCGTCTATTGTGCTTTCATGTGACGGTGCGGTGCTTTGTGGCTTTTGAAGGCATCCACTGCCTGTTCCAGCTGGGCCCTTCAGGCTTGTCTTGTGTATGTGTTTGCTGCTTGAGGTCCTTGACTCACATATGCCACTCCTGCCTCCCTTATCCATGGGCTCGCAAGGATGGTTCGGTGTTACAAAATTTTACACAAGGACCTTGGACTGTCATATCTGTGGCATGTCTGGTGCTGTGTGACTTGTGTTTACACCCCTAGTGGGGATAATTTTGGTGTTATTGTCCACTGTTCAGCTTTTGATAGATGGGGTGTTTCATGATTAATGTGTACATTCATTGCTATGCATTGTGTAGTATGTTTCTTATCTTTACTGTACATGTGCTTGTTGCAATTCATGCTGTAGATAGTGTTACACACGTTGGATGTGAAAGACGGACTGATGGTGTGATTTATGCTGTGACTCTCTGACATGGTCAAGTAATGAGATGCCTGAAGAGACACACACAGATGACTTTGAAGCATTAATCATGTGTTTCATGTCCTTTCTGCAGGGGGATGAGCCTCCAGAGCACCTTAGCCAGCAGACATGGCGCATTGGACGACGGAATTCTGGACACGTGTGTTGGTGCCCACATGCACATGTGTGCACAAGCAGAGGCACAGGGATTGCAGACTTACATCCTAGAACTGCTGACGTGTTCCAAGGAACTCCAGGCAAGGTGAGCAGCACAGGGGGGCCACTACACAGCGAAGCTTGCACCAGGCGAGTTGCACATGCAGGCTTAGTCACAGCACTGAGGGTGAGCTTGGACGAATATTGGTGTTGAAGCACACAATGCAGCTCAGATGTGTTGGTGGACTGATGGCTGTTGATTGTAGGGTTGTCTGGGACACCTGCAGGGGCAGTGGCACATGCCCTCCGGTACACCAAGGTCCATTGAGGCACTTGTATCAACCATGTAGCCTTCCGAGACATGGAAAGGGGCAGCTCACAGGGACATACAGCAAGGGACATACTCGGGTGCAGTGCATTTCATTTCCATGTACTTTATGATAAATGCACTGCCAACTTTGTTTCGGTCATGGTGGTACGCAACTTGCTCTGAAGTCATGGCTTGCTATATGTGTCTGTCTGCTTACCCAGGGAACATTGCATGTTATGTGAATTGTGACACATTGGTGTTCCATTTGCCACGCACCCACCGGCGGATGACTTACTGCATTGACTGTGTATGACCCGTCACAGGGGTAATGTAATATATGGGTGCGAAGCATCTACACCAGATTGTCTGTTTGTAGAGTAGTTTGTTGCTATGGGGCATGTTTGGTGGTGTGTTTTTGTGTAATTGGCACGTACAGGTTGTTGACTGTGGCTCTCTTTGCAACATTGCTCCTGTAACGGGACCTGAGAGTGCTAAGTGTCTCATTGTTTTTCTTTCAAACTGCTCTGCATAGGCTTGCTGGGGGGTGCACTGATGCATGGATGTATGTGTGATTCAATTTGGTATGTTTTTTTCCCCCTAATCACCCGGAATCCTATGCAATTTTGAACCCTGTACCCTCTACCCGGTGTTCCTGCTTCCCGTACCTATCCAAGCAACGTTCCCTAACCCTCTTTCCCCGCTGGGGTTGCGGATGCTTGTAAGCCCCGAACTTGCAGGCGCCAAAACCCTAGAGGGGGTTGTTGGTTCGTACCACTCCTAAGCCTGGACTACAGAAGGCCATGACAATGATGTCCAAGTTTGTTTGGATTGTGTATGTGTTCATGCAGGTAGTACATTTTCATGCATTCCCTACTTTCATGTGTCATTCCTCCTCCCCTCTCCTGCCACTCATTGCAGTTATCCAGTGTGCCAACACCTGCCCCGACTGCATATCCCTGAACCTCCTTGCCCACCAGGGTCTCAGGGGCCTTTGTGAGTTTGACCTTGCAGGCACCCGGGCCACGGTGGGGGTGGTTGGTTCGTGCCACTCCCGCGCCTGTACACGGGACCTGTGACAATACACATCCGTTCATGATGCATCATCCTATGTTATGTACCACACATGGTTCACATCCTGTTGTGACATTGTTTTACTGTGCTACCTTGGTTGTTGCATCATTGTGCTAGTACTTGGCCTTTGTGAGGTACTGCTACGTCAAGTCATCTACTGGAGGGTGTTCGGGTTCGTTTTTATGCCTTGGATTTTGTGATTTTGGAAATGAGTGTGGATTCTGAGGGTGCAGGCATCTTTTTACACACAAGGTGGGAGATGGTGACGAAGGGTAAAGGTGATCCTGTGGCCAGGTGGAATTGAGGGTTGAAGGCTCCATGACCCAGGTGCAGTTGTTCAGTGGGTCAAGGTCATTTGTGAGGGAGGGGGGGGGTTGTTGTTGATAGTTGCCTTGCCCTGCAGTGTGATGGGAACTCTGACATTGTAATGGTGGTATCCTATGTACATGTTGTGTTCTGCTGATCAATGCCTGTTAATGTGTTGTGTTTAGCTTTCAGGTGCGAGGGGATAGTTGTTGTTTGACATGCTGGGGTGTACACATGGTGAATGTTCACATGTGATGTGTAGAGAACACTGATGGTCACTTGAGTGCACATGCATATGTTGAGTGCATGTCCTTGCAGACCCACACACTTGCACTCTGATGCACTACATGTACTCCCACCCTTGCATATCCACGTGCACACTTTTTGCCTTCTGGTGGCCACTGTGTCCCTGCAGCACATGTTCTGTGACCAATTATGGATCCTGTACATGCCTAATTTGGTTTTTGATGTGGTCTGTCGCTTAGATGTGATGCTCAGGGTGTTCATCACACACAATGGCTGTTCACTGTCCTGTGCGCTGAGCAGTTTGTTGCAGGAGTAGGACACAGCGCACAGAAGCTGCAGTGTTGATTTTGCAATGCACAATGTGCATGTAGACAGGCATTCATTGTTATGTTACCTCTACAACTTTGGAAATGACTTATTTTGGGTGGGAGGTTGTTGGTCTGTCATTTCATCTGATTCCTGGTCAGGCATTATTGTCTGATGCCACTGTACATTTTGGACATGGCAATGTGTACCTTATTGTTGCTGTGTTGGTGTATGGGTATTGCTTGCCATGTCATGTTGTGGTTTGGAAGGGTTTGAGTGACATAACAGTGATGGCCATGGCCTGTTGTGCAGATGTGTGTGATGCACACCTTGCATGTCAGGGTCATCTGCTTCTCAGAGCAACTAGCTGGGGGTAGATCTCTCTCCGCAGCAGGGCCCTCCCTCTGCAACAGCCTTCCTGCCTCACTTGAACTTGAGGGGAACCATCTCCGGTTCGGGAAGCACCTCAAGACCTTCCTCTTTGCTTCTGCTTTCTCTCTGCCTCTCCCTTGCAGAATTCTTCACTGGAACTGCACTGGATCTGCAACTGGGCCACTCTCGCCGACCTCGGTCCCTGGCCCAGCCACTCTCCACTTGCACTGGCTCCCTGGCAACCCCTGCACTGCGGTACTGTCTCTCTATCCCTACAGCCCCCCCTTCCCAGCACTTGTCTGCACTTACCTTTGCAGTTGCCACCAGCTGACCTGTGTATTTGTTTTTTGGTCTACTTCCCCTGTACTGCACTCCCCCCTCCCCTTCCACTTTTCCCTTCCCCCTACCCCTGCACTTGCACAATCTGAATGACACCTGGCCTAGTTGTACCGTTGTCTGTCTTCCCTTGTTCCCCCCTACCTGCCTCATCGCACCTTGAAATACTTGTGTATAAGCCATATCATGTCATATGTCATATGTGTGCCTTTTGGTCACACAGGATAGCTTGTGTTTAAGTAGCTAGGGATGCAGACGATGTGGCACTTCCATGGCAACATTCTCAGGGTGGCAGGGTTGTGACAGTTGACTGTCTCTTTGTCATCATCGATTGTCACCTGGTATGTGCCAGGCCTGTGTGCACTCCGCAGGGGTGGGAGATAAGGTGAAAAATGTGGCCACATGCTGGGTCCGGGTTTCCTCGCCACGTGCCCTGTCCCCTCCCATGGGCAGCGCCTGTGCCTGTGGTTGGGGATTTGGGGGCACCACCATGTCCACCGGTACGCCCTGCCATGTTGCAACATTGTGCAGGACACATGCTGCCACAATGATCCTGCACACTACTGGTGGTGCATAGAGTAGTTGCCCGCCAGAGCGGTCAAGGGAGAGGGAAACGTGACTTGAGCACTCCGAATGTGCGCTCCACTATGGCCCTGGTTGCAATATGGGCGGCGTTGTATCTTACCTGGGGTGGTGTGGTGGGTTCTGGATTGGCGTCATCATGTGGTTGCTCAGAGGGTAGGCACTGTCCCCTGGGGAGGTGATAATAGTTGAGATTGTTAGGGTTTGGGTATTTGTCTGTGTGTGACTTGCATGCATGTGCAAGGGCATTTGTACTCACCTAGGAGCCATGTGTCGCCATGTTGCCCATCTTCCAGGGCCCGGCTCAGGGCGGACATTCTGTATATGAAACTGTCATGGGTGGAGCCAGGGTAGTTTGCATAGACAGAGGTGATGATTCCCTTTGCATCGCATACCACCTGTACATTGATGGAATGCCAGTGCTTGCGGTTTCGGTAGATGTGCTCAGTGGCCCTAGGTGGACGTAGGGCCACATGGGTGCAATCTATGGCACTGAGCACTTTGGGGAAGTGTGCCACCCTGAAAAAATCCAGGACAACGGCCTGCCTTTCTGCGGGTGTTCTGGGCATGTATATGTGCCTGCGGACTGAGGGGCGCGCTGTCATGATTGCCAGTACCTGGTGTAGGCAGCGTGACTGCGTGGCCTGTGAGACCCCCCCACTATGGCAGTAGTCCGCTGAAATGACCCAGTGGCCAAAAAATGCAGGACATTGAGCACCTTCTCCAAGGGGCTCAATGCTTGGGAGCAAAGGGTGGGGGATGTAAGGTCATCTTCCCACTCCCTGACCAGGTCTAGGATGATGTGGGATGGAAACCTATACCTGCCATAGACCTGGTCGTCAGGCATCCCAAAAAGGCTTGTCCGTGGTGTGAAAATGCGTGCCCTGGCTATTCTCCTCCTCCTGCGGTGCCCCACGATCAGTGCTGCGACAAATGGGGCATTCATCGTAGCTGTATATACGTGTTTGTTGTTTGCGCGCACTTTTGTACTGTGCGCGGGGACGCTTCCGCCTGCCTTCGTGTGGCGGACGCGTTGACGCCTGTGTGCGTCTTTTGCCGTGCGCGGGTTTCCCGTATTCGGATCCATGAATACGGGTTGTTCGCGTGCGCGTGGGCGTTCCGTGTAGTTCCCGGCAGTACTTCCCCAGTTATGCCTTCTTTTTCACGCGTTGTTCCCCATTCCGCGTGTTACGCCCACTGTTCCGCCCACTTTGGTTGAGTGCGCCGTGCTATGTGCGCTTTTGCTGTGCGCGTAGCGCAAGCCGTGTATGCCTGTGTGCGCCATGGCTGGAATGGGCGCACGGACAGCGGGAAACACGCGCAGCGTCTTCCTTGAATCGCACGCGTGCGCTGCGTTTCTCACGCTTGCGCTCCCATGCGCCTGCTTGCGCATGGATTTTCGGCGCACGTTTGTTCCATGAATCGGCCCCTAAATCTGTTGGCTTTCCTGGGCTCTTTCCTAATATCCGTCTTAAATCCTCAATTTCACATTGCTCTGTTACCACTACTCGATGCATAGTTTGTGCCAAGTTCACCATGTCCGAAGTCTCACATTACCGCCAATCTGTCTACATGCCATCACCACAATGGCACCGGGTACCTGCAAGTACCATTAAATCAGTCGGGAAAGCATCCAATTTCTTTTTTTTTTATTGAATTCAGCTGAGAAACTCAACTTTTATCAAATGCAGAGCTTAATTCATTATATCTTCATTTCAAAGAACAGTACAATTACCAAAAAAGAAATTTTACAAATTACTAGATCAAAGACTAAATAAGCACATATTAAAAAGAGGACAACATGTCCAAGCTTTGGATAATAACATAACATGAAACATCAATACATTAAAAATAAGATAAAATGAAGGTGGACTAACACAATTAATTAATGCTAGACACCTATACCCACGCAAAGTAATACAAAAGAGTCTCTGAGCATGAGAATAACATTGGGGATGTGCTTGAATTAAAGTATCAATAGTATTTGCATACTAGTTCGTCGTTACTGATAAACCACTTGCGAACAGACAATGGTTTCTCTTTTTTTTCCTCCCTTCTTTTTCTCTTTTTTTTCTTTTTTTTTTTTTTTTCTTTTTTTTCCCCTTCCCTCCCCCTTCCCTTTTCCTTTTTCTTTCCCCCTTTTCTTGACCCTAAATAGATTCTTCGCATCAAAGTTTAAAAAGACACCGCAACCAACATATTTTCGCTGTACAATTCACAACCTTACATTTAGAAAAGTATTCAATTTTAAGGCATTCAAAAAGTTATATGTGGCAATGCGGATACTAATGATTCTTGTAGCTAGGATAGTAGTCCATCTGTGCTCTTCTGCCATCCAGCCAAAAAGGGTTAGATGTTTTCAAAAACACTTGGCTCTGAGATCTATTAAAGCTGGACATTCTACTATTAGATGTTCTAATGATTCTTTAATGTTTTTATTTGTGCAGAATCTACAAAAATTCAGCTCATTCTCAATTTGTCGCCTCCTTAGCAACACATCTCTTGTTGGAAACAAATTAAAGCGGAGACGTAAGATGCAAGATCGCACTTGCGGCGTTGGAGACCTGAATAAATAACTTTCTAGTTCTCCCAACTTTTTATTAGAAAAGGCATTGATGTTGAAGTCCTTATATCTAAGACAGAGATTTTGGGTCTTAATCCAATCCCTCTTATGGATTTTGTCTTTAGCCTTGGTTGGATTCATAACAAGGAGCTCTATGCTTATGTCAGCATTGGCCAAGATTTGCAAAATGTATTTTGTCCAGGTAGTCGCAAATTTGTGAGACGATGTTAACATATACTTGGACAAAATGGTTAGATTATCCGTGTGTGTGTGTACCAAACATTTGCGAAACAGGGCACATAATCGCCACTCATATTCCGCTAACAGCGACGTGAGGCCCAACTCGTGTCTCACCCACGGGCCTGGAACGCATGAAGGTAAACGTAACACGGCTCTCCAGAATTTAAATTCCAATGTTGTTAGGAAGGCAGATTTAATTATGTTCAACGTTTCCAGACCATACAATAGTTTGGGCATCCAATTTCTTCTCCTAGTAAATAGGACAGGGTAACAATAGTGCATGATATATATGTGGGATGAATCAGGGTATTGTACAGATGATCCAGACATGGCCATGCTTTTCACCACTACCGATGATTCAGTACTGTCACAGACATTAGATAATAGTGTTATTGGCTGAGCATGTGTCTCAGAATTTAATGTTTAGAGATAATCATTGTCACTTACCCAATTTGGGAGCGCTTCGCAACATTAAGCAACTACTCCATAAGGGCACTCAGCTAGCCGCAGGATATCTCCATACCGCAAATCTACTCAATATTCCCATTCTCCTCCCAAGCCACAGTTCCCTCCATGCCAGTGAACTCTGTGCCTTTCCTATACTAGGGCCAACTTTGTATATCAGCAGTAGTAAGTAGATTAGTAAGGTTACTATTGCCTACTATTTATGAGTTTACCAATTAGGCATAGCAAAAGCCAAAATGCACCCGCTGAGTATAAGAGAATAACATTTAACATACAGACACTTCATTCTGCAAGGCTACTGCACATTTGCTGTGGAAGACGTGCACCCATGTCGGGTGCCCCTGCACCTTCACAGCTGAATTAGAGATCAAGAGGACAATGAATGGTCACTTCCACTGGGGGGCTAGAACTGACTTTCGCTGGTGCACCTTTAATAGAACTCGGTCTACAGGCTGTAGTGAATAAACTGGGCTCCAGGTATCTTGTGGAAGGACAGCCATGACCTGGTCATGGATGAAAATGACAGAAGAAATGAACGTGTTCACAAATTCTAATAGCTTATTGTGAGACAGATGCAAGTTGCTAGATACAGTGGTTACAGGAGAGAATGCAAGCAGTTGCATCAATCACTCACCCATAAAGGACCTCTTAAGGGCTCAGCCCCATTTTCTTATTTTGAGTACATCTCATTCTGAACAACAACAATGGGAGGGCTTCCGGCCACTTCATACCTGTCTCCTAACATAATTTTGCCAACTTATTTTTCAGGACACAATTCCTTCTCTCGACTGCTCCTGCTGATTGAGTTTGGTGTGGGCAATGCAAATTGTGCTGTATTTTTAGTGTAGACATTAAAGTCTTCACAACATTATTCACAAAATGTTTGCCCTTTTCATTGTTAATGGAAATGGGCACCCAAAACCTGGAAATTAACTCTTGCATCAAAATGTTGACTACCGTGATTGTATCTGCTCTTCTGCATGGGTAAGCTTCCACTCATCCAGAGCACACATCCACAGTAACAAGTAGGTATTACCAATTATAGCATTGCAGCAATTTCATGTTGTCTATTTGGATCCCTACAACTGAGCCATAGGGAGAGGAGCTGCCCCGTGTCTAGACGGGACTGTTTGGTCTACATTTGTCTTCATACAGATAATACTTTGCTGACAATGTTCTTGAGCCATTTTAGCAGAATCAGTTGCATAAAAAGAGTGACTCAGTGTCCTTGCCATTCCATTACGTCCCACATTGCTCCATGATACAATCTTACTAGATGGGAAACTAATGCCTTGAGAGCTACTAATTGAAACATGGTCATCTCTCCATGGCAAGTCTTCTTGTGACTGACAAACATTTCATACCAAATAATCTGTTTCAATAGAGGGGGAATTTTCCTACACTACAGCCAATTCTTCCAACGTTGGATATGAAGATGGCAGTGGATTGACTTTCACTGGCAGCAAATACATTTTGGCAGTATCTGATATGGTGGACAATTTGGCTGTCTGATCTGTGAACTCGTTACCCCAACTGTTTTATTTATCTATGGCTTGGGAGCAGTATACTTGATGATAGCTATCTTCTGGGGTAGCATTATAACATCTAATATATCTTTAACTTATTGCCCATTCTTAATGGCAGTTACGGTAGACGTTAAGAAGCCTTGATGTTTCCAGAGATGGCCAAAGTTGTGGGCTTCTCCAAAAGGATACTGCAAATCAATATAGTAGCTGTCTGACTCTTCAGTGGCTAACCTTTGAAACAAGTGGGGAGGCGTCCTGCCACTTGCTTTAGGTCCATTTACCTGTATGGTAAAGGCTGAATTTCTTTGCATGCTAATTATGACAGTGGTTATATTATTTAACTGACTGTCATAGGTTTTCTTAAAAGATGAGCAAGAAATAGAGCCTTATGGAAATGCATCATAGCATACTTTTATTATTCTGCTAGTGCTAGTAGGTACACAACATATTTTATGCTTTTAAAGTTTTTACAAAAATAAGTGTAGAAAATGCTATTTCATAATATGCATCTTAAATCAGAATACATTCATTTTGTTTTACAAATGCATTGGAAAAAAGAAAGAGTGAGTGACAAACATGGTTGTGACAAACATTCAACAAATGCACTAAAAGAGTGTAACAAATGTGATATACAAAATCACCATTAATTTTGTTTGTTCGTGTCTTGAATAAAGCATATAATCAAGACTGTATGGTGTTTGTAAGCTCTAGAGAAGACAGGGACCTAGTCGTTGGTCAGTGGCTAACCGGCAGGCTCATATATAGGCCACTAGCTCAGCCACATGTGCTGAGGTACTTGAGGCAGTTTTCAACTCTCTGCCACCTCTCAAGGGGCACAGACTGCATACCCCACGACCACCTTCTCATTCTGATCCCGATAACAAGAACCACCCAAGAAATACTCAAGGTCAGGTTCTGACAAGGGCACGTCTATCAATTCTGTTTGGGGCATCATAAGACAGCCATGGTTACACAGTCAGGAGGAGGTCTATCATGGGGCTCGTCATCCAACGGCGTGGGGAAAAGGGAAACCCGGTTCAGGATCGAACATTGAGTTGAAGTTATATTCTAAGAACTCAACTGAAGCATTTTGCATCTACTGGCTCTTGAATTAGACTTCTGCTGAACTTTGGACTTCAGTAACAAGGAAACAATTGTGTGTCGTACTGACTTCAAAATTAGATCCCAGCACATATTCATACTATGTTCTACTGCCAGCACAGCTGCTGCCACAGATCTTAAGCCTGGGGACATTCCTGCTGCAACTGGATCTTGTTCTTTATTGAGGTATGCAATTGGTCTGGAATGGATTACGTGCTTCTGTGTGAACACAGCCAAATGAAATCAATTTTTCTCATGACAATGTAAATCAAAACCCGTATATAGTTTTGCAAACCCAGGGCAGGCACTTTAGCCAACCATCACTTTATCTTTGTGAAAGCCTTGTCTGTCTCCTCAGTCCATTGCTAGGGATCTATGGTATTCAATCATGTATACATTTGTTGAGATTTTACTATCTCTGCGTACCCCAGGATCCATTTCTGGCAGGGAACGACTACCGCTAAGAATGCTCCCATCTGTGTAGCAGTCTGCAGTTAGAGAATCTTATAACCAGTTTCTTTCCAAGAGGGAGATATTAACCGATAAACCTTGATAAAGTCCTGTCCAATATAATGAGACCTCTGCACACACACTGCATTTTTTTTGGGATACTTTATGTTATTTTCAGGCTAGTGCAGATATCAGGACTTGTGTGTCTTGCTTTCACACATCAGAAGAGGCTGAGGCTATTGACTTGTCTTCCACATATTGGATCAAAACTGAATTTCCTAGTAACTTTATGTTGTCTATGTCTTTCTTCAATTTCTGTGGAAAGAGGGTAGGAGACTCTGTATAGGCTTGTGGTAAACATGTCGAGGTATATTGTATCCCTTTGTGGATGAATGCAAACTGATATTGGATATTTTTTTATATAGGTACACAGAAAAAAGGTGAACATATGTCAACTACAGTAAAGTGGGTAGCGTCCAGGGAAACGCAGTAAGGAATAGTGGCTGGACTCTACACCACCACAAAAGACAGTCTGACTAATGCATTAACAGCCCTCAAGTCCTGAACAAATCTATCAATGGTCTTCCTTTGCTTCTTTACATGGATAATCAGTGTATTGCATTGTGTAGTAGTGGGAACTATTATTTCTTGTTCCAAAAGTGACTTTATAATGAATGTAATGCCTGCCTCGGCCACAGGCTTTGAAGGATATTGAGAAATCCTCTGCAATTTCTTAAATGGATCAGTTCTTATATGTACCGGTTCAGCTGTATGGATCTACCCAAACTCATTACTGTGAATGCACCATAAGAGTCAGGTATAGAATGAATTAGGACTTTTAAATCCCCCTCCCAAATCCTGACCACTTGTAGCCTGCTGACTTTCATTCTCTTCCTGGAGTGCAGCTAGCACTGCCTCTGCACTAATACACTGCAGGAACAAGTGTCTGTGTGGTGCAATATATACATGCTAACTATTAGTAAAGAGGATGCAACATTGAAGCCAGTGAGGGTTTTTTGGAGATCATACTCTGAGAATAAAATCACTCTGAATGGTGAAATTTTAAAGGTTTAGGGACTGCCATTGTTGGCCCAGGATTAAACATTGGTTAAGAGGTGACACTCTGTAATGTGCACTCACTCTGAAAATTCTGTACTTTATATGTTTTCTTTTCCAGTTCTCATGAACTGAAATAATCACATTTTATAGAACTGACTTGGAAAGTACACAAACAGAAGTGCTTTATCGCAGTTTATTAGGTGGTCATACTTAAGTCAGGGAGTCACCCATCCCAAGCAGGGAGTCGCACAATAAAGCACTTTACAAGTTCAAATTTGGTGAGGCCTTCTACCCGTCTCGAACCCACCCAAAAAAATACCCATTGTTACCAATGTACTAGTAACCAGGCTGGTGTATAGTAGGAATACATATGTGTTTATTTATTTAAGGTTTGACAAAGAAGACTAGCAGCCAATAATACAATCCCCAAGTACTTTCTCCTATTTAAACAACACAGGTAACATTTTGAAACATGCAGTCACAACTTACAACTTATTTTATTTCAATTTATCCAACAGAAAACATTCACTATACACATTCAAAGGACAGGCAGTGCTTTGGGATTCTGGCTTGGGAGGCAAGTGAATCAATGGGAAATTTTGTGTTTAGACTTTCATTTGAAAGGCACAGTTCGGAAAATGAACTCAAATGAGGAAATTGTTTTTCAATTTTATTTAAAGGCAAGGTTGGGAAAAATAACTCAAAGGGAATCGTTTTTCAACACACATTGAAATGAGTAGCAATGCGTAGTAATTCTAGTTTGGGATACAAGGGAATACATGGCAAATCTTGCTTTGCAACACACATACAAATGAGTTGTAAGGCTTTGTAATTCTGACTTTGGAATCACTGGTAATAAAGACAAGTTTTGTTTTGTACCCTCTACATTCACTTGAAAGGTAGCCTTTCAGATTACTTATTTTGGATTATGGGCACCCCCCTTTGGGACAGGAGTCAGGGGTTTCAGAAGGACAGTCACCCAGGTCTTTATAGTCTATAACAGCTCTAACACACTGGGAATGAACTTTGTCAGTTTAAAATTATATCAACTCTCATCCCATGATTTTCTATATGGGAATTAATTGATTTAACTTCAATTCAATACGCTAAGGATCTACACAGCTTCAACCCTTCCCACAATGTCATGGAAAGGATAAAGCAGGCCGTTCCCAACACAATACAATTTAAATGAATAGGGTGATTTTCTCTACTGGAATTCATTTGAATTGGATTTAATACAATGTGTAAAGGGCCTATCCAGTTTCACCCCCCCTACCCACTAATGGAAATGGATAAGTCAGGTAGCTCCCCACACAATTGCTGTCTTTTGGAGTGATCTACTTACATGGGAGGCTTTGGTCAGGGAAAACAGCAGGGCTCCTCTGAGGACAGTGCAGATCTGGTCAAGGGCTTTCCGTCAAGGATTTTTTCCTGCACCCAGACTCCTTCTGCAACTCTGATGGGATCACAGCTAGCTTTTTCTAAGTTTCCCTGTCACTGTCTCCAATGCATGGATTGAGGCCTCTCTGCTAGTTGTTCCTTGTAAGAGTCTGTCAGCAGGCTATCTCCCAGAATAAAGTGAAAAAACCCTGTTCTGATGCAAACATGCCCTCTTATAGGGCTGATGACAATCCAACATTGTCATAATTCCCACAGTAAGGATTGGCTAGCACTCTCCCTTCACCTCCAAACAAGAGCTCCACTGGCTGCCGATACAACCTAGAAGTTTGGAGATCTTTATGATGTAGGCTGAGGGAGGAGAAAGATTTGTCATCTCCAAGTGACATGTGGGTTTTACTTTTTGTATTCTGAAAAAAACTCACAATGTGGCAACTACTTTAATCTTTGGGATAACCACATGAATACATACATTTTTTAGTTCTATATTGTATGGCTATTCAGATAATACTAATTTTATTTTGGCATGCCCTTCCTGGGCAGAGCCACCATTGTTGACGGTTTGCTACTGATCCAAAATAGTTACAACTCTGACACAACATACTTCACACATTAATTTTACCGTCTATTTGTCTATCAATATTTCCAATTCCTCAGATTTATGAAAATGCCAGAATCATACTTTTGATCATAACATAGTTTTGTTTCTCCTCCAACTTTCCATTTCTCCTGACGCATGTGACCAGCCACTTTCTCCAGCCAGTGTTTATCCTACCCTCTTCTCCTGTGCTTCAAAGGGTCTTTGTTCAGAGCTAATACACATTTTATGTGATACCTGACCTTGAAGGTCATTTCTGTTGGACATGTTATCTGTAAATCCCAGAATTCCCATCTACTTCTTTGCATATCTTAGTATTTAAAATGACAACCAGACCGGTTTCCTTGGTGGGCCCAGCCCCAAAGGTCTTGGGGTGAGTGTTTCAGCTCAGAGAGAAAAACAAGATGCAGTTCACAATTCTGAAAGGCTAGCATGTTGTCTTTACCCACCATGTATATGTGACTTTCAACATTGCACTAGGGCCTGTTGTTCACAATATAGTCTTTCTTCATATACTGTATAAACAGAAATAAGGTCACACGTTGTATTCTTCACAAAGATGCCACACTTACATAAGAAATCAGTGTTCATTTATGCAAAAAAATGAAATCGTACTTTCCTTTTATGTGCTGAAATTGACTCTCTTTATTCCTGAAAACGCAGTCTGTCATTTGACTTTACTTTCCCAATGTAAGGCATCATTCCTCCTGTTTAGCTTCCAGATGCACAGTGTTTCAAGTGTATTTATTCTTTTCGTGAGCACTGTTATAGTTGTGAATCTGTCAAAGTGGGCATTTACAAAAAGTCAGCATCTGCAATGTCACATGTACTTGGAACCCATTTGACACAGTCAACAATATTCAAGTTCTAGGTTGCACTTTCTTCTGCTGTGAGTGCCTGTACATTGTAACAAAATGGAGGGATGCCCATTCTCGCTCATTCAATAGAACTTATGGTAAAATCACTGTTTTGTATTGGCTTTCATATTTCAATGGATCTCCACACTGAGCCAGCTTCACTCTCATAATGAGTCCTAGCATGGCCTCTCCATCTATGTTGCTTGGGGGCTGTCTTTTTACCCCAAAAATCCCCCCCCCCCTAGCTCTTTGAATCAGGTGAATCAGAGAAAAGAGCAAGGGAGAGTGTTTTTTGTGTGTTTCTTTTGGCTTTGGTTCATTCCATGAATTTCCTATTCGGATCACATCCGCTCTTTTTCCTGTCCTGAGGGAGTGGTGCTCAGGTCTGCACCCCACTCTTTTTGGATTTTGGGGTTTTGGTCCGGGACCCCTAACTTTTTGGAAACTCCAGCCTCCCCCCTGTGAAGGCAGGGAGTTATTGAATCTGGGGAGAGTAAAAGAGAGGTTAAGTATTTTATGCAGGACCTCTTTCCCCATTAAATAGGGATGCAAACTGGACAACAAAACAAGTTTCTACATTGCAAGCAAATGTTAACATTGATTTCACTTGACATACACAATTCGACAACATTATCTTTCGCCAATTCTGGTACATTACTTATATGTATGAATTGTTTTACTCCCATTAAATGTGTGATAATCTCCAGGTGGGTTTTGTTTCCCTTCTTTCCTTTTATTCTTCAGAAGGTTCCTGTGCTCTACCCTCACTGGGTTCTTCAATCAGTCAAAGTCTGTCTGGGGTGACAGCTCTTCAACTGATTGATATGGACTCATTTCTCTTCCATATGCTCTCCTTTAGGGATGCAGATCTTATAGGCAACATGTGAGATTTTATCGACAATTTCAAAGGCACCGTGCCAAGAGGGGGGTAAAACTTCGCTCCTTTGTCTGGCTCCTTTGGGAGTTGTACATGTGGACCCTGTGCCTTACTTCGGACTCCATCTTGGTCATTTTTAAGTCATAGCAGGCTTTCCTTCCTTCTGCTGACTTTTCTAAATTGCGCTGAGTGTAATCAAAAACCTGCTGAAGTTGTTTCCATAACATTTCAATGTACTCATGGATCGTAGACATGTTAATCAGTGTCTGCCCTTGAGTTCTGTAGACCAGATACTGAGGTAGCAAATTTTTTCGTCCCGTCATGAGCTCAAATGGAGACATTTTGGTTGCAGAAGACGGCGTGGACCTGATGGCAATTAGGACAGCGGCAATCAGATGTCCCAACTTTGTCCATAGTCTGCCACAAGCTTCTTCAAGATGCCCACAATTGTTTGATTGTACCTCTCAACTCCCATGCTCGAGGCTAGGCAGTAGGCAATGTGGAGTTTTAATTTATTTACATTTGTATAACGCACAAGGCAGCCCCTAGGCATCGTGGTGCTGTTACTTGTAGTTACACGTAGTTACAGGAACAGTACAGTACATTATGCATTTAGGCAAAACGGTACATCACATTATGAATTTGGGCAGGTGTAGGTTAGGTAGCTGTGGAGTGGCATGGTTATGTGAAGAGTAGTGTTTGAACAGCTTTTCTGAAACCTAGGTGAGATCTTTCACCTCAGAGTGTGGGTGGCAACGTGTTCCATTGCGTAGAAGCCAGATAGGGGAAGCTGGTGCCACCAGCTATAGCTCTCTTCAATTTGAGTACTGTGAGCATGTTCACTCATTATCCCCAGTATCTCCCACATCTTGGTCATCACCTTGCTGGTAAACTGACTTCCTCAGTCCAACTTAATCCTTTGGGGCAAGGCTGAAACCAGAGAAGATATGATTGATCATTAGTGCAGCCGCTGTCTCCACCTTACAATTCGAGGCCGGAAGACATTTTACCCACTTGATAAAAAAGCATGTGACGGTCAACATGTACTTGTTTCCTTTAGAGGTGTGAATCACTGGCCCGATGAAATTGACTTGAAAATCTGACCAATGTAGTACCATTCCCCTTCTCTGTAGTAGAGCTCTGTGTGTGAGAGAACTCGGCTGAAACGGAGCACACACAAGACACCCCTTTAAATCGATCTCGAGGTCCTGGCCCATGTGTGGCCAATATGCAATCTTGCTTAAGATTTCAAATGTTGTATGAAACCCCTGATGACTGGCTTTGGGCTTGTCATGGGCATGACTTAACATCAGGCTTTGGAATGAGGTAGGTAGCACCCACTGGTCACATCCAGATTTGGATTCCTGTACAAACAGACCGTCTTGGATTCGGAACATTTTGGAAAACATCATCAACACCCAGAGATCGTCCTTCCCGATATTATCAGATTCTGTCAGAGGACAATTCACGGGGTCTTCAATATGTTGATACAATTTCCCAATAATTGGGTCCTCTTTTTGTGCAGTAATAAAATCTGCAACAGGGTTTCTTTATGCCACTGGGCAGTTGATAGTTCACTTTTGGCATGGGTTTGGGACCTGGTGACATCAGCGACCTGAATTTCCTTCACCAGGGTTCGGTTTCTGGGAGATCCCAATGAATGGCTCCGGTTTTGGCCAACTGGTCAGTCAAGTCATTTTCCGTTTGTCTGATCCCTCTTTTTTGGAGTGACCACTGATCTTTTTCCAATAGATTTTCATCTCATTAGAGGTTACCAGATTATCAATTGATTCTATTAATTTCCTGTTCTTGAGCGGTTTGTTATTCGCACAAAGCATGCCTCGATTTTTCCAATTAATCAGCTGTTCCACTAACCCATTCTGACATAATCTGAATTATGACCAGTTCTTTGAGTTGGTGTTGCACGGCAGTGAGAATGGCTTGATGTACCGCCATCCACTGTGCCAAATTACTACCTCGGGGACCTATTTTGCACCCAGCAAAAGGTTCGGGGCATCATTCACACAGGTGTTCCCAATGCCTGCCACTAGTTCTTTTACACCGCGATTGTCAATATGGTAGGAACACCCATTCACATAAACTGTGGGTATCCCCTGAAACATGTCTTCCTCATAGACATTGTGCGGGCAGGTAAGGTACGCCTCCAGATTGTAATTCGTCCTTAGACTTTCATTCTCAGGGCAGTTTTCTTGAGCACAGTCACAATCCCTGCGCTAGAAGACTCTTCTTGTTTTGCCCATATTTGACCTCCACAGTTAAGACTTGTATGGACAGAATCCAGGAAGTAATTCTGGAATTACTCACGTTACCTGTTCGGATTCTGTCACTTTGGAGATATTGCAAGGGTTGGTGAGGAGTCTCCACAATGATGTGCTCTCCCTCCCTGGATAAATGCACGATAATTCTTCAACACCCACACCGTTGCCAGGAGTGCCTTTTCGTAATCATTGAATTTTTTCTCCACTGAGGACAAAGTTTTGCTCGCATACGAGATTACATTGTTGACTTTTTTGCTCTTTTGCTATAATACTGCTGTTAAGCAAGTATGTGAGATTAATTGTTTTACTGCCTCGGATTGTTCTGGACCCCACTTCTACTTGAACGTGGCTTTTAATAGATGGACCAAGGGTCGGGTGACCTCTGCGTAGTCTTCAATGAACATCCTACTATAATTAGTGAGTCCAAGAAGGCTTCTTAGTTCTCACAGGGTAGTAGGGTCTTTCAATTTCAATAATGCTTCTACCTTTTTCACCTGATGACTGAGACCCTCAGGGGTGATTTCGTGACCTAAGAAGTTCATGCCGGTCTTAGCCCACTATGCCTTCTGAAAGGACGGTTTTGCTCTGGCTTTCTGCAACTGGGTCAGAACATAGCATATTTCAGCTGTGTGTTCCTCCACAGTTGAGCTCTTGATTAAGACATCATCTATATAGGTCGGGTTTCCCCTTTCGCCCAAGTCGGGCATGGCCTTATGTAGGAAGATATTAAATGCATTGCCGGAGTTTATGTATCAAAAGTGTGTTCTGGTCCATGTGTATTGCTGCCCTCTGAAGGTAAAGGTAAGCTTGTACTGGTCTTCCCTACTCACGGGTAGTGTCCAGTAACCATTGGTCAGGTCAATGGCGGTATACACATTTAACAGTTGGAACTGGGCCAGTCACTGATTGATGTAGAGACGGGGCCATCTTGACACATGGACCCGTTTATTGAACTCCCTAAGGTCTGCGCAAAGTCGCCATTGGCCATTGGGTTCGAGTATCCCCAGTACTGGGTTATTAAAGGTACTGTGGATTGGACAAATTATCCCACAGTATTCTACATTTTTAATAATCTCTGTGAGTGACTCCATAGATGTGAGAGGTAACAAGTATTGCTTCACACATACTGGAGCCATCTCTGGGTCCATAGTTATGGTGGTTGAATGTATCTCTGTGCGTCCACAATCATAAGAATCCACTGCAAAGATATCCTGAAAATCCCAAAACACCTATTTCAGCTTCTGTTTTTGCTCCTCAGTCTCACAGGCATCAGCAAGATTGATTTGTTCTTCGATCACCTGCTTAAAGCATGGAAAGACTTCGGGCTTGTCAATTTAGGCAGTATCTTCCAGTTGGGTGGAGAGATCTCTTGTTATGGTGTTGGCCTGAATGTGAGGTTTCAAGGATGGGAGGTAGTCACTGTTGACTCGGACACCACCTCATCCTTCGTGATGTCACAGGTCACCTCTTCCACACCATAAGGGCAGGAATAGTACACCAAGAGGTTCCCCCTTGCCCGGTGTAAATCTTTTCCAGAGGGATATCGTTGTTAAAATTGTAGCAGTCATTTGGAACTGATCCAATGATCTCATTACCTAAATCAATAGAATAATGTTGGGCATCAACCATCATTCCAATAAAGCTGTCTGCACCCAAAGTGATACTTTGAGGGTCGCTGTTATTGTTAGGCAGAATCATATGCAGTACCCTTTGTGAACACCACACACAATTAAGACTACAAGTGTAAGTACAAATTCCCCTTTGGTGCAAGCCTGTACTACACCGTAAAGTGTTATTGATGGCTGAGCAGCCAGACTTATCTCAAGAGTAAAGTGAGCAGTATCAGAAGTTACACAAAGGACAGCAATACTCAAACAAACACTGACTCAAGGTTTCTGAGTAAAAGAATATACATTTATTAATACCATCAGTTGTAAAACAGTTCACTAATATAAAGCAGCAGAAAATCAAAATCTTAATACACTACACACGACCCAATGAATTCTGGACAAGTTAAGCTCAAAATGAAGTGTGAGCAAAATGGCACTGCAGCAATTTAAAAAGGGAGGGAAAGACAAGGTTGTTCAAAATCAAGCAGCACCAACAAGTAAGAAGGCAGGGTAATCTAGAAAAGGCTTACTACAACTAGGATTTAAATCAATAGGCCTGGGCCAACGTTAATGGTTCAGAGTCTTTGCAGAGGATCACACAGTTCAGAGTAGTTTGCGGTTAAGTCTTTGCCAAGAGTTCGAAACGAAGTTGGTCGGAAGAAAGTTATTTAAAAGAGTAGAGAAGAACAAGCCCTCGGATTAGCGAAAGATTTTAAACACTTTCCCCGCAGTCGGACGGAACGAAAAACAGGATTTGAACAGTACCTTAGTAGAAGAAGAATGCTGAAGCAGAGGCAGAAGTTCCTGGCAGGTCCTGCAGGCTCAAGGTTCCTGAAGCGACTGTCGGACTGACAAGAATGAGGAAGACTGCAGGGTCCTGCACTGCCAGGGAAGATACCAGCAGGAGAGTAAAGCGACGAATCAAAGGTGCGCTCCTTAAAACCCAAACAGGGCCCCGTCCTCCTGTCTATCTGGTTCACTGCAGCAATGCACAGCGAATTTGACCAATGGAAGCAGGCCTTGCTTGGTGTTTGGTGAACTGGTTGGTCCCACCAGCTCAAAGGATGAAGATTCCTTGCAGATCTTCTCTGTCGTGGAAGTTTAGGAGATTCGGACCCGCAGCAGGGCTTCACCTGGAGGTTCAGTAGTTGCAGTAGTCATCTTCCTTCAGCTTCTCTTTGGTTCTCTCGATCCAGTGGCGACTCTGCCTTCTAAGCCCCAGAGACCTGCTTTTAATGCAGTTTTCCCCCATTCACACAGCCTGGCTGTCAATCACACAGCAGGGTGGCTGTCCTGGCAGGACACTCACCTATCCAATCAAACAAGAGTGCGACTTGGGTCTCCAAGGAGATCCTGTGCAGGGGGCCTAAAACCTCTCCCTCACATCCTGTCCACCCAGACACTGAGGCGCCTAAGGAGGGCTTCTGTGCAGAAGCCCGCCAAAGGACGGCGAACAAAGGAACCAAACGTGGTTTGGCGCGCAGAGTAAAACACGAGAAAGACCTTTACAAAAAGAAATGGCGAATAAACCCAGCCGGAACCAAATAAAATTAAAAGTGGTCCAGCGGATTAAAGTTCGAGGCTACTAACATAGCCTAAAACAGTACCAAGGCTAATTTCATAGTCCGCGGTAGGAAAACAACGGTAGATACCACTGTCACCAGCCAAATCTTAAAGAAAGAGGAACAAAATAATATTCCATGAGAAACAGACAAAAAGGGATAACTATTAACTCTTTCCAGTACTCTATGGAAGATAGTTTGTACTGGGTCTGTGAATTTAAAAAGACTAATAAAGTCAATGGCAACTTTACATGTTCTGGCAGACAGTAGTCAGTCCCAGAAAATAGAGTTTAAAGTGGGAAGCCTGAAAAAGACAACCCTGTGTCACTGCACTAATGGTGCTCTGTGACACACAGTAAAAAGATGATGCCTATGGAGTAGGTGAGACTCCACAGTCTATGAACACACAAATGTAAAACACACAGCAAAACACGTGTAAGAGTGTGAAAAAAGCCTCACACTCTCAGGTCGGTCTTTGTGTCAGGCAGCTCAGGCGGCTGCCTGATGTCATTCAGGCTCTAGGGGGCGCTTGCCTGAGCCTCAAGCCAGTGCAAATCCACTGGGCCAGGTTGCACGCTCCAGCCAAAGCCAGCCAGCCTAGGAATACGAACGTAAGTTAAAAACACATTAAAATGATGCATCACTGTGCAGCCTAAAACGGCCTAAGGATGCATCATTTTAATGTGTTGTTAACTTATGTTCGTATTCCACACTGCAGCGGGTGGCAGGCAGCCTCGTCCCTCAGGCAGGGCAGCAATTGGCAGGCCAATTTGCAATATCTGTTGCTTTATTGACTTCCCGGGACGCGCCGGCGGCGTTGGCGACAGCCAGGCCCATGGGCACACATGCCCTCCTCCAGGACATGCACACGCACACAGAAGTGCACTGCTACTCTGTCACGGATTGGGATTGGGGGCTGCTGGCATTGGTGAGGGTGTTGTGGTTGAAAAACCCTCTTTTTGCAAAAGAGGAGTGGGTTGTGCAACGTGCTGTGCAACCGTGCACAAAGGTAAGTGTTTGGGGTGGTGGGGCAGGGAGGCGAGCGGGCAGGCTGACCTACTTTCCCGGTGCCCGGCGGTCAATAAGTTGAACAGTGGCAGGAGGGAAAGGTAGAAAGCATTGATCGGAGGGGGGTGGATGGTGATTGATGGTCACAGACTGCAGACAGCCACATTTTCTTTCCGGACTGTGATTTCCTCTCCGGCCCACTTTCTCTTTCCATCTCCGTGACTCCTATTTATTTCTTAGGTTTATAAGCACCGACTCAGGGATCGAACCTGTGTTTCTTCTGTGTCGTTTTGCTTCCAAGGCGAGCACTTTGCCCCTCCTCCTGAGAGATAGGGGGTCATTCCGAGTGAGGCGGTAAGGGGTTAACAGCGCCGGTAATGGTGCCGGAGCTGTCAACCCCTTACTGCCCCATTACGAGTCTGCTCGCGGGACCCGCAAAGGGTGCCTGGTAAAACCAGGCGCCCTTAGCGTGTCCCGCTAGCAGACCAGGGAGCTAACAATGGACCCGTTATTAATGGGCCCGTTGTTAGCTCCTGCCCCATTCCCATTGAGCCCTATGAGGGCTTGAATTGGAATGGGGATGTACCGGGTCCGGGTTCCTCGAATGAGGAATTACCAGGTCCTCCAAGGTTGGAATGGCCCGGTAATTCCTCATTTAAGGAACCTGGACCCGGTACCCGGTAAGGGCCTAACCATGCCGCAAATTGCAGCATGGTTACCTCCAAAGCCGTAATGACCCCCATAGGCTCTTATTGCATGCATTCTGTGATCAATTGGGGGTCTCCTTGCACCATCAGACTGGATTGCACTTTTTGGGCAATATTGTGCTGCTTGTAGTAAATGATATGCATCCAATGTATGGAGAGCTGACCCCCACCTTGAAAACATAACGAGTGATTAGATTTTTGGAAAACCAGACGTGGACACACTTAATACACAATAAAATGATATACAGAAATGCAAGTGGGACTGCAGAACAGCCCCTAAGTACATTCAGAAAATAAAGTGTGTAAGAGCTCCAGAAACTGGTTCAGCCAACTGCACACTAGTCTGGGGTCCTCTGCACCCTAAACCCTTGTATGCTTAGCCCTAGCCCCATCACGTTGCCCCGCAGATCATGAAGGTTAGTGTCGAAGAGTGACTGGCCGACCGGCACCTCAACAACGTACCAAGTACTCAACCTGTGGCAAAATCTTCTGAAATTGTGAAAGCTTCATTGATTGCAATGATGACGAGTACAACAACGACAACTCTGTCGATAACATTCACAACTCAATGTCATAAATTGTGAAAACAGCAGTGACCCAGCGCTAATATCTCTCAAGTGGTTCCCTGTAAGCCAGTCTAGTTCCTCGACACTATCACTCTGCGGGGACCCTGTGCCTCTCACCGCTATCACCCACCTCACACTACTCTACCCATGTGGTATACCAAGCATCGACTCACACTCAACAAACTTAGCCTTCTCTTGATCTTCACACCTCACACTCGGCCAACATGCCAGTCAACTCCACTTGATTATGCTCAAGCATGAGGGAGCCTTGGGCGGGGGTCTTTGGAATGGCAGTTTGTGAGATAACAGTTACTGTAAGGCACTTGGGGGGACATCTGTCCGAGATTCTGCAAAACAGGTGTGAAAGGGCAGGCAGATTTTTCGCAGACGCAGATAATTGCATAACATTTTTTCTACTCTGATTTCTTCAGTTGTTGTTTCGGTTCCGCACCACACGCTGTTGCATTGTGTTGCTGCTAGTCCAGAATATCATCAGGTTCTCTCTTATTCAACGCCCCTGGGCTGTTCTTTCTTTCTTTCTTTCTTTCTTTCTTTCTTTCTTTCTTTCTTTCTTTCTTTCTTTCTTTCTTTCTTTCTTTTTTTCTTTCTTTCTTTCTTTCTTTCTCCCTCATCCTCTTTGTGTTTCTGCTGTACATAGCTGGGTTTTCATCACAGGGGTCGGTGGTCATAGAGGGTTTCTTCTAAGTCACCAACTGTACCCACTCTATAACGAGCCAAGGAAAATAAGACCGCGCAGACTGGGTTGGGTTGGGCCAGGATTTAAATGTGTCTGGGCGACGACGAAAAGTGAGCCACAATTGCAAAATTTCTTTTAGATACTTTTGGGGACCAACTTTTGGAGTGCTATTTGTCTAGGGGGGCGTTGTGACAAATTGTGCATTTTAAAGTATATTTAAACAGACCTGTTTTGGCCCCCAAAAAACTGCCCAACAGTAAGATGCTAGGCCAGCGCTTTTAGGCATTTATTGACCAATAGGCCAATTTAAGCCCCTGAAGACAGGTTTGGCGCCAAAAGTGCTGTACCCACAAGTAGTGGGGCCTGCATTGGTCCATTGATACTGGCCTAGCCAGTGGCCATCGTGCTCGCAAAGTCAGCCCTTGTCCTCAAGATTTACCGCAGATAACAGTGGTGCCCACGGATAGATAGCAGGGGCTCTTAGACCCCACAGTGTGCCAGTACGGACAGTTTTAAACTGCATTCAGGCAAGGCCTTCCCTAAGAGCAGGTGACAGAAAAACCATTTCATTGGGCAGCAACAGCTGTGTTTTCACAATAGAATTCTTCTGTAAAGTACATGAAATACAATGTAACGAAACGAGCTTCATTTATATAGCAAATATTTATTCATATTGAGGAGGGGTTTTGTCGCCCAACAGAGGTGTAGTTTGGGAGTGATGTGAGCGAGTTGGGGGAGGAGGGGAGAATTATGATGAATGGGGGGGTGAGGTGCAACGATGCTTCCCGCCTGGCATGCAATCTGGTGTAAGACCAGCCCTGCACACTCTTACCAGGTAAAAAAAATTAAATCCTAGAAATCCAGCAAAGCTGCTGAGGGACTCAGTAGGTAAGGGAAATTAGCCATTCTCGAAAATTCTCCCTAACATTTATCCACCAATATTCAAATGGGGTCATGTTCTAGGTCAACTAGGGGTGTCGGATGTAAGTACAAACCGTGCTGTTGGAGATGATAATTCAGATTTATATAGGCGTCCGTCTTTTTGAGGTTCTGTCTTCGCTTAATTTTAAGGGGAATTGTAAATTGCTGCACCTGTCCTGGGATGGTAACATGTTCCCTCACTTGAACTTCAACCGCATAGAGCAGCAAATGAGCTGACCAAAATGCTTTCTCAGTGTTGTCAAAACCTTTGGGGTTACCTCCAGTCGGGACCAGGCCTTGTGATTAATTAGCTCCAAATTAATTGCAAATCTCTCTTTGCAAATACCTTTCTACTCGAGCTCTTCGCTCCTCCACCTCCAACTCCCCCATTGTCATTCGCTTCTCCAAGCAATGAGTTGGTGGTAGATCTCTTTGGCTGGGGCCTCCCTCTGGAACAGCCTCCCTGCCTCTGTGAAACTTGAGGAGAACCATCTCCGGTTCCAGAAGCACCTCAAGATCGCACCTCAAGACCTTCCTCTTTGTTTATGTCTTCTCTCTTCCTCCCCCCTGCTGATTTCCTGTCTAATACTGCACTAGTCACATGGCTGCCCTCTGATTTCGAGCCCAATTCCCTGCCCTCCCAGCTGCACACCCGCTCTGCCTCCTGGCACCCCTTGCCCTTGGGTCTGTATCTGTTACCCTACAGTCCCCCTACCTGCACTTTTGGACACCTGCTGTTTGCACTTACCCTTGCACCTGCCACCTGCTGGCCGCACTTCTTGTTACTGTTTTGATCTAATGTACAGCACTGCCCCCTCACCTTTCCCCTGGCACTTTTCCCCTTCCTCCTCCCCTGCACTTGCGCAATCTCAATATCTATTGGTCTAGTAAGATCGTTGTCTCTGTCCTCCGTCTGTTCCCCCTCCATTGCCTTATCGCGCCTTGAATCACTTTTGTATAGGTGCGTTACAAATACCATATCATATCATATAAATCGATTCAAACGTCACTGCCCAAGTAAAAGGCGGAGGCGGCATCTCTCACAGCCCAACAATTATGTTCTATGCTTTTGCCACCAATGGACACTTTTAGCATGCACCTGCAGGAGATGTTAGCAATTTGGAGTTTCCAGTCCCATTTCCCACTTATCAATCAATTTAAATGTGGGAACGGTCTCATCTTTTGGTTGTTTCCTGAATAATGCTTTGCTGATGAAGCTTCTTCCATTATTCAGGCAAACTCTGGTGAGAACAGGCTCCTCCCCTCATTTACATGAATGGGGAAAAACAGCTGTTCCAATGTGGAATGCCACTTAAAATTGGGAGGAAGGTTGATTTTCAGAAATGGAGAAGGGTTCCCATCACCAGTTTGTTCTCCTACAAGAGAGATGACAGTGATGTCTGGGACTTGATTGTTCCTAAAATGGAATTCTATTTTGTCGGACCATTGCTGAATCATGTGGCATGTGCCATTCAAACTCACATAGTTTGTGCTTTGTTTTAATTTGATTGGCCAGTTAGTCTGAGTGCAGAGAACCTTTTTCATGTAGTCAATCAGGGGTGATAACCTCCAAAGGAGGTCATTCCGCAATAGACAAGCTGTGCCCTCTAGAGGGATGACTATTACCGGGTGTTTCACCCTATGACGCCCAATTGTGATCTCCAGAGCCGCAGTCCCTTGACGGAAATATCATTCCCATCGAAGTTTTGGAGTTGCCCAGGAAGAGGTTTGAGGGGAATTTGGTGAACCTCCCCTCCCTCCTGAATTTAGTTGGATGAAGTTCTTTTTGGACAGGAGGGTGGCTTGGGATCCAGTATCCACCAGCGCTGATAATGCACCTTGATGGCAGCATATAATCTTCCTTCTCTCTCCTCAAAGGGGCAAAGAAAATGTGCATTCTGTGCCAGCTTTGCATTTAATTTCTTTATAATGAACTTGGGAGTTTCCCTGATAACCTTCCATTCTAGATCTCCCTTATCCTTGATTTAGGAATCTATTGCCCTAAAATTGGGGAGAGAGAGGAGGATTGTTCTGGAAATTGGGGTTCGAAGGTTATCTGGGAAAGAAACTTAGGTTGGGGGTGCAGTATTTCTTCCATCCTGAGGGATGTTTGGAGGAAGTTTTGAGGAAGGTTTCCTGGTGAAGTACGAACCTGATTGGACCCCCTTGTGCTAAGGAAGTCCATGCATACCACAGGGTGGGTCTGTTGCCCATGTATCTTGGGCTTATATAGGGGTCAGATGGAGCGTTGGTCTGGTACCCTGCCTGGATACCACCCGATTGGGTTGGATCTGTGGGTCTCCTCTGCCTCTCATTCTGCATGTTGGTGGGAGGAGTATTTTTAAGCCCCCCCATTTCCAAGTCCAATGTGGGAGTATTTTTTCACCTCTGCTACCTTTGCAGCGGCGGATGTGTTTGATGGTTTGGGGTTTTTACGGTTGTTTTTGTTTTCAGAGGGTTTTTGGACCTCATAAACCCAGGTGGCCTGTTCTATCACCCAATCCAGGGTTCTGAACTCATGAAATCCCTTACTTTTTGGGTCATAATGTATTTCGGGAGCGCATGGAAGTATGTTTTGATGAACTCCTGGCTATTGGTGTTAACCATCCTAGAGGTCTGAGCAAATGCTCGCTTCAGCTCCTGCACAAACTCTCTAGGTGCCTGGCCTTCCCCACACTGCAGCTTGTAGGCCACCTTGCAGGCCTCCTGAGGGTTCCTGTGAATGGAGAAGTGTTTCAAAATGGCTGCCTTTTAGGTAGACCATTTCTGGTGATCTTGGTCCTCCAGCCCTGCAAAGAAGCTAGAGTATTCAGGGAAAAATATCCATTTGACAAACTCCATGGTGTTTCTATAATTCTTAATACCAAATGAAGTCATCATTTGGTCATAAAGCTCTAGATGCTCCCATACTGAGTATTTGGCATATTTATGGCAGGGAGTCATAAAGCTCTTTATGGCCTTTATCTGCTGAATTGGGTCTTTCACAAGACCTCTCTTCTGCTTGGCAGATTTTCTTTTCCGCTGAACCTGAGTCCACTCACCCTCTGAGTCAGAGCTGCTGCTATTGGTGGTCCACTCCCTGTCATCTGGGCGCTCCCTACCTCTATGAGA
This sequence comes from Ambystoma mexicanum, assembly GCF_040938575.1. Lineage (NCBI taxonomy): Eukaryota > Metazoa > Chordata > Amphibia > Caudata > Ambystomatidae > Ambystoma > Ambystoma mexicanum. The sequence continues at coordinate 901,499,459 of NC_090922.1, forward strand.
CTGGAAATCCCTCCCACAATGACATGGTCTTGTCTCCTCTCCCCTGTGGTGCTGTGGGCTATCAGGGTCATTTCCCTTGTACTCCCCTTTCCACACAGGGAATTACTTGTCCTCCCCATCCCTCCTTCCGGGTATGGTGGGGAAGTCCCCCCCACCCACCTACCTGAATGTGTTGTGGTTTTTAAAATACACTTTTGAGGCCTAAACTCTGGTCCTTCTCTGTCTGCAAAATGGACCAGGTGGTCCATGTGTTACTTCATTTTCTGCCAGTCCAACTCCCTGATCATTAAATAATAGGAACCCTGCTGGTCAGAGGTACATGCCAGGGTATTTTTATAATCCCAGAGATGACTGGTCCAGCCACCTTCTCTTCTACTGGGTAGAGATGAATATTCATTAATATCCAATGTGGTGTGGCCTTCTGGCTCAATTTGACCATGCCTGGGTGAGTCCAGCTGCCTCATGTTCCCGGTTCTTGAAAACTGGCAGGTAAAGTCAGCTGCACCCTGTACGTATGAGGTGGTGAGTTGGCTTGAGGTCTCTGGTAGAGAGGTCAACACTCTGTGATCAGAGGGTGCCTTTCCATACCCTGACTGGTCAGGGTGCCTCAAAGCCAGTTTGTATTTGGCTATTTCATTTTCCAACCTCTCACATTTGTTTTTCTCAGTCCCTACCTCTTGGTGAGTTTTCAATTCTGATACGGTGCTTGAGTGACTTCTAGCACATTATTTTGTGACATGAATTGGTCTCTTAGAGTCTTGTTCTCCTCACAGTGGGATTTTGCTTGCTCTATGTCAACCTCTGTTAGACTCACATGTTCCATTAATTTTGAATTTTCTAGCCTCATGTCAGTCAGTTTCTGCGGACCTAACTCACTTTTTTACACGTCCGTCCTTAACTGATGCACTTCCTGAAACAGGACACTATTTTCTTGACCCAATTTGTTATTTTCTTCCTCCAACTGATCTCTCTGCTGTTTCAAAGTGTTCAGATCTTGGTGCATCTGATTGAATTCACCCTGAGAATTAACCTCCTTAATGACTAACTGGCTGTTTTCAGCTATCAGTTGTTTAGGCTGTGCTTGAAATGTGAAAATGTATTCTAAACAGGTTCTATTGTGAACAACCTGCCCATTTAATGTGTGTTGACTTGCGTTCAGATTTTCAACACATGTTGTGCTTTGTGCTCCCCTAATTGAGCCTCTTGCACTGCATTCACTTTCTGTTGTGTCACTAACTCATCTTTTAGCTGTTGAATGATATTTTCTAATTTGGATGCTGAATTTTGGCTCTGTTGCGCTTTTTCTTCTAATTGTTTCAGCTCTCTCTGTGCTTTATTCAAAAGCTCAGACTGGTTTTGCACAGAGGCCACACTATCCTGGTATCTTTCTACCATGATCATCATATAGAAGTACATATATGCTGTGATTTGAGCCATTTTAATTTGCTCATCTTTGCTGGTCTGTGTCATGTAAAAGCTTGTCAGGGCCTGATGTAACAGCCCATTATCCTGCCACATATCACCATTTGCAGAGCTAACCTCCTGCATCATTTTAGCTTGCCATATTTCACCTTCTTGTTCTAACCATTCACCTTTAATGAACAATTTGGATAGTAGGTGCTTCCTGGCCATATGTATTTCTACGGTGTGTAATGAAGGTGCTGAAATAAAGATGAGGTACCAGAAACTGAATGCAGTAGGAGGCAGCCCCCCTCCACTTAAGACTAGGCAGTGAAATTTGTATGGAATGATTTAGTATGGTAAATGTGTGAAAAAAGAACTCATAGGGTTAAAAGACATTAGTATTTCAAATGATGTAATGTTTATAAAGTCGAAAATGCTTTTATCATGGTTTAGTAAGTAGGCAAGGTACAGAATGCATATTATAAAAAATTAAGTAGGAAAATGATATGTTTTTTCCTATATCCAGGCAGAAAAGAACTCTGCCATTTATGTAACTGAAAATGCCTTTAACTGACAATGCCTTTATATAAGTAAAAGAATGTATTTGACTCTCTGTAGACAGTGGCAGCATAGTCAGCCCAGATATGAACAATTCAAGGCTGCAGTTCCCTGAAAGAATCAGATAAGCAGTCTGGAACCAGACAGTTAATTAGGCTATGTCTGAAATTTTAGCCAAGGGAAGCAGCTGCATGACCATATTTGACGTAGTGTGGCCGGGAAAAACATAGGATGAGTGCCAGAATGTATTTCAGTTTGAAGGTTTAAACAGATAAGAAATAACTGCCAGGTGCGCGAGTATAGTCAGCGGAGAGTTGCCTGGACTTGTTTAGAAAAGGGAGAGGGTTTGACTCTTGTGCTCTGAAAAGTATAATAAGGTAGCTCCATTTGCAAAAGTGAGCAGGGGTTCGTGTACTTGACAACGATGCTGCTTGTGTCAATCTGGCATGAAATACAACCTGATGAACCTGACTCTGCCTCCTGCCTGCTGCTTGAAATGCTTTTGCTGAAATGCCAGAGGGTCCCAGAGGGTAACATAGAGCCCTGGAGAGCAACAGAGGGGCCCAGAACATCCAGGAGAGCCTGATAGGATGGAATAGGTGAAGAAAAGCATGATCAAGACCTTAGCACCTCGTCTTCAGGTGCTCATTCTGAAATGTGATCTGCACCTAATATAGTCTCTATGCAAGGGCAAACATCTCAACCCTGTTCCTGCTTAGTTTCCAATCACAATGACAACTCAAAATCAACACTGTTTTTTATCTACAAACTGCCCTGGAATCCAGGGTACAGGTCTGAATGTCACCTTCATAATGCAACACAACTTTCCATCCACTGCAATGCAATTACATCCAAATGAACAGTCTTCTGCTTCTGCACCGTCACAAGTAAAGACTCTCAACAAAAACCCAGCCATGAGTCCCCAGCTTTGTTGTAGTTTATTAGGCGGTCACACTCAACTCAGGGAGCTCCTTTCCCCTCCAAGCAAGGTGGCGCACAATAAAGCGCTTTACAGGTTCAAATTTGGTGAAGCCTTCTGCCCATCTCGCACCCACCCCAAAAATACCCTGTGTAACCAATGTACTAGGAACAAGGCCGGTGCATATTAACAATACATATTTATTTATTTATTTATTTATTTATTTATTTATTTATTTATTTAAGGTTTGACAAAGAAGACTAGCAGCCAGTACTGTCTGTTATTAAAACAACACAGGTAACATTTTGAAACATGCAGTCACAATTTACAACACATTTCATTTCAATGTAACTAAGAGAAAACATTCACAATACAATGGAAAAATAGTTTTGCAACACACATTCAAAGGACAGGCAGTGCTTTGGGATTCTGGTTTGGGAGGCAAGGGAATCAATGGTAAATTTTGTTTTTAGGCTTTCATTTGAAAGGCACAGTTGGGAAAAGGAACTTAATGGGAAATAGTTTTTTCAACTTTTATTTAAAAGGTACGTTTGGGAAAAAGAACTCAAACGGAAATTGTTTTTCAACACACATTCAAATGAGAAGCAATGCTTGGTAATTCTGGTTTGGGATACAAGGGAATAAAGGGGACATTTTGTTTTGCAGGACACATACAAATGAGATGTAAGGCTTTGTAATTCTGACCTTGGAATCACTGGGACTAAATGGGAAGTTTTGATTTGTACCCTCTACATTCACTTGAAAGGTAGCATTTAGGATTACTTATTTTGCGATTATGGACACCCCCCTTTGGGACTGGAGTCAGGGGTTTCAGAAGGACAGACACCCAAGCCTTTATGGTCTATGCTGGCTGTAACACACTGGCCATTAACTTTGTTAATTTCAAATTCCAACAACACTCATCCCATGATTTTCCATATGGGAATTCACAAATACAACTTCTTTTCAATTTGATAAGGTTCTACACTGCTTCCCCCTTACCACAATTGAATGTAAAGGATAAGGTGGGCCGTTCTCAACACATTGCAATTTAAATTCTATAGTGGAATTCATTTGAATTGGATTTAAGAAAATGTGTCAAGGCCCTATCCAGTTTCATCCCCCCTTTCCACTAATGGAAAGGGATAAGTCAGGTAGCTCCCCAGACAATTGGTGGATTTTGGATTGGTCTACTTACATTTCAAGGGCTTTCAGTCAAGGATTTTCTCCTGCACCCAGCCTATTTCTGCTCCGCTGATGGGGACCCAGTTAGCTTCTAAGTGTCCCTGTCACTGTCTCCAAAGCAAGGATTGAGGACTCTCTGCTAGTTGTTCCCTGCAAGAGTCCTTCAGCAGGTTACCTCCAGGAATCAAGTGTAAAAGCCATGTTTGAATGCAATATTGACCTCTTATAGGGCTGGTGACACTCCCACATTATCTTAATTCCCACAGTAAGGATTGGCCGGAACTCTCCCTTCAACTCCCACCAAGATGCCCACTTGCTGCTGATAGGACCAGAAGTTGGGGGATATGTATGATGTAGGCTGAAGGAGGAGAAAGATTTGTCATCTCAAAGTGACATGTGGGTTTTACATTTTGTATTCTGATATCACATAATTATATATATGTTTGAGTTCTACAGTGTATGGCGAGTCAGACAATACTATTTTTTTTAACTCTGACACTGCATATTTCCAACATTAATTTCACCGTCTATTAGTCTATCAATATTTCCAATTACTCAGATTGATAAAAATGCCAGAACCTTGCTTTTGATCATAACTTTAGTTATATACCTCACAAAAATGTCATACTTACATGGTCCCAACTGGCTTTGTATCCCCTTTAAAATGAACGTGGGCTGGGCTCGATTGGTCACACAGTGCACTTTTTTATTGTTTTTAGGAAAATGTGTTTGATGTTTAATCAATGCCACTGCATGCTATGAGAAGTAGTTTTGTTTCTCCTCCAAGTTTACATTTCTCCTGGAGCATGTGACCTTCCACATGCTCGGGCCAGTGTTCATCCTATCCCCTTCTACTGCACCTCAACTATTTTTTGTTCAGAGCTAATGTACATTTTATGTGAAACCTGACCTTAATGGTCATTTCTGTTGGTCATGTTATCTGTAAATGCCACAATGTCCATCTACATCTTTGCATTTCTAAGCATTTAAATTGTCATCCAGACTTGTTTCCTTGGTGGACTCAGCCCCAAAGGATTTGGAGTCAAAGTTTCAAGTCAGAGAGAAAAACAATTTGCAATTCACAATTCTGAAAGGCAAGCATATTGCATTTACCCACCGTGTACATGTGGCTTTCAATACTGCACCAGGGCCTGTTGTTCACAATCTAATCTTTTTTTATATACTTTATAAACAGAAATAAGATCACTCTTGGTATTTTCACAAAGATGTCACAGTTACATAAGAAACCAGTGTTCATTTATGCAAAAAAAGAACTAGGCATTTCCTTATAAATGTTGTCATTTTTATGTGCTGAAATTGACTCCCTTTATTCCTGAAAATGCAGTCTGTCATTTGACTTTACTTTTCCAATGTAAGGCATTATTCCTCCTTTTAACTTCCAGATGCACAGTGTTTCAAGTGTATTTATTCTTTTCATGCACACTGTTACAGTTTTGAATCTGTCAAAATGGGCATTTACACATAGTCAGCATCTGCAATGCCACATGTACTTGGATGGAACCCATTTGACACAGTCAACAATATTCCAGTTCTAAGCTGCACTTTCTTCAGCTGAGCACCTGCACATAGTAAGAAAAAGGAGGGAGGCTTGTTCTCGCTCATTCACTAGGCCTTATGTTAAAATCACTGTTGACCTAGCATGGCCTCTCCATCTCTCCCGCTCTGGGGCTGCCTTTTTACCCCACAGTATAATGCAAAGTTGGATTGATTCTAGCTTCCATCATCAAGGGAAAGTACTATTGACTTGATATGATAAGATTTGGCATTTATAACGCGCCTGTACACAAGTGTATCTAGGCGCAACAAGACAAGGAGGGGGAAACAAAAGGAGGACACAATAACAATCTTACTAGGCCTTGTGTCATTCAGATCATGCAATTGCGGGGAAGAAGGAAGGGGAGAAGTGCCAGGGGGGAGGGTAAGAGGGGGGACTTGAGCTTAAAAGATTTTCAGGCCGATTCATGGAATAAATGTGCGCCGAAAATACCGGCGCAGAGGGGCCTATACGTGCGCTGCGCCGAAAAATAGCGAAAAGCGCAGGGAAACCAGCGCACGTCGATTCATGGAAGTCCGTGCGTAAGAAAAGCATAGGACGTGCGCTGAAAAAGTGCGCGGCGCACGCCGGCGCACAGGTCAACCAACGGCGTGCGCCACGGCCACTGCGCTATCACTCCGAGCGCAGCGCACAGCTCTAAAGTAGGCGGAACACAGGGCGGGACACTCGGAATGGGGAATAAAATGGGGCACAACACTCGGAATGGGGAAGAATGTGGGCGGCACGGAGAAGTACAGGAGGCAAGTGCGCGGAACGCCCACACGCTCTCCGGCAACACGTATTCATGGATTCGAACAGGGCAAAACAGCGCTCGATCAAACCAGCGCACAGGCCCAAAAACGTACGCCACAAGTAAGCAGGCGGTAGCGTCCCGACGCACTCAACGAAAGTGCGCCAAAACCTGCGCCAACAAATACCACCCACATACAGCAATGGGCCATACCGTGACCCCAAAGGACTAATGATGTGCAAAGGTGTACGCCATTTACACGGACACCCACTGTTCAAAAATTCGCGCGTGTGTGTACAACGGGTTGCGCGAGAAGTCACTCGCGCGATTGCCCTGGGTACGTGTATCCCGGGGTGCGGGGAAGTCCCACACGCGATTGCCCTGGCCACGTCGATACCAGGGGTGCGTGTGAAGTTCCACACGCGAAAAGCCAGGGTACGTCATTTACAGGGGTGCGCGGGAAGTTTCACACGCGAAAAGCTAGGCTACGAGAATTCCAGGGGTGCGCGTGAAATCCTACACGCGAAAAACTAGGGTACGTCATTTACAGGGGTGCGCGGGAAGTTTCACACGCGAAAAGATAGGCTACGGGAATTCCAGGGGTGCGCGTGAAATCCTACACGCGAAAAACTAGGGTACGTCATTTACAGGGGTGCGCGGGAAGTCCCACACGCGATTACAGCAGGGTACATGTATTTCAGGGGTGCGCGGGAAGTTCCACACGCGAATAGCCTGGCCGCATGTATTACAGGGGTGCGCGGGAAGTCCCACACGCGATTACAGCAGGGTACGTGTATTTCAGGGGTGCGCGGGAAGTTCCACACGCGAATAGCCTGGCCGCGTGTATTTCAGGGGTGCGCAGGAATTATCACACGCGATTTGGCTTGGTACGTGTATTACAGGGGTGCGCGCGAAGTTCCACACGCCAATAGCCTGGCCGCGTGTATTTCAGGGGTGCGCGGGAAGTCCCACACGCGATTACAGCAGGGTACGTGTATTTCAGGGGTGCGCGGGAAGTTCCACACGCGAATAGCCTGGCCGCGTGTATTTCAGGGGTGCGCAGGAATTATCACACGCGATTTGGCTTGGTACGTGTATTACAGGGGTGCGCGCGAAGTTCCACACGCCAATAGCCTGGCCGCGTGTATTTCAGGGGTGCGCGGGAAGTCCCACACGCGATTACAGCAGGGTACGTGTATTTCAGGGGTGCGCGGGAAGTTCCACACGCGAATAGCCTGGCCGCGTGTATTTCAGGGGTGCGCGGGAAGTTCCACACGCGAATAGGCTGGGCGCGTGTATTTCAGGGGTGCGCGGGAAGTTCCACACGCGAATAGCCTGGGCGCGTGTATTTCAGGGGTGCGCGGGAAGTTCCACACGCGAATAGCCTGGGCGCGTGTATTTCAGGGGTGCACGGGAAGTCCCACACGCGATTACAGCAGGGTACGTGTATTTCAGGGGTGCGCGGGAAGTTCCACATGCGAATAGCCTGGCCGCGTGTATTTCAGGGGTGCGCGGGAAGTTCCACACGCGAATAGCCTGGGCGCGTGTATTTCAGGGGTGCGCGGGAAGTTCCACACGCGAATAGCCTGGGCGCGTGTATTTCAGGGGTGCGCGGGAAGTCCCACACGCGATTACAGCAGGGTACGTGTATTTCAGGGGTGCGCGGGAATTTCCACACGCGAATAGCCTGGGCGCGTGTATTTCAGGGGTGCGCGGGAATTATCACACGTGATTTGGCTTGGTACGTGTATTACAGGGGTGCGCGTGAACTTCCACATGCCAATAGCCTGGCCGCGTGTATTTCAGGGGTGCGCGGGAAGTCCCACACGCGATTACAGCAGGGTACGTGTATTTCAGGGGTGCGCGGGAAGTTCCACACGCGAATAGCCTGGCCGCGTGTATTTCAGGGGTGCGCGGGAAGTTCCACACGCAAATAGGCTGGGTGCGTGTATTTCAGTGGTGCGCGGGAAGTTCCACACGCGACTAGCCTGGGCGCGTGTATTTCAGGGGTGCGCGGGAAGTTCCACACGCGAATAGCCTGGGCGCGTGTATTTCAGGGGTGCGCGGGAAGTCCCACACGCGATTACAGCAGGGTACGTGTATTTCAGGGGTGCGCGGGAAGTTCCACACGCAAATAGCCTGGCCGCGTGTATTTCAGGGGTGCGCGGGAAGTTCCACACGCGAATAGCCTGGGCGCGTGTATTTCAGGGGTGCGCGGGAAGTTCCACACGCGAATAGCCTGGGCGCGTGTATTTCAGGGGTGCGCGGGAAGTTCCACACGCGAATAGCCTGGGCGCGTGTATTTCAGGGGTGCGCGGGAATTATCACACGCGATTTGGCTTGGTACGTGTATTACAGGGGTGCGTGCGAAGTTACACACGCGATTAGGCTGGGTGGGTCCTGTCACCCTCGACGGCCCCTGCAGGCAGCCCACAAAACAGGGGACTACCCTGCACACCTGCTCATGTCTCCCACCACCCCCACCCCCCCAGTCACCAGGGGTACCCTCCACCAGGCCCCCACTCATGTCTCCCACCACCCCCACCCCCCCAGTCACCAGGGGCACCCTCCACCAGGCCCCCAACCATGTCTCCCACCACCCCCACCCCCCCAGTCACCAGGGGCACCCTCCACCAGGCCCCCAACCATGTCTCCCACCACCCCCACCCCCCACCATCCAGGGGCACCCTCCACCAGGCCCCCACTCATGTCTCCCACCACCCCCACCCCCCACCATCCAGGGGCACCCTCCACCAGGCCCCCACTCATGTCACCCACCACCCCCACCCCCCCAGTCACCAGGGGCACCCTCCACCAGGCCCCCACTCATGTCACCCACCACCCCCACCCCCCCAGTCACCAGGGGCACCCTCCACCAGGCCCCCACTCATGTCTCCCACCACCCCCACCCCCCAGCAGTGCAGGGGCAGCCTCCACCAGGCCCACACTCATGTCTCCCACCACCCCCACCCCCCACCATCCAGGGGCACCCTCCACCAGGCCCCCACTCATGTCACCCACCACCCCCACCCCCCCAGTCACCAGGGGCACCCTCCACCAGGCCCCCACTCATGTCACCCACCACCCCCCCAGTCACCAGGGGCACCCTCCACCAGGCCCCCACTCATGTCTCCCACCACCCCCACCCCCCAGCAGTGCAGGGGCAGCCTCCACCAGGCCCCCACTCATGTCTCCCACCACCCCCACCCCCCACCATCCAGGGGCACCCTCCACCAGGCCCCCACTCATGTCACCCACCACCCCCACCCCCCCAGTCACCAGGGGCACCCTCCACCAGGCCCCCACTCATGTCACCCACCACCCCCACCCCCCCAGTCACCAGGGGCACCCTCCACCAGGCCCCCACCCATGCCTCCCACCACCCCCACCCCCCCGCCACCAGGGGCACCCTCCACCAGGCCCCCAACCATGTCTCCCACCACCCCCACCCCCCACCATCCAGGGGCACCCTCCACCAGGCCCCCACTCATGTCTCCCACCACCCCCACCCCCCAGCACTGTGGGGAACCTGCCAGCAGGCCCCCACACATGTCCCCCTGGCCCCAGGTCCTGACGATACACAATCATGGCAGTAATGGCCAGCATACCCAGCACAAACACCCAGGCAAGGATTGCATCCACCCACATAGTGAATGCAATCACATGACACAACCCCAATGCCAAGTATGCAAAAGAACACATGTCCGTCACACACACATACACAATGGGTGCAAGTGAATGTCAAAACCCATATCATGACATGTAACAAACCAATGAGAAAATAACACAAGTGTAAGAAAATATAAAAAATGTATTAAATACCAAAAATAAGTGAAATTTACAAACATACAACGATATGGCTAAGTAAATAAATGGTCCATGTCCGAGAACAAAAGTGATAAACAAAAAAACAAAGGAAAAAAAAATTAAAATGAATTTGTCCAAAGCAATATCATGTAATAGGAAATTAATGAAAAACCATTACGTCATGGTGAAAACAATAAGAAATTAAAAAAATGTATCTCCCAAAAAAACAAACTATATACAGGAATGTTCCAGGGTCCATGAGCCCAACACCAAAAATAAAACCTACCACTAACTAATGAAAAATATATGTACAAAAAAGTGGCCATTGTCCGAGCGGTCCAAAATAATAAAAATAAATAAAGGAAACCCAGCACTAACTAACTAAATAACTATATACAAAGGCAGCGGGCAAGTCCTGCAGCTCACTTGGTGATGTTGCTGGCCAGGGCATCATCGAACTCCATGTTGATGTCCTGGAGGCGGGACTCTGTCCTGGCCCCGAGGTCTCGCAGGGACAACCCCATGTCCACCTCAAACTCCCTGCGAGCTTCCTCGAGGCACTCAGCCCGCCTCAATGCCCGACGCATGGAGAACTCCGCCCTGACCATGGCGAGCCGCTCCTCTTCCGCCCGCTGCCGCTCCGCACCTATCCGCTGGCCAAACTCCTCCCACACGGAACACACCACCATCCCAGGGTTGCCCTGCCCTCCGGCCGATGCCTGCCCCTCGGATCTTGATGGCCCCGAGCCATGATGCCTCCCACGTCGAGCCCGCTGCTGCCTCCGACGCCACTGCCTCTGCCAGCACGACGGCATCCAGGCTGATGGAAACCACCGACGCCGTCGTGCATGTGCCCTGCCCGATGATGCTGTCACATCTACCATCTGCTGGGGTCCACTTGCTGTGTTGTCCACCCCTGCTGGACCTCCGACTCCCAACTGTGGCAGGGATGGGATCCCCACCGAGCTGGCTGCATTGGTCGGGGCAGGTCCACAGGGGGCCCTGGTGGCATCTGGGCCAGAAGACGGCAAGGAGAACGACCGGTGGATAGCCTGCACAGAGGAGGAGAGGGCCGTCAGATTGGCCAACACATGCAGGAAACCCCCGAACATGGCCGATCCCAATTGGGCCACGTCGGCACGGTGCACTTCGTGATGACGTGCGTGCTCCTCCCGGGAAGCACGCACCTCATCACGAATCACAGCCGTGCGCATTGCGACCCCAATCAGGACCTTCTCCACGCGGCCAGGGGTTACCACGTCCGCAGGTGGAGGGGAGTCAGGTGACATGGACATCCCCTCTACCTGCGGACGGGCCTGGGACGGGGCATCCCTGCTGGTGCATGGTGGTGCACTCACAGGGTCAGGGACAGTGACATGCACAGGCCCCTCCACGGTGACCTGTGCTGCCTCCTGCCCCTGGCCCTGGACTGCACCACTTGCACCAGCAGGGATGCTCCCACCAGGCCCCATGTGTGCACCAGTGTCGGCCTCCTCCTCCTCTGTGCAAACCACCAACCTGGATGGCTCCTCACCGTCTCCCGCCGTAGCAGGCCCCTGTGGGGGCTCACCCACCCCTTCCGCTGCAGCCGTGGGGGCATCCCCGCCACCTTGCTCCACAGCGCCGTCTCCGCCCTCTTCTTCACTAGCCGCTGCGTAGAGGGAGACAAAGGACACAAGCATCAGGCTACTGTACAATGGTCCCCTAGACAGGAAGCAATAGCAGATGAGCACCACTGTCAAAGTACACTTCCATCATGTCCCTCCACAACACATGGGTCAGTCCAGGCAAAACACACACAGTAACAGGCATGGTGCATGCCATGGACATTTCCATGCATGTCCAATGGACTCTAGAAACATTCAATGATATGTAACTCACATGCATCATGGCTCATGCATATCACATGCACACACTTCACCTCAGTCACATCCATCTGGCCCCAAACACACCAAACACAGGCGAAACAAGGGAAAGTTGGGTGCGTCACTGAATCTGTGCATTGTCACACACATGTGTCATGCATCCATGGCATGCACAAGTCACAGACACGCAGGTCAGGCACACAGACATGGCTACCATATATGTACCTGGCATCAGCACCCATCCTTCACCCCCATCCATGTGCAGGTACAGAGACTGGCATGCTCTCATGTCCAAAATCTGCATAGGGCTCCCCATGCCGCATTTCAACACATGCAACAACCATGTGGGTCACACATCACTGGTCGCACATGCATTACCATGATGTCCCTGCACACATACATGCATACATGGCCCATGGCACACATACAGGCAAGTATCATAGAACCAGCACACCGCAACATGCCCTGTCTCACACTGTAATGCTTGGACACATACCGCTCAACTCCAGACGGGCCTCCCTCTCAAGGACCTGGGCGTGGAGCGCTGGGCGTACGCGTTCCAGGACCCTCTTCTGGATGGAACTCATGCGGCCCCGGCCCCCCTCCACGAGGCGCCGGGCCTTCACAAGGGTCCTGGACCTCAAGTCCTCCCAGCGCTTCTTGATCTTCTGGACGTTGCGGGTTGCCACCCCCTCCGCGTTGATGGCAACCACACAGTCAGCCCAGATCCTCTCCCGTCCTTCCTTGCTGGCGCGGGACGATCCAAAGAGGGCATCATACTGCCCCAGGACATGCTCCACCAGGACACCAACTTCGGTGGCAGTGAAGCTGGTGCCCCTCTGCCCCTCTGGCCTGGGGTTGCCACTGGTGCCAGATGTGGAAGTGCCTGACATGGCAACCCCAGAGGCAGGTGTGGGTGGGCAACTGGGTCCTGGGGCTGGGCTGTGGAGCGATGTAATCCCAGTTGGGAGTCTTCAGTTCCAGCAGGGGTGGACACAGCAACTGGACCCCTGCAGATGGCTGATGTGCAGCCACCAAATGGCAGGGCACGGTGGCAGCAGGCAGGCAGGCAGGCAGGCAGCAGCAGATAGCACGTGGGAGGCTGCTCGGGGCACTGGGGGGCAGTAACTCGGCCTTCTGGGCAGGAGCGTGGTGTTCCGTGTGTTTTAGGGTGGCCAGCTTGATACGGAGTGATTTGGCACGTGAAAATCCTGCACGTCAGCGTGAAATCCGAGGAAAGGCCCTTAGCGCGTAAGCGCGTCAGCACGCATACGCGATTCTATTGGACCAGAGTCCCTCAGCGCGTAAGCGCATCTGACGTGACCCACACGGGCGTTCCCCACTCAGCACGTGATGACGGAACACACGTGGAAATACTGCACGTCAGAGTGTCATCGCGTGATTGGCCTATGTACGTGTATTTCATTGCGTGTAATTTGACAAAAGTGCGCGTACACGCGATTGGCCTATGTACGTGTATTTAATGGGTGCGCGGCCACTTACACACGCAAGTACGTCAGCGAACCTGTATCCCGTGGTGCGTGTGAATTTCCACACGCTATTGGACTGGGAACTGGATTCCAGGGGTGCGCGGGTCACACGCTCGCCTAGAACACGCGCAAAGCATAAAATTGCGGACTTTAACAATAACAAGCTCAGATGCCAGGATGAACATACCGTTCCTAGCAGCAGTGGCAGTGGGCTACCAAAGGAGGAGGAGGAGGATAGTCAGGGCCAGAATATTCACACCCAGAACCAGCCTTTTCGGGATGCCTGATGACCAGGTGTATGGGAGGTACAGGTTTCCACCACACATCATACTGGAGCTGGTGACTGAGTGGGAGGATGACCTCACATCACCCACCCTGTGCTCCCAAGCACTCAGCCCCCTGGAGAAGGTCCTCAATGTACTGCACTTCTTAGCCACTGGATCATTTCAGCGGACAAGTGCCATAGTGGGTGGGGTGTCACAGGCCACCCAGTCACGCTGCCTACACCAGGTCTTGAACATCATCACTGCACGCCCATCAGTCCGCAGGCACATATACCTGCCCAGAACACCTGCAGAAAGGCATGCTGCCGCCCTGGATTTTTACGGAGTGGCACGATTCCCCAAAGTGCTAGGTGCCATCGACTGCACCCATGTGGCTCTACGCCCCCCCAGGGCATCAGAGCACATCTATAGGAACCGCAAGCACTGGCATTCCATCAACGTGCAGGTAGTATGTAATGCCAAGGGAATCATCACCTCAGTATATGCCAACTATCCCGGGTCCACCCACGACAGCTTCATTTACCGAATGTCCACCCTATGCCGGGACATAGATGCTGGGCGGCATGGCGATACATGGCTGCTTGGTGAGTATGTATGCCACTGCACATGCATGCATGTTGGATACTGAGCAAGGTCACAACCCCACCAATGATACCAATCACCACCTCCACAGGGGACAGTGCCTACCCTCTCAGCCCCCACATGATGACGCCAATTCGGAACCCCACCACGCCACCCCAGGTAAGACATAACACAGCCCACATTACAACCAGGGGCATAGTGGAGCGCACATTCGGAGTGCTAAAGTCACGCTTTCGCTCCCTTGACCGTTCTGGCGGGCAGCTGTTATACGCTCCCCCAGTAGTGTGCAGGATCATAGTGGCAGCATGTGTCCTGCACAACGTTGCAACACGCCGGGGCCTGCCCGTGGACATGGTGGTGCCCCCACATCCACAACCACATGCACGGCCGCTGCGCATGGGAGGGGAAAGGGCACGGGGGGAGGCAGCCCGTACGCAACTGGTGGCCAACTTCTTCACCTAGGAATCACAGTGCTGGCTAGTGCACACTGCTCTGGCACATACCATCTGACGATCAATGATGACACTACCTGACAATGTCACAATATTTCTTGGCAATAAACTGTCAGAAACACATCAGCCTGAGATTGTTAACATGGAAGTGTCACTATGTGTGCACCCCTACCTACACATACACCAGCAATGCATAACTATGAAAAGACACAACTCCATTCATCAAAAATGCATTGGCACAGGCGAATTGCTACATTACAACATTGCCATGTCACCCAATCCCTTCACAGTCCCGCCACAGAGGACACCATGTCATGGTATGTGAGAGCAAACAAACTGACCCTCACAACATGACACCGGTGTCACAAATTGCAGTGCCCCAAATGGAACATAGCCGCACTTGAACAGCTAACCGTGATGGAGGCACTACTACACACCTGTGTAAGAGTCAATTCAATCAAATTACACACCAACCCACCCTGAAGCCCACCAAAACAAGACACAATGCATGTAATCAATGCTAGTCTCAATACCTGATTGTGCTGGTATGTCCTCACCGTCCAGATGTACAGTGATGGCGCCACGCAAAAGTGTCACTGCACATCTACCGACATGTAGTCTGACTCCAGAGAGTATGCCGGTGTGAAGAACTGTGTGAAATACCTGCAAAACATGAGTAACATATGTAAGTTGAGGCACATATCAAACCATCATGCATAGTTAGGTGCAACAACAATGTACACCATGAATGTCTACACAGTATTGACTATGGACTGCCCAACAGCTCATGGAAGTCCAATGTCACCGTGTAATTTGCTGTCACTTGGGCACACCCTTTGCAAGCCCATGGAAACGGAAGCAGGAGGGGTGTGGATGCCAGATACCCAAGCATCGAAACCAAACTCAGGACAAGCCTGCATGTGCCCAGCCACAATACAGTGTATGCCCAGGTACCCACACAAGGCAACACACTTGAAAAACAAAAATATGATAAGAAAAAATGGCCATGAAAGGGCCGGCGGGGAGGAGGGGGCCACCTATGAGGTCCGAGGACAGGATGCACGCCACAATCCACCTGTGTGGATCATGGGAAGTAAAAACACCCCATAGGCTCGTGGCCCACACGGCTACTCTGTTGTGGGAGATGAGTCGCTATCGCTCTGGCCAGACCCTGCAGCTGACTCAGGAGGTGGGGGAGCTGCCTCAGAAGATGGTGTGACAATGGGAGGCAGCCCACGCAAAGCCCGAGTTTGCTCCTCCATGGCTGCAAGCAGGCGGGTCTGGAAGGTCTGGTTCTGGATTATGATCATGCGGAGGTCCCCATGCAGTAACTTCCGGGATGACCTGACCTCCGCACGAGTTGCCTGCATCTCGGCCGAGAGCGTCCGTGTCAGACGCTCCAGCTGCTCCTCTGTCCTTCTATGGGATGAAGCCTCAAGCTCTGACAGGGTCGACCTGAGGTGATGGAATTCTTCCCTCAGGCCTTCCCTGTGGTGCTGGGACTCCATGGAAAGTGATTCCCGCAGAGTCGCCAGTCCTGCCCGCCTGTCCATGTTGGACGCCAACATGTCCTCCCTGTGTGCCTGGCAGATGGACTCTGTAGCCTGCTCCAGTCGCTCCATCAGCCTTTCTGGGGGGACAATGGAAGTGGCCACCCTATCCATGGCCTGTGCAATCATCTCGGATGATGCTGCCTGTTGTGTGGCCATACCGTAGATGGATTGCTCCCAAGCGGTATTGCCAGGTGGCATACGGCCACCACGTTGGCGGGCACCACACCTGCCTGGGGCAAGGCGGACTGCGCCTTGCTGTGCCGGCAAAGCCTCAGGCTGCAGGACTGCATTCCCTCTCTGATTTGCAGCCCCAGGAACAGGATCAGAGATTGTGTGGTGTGGCCCTGCATCCGTAACCACCGGAGGCTGAGCTGCCGACACTGACATCCCCATTGAGGGCAATAACCCGGCTGCAGGTGGGTCGGACAGAGGAGATTCTCTCCCAAGAACACTCACCTGCGACTGCACATAGGTGTCATCCTCCGAGTCTACACCTGAATACTGCTCGGGGGAGGAACCCCCAGAGACACCCCTCGACAGCACGACCTGCAGCACTTGTGGGTTTTCACCCACAAACACACCACGTCCCTCACTTGTGGAAGGTCGGCCCGGGTTGCCCTCCTGGGACGGCTCCACCACCACATCCCCAGCATCAACAAGTGCGTCGTCCCCTGCAAAGACATGAAAGAGAGAAATGGAAACAGGCATTAGCACCATGGCATACAACAAGGGCTGATGAACAACAGAGCCAGTAGTTCAATGACACATGTCCCACATGACTGGGAAACCTCCTATGCATTCACCATCACTGGGTCTGGAGGGGAGGCTCAGGGCACACAATGATGACACAGAGAATGGAGAGCAACGCCTGCTCCCCATGCTGCCTAGCACTGGCATCACACATTGGCCGGTGATTGCCATGTCAAATGCACATGCCATCACACACATGGCATGTGACATAGCCACCAAGTGAAGAGGGAGAGGAGGGCAACTATTTTGGATTTTGGCCACTCTGGTCCTGACATTGCTTCATCACATCAAGAAGTTAACATGTTGGACATGGATCTGCTAGTCCCAATTGGCCACGATGCACAGTGCCTTGTCAACATTAACAAAATGCAGTAGACAATGAGATTCCACCTCCCCATCACCTGTAATGGATTCATATAGCATTCGTGAAGCACCTGTACAGAAATGTATGAAGGAACAGCGGAGCACTGAGGGGTGGTGGGGCAGAAGGGGATGCCATTCAACAATCCTACTGGTGCTGGTGTCATTCATGTAACGCAAGTGCAGAGGTGGGTGGCACAATGAAGTGCAAGGGGAAGTTGCGGCTGGTAGTGCTGTACAAGGTAAGTAGGACTTAACGTCGAGGGCAGATGGTGGTAGGCGCAGACAAGTGCTGGGGGGGTGGCCTATAGGGGTACAGAGACAGTCATGCAGTGCTGTGGGCTCGGAGGGGACAGGGGAGGTACACACTGCATCTGGCTTGGCAAGGTCCTTGCAGATTTCAATGTGTCCTGCAGAGTTGTCAGATGCCGCAGATATGTGCCCTTGGATTGGGGCTCTCATCTTGGTGAGAAGGGTGAGACGCTATTGCCTTTGGAGCAGGCGGCAGGCCAGTTTGCCAGAGGATGAGCATGATGCAGGCCATTTCCTCTCTGCCACCCGGCACCTGTGTTTTGGGTTCACAAGATGCGAGTCATGCCAGGAGTCAGCATTGGCATGGGGCTTCAGGCGGATTGTCATGACCGTGGCAAAGACATCCAGTGTACCTGACATAGAGTGGAGCATGGAGTGGGCCCTGTCAGGATGGGAGTGAGCCTAAGGGGGAGCTGGATGGGGGGGAGATTTTGGCAGCATAAGCCTCGACTGACACACACTTCATGGGTTGGAATACCAAGAAGGTGTGTGACAGTGGTGAGGGTGGCTTTGCCTGTGGGGTGGTGAGGGTGAGGTGGGAGGAGAGGAGAAAGTGATCACTCCAGGAGAGAGGAGTGCAGAGAGGGATGGAGAGGGGAAGGTCAGATGAGATCAGAGCATCAAGAGTGTGCCCTGCAGAATGAGTAGGGACAGACGGGAGATTAGAGGCTGATAGGGAGTTGCTGAGGTCACGGAAAAGTCACGTGGGGGGGACAACAAGCATGCAGGTGGATGCGTACATCACCAAGGAAGAGGATTTCAGTGTCTGGGGATATGAGTGAGGAGGAGAGGTGAGGCCACTCAGAAAGGAAGTAGTACATTTGACCATTTTTCCGATACACAGTACGCACAGTTTGTGAATGTCGAGGTGAGATGGAGAGAGACGTCACACAAGCCATTCCAGAGGGGAGTAGGTCTACGTAGGAGTGACAGTGGCAGGAATACCCTCAGGGAAGGCAAGGGCACACCCCCCCCCTGCACAGTAGTGCCGGGCCAAGGAGAGGATCTCCTGAACGTCAGGTAGGAGTGTGTCAAAGATGCAGACAGAGCTGGCCGTCAGACATGTTTCCATGAGACCAAGGATGTCAAGGTGCATTACCTCATGTAAGTGACATATATTGGAGGAATGCCTGATGCAGCGGCAGAGTAAGGAGTGTAAATGTGGAGGAGGTTGACAGCCTTGTAGGACTTACGGGGAGTGCTACAGATCAGAGGTGTAGCTTGTGTAGGAGTTGGAGTGGGAGGCGGAGAAGGATCATGGGAGGGTGCAGGGAGGCAGTGCAGGATAGATGAGGAGAGAGGAGGGGGGACAGCAGGAGAGGAAAGGAAGTTGATGAGATGTGGGTAGCATTTGTCAAGGAGAATAAGGTTGGCCTGAGGTCCTTGGACTGAGATGCTCCCATTACCATACTCATCAATTGTGGCCTCTGAGGATTGGAAGGAGGCCAAGAGTACACCCCAACAGGTCACACCATTGATGGTGGAAGAGGAGCAAGGAGAGAGGACTGGGACCATGTGAAGGGTCCATGGGACAGACAAAGGCATGTATGAGCAGATGTCAGTGAGAGTTAACCTTGAGTAGGCTCAGATGTACTTGTCAGCAATAGGGTGGGTCGCATTGGAGGGCAGGGTGCCCTCATTTGACTGTTTGCAAGCAGGTGTCGTGAGTAGGGCACGATGGTCTGAACAGTAGAAGTCAGGGAAGATAGACCATGAAGAGCAGCATGGAGTGTGAGGGAATGGGGCTTGAAACCAGACGGAACAAGAGCACACAGGTAGGAGGTGGGTGTCAAGGCAAATTCCAGAGTATGACAGCATGTTGAGTGCCATGTATATACAGAGGACGCATTAGCATGTGGTATCATTGCATGTCAGGCATGTGATGATGGAACTTGAATGGCTGGGGGAAAGTGTAGGAATGGTATGTAAGACATAAGATGAATAGACAGGGGAGAATGAGCAACAATGTCGTGACAAAATGACAATTCAAGGGGAACTTCCATGGTGTAGGGCCATATGTGCACTGTTGGCAGTAGGGATAGTGGTGTGGGCACATGGTGTTGCACTGAACATACTGGATGAGGCACATGGGTGACACTATCAACTCTGCCACACACCCCCTTGACAGGCACCCAACATGAAGGCTTCGCACACACACCATGCACATTGATATAACACACATGCATGTGCACTCACCGGATGATGCCTCGTAATCAGGGAGATCTCCCACACCTTGGAGTTGTCCCTCGGTGACGTAGGATCCAGCTACGGACTCGTGTGGTGTGAGTTCTATTTCCTGTGCTGGGGACCCACCTCCAGTCACCAAGGTTGCGGCATGACTTGAGGCCAGCTTATCCTTTGCCCTGCGCTTAAGGTCATTCCAGCGCTTCTGGCAATCACTAGCTGTGCGCCTCACTACTCCAAGGGCACTTATTTTGTCAGCAATGGTCTGCCAGTGTGCCTGGCGTCTGGCATGTGTGGTCTTGGACCCTGCAACGATGACCATTTCCCTATCATGGTCTGACACATACTGAACAAGTGCATTCAGTTCGGCGTCTGTGAAGCTGGGCTTCCTTGATGGGCCGGACTGTGCAGCCGTGCCTGGGGCATCAGCCTGTGCCGGACGTGCACTCTTCCTCTTCCGCTTGGAAGGGGGTGGGGATCCAGAGTGTCCTACGCCGCTGTGGACACTAGGGGCAGGAGCCGTGGTGGACTCAGTACTGGGTGTGTGGGATTGCACACTCAGCATGGGAGTAGGTGCAGGCATTGGGGGTAGAGGGATAGGGTCAGGCCTGATCTGAGGTGCATGAACTAGGACCGACACAGTCTTGGCAGGGTGTATGAGAGGTGGGGTGGATGGAGCCACACCCTGGCCACGGGGGGCAGCAGATGACCTATCTGGCATAGATGTGCGTGTCCTGATGACATCGATGTGCACCGGTGCACGTGCAGTGGACCTGCTGACCTGGATGTCAGCGATGGAGTCACCCTCGGACAGGTCTGGTGCCACAATGGGCTGGTCCAACAAGGGCTGATCAGGGTTGGTATCAGCCACATGACCCTCAACCTGGGGGAGGGGGGGGCATGGGTGTCCCTGACTGGTCCTCCAGACTGGGGGGGACAGGGGCACCCTGCAAGTCACAACCACGTCCCCTAGTGGATCCTCCACGGCCACCACGTGTGGCTCGGCCACCTTTGCCACCCTTACGGCTTGCACGCCTCCCAACCATGGCACTGATGTTATTGTGCGTATGGGAGTGGGTGTGCACAATTGTCCTGGGCAATTGGGTGTCAAAGGGGTTGGGTACCAGATGGTATTCGTACCCTAGTGCAGTGGCAAGGCTATATGACACCCCTGGGGAAAGATGACGGGTCACGCAACGCACAGGCACCCCAAAAAAGTTAAGGAACGTGCACGATACCCCTCCTAGACCACGTGTGCGTATGAAAAACCCTGCACTACACTGTGGCATCCAGTAACACAGTAATGAACGTATGCGTGTCACACGCAGCCTAGATTGACCTCTGAAGAGGTACGTGACACACGGGGCAAGCACAGATGATAGATGCGTGCGCAAATCACCGTCTGCCAGGGAGAAATGTTGGCAACACCCCCGCCAAAAGAAGAATGGGACGCTGTCTGAGGAGACAGGACAACAGTAGAAGGGAACGCTGTGTGAGGAAACAGGCCCAGGAAAAAGAGCAAAAGAGAAAAAGCTGTCAGAGGTAACAGGGAGTACGACCTTTGAACGCCGTGAAGTAAATCGCGTGTCAACTGACAAGAAGTACAGAATACACCAACTCGCTCTCCACGAAAAGCACGTACAAGGAAATGGCGTTCTACATGTACCTTTTATGCAGGCCCACAGGTCCTGCGTCACTTCCGCGTGTAGGCGCTGAAGGGCCAGCCTCCAATCACACGCATTGACACTGGCTTGTGTTTCTTTCACGCGTGTTGGGAAACGCCCGTGCGTTATAGACGCGCTTACGGGCCTGGCCCTTTGGACCAATCACGCGTGTTGGGAAACACCCGTGCGTCATAGGCGCGCTTACGCGCCTGGCCCTTTGGACCAATGAAATCGGGTACGCGTGCTGACGCGCTCGCGCGGCACGTGTTTATTTTTCACGTGGGTTGGGAAACACCCGTGCGTCATAGGCGCGCTTACGCGCCTGGCCCTTTGGACCAATGAAATCGGGTACGCGTGCTGACGCGCTCGCGCGGCACGTGTTTATTTTTCACGTGGGTTGGGAAACACCCGTGCGTCATAGGCGCGCTTACGCGCCTGGCCCTTTGGACCAATGAAATCGGGTACACGTGCTGACGCGCTCGCGCGGCACGTGTTTATTTTTCACGCGTGTTGGGAAACACCCGTGCGTCATAGGCGCGCTTACACGCCTGGCCCTTTGGACCAATGAAATCGGGTACGCGTGCTGACGCGCTCGCGCGGCACGTGTTTATTTTTCACGCCGGTTGGGAAACACCCGTGCGTCATAGGCGCGCTTACGCGCCTGGCCCTTTGGACCAATGAAATCGCGTACGCGTGCTGACGTGCTTACGCGCTGAGGACCTTTCCTCGGATTCCACGCAGACGTGCATGATTTTCACGTGCCAATTCACTCCGTATCAAGCTGGCCACGCGTTCACACACGGAAGACCACGCTCCTGCCCAGAAGGCCGAGTTACTGCCCCCCAGTGCCCGAGCAGCCTCCCACGTGCCATCTGCTGCTGCCTGCCTGCCTGCCTGCCTGCCTGCTGCCACCGTGCCCTGCCATTTGGTGCCTCCACATCAGCCATCTGCAGGTGTACAGTTGCTGTGTCCACCCCTGCTGGAACTGAAGACTCCCGACTGGAAGAACACCACTCCACAGCCCAGCCCCAGGACCAAGTTGCCCACCCACTCCTGCCTCTGGGGTTGCCATGTCGGGCACTGAAACATCTGGCACCACTGGCAACCCCCAGCCAGAGAGGCAGAGGGGCCCCAGCTTCAGTGTCACCGAGGTTGGGGTCCTGGTGGAGCGAGTCCTGGGGCAGTATGATGCCCTCTTCGGAAGTAGCCGCGCCAACTATGAAGGACGGACTCGGATCTGGGACGACATCGTGAATGCCATCAACGCGGAGGGGGTGGCAGTCCGCGACAACCCACATGTCAGGAAGCGTTGGGAGGACTGCAGGTCCAGGACCCTCTCAAAGGCCCGGCGCCTCGTGGAGGGGGGCCAGGGCCACATGAGTTCGATCCAAATGAGGGTCCTGGCACGCATACACCCAGCGCTCCACTCCCAGGTCCTTGAGAGGGAGACCCGTCTGGAGTTGAGCGGTAAGTGTGCAGGCATTGCTGTGTGAGACAGTGCATGTTGCAGTGTGCTGGTTGTGTGATGCTGTATGTGTGGAATGGGCCTTGTAGGCATGTATGTGTGCAGTGTTGTCATGGCGATGCATGTGCGACCAGTAATTTGTGGATCACATGGTTGTTGTATGTGTTGCTATGCAACCTGAGGAGGCCTATGCAGATTGGACACATGTGAGCATGCAAGTGTATGTTCGTGGACATGGGTGTGGGTGAGTGATGGATGCTGATGCCAGGTACATGTATGGTGTCGAGGTCGGTGTGCTTGACCTGCATGTCTGTGACTTTTGAATGGCATGGATGCATGACACATGTCTGTGACACTGTACAGATTCACTGATGCTGCCTAATCATCCTTGTATCCACTGTGTTTGTGATGTACGAGGCCACATGGATGTGACAGAGGTGAAGTGTGTGCGTGTGATTTGCATGACCAATGATGCATGTGTGTTCCATGACATCGTACTTTAGAAGAGTGCAGTGGACATGTATGTTGATGTGCATGCCATGGACCATGGGTGTTGCGTGTGTGTATTGCCTGACCCATGTGTTGTGGAGGGACATGATAGGAGTGTACTTTACCATTGCCAGTCATCTGATATTGCTTCCTGTGTAGGGGACCATTGTACAGTGCCCTGATGCTTGTGTTCTATGTCTCCCTCTATGCAGCGGCTAGTGATGGAGAGGGCGGAGACGGCGCTGTGGAGGTAGACGGCGGGGATGCCCCCACGGCTGCGGCGGAAGGGGTGGGTGAGCCCCCACAGGGGCCAGCTACAGCGGAAGAGGGCAAGGAGCCATCCAGGTTGGTGGTTTCTACAGAGGAGGAGGCGGCCGAGACTGAGGCACACCTGAGGCCTGGTGGGGGCATCCCTGCTGGTGCAAGTGGTGCAGTCCAGGGCCAGGGGCAGGAGGCAGCACAGGTCGCCGTGGAGGTGCCTGTGCATGTCGCTGTCCCTGACCCTGTGAGTGCACCACCATGCACCAGCATGGATGCCCCGTCCCAGGCCCGTCCGCAGGTGGAGGGGGTGTCTATGTCATCTGACTCCCCTCCACCTGCGGACGAGGGAACCCATGGGAGCATGGAAAAGGTCCTGATTGGGGTCGCGTTGCGCACGGGGGTCATTCGTGATGATGTGCGTGCTTCCCGGGAGGAGCACGCACATCATCACGTAGAGCACCGTGCCGACGTGGCCCAGTTGGGATCTGCCATTGGCGCGGGTTTTCTGCAGGTGATGGCCAATGTGTCGGGCATTTCCTCCTCTGTGGAAAGTATGCGCCGGTCGTTCTCCTTGCCGTCTTCCGGCCCAGTTGACACCAGGGCCCCCTGTGGACCTGCCCCGACCAATGCAGCCGGCTCAGTGGGGATCCCATCCCTGCCACAGTCGGGAGTCGGTGGTCCAGCTGGTGTGGACACCATGGCAACTGGACCCCTGCAGGTGGAGGATGTGCCGGCATCATCAGGCAGGGCACGTGCACGACGGCGTTGGTGGATACCATCAGCCTGGATGCCGTCGTGCTGGCAAAGGCAGTGGCTGCAGAGGCAGCGGCAGCGACGTGGGAGGCGTCATGGCTCGGGGCCATCAACATCGGAGGGGCAGCCATCGGCTGGAGGGCAGGAGGACCCTGGACAGAATGTGTCTTCCGTGTGGCAGCGGTTAGGCCACGCAATAGATGCGGAGAGGCGGCGGGCAGAAGAGGGGCGGCTCGCTATGGTCAGGGCAGTGGACTCCATGCAGAGGGCCCTGAGGCGTGCCGAGTGCCTCGAGGAGATCCGCAGGGGCTTGGAGGTGGACACTGCGTCAGCCCTGCGGGCCCTCGGGGCCATTGAGGAGGAACGCCTCGGGGAGATAGAAAGGGAGTTCGATGATGCCCTGGCCCATAACATCTCCCAGTGAGCCGCAGGACTGGCCCGCCGCCTTTGTATATAGTTATGTAGATAGTAGGTTTCCTTTATTTTAATTTATTATTTGGGTTGATTGGACAATGGCCCACGTTTTTTGTATATAGTTCGCATTAGTTAGGTTTTGGGTAGGTTTCATTTTATGGTTTTTAGGGATATTGGACCCGGACAATCATCTTTGTACATAGTTTGTGGATGTTTTCGATTTTATTATTTGGACCATGGGGCAATGTGTTTGTTTTTGATTTCCATTTTGATTGACTTTGCACCCGTTCTTTTGGATTTCACCTTTCATTAGAAATTTTTTTTTTTTCCTGTTACTTTGTGTATTCATTTAGGTGTTTATTTTTTTTTCTTTCTTACATTTTAATACATTGTTCTTTTGATTCTATTGTGTGGACTTCTCTCATTGGTTTGTTGACTGTCACAATCTGGGTTTTCACAGTCATGTGTTGCCATTGTGTGAGTCTGACGGACTTGGACTCATGCGCATACTGCTCATTGGTTATGTATCATGTAATGGGTATTTGATTTTTGAATGGATGTGTACCTTGGATGTGTGTATGGACTGGGGTGACATGGGGTGGGATGTGGTTGCCCATGGGATCCTGGGATCTGTATTGTGATTTCCTATTGGTAGGGGAACATCTGTGTGGGCCTGGTGGAGGGTGCCCCACAGTGCTGGGGGGTGGGTGTGGTGGGAGGCATGAGTGGGACATAAGTGGGGGCCTGCTGGCAGGTGGCCCACAGTGCTGGGGGGTGGGGGTGGTGGGAGGCATGAGTGGGACATGGGTGGGGGCCTGGTGGAGGGTGCCCCATGACTGCTGGGGGGTGGGTGTGGTGGGAGGCATGAGTGGGACATAAGTGGGGGCCTGCTGGCAGGTGCCCCACAGTGCTGGGGGGTGGGTGTGGTGGGAGGCATGAGTGGGACATGAGTGGGGGCCTGCTGGCAGGTGCCCCACAGTGCTGGGGGGTGGGTGTGGTGGGAGGCATGAGTGGGACATAAGTGGGGGCCTGCTGGCAGGTGCCCCACAGTGCTGGGGGGTGGGTGTGGTGGGAGGCATGAGTGGGACATGAGTGGGGGCCTGCTGGCAGGTGCCCCACAGTGCTGGGGGGTGGGTGTGGTGGGAGGCATGAGTGGGACATAAGTGGGGGCCTGCTGGCAGGTGCCCCACAGTGCTGGGGGGTGGGTGTGGTGGGAGGCATGAGTGGGACATAAGTGGGGGCCTGCTGGCAGGTGCCCCACAGTGCTGGGGGGTGGGGGTGGTGGGAGGCATGAGTGGGACATGAGTGGGGGCCTGCTGGCAGGTGCCCCCTGACTGCTGTGGGGTGGGAGTCATGAGCTTGTGTGCAGGGTAATCACCTGTGGTGTGGACTGCATGCAGGGGATGTGGAGGCTGTACAGGGAAGACCTGTGAAGACCCAACGATCGGAGTAGCGTGTTCAAATATCCACGCCCCCCTGAAATGGACGTACCCTGGCTTTTCGCGTGTGAAACTTCCCGCGCACCCCTGAAATGGACGTACCCTGGAATTTCGCGTGTGAAACTTCCCTGCGCACCCCTGAAATGGACGTACCCTGGAATTTCGCGTGTGAAACTTCCCGCGCACCCCTGTAATGGACGTAGCCTGGCTTTTCGCGTGTGGGACTTCCCGCGCACCCCTGGAATTCCCGTAGCCTAGCTTTTTGCGTGTGAAACTTCCCGCGCACCCCTGTAATGGACGTAGCCTGGCTTTTCGCGTGTGGGACTTCCCGCGCACCCCTGGAATTCCCGTAGCCTAGCTTTTCGCGTGTGAAACTTCCCGCGCACCCCTGTAATGGACGTAGCCTGGCTTTTCGCGTGTGGGACTTCCCGCGCACCCCTGGAATTCCCGTAGCCTAGCTTTTCGCGTGTGAAACTTCCCGCGCACCCCTGTAATGGACGTAGCCTGGCTTTTCGCGTGTGGGACTTCCTGCGCACCCCTGGAATTCCCGTAGCCTAGCTTTTCGCGTGTGAAACTTCCCGCGCACCCCTGTAATGGACGTAGCCTGGCTTTTCGCGTGTGGGACTTCCCGCGCACCCCTGGAATTCCCGTAGCCTAGCTTTTCGCGTGTGAAACTTCCCGCGCACCCCTGTAATGGACGTAGCCTGGCTTTTTCGCGTGTGGGACTTCCCGCGCACCCCTGGAATTCCCGTAGCCTAGCTTTTCGCGTGTGAAACTTCCCGCGCACCCCTGTAATGGACGTAGCCTGGCTTTTCGCGTGTGGGACTTCCCGCGCACCCCTGGAATTCCCGTAGCCTAGCTTTTCGCGTGTGAAACTTCCCGCGCACCCCTGTAATGGACGTAGCCTGGCTTTTCGCGTGTGGGACTTCCCGCGCACCCCTGGAATTCCCGTAGCCTAGCTTTTCGCGTGTGAAACTTCCCGCGCACCCCTGTAATGGACGTAGCCTGGCTTTTCGCGTGTGGGACTTCCCGCGCACCCCTGGAATTCCCGTAGCCTAGCTTTTCGCGTGTGAAACTTCCCGCGAACCCCTGTAATGGACGTAGCCTGGCTTTTCGCGTGTGGGACTTCCCGCGCACCCCTGGAATGGACGTAGCCTGGGATTTGACGTGTGACACTTCCCGCGCACCCTTGAAAATCGCATGGGCCGCTTGCCGTGATGGTCCAGGGTTAGCGTAGCCCCTTGCGCTGGTTTGTGATTTTTATGAGATTTCCCAGCGCAAGGGGCGTTCCTGGGGGCGTAACTGGCGCTGCAGCGAGTCGCTGCGCCACTGTGCGCCACGGCTGCCTGGGGAGGCTAAAATCCATGAATACGCTGTGCGCCGGATTCGGTTTTGGCGCACGCGGCTGGCGCAGACTATCGCACGCGCACACTGTGCGCCAGCCGCGTGCGCTACTTGTGCGCTGAATTCTATGAATTACCCTGTTTATCTGGATTTCTCTTTCCATTTTAAAGCTTTAAATACGCCCAAAACACCGGCTTGTAAAATTGTTATTTATAAACATTCAGAAAAGAATCTGAACTGTATAAGAAAGCAAACCGTTTTTTGTGTCAAATTAGCAGACCTTAAAATATGCTTGTCAAAGGCCTGCGATATCTGGTCCGCGCTTTTCCTTTTAGAACCCTTTCCACTTAAATGGCCTACATAAAAAGAAAGATCAGGTAATCGACTAAACAATGCCACCAGCATGTAAGAAGGCAAATATTTTCTCAGAAGACAGCACAGTAATGTCAATGATATGAGGATTTGTCCAGGATCACTGTAAAGCCATGGTACAAGCATAACCAAATCACCTCTATGGATTAAGGGTCTGATTCACAGAAGGGTGTTATAATGGTGCAATCCCATTGAAAAACGATCTGTCAATCAGACCCTAAGACTTTATGTTCATTATTGGAGGTGGCTGCCAAGGTTTTACAACTTCCTATCTGAACAAACCAATTTCTAGACCTTCGCTATACTGATGTTATGTTAATTTTAATAGTAAAAGCTATCTGGTGCAGGCACATTGCTGATAATAGCACCTGTTGTGCTACAAAACAAAGTACATATACATGCTGATATATCAACTTCGGATGTAGGAAATACTGGGTCAGCCTTGATGGAATTTGGTATTGTAATCTTGCATATGAACACAAGTCTCTGCAATGAGTGCTTAACAAACTGAGCTATCTGCTGTACCATTGTGTCTCTCAAATGCATTGATGTGCATTATAACTTTGGCCATTGCACATGATTAATGTAATCCCCACAGAATGGTAGGAATGCTACAGGTGTTGTGCCATAGAGAACGCATAAACTATGTATACCACGAGGACACAGAAATCAATAAAGGCTGAATTGATCAGAGAAGAATGTACTTGTCAACAACAGACTAACAATAGGTTTACAACCTCAGGAGAAATATCCTTGTATGTGCTATTTAAGTTTGGTGAACAATTGGAACTGACTTCTTTACTCAGGCAGCTTTTTGTGACCCCCTTCAAGGTGGCGGCCCGGGAAAGTGCCCATTTTGTCCTCCCATAAAAATTACTATCTTCCATGTTTATGCACACACAGGGAAATTATGCCACATTCACTAGTTGGCATGATTCGGGGTCACCATACGCTGACAGGATGTGCTCTGATACTTTTTGGGTGATGTAATATGCATCCTTGCATCTGCACCTTGCACTGAATTCTTTTTAAAATAAGTATTGACAAGCAGTAGTGTATTGATTTGGCATTTACCAGGCACTACCATTATATTTCCATGTAGTACTGTTATAGTAGTGCCTGGAAAATGACTATCCCACGCCTTTATACATTCATAAACCAATGTAATTGCCTGTGCTATATATATATATATATATATATATATATATATATATATATATATATATATATATATATATATAGTAATAATAGTGTGGATGATGCAGTGGAGGGCACAGTGCTAATGAGCGTAGCATTTGCCAATAATGTGTTTGAACTAGACAGAATATCCTTTGCCTATCTTTGAATGTCATGGTTGCGATTCTAGGCACCCAAACGTCCAGCTTCTTTTGGTTACAACGTAATCACTGAATCACATAATACAACACAATAATGGATACCTTCCCTAATCGCTGCATGTGGAGCGTATATTCACAGTGGAAAGACAGCTTTTCTTTGGATGCTTGAGTATTGCTTTGATGTTTACCTGGGTAATATGTTTGCGCGCCTGTCATCGGGTGAACTTTAGTACTCTCTGATCCATTCATGAATTTGCAAAGTTTCCTCTGTGCTTGCACATACAGCTGTGGCTCAACAGAGTGGGAGAAATGCAAACTGTTCAAAATCCTCTATGAAAGAACTATGCTCACAATCCCCATAATCAAAGCCTTATCCCCCACAAAACAAATACTGGCAACACACTGGTATCACCATGGAAGTGTTGGATTCATCCCAGAGTACCTTGATGTCCCCAGAGTACACAAGCGTTGGCATTCTCTGGAAGGACTCTAACAACGGCCGAGGCTCTGTCGGTCCAATATAATCTGTGCCCAAGGTGCTGCCATGCACATTACCACTGTTGTTGGTGCCACTGCCACGTTATGTTATATTATGTTGTGTTACGGGTTGGCTTTTGATAAATGCACTGTTGTTCCTGTTGTTGATGACGGGAAACAACTCTGAGATAATCTCCCGAGGGAGGTTAGCGTCCTCAATTGATTATGAAGGGAACAGAAATCATTGAATTATTACTTCTGTCTTAAAAGGCATAAGGCACAAGGCTGCATTCTGGAAACTCTGGAAACTCGTAATGATGCTAATGGGTTGGACACGTTACAGGATATTAACATAGTTCATTCAAAACATGGGCCTCACCAGGGGTTGGATGGAGCTGTAAGAATGCTGGGGTAACGCTATTACTCCACATCACCTCTCTACCCAATCCCGAGATTTGGCAGAAGGTGGGAGATTTACCACCAGCTTTTTACTGGAGGTTAAAATCTCCCCTTTTCTGCCCATTTTCAGTGCTATTACCGCTGATGCTCTTACCACTGGCGGTTATAGCACCGAAAAGCCCCATAGAGTCCCATGGACTCAGAATAAATGGAGATTAACAGCACCACCACAACTCAGGATCCGGCGCAAATTGCGCCGGACTGAGTTGTGGTAATGCTAATAGAGTTGGTTGGTATCCCAGCACATTTACTTCTGGAATACCGTCCAACTCGTGAGCAGTTATGTCTGCTCTCCTGCATGTTCTAAAAATTAAATAAACTCCATCAGCAATTTAAACGAAAAAGCTGACCCCTCCACAGCTGTAACCTGGTCAATAAGAGTAAAAACAAATCCACGCTGGCTATTGGCTAATTCTAAAGTGTTAAAAGATGGAGGCCTTAAATCTAGTTTACATTTTAGCAACATAATTCCTATTTTCACTTCTGGCATTTCCCGACTCCCCCATCTTTTGATCAACAACATGTAGTCACTGAAACCGTGTTAACTGTTGCTCATCTGCATAGCTGCGATATTCTATGTCGAGTCAATAGACCTATGCAGAAGCCGGATTTCAGTTTTCAGTAATATTAAAGAGCTCTCTAACTATACTAATGCTACACAACAATGGTTAGAATGCAAACCCCAGGGGCAACCGAAGGGGTGGAGATACCACACTATAACAGAGAACGGCATGTATTTCATGCAATATTGCCGTACTTAACAATAAACTGAGGATCCAGCCAATGCTATATTACATGAACACATGTGACATCTTACTTTTTTATGAGACATGTGCGTGTGAGAAGATAGATATACATGGTTTGTGACATGTAAAACAGTCACTTCAAATATGAGCAAAATCACTGGTATTCACTGATTAACTTCTACGATTCAAATATGGGAGAGATAAGAACATACAATATGGGAGAGATAAGAACATACACATCAAGGAGCTGCTGGTATTTTTGAACCAGGAAGCACCAGGAAGGGGATAAACAGCAAGACTACGTGCTTCATATCATTTTGGGTGATGATGCGGAAGTTATAGAAGACTTAGCCGAAGACTTTGCTCTTGGTATTGGTCAGTCTGATTCATGAGACCCTAATGCTAACATTAATGTTGACCCTGTGGCACTTTTCGGTAGAGAATGGGCAACTTCTGGTCAATGGCCATTTTGTTTGGGATGAACCAGGTAATTCTCCTTTCAAAAATGAGAAACATAGAAGAATTACTGATTATGTCTTGGCTCCAGTATCTGATTGGTGGGTTATTAAAGGATTTTACAGTAGACATGACGTGTGAAAGTGATCATAATCTTTTGATTCACACTATGGGAATTGCTTTGGAAAAATGTGAGGACTCATTGTGAATCTGTAATTCAATCACTCCAGATGAATAATAGGAAAGGAACCATGTGCTAAACTCAGACAACTGATCACCACTGCCGAGGCCAAATACATGCAAAGTTTGCACTACATATTCCAGCTTGGAAGGGACTCAAAGGGTTTGCCGGTTCCCGCTGGTAATTCCGACGGGATACCGGCAAACTTCCCCTATCGTTACTGCGGCGTGTATTCCAGTATTACTGGGATATTCCAGGCAGTGGAAACACTGGTAAATCCCCATTCCATAGAGTCCCATAGGACTCCATGGAGGTAATTGCAGCATTTTTTTTATTTATTTCTTGAAAAGAGTACTACAGTTTAAAACACAAGGTTCAAACTTTTGTTTCAAGTGCCTTAATACATAGCCAACATCAATCATTTGGCTTTCGAGTTCCAAAAAATTGAAAAAAATACATTACATTGCACCACCAAATAGATCCATCAATTACAGTACCACCGCAATTTAGTTCAGCTTAGATGGACCCACTCCACTTCAGATTGATGCCATCTAGATCCTAAGGATCAGTTTTCAGAAGCATGTCTAGATAATTTACTGTCGCGCAGACTAATTTTATGTCACTGCCAGAGATGATCGTGGCCCATTGCAGCATTTCTTTGCTGGTGGGGGCCTGATTTACCAGCAGCTCAGGGCTGTGGTGTCAGGAATGCTCAAGAGCGGACCTGCTCCAGTGCGCAACCTCCCCAGACTCACTGCGTAAATGGGGGAAGACCTTCATGTTCATGCACACCAGGGACACAGGGCACAACGAGGTTGTGAGCCTGGCGCCTGGCATGGCACCTGCCCTGAAGATGGCGGGCTGCCAGGTGCTAAACAGGCATCACAAGGACGGTGACCCGGAAGTGCAGCAAACCACTTCTGGTCCGCCACTATTTAAGAGAATAGAAAGAACTCCACAGTGCCTTTGTAACGGCGGACTTCCGGGCAATGTGTAGAGGCACTACACAACATCCTAATAAGTAAGTTATTATAGTTTTAGATCAATTTAGGAAAACTATATGTTTTCATAGTTAGGTATAAATTGGTATACAATTTTGTTTTAGCATATTACAGAAAGAAGGGGAGGGGAGACCCAACTCAAATGATAGCGTTCCTACCCAGAGACTACTATCTGGGGAACAGAGACTGCCTTTTTCTTTCCAACAATCCTGCTTTCATCCCCTTCTCTTCACGGTCCGGTCTGCCTTGAACCAAGTTAAGACCATCTCTGTGTGTTCATTTCCAGTGCTGATTAGTGTACCCATGTTTTCCTTCACTTATTCACCCTTGCATTTCTCCCCCCAGCCTGGTGTGGAATCCTATCTACCCAACCACTCTCTGGTTCCCAAGACCTCCTCCAATATTCTGCCCCAGTGACACATTGGTAGGCAGTCCAGGTTCCGCTGATGACCAATGTGTTTCCCATCTTCGCTGCGACGTTGCACAGGACGTGCCCTTAAAGAGAAAGTTCAAGTGTTTGGGGGTTTGTATTGTGTGGGGGAGAGGGCGTGGCATTGGAGTTTGTGGGGAGTGGGTGCAGGCCAGCAGGGAACATAGTTCCACTACTTCTTTTCGTACACTTCGACCACTAACCAGTACCAAACATGCTAAGGACATCTTCAAATCCAGGTACTAGCAGGAGGTAAGTCAGTTCCCCCACCGGCAAACTTGTGTTTTGCCAGTCTGGAAAGATTGCAGGTGCTGCAATTACTGGCAATTTTACCAACAGTTTGTATGGACTGGCAAAATTGTAATGAGGCCCAAAGTCATTAGTAGAAGATTTAATTGACCTGTTGCAATCAATATGGAGTAGTCGTGTAAACAGTTCAGGTAGAAAATGACTCCATAAATGAGGGCATAACTATGCCTCTTGGTGCTAGGGACCAGAAGAGATGTGTTAAAAGCACTGCAAATATCTTCAGTGGATATGG
This sequence comes from Ambystoma mexicanum, assembly GCF_040938575.1. Taxonomy (NCBI): domain Eukaryota; kingdom Metazoa; phylum Chordata; class Amphibia; order Caudata; family Ambystomatidae; genus Ambystoma; species Ambystoma mexicanum. The sequence continues at coordinate 901,533,299 of NC_090922.1, forward strand.
AAAATGTAAGGCAGTGTGGGAGAGCTTCAAAGGGAGAAATTAGAGGGGTGATAACAACATTAAATGTAAAGGTATGGCACACATTGGAGGAAGCTGTGGGGGCCACCAGATTGCTTAAGTTTTGGAATTTGATAACACTTCATACAAAGTCTGACAAGAATGTAGTGCACATTTTATCTGAACAGGGGATGGCTCACTATAGGTCACTATATGAAGATCCGGTGGATGGCTCTTGTGTCTTCTTGCCAAACGAGACTCACATTATAAAAGTGAGGGCCATTAAGGACTTGTAAGCGTTAAGAAATAAAACAAGACATATTGGAGTCTTGGCGACGGGGCATGTGGGATGAGCTGCCGGCTAGACTCCAGGACCAGATTTTTCCAGCTGGATCTTTACAAGTATAAACCCAAATCTGGTGCCCACTGCTGGCATTAGTGCTTAACACAATATGTGACTCTGGTCTGTGTCCTTATGTTTGATAGATTGAAAAAAGTAAATATCATGTGTGGGAGGTGGATAGGATGGCTGAACGAAAACCATGTGTCATGTGGCATTCTGTTTGATTTACAGGAGGGTTGAGAACTGAATTACAGAGTTTTAGTTTGTATCTCATTTGTGCTAATTATTTATTTGCTGTAGAAGATTTGGTATAACGTACTTATAAGGACTTGTCATGTGCCTTTAATAATAATGTTAGTCAGGATAGACTCTGTTTCATGTTGTTTGAGCAGGGGTTTACTGAGACATATGATATCTATCCTAATGACCCCCTGTATTCTACCCCCACTGTATATCTGTTCTGTTGTTACCTCTGAAAAGTCTTGCGTATAATATAGAAAAATCAAAGGTGAACTTTGTGACCAGAAACAACAAGACTAGTATTCATTCTGTATGTAATCTTTGGATAATGTTTAATAGATGTTTGTAATGGCAGGCGCATATATAAAGGCTCAATAATTAGTCATAGGCGCCCATCTGCGAGAACGAACACAGCAAAAATTGCCTGTTCTTTGGGAAGGTACCCAATCGAGAGTCTGCAGCCACACTTTAGCTCACTGTACCATTCACAGATGGGAAATACCCATTTGCATATCATTCTTTGTTCCACATTTAGCCATGTTCATTCTCGCAGAGGGGCGCCTATGACTATTTTCTGATCATATATAAAGGCCTTATAATGTTGCATACCAAGCTCCCATATTCCTTTGTTTACCATGTTTACATGTATACAAATTGGGTTTCTTTCCGGCAGACATTGCTACCCAACCAGTGAAATTTATGGTGTAATCAGGTCAAGCCTAAAGCTAGTTCTCAGGATATTTTAAGGGACATTTTCAACTGTGCTTTAGATATCTTTTTATTTATTTTTCTTCTAGTGAATTGGTTTAAACATTCAATTAATACAACCCATAATCAATGTTCCCTCTAATTATTTGTCGCTATGTGCGGAACTGGTTGGCTGTTGTGCACACATTATTTTCCTTGAGCACAACTGACTAATGCGGTAAGCTAACTTTTGAGCATGCGTATTTAGTGAACTACCATCGTAGAGGAGAGTTTTGAAAGGAATTTCCTCTTCCCAGCCACTGCAATCTTACAACACTTTTTCCAAACACAAAGGCTAAAATAAAATGTCATATGTGATTATACAGAAAACTCATCAACCAGACCAAGACTTCAACATCTGCCACAGTACCTTGCAAAAATAGTTCTGTGCAGAGAAAAAGTATGTTTTATGCCACTGAAAAATCAATCATTACAAAACACAAATATTACACAAGTATTACAAAACACAAATATCTATTGTCATAACTGATGTGGCTGCCAAGAAATCCAGCCAGAATACAACATTTGCAGATTGATTAATGTTAATTAAAAGCAATGTTTCAAAAAACATGGTAATAAGAGTTGAAGTGCCAATTTAATGAAGTCATTCAAGGGCCAGGAGGACATGCTTCTAATAATTTGTGTAAGGAGGATAATTGTATCATAATAACTGCACCTCAGTATAGCATGATCAAAAATTCCTGTGCCTCTGCTTACTATCCACATTACGTTGTCCTGTGGGTAGTGACCAGCCTTATAGCTAAGAGACATATCGTTGCTTGAACCTTCAAATCTCTGCTGATATTTTTACTAATTAGTGAACAGTTGAGCAGTGGCATTTGAAGGAACTCTAATAATATGAATGCCTGATCTCAAGAGGAATTTTAAGTGGAAACAACATCTTTTAATAAGCAGAAAGTATCCCTATTGACAAAGCTAATTACTTTTTTACTCCCTGAAAAATCATTTCATTCCAATAGAGAGCACAATCTGATTAGAGCCCTGTTCGTACCCCTGACATAGGAAGTGAAATGACAGGGCACAAAATAAAATCTATAGTTTTGCCCACCCTTCCGCACCACGGCCTAGATCAAATTAAGCAAGAGTCTTACTGGGGTTTATTATGGAGCCCTGTTGAAGAAAATCACATATATATGTCTTTTAAATCAATAGCATCAGTTCATCAGCGATACAACTGATTGTGGTCCTTCTTCTGTAACTATGGATCCCGCTTCTGTAATTCTTTGTTATCAGTTAAATTAGATGCAGGGAGATGCTAGATACGATACACACAGAACACATGGTTATATTGAAAAGTCCTCAGCAGCTGAGCATTGAAAGAAAAAGAAGGTGCTGTTGTCTGGACGGGTACTAGACTGTCCTATCCTTTAGCAAACAAGCAACACATTGCTTGCAGTGTACTGTGGAAACGTCTGACCTGGTTTTTGAAATTAGCTGCTTTGTTCTTCAACCACAAGGAGCGATGACCTGTGCTCTTCCACCCATACCCTTCCCCAGCCCCTGTGCTTGCCACCAATACTAATTGATAGAGCACTGTAAAAGTGAGGGATTGTAGCAGCAAACATTCACTGGGATATTTACGGACCTACAATACTTGGCAAGCAAGGCATATTTAATGCCTCAACATTTGATGTGCATTTTAAGAATGTCATGACTCTGCATGTACACAATTCATTTGCAGTGCATACAAGATTGTTTGCAAAATACACCACCCTTATATCATTGTGTAGGGTTACACACGTGCTCAGTGAAATCGTTTTTGTATAGCGGTGAGTTACCATATAATGTGTGAATGTCTATGCCCAAAGGAACCCTGAACACTTGCAAACGATGCAGATTTTGTGAAAAGCATTCTCCTGTCTGAATATTTAACCTCTTGTGTGTGTATTTTGCTTTTAGGGATTTTAGGTGTATATGGTCACCCTTGCATAGTAGCGTAATGCAAATGAGCAGAAAAACAAGACTAGTTGCTTATTTGAACAAAACTAACATTTCAGGTATGCTGTGGCTTGTGCCTTATTAAATCTTTTTGAATATTTGAGAATTGATTGTGTGCGCTGCCAGAATGAAGCTGGGCATTCGCACATGTGTACAGCTTAGAGGGAACATTGCCCATAATATACATTACTTCAATCCTTAAATCGCAATATATTGACTAGCTCACTAAACTAGACAATCTGTGCTTTCCACAGAAAAATAACATGATTGTGCTTTATACAGAGAATGTTAAAAGCCATGGTCTGGGCATCCTAATGTAATTACCTGGGAAGGATTCCTGCCAATGGGAAGAGGATTATGAAGGTCTCTTGTTTGAGATACCATGGAGATAGGAGAGAGATGCTATGTATGAACAGACGTTCAATACTGACATAAAGTGCTATGGCTCACATAACAGAGTAACTGAATATTTTTCATGTGTTCAATTGAAATCACATTGTGATGCTTTAACCTATTTTAGATTACACAGACTTCCTCTACTGTTATGGTAGTGAAGGTGGGCTGGATGCGAGCCTCCAGAGATGCCAAAAGAGAATCCTTAATGCACTGTTTATTTATTTTTATTTTGATATAGCTGAATAAATCAACTTTTCAAAAATAAAGAAAAATTCAAAACCGATACTTCACATTTCATTTACATCTCAATAAACGAGCAATTAGAAAGAAGGTAAAAAAGAAAAAGAAATCATTAATTAAAAGATGAAAAGACATTTGATAGATAAAATTAAAAGGAAAAATAAAACTGTACAGATCTTAATTCCTAACTGTACATTTTGCTTTAAACAATTTACAAGTTGAGTTCAAAAAAGTAATTACATCTTGATTTCCGTAGGCAAAATTGCATCAAGAAATTGTATTAGCGCTTTTATCATAGAAAATTTCATGTTAGCAAATAATAATTTCCAAATCTGTTTTTCATCTTGTGCACTGTTCAAATTCAGCATATTGGTGAAAAATGGGCTCGTTGGACATGTAATTTAACAAAAGATACGATCAAATGCTGTATAGTCTCCTTTTCTGTGGGAAAATGTGCGCTTGCCCAGCTTCATTCTGGCAGCGCACACATTCAATTCTCACATATTCAAAAAGATTTAATAAGGCACACAATACTGGCAACAGTTCAAATTAGCTGGTGAGATTTTACGCCTAGTGAGCACTTCCCTGGTTAACCATAGATTCAATCTGAAGCGTAAAAATGTATTCCGTATGATTGCTGAAGGACATTTCAACAAGTAACCTGCATCTTGACCCAGCGGTTTGTTGCCAAAATTGCTGCTGTTAAAATCTTTCAATTTTAGACAAGCTTCACGATTTGATATCCAGGCCCAGCGATAGAACTTTATCTTAGCACGCACAGGATTTTCAATTAGGAGGGTAACCGTTATATCAGCCTCAACTAAGGTGTTCGTTACCTGATTACGCCATGTAAGAGGAAAGGCATGGTTTGAAGAAGACAGATAATGGGCAACCGTGCTAAGGATGTTGTTATTTTCCAGACCTAGCAGAAATTTTGCGAAAAAGGAACACATCCGCCACTTAACTCTGCAAGCCATCGAATTCAAGCCTAACTCGAATCGCAGGATTGGCATAGGTGAGCAATTTGGCAGGTGTAATACCCTTTTCCAAAAGCAGGCCTCCAGTTTGTTCCATATTTTATCAATAAGGTAAAGTTTAGATTCAGCAGCTTAGGCCAATATGGGGATAACCTTTTGCCCATAAAAAAGAAGAAGATGTTTCAAGGTAAATTTCCCATATTTGTAGAACAAAATTCTGGCTTGTGAAATCAAATTTGAGAGTTTAAACTGAAGGTTAGCCAGATATAGATTGTCAGTGACTGAGTTCTGTATCATAAGCCCCAAATATTTATATTCTGAAACTGGTTTCAGAGGTTCATTTCAGATTGATCAAATGCAATTAATGGGTTTGTTTTTACCTTGGTTTTTGCAGATAGAAATCTGAATGAGATTTATCAAGATTCACAATCAGATGGTTGTCTTCAACATAAGTGGATAGAGCAGATAACAGATTTTGCAGTCCCCTAGGGGTCTGCGATATTAAGACTAAATCATCAGCATAGAGTAACCACGCTATACGTTGCCCCCCCAGCTCCAGAGAATCAGAGACAACTTGGAGAAATGATTTGCCCATGTCCAAAATAAATAAATTAAACAAAATAGAAGCCAAAATACAGCCTTGTTTAAGGTCCACGTGAGTGCTGAAAGATGAGGACAAGAGACCCTCCAAAGATAATCTCACACGCATGGTAGTCTCCGTGTGCAACTGGATTATCAAAGCTAACAATGATACCGGACAACCTAAAAGTTTTAGTTTTTGAAACAAGAGTTCACGGTTTATTGAATCAAATGCCGTCTGGAAATCAATGAAAGCAAAGTACAAAGATTGTTTCTGGAATGCATACTGAGCTTTGAGCATATTAATAGTTATGATGTTAGGTAGGGTACCAAGCCCACTAATAAACCCGGATTGAAAGGGATCTCTCTTAAGGTGATTTTTAGACCAGTTGTTCAGAGCTCTTAAAAGTAGATGGCAAAAGATCTTCCCAGGCACGTCTAACAAGGATATTGGTCTATAAATAGCCGGGTTGGACCGGTCTCCTTTCTTGTAGATTGGAATAGTAATGGACTGTTTCCAGGACATCGGTATTTTTTGTGATGATAGTGTGTTCGTAAACATAGAGTATAATATATCAGCCCAAATCAACGGAAATTGTTTCATTTGCGTATTTGACAAACCATCCGGCCCAGGAGCCCTTGAACGACTAGCTTTGTTGATGAAGTATAATATATCATCCTTATCGAACCTTAGATGGAAAATAGGCTGGCGCAGGGGCTTATGAATTCTCGTATCCTCAGAGGGTGCCGCATAAAGATTAGAATAATACTGTACCCATTTCTCTTCATTCACATCATTTGTCTGGATAGCAACCTGATGTCCTGCAGTCGCTCGATTGATTATTCTCCATGATTCCACCACATTTTTGCTAGCCAATAATTTTAACATATTGCTGCCATCATTTTGATATAATTTGGCCTGCATACCTCTTAACCAATTCCTGTACCTGGTTTTGATGTAAGTCAGGGCCATCGCTCGTTTATCACAAGGGAGCTTATAGGCCTCCCTCCTTTCTGCTTGAACCAATGATTTCTTAATTTTAATTTTATGGTCAAACACATGAAAATGAGGTGTGTGTTTTTGTTTATGGGCACTAGAGGCTGGCTGAAACAACTGCATTAGTTTGTGATAAATTACTACTAAACCTTGCTTTGAGTATTTTGACACTTTAGCTGAGCGTCATAGCAGGACCTGAACGCTTCCACAGATGATTCCGTCCAAATTAACCTATTCCTAGCTGTATTTGCTATAATGGAACCTTTAAGATATTGAAGTTTCTCTTGAGTCTTGTTGAATTTAGAAGTCCAGGTCACGTTAAGCATGTTATGATCGCTCGCTTCCGTGTCTATAACTTGAAAGGATTTTACTTTGTTCAACATGTTTATATTAAAATAAATGTAGTCAATGATTCACTTGCTGAAGGTGCGATGCCATGTTGCTCTAGCAGGGATATCCATGACAGTCAAGCCCTTTAGCATGAACAGATTTCTGGACTCCACAAAGCTTGTCCATTTAACAAGGCGACTCATTTCAGATTTCTTTTTTGGTCCCAAACAGTGGAGGTTCAAATCTCCAGCTATGATAATAGTGTCCAGATTGCCATCTAAGGTTATGGGGTCCAAAGCCTTGTTCATTGCATCCAAAAACCTGTCATCTGTAATGCTCATCGGGTTCCAATAGACGTTGTTAAGTGCACAATGCATATTGTGTCCAATAAGTCTGGACATTTGTATAAAGGCATTTGGGGAAAATCATGGCTTAACTTTTAGAGCTGAACTCTGCTTAATGGCCGTTAACAGACCAGAAGTAGGTCGCCCAGAATTTCCCTTAACAGCTTGAGTGAGGAGGCTGTCATAATTATTCCACGATGGGGCATACGTGAGCCAAGATTCTTGTATTAGTATTACATCATGGTCTGATAATGTGATGGCTTGGTTGTTCATTAGATGCCTGTGCCCTCTAGAGTTGCAGCTGATCAAGGAGAAAGCAGTTTCATGAGTATCCAGATGCTAACACTGTGTGTCTTTTTGATAACAGTTGCAATTGAGAGGGCAGTTACTTTGCTTTTTATTCAATTGATGATGTATGGTTTGCTTTGATATTTCAGTTGGAGTGCACTCGGGGGAGCCCGTAACTGCTGAGATTATAAATCCAAAGTCAAAGAGCTGGGACTTTACTGCCCAGATAGCATTGACTACAACCCTTGAATTTATCCATAAATTCACTGAAGACCATTTTAACCGGTCAGTAAACTCCACTTGCTCGATATCAATAGTACCAATATCTTCGAGCTCTGGAAGTTCACTGAATATAGATAGAACAGAAGCTCGATTCAGATGGTACTTAGGCGCCGGGACTGGTCGACATCTAAGAGATAACGAGTGAACAGCAGGCCGTTTGATACAAGGAACTGAATTTCTTTGGTTTAGCAAATTACGAGAATCAGGCTGGATTGTATTCATCACTGACTTCATTCTGGTCTCACTTCCATTTGTAGTGATGTGAGCATCGAGAATTTTGAATAATGTGGATTTAATCAGTTCTTCACTGTTAGGGGAAGGAGAAATCTTATGTTGTAACTCATTGCTCTTGTTTCGATGTTGCGTCTGTAACATGTATAGAGATGAATGAGGACCATCTGTTGGTTGGGGACAAGCTAATTGTGCTCTCTGCTCCAATAAAAGGCCAGACTCTCCTGTGCTAGCATTTCTGTTGGCACAGAGAGTTTTTGGAATGGAAACTGTGGACTCACATGTGGGCAAGCTCAGCTTCTTAGGTGCTGGTTTGGAGGCCACATATTCGTCCACAGCCTGTCTCATTTCTCTGCGTCGATCAGACAGATTCTGCTCTTCGAGAAATGACTTAGGTTGAGAACACTGTGCTTCATCTAATTGTTTCACACTTGAAGCACTATCAGCTGCTATGGCTACACTTACCAAGGCATTCAGAGGGCTATTCGACTGCACAGATTTACTCTTTTCTGTTGAAGCCTTGGCTTTCTTTGCCTGAAATTGCAGCAGATATGTTTTCGCTATGGCCTTGGAAGCCATTTTGGTGGTTGTTGAAGGTAGGGAGAGATTTTTAACAAATGATTTGATTTGGGATGTTCGCTTGGCCACAGACTTTACATTTTTTGATTTCTTAAATAAGTCACCCTTTATAATCCCTGATTTTACAGGCAAATCAAATACATTTGTGCTTGTGCCATCAAAAAGGGCATAGTTTGTTTTTTTTTTAGAATCAACCACAGGTTCATTTGCAATGGCAGCCAGCTCGATGATGGGATTCGATATGTGTGGGATATTATGAAAAGTCTGTGAAGGCACACCTGTCTGCGTGTAGGTTTGGGAGCCTACTGACATTTTCACAGTGGGCAAGATGTTTATACCACCTAAGGTCTCAAGTTTGGTTGTGATAGCAAGGTGCCCAGACAAGATCTGATTCAGTTGCTGAGAGTGGATCCGCCTTAGAGGCTAATGCTTCAAACAATTTAGCAAGAGAAAGAATAGCTGTATACATTGAAGATAATGCAATTTCAGTTAGGCCATTTTGTTTTTCAACCGATTCAACTGAGGAGTAATGATTAACCGCAATTTTCCTTGGGGTAGGAGCAATGAATGATAATTTCTCCACTGAGTTTGTATCACTAATATTTGTAAATAGAATCAGTGATTTAGATACATTTTCAGATAAAGTGTGAGCAGAGAAACATGATGCATTCATATCTAGATCAATTACAGCCATATCACCAGAGATAGTTGTTTTAGGTGACTTAAAATTTGAAATATCTTTATCAGACGTAACAGAAAGAACATGAACTTTAACAGGCATAGCAACAGAACCAGTTAACACATTTTTCAACAGAATGCTGTCTGTTAAAGATACGTCTTTTGCAAAAGTTACCGTAGGGACAACCGCTGACACAAGATTAGTTTGCCCTTCGGGTGTCTTTGCATCCAGAGTGTCATGTGTGCCACACTGTCCATGTGTAGAACCATTTTGAAGACAACTATCTGAGGCGGATGGCTTTTCCAAGAGTTGAGTAGCCTCAACCGAAAGGTTTGTCCGGTCCACATCCTTATGGTCCAGCTGACATGCATCGCGACAGAAAGGACGAATGTCCATGCCCAATAGAATTTCAGCTTTGGATCTCAGTTTGGGTTTAGTTACACCCGTACGAGGTGTGGAACTTAATCGGGATTTCTTAGTTGGACATTGGGGCGAATTGAATAAAGAACCATCAGTATTAGTACAATGAATTGCTGTAACTACAGGCATGCCCGTTTTCAAAGTGATAATGCCTCTTTTCATTGCGGTCGTGCAGTAACTCCGATCACAATACACAGAACCCTAAGAAAAGAGGTTAAATCAGTAAGGACCACGGCTTAACCACGAACCGTGACAGGCGCGGCAAAGCGGCTAAGCAGGACTTTCTGGGGCTTCCACGGTTGCGCGCTTTGTGCGCGCGCAACCTCGATTATATAGCCCCGCCTCCAAAATTGCGTGAGCAAAGCCTAAACAATTAAAGAGAAGATGTTTAGAGTCTGTATAACTCAAAATAAAGGTTATTTAAAATCCTTCTGCAGTAGTCGTTCACCTTGTGGGTATTGAAGTGCTTGAATCCGATGGAAAAGCAGGAAACAGCAACAACAGGTCCACAAATCCACTGTGAATCGAAGAGCGACTTTGGGCTAAGCGGGACTTTCTGGGGCTTCCATGGGTGCGTGCGCGCGATGCGCGCTCAACCTCGATTATATAGCCCCGCCTCCAAAATTGCGTGAGCAAAGCCTTGTGGGTATTGAAGTGCTTGAATCCGATGGAAAAGCAGGAAACAGCAACAAAAGGTCCACAAATCCACAGTGAATTGAAGAGCGACTCCGGGCTAAGCGGGACTTTCCGGGGCTTCCACAGGTGCACTTTGTTTATATAGAAGGTCAAGGCATTGTTTTTTTGGGCACATTTTATTAGAAAAGGATTTTAAACAGTGTAGACCAGTGATGTACTATGTATTGCCATGAACAAATGTACACATCTGTTTTACCACAGCAAATATGATAAGAACAGCATTATCTACTCAGGCTGAGATTTTAACATAGTGTGTTGTAAAAGGGATTTAAATAGGCCTGGATAGTTTGTTTCAAATGTAAGGTTGGTATTTTAATTAATTGCTTTTATGGAGCTTGTCTCCAAAATAAAGGCGTTATGCTATATGCTGAAATGTAGTACTTCGGCTGTGAGGTTATGAACAATCAATAGGTGGAGTGATGCGGTTCCCCTACATGGCCAAAACCAGAACTAAAACAATATCTATCCCTTACCCAAAGGACAGAATAATGCTGTCGCACCTGTGGCATGAATTGCCTGCAAGCAGCGCAAGTGAAGCGAGGTGCCTAGTGAGAGGTCAACGTACTAACTTTGAGACTTAGAGAAGGGCTGAACTCCCACAAATCCCCCTGTCACATTTTCCCAGCCAAGGCACAGAACATTGCCCAGGTAAATACCGTTTAATTATTATATATGTCATGTATATTTACATATATATTTGCCGGTTCTTTCTCCATTGCAAAATATAAAACTAACGTATAATATTCACAGTTCTCAAATTCCCTGTGGCCATACACGAGGCATCTTGCCTTTCCATCTTGATTTTGCTTGGAATTATGGGACTTGTAGTTGTCCTACAGATCAAATGTGAAGAAAAAAAAAAGACTACGCGTCCTAGGATCCAGAAGGGGGGAATAGGACTGAATGGCCATCACACGCATAGCCATGGGCAACTTCACAGATATGCGTTCACTTGTACTCATGCATAATACATTTTTACCAAACCACAACCTAGTGTGTGTGCATTGAGCAGAAGGAGAGTAACATTTTGCCAGTGTTATCTCTTTCCCATGTGCTTTGGTCAAACCAAATTAAGAAAGGTTTTTGGGGAAGATCTACGCTTCAGCCACAGGCTACTAAATTATTTACCCACTTGGGACAGATTGCAGAAACGTTGCACAGATGCAAGTGCACATTTGCAATGGTGTTAGTGCAAGGACAAAGTTTGCCCTACTGCAAGAAACATTAGGCACAAAGACAAGGACAAGGAACAAGGGCAAAGTTTCCTCTTGGGCAATAAATTATTCCTTTAATAAATGTTTTCACCAGGGCAATATATGACCTAGTGTTAATACTGAATGGTATTACCACTTGGACAAACTTTGCTATGGTGCAGACATGCATTGAAAATATATGTTTTTGACCTAGTGCTAATGCCATACAAATTCTCACTTGCCATGGTGGAAAGGTTTTCTAACATGGCCTCAATGTTTTTTGCACCCGGGTAAACTTTGCCCTAGCGCTAATGCTATGCTTTTAATACCGTTATATTAGTTGCTCTAACAAATCAGGCGCTGGTTTCCGATTGTGATGTAGAAAGACTTGGATTGCCTGGGCATAGAATGATGCTCTAATGATTTGGTTACATGTGTTGCCGTTCAGGCGCGCATTAAATGGTTGGGTGGTAAAGAACATGTGACTGTGGGACTGGCGCTGAGGAGGACCTGCTATACTTCCTGTTGGTCTGCCCCAAATTCACTGATCTTAGAAGGATATGGCTTAAGAAACATTTTTTTAAAAAAATACAGTCAGATCCTATATGGACACAATGTTTTATTTATGAATCATAATTATGTCAATTTTATTAATGCAGCATTTAGAAGATGCAGCAGGTCTTTTTAACAAATCAATCATTTGTTTTAAAACATTTTTGGGTGTTCAAGAAACAGTCAGTTAATTTGTATATAAGATGCGCAAAGTTTTCTTGCAAACAGTTTTAAATACATTTTGACTGTTGTTATGGGAAATTGACTGTACAGGAGGATAATGTAGGAAAAGATATGGAAATGGATGAGGTCAACATTCTTCTCCTCCTTCTCCTGCTCCTGCTCCTGCTCCTCCTCATCTTCTTCCTCCTCATCCCAGGCATTCTCATCCTGTTCATTAATGAACCGAGCCTCCTTGTTACCTGTCCTCTTTGCAATGGGTCTCATAACATGGGATTCAGTGACTCCCTTTGTTAGATGAGGTTTCAGAGCTGGAAACTTGCAACAATGAAACACTATATGGACATGAGTTGGCTGGGCCAGGCACACCAATTCCCACTGTTTGTTTGGTCTCTTAATAATATGCACTTTGATGCTAAGATCTCAAATGAGATCTCTGCACCGACAGGCCCAATAATACAGTGTGACATTCTGAAAATAAAACACCTAGGGGGTAATTTTATTTATTTATTTAATATGTATAATTAGCCGGTAGCTCGCAAGCCTCAGGCGCAGATACAAGGACACAAAAACAGACAAACAGTGACTAGACAAGGAAGACGGGACGACCATATAAATCTAGTCTGAGCTAGGCATAGGCTGGGGATGTCATTTATTTGAAAATGTGGGTTTTCACCAGTTTGCGGAAACGGATGTAGTTGGTTTCCAGTCTTAAGTGGTCTGGAAGATTGCTCCAAAGACTGGCTGCGAGGGTCGGAAAGGATCTGCCTAGGCCGCTTTTAAGTTTGTGTGGGGCCGCTGAGATTTTATCAAGTTGGGACGATCTCAATGTTCTACTTGGAACATATGGTTTAATCCTGGTTTTAAGGTAAGCCGGAGCTTTTCTGTAGATACATCTGTGGGCGATTGTTAAGGTCTTGAAATGTACTCTATCTTCGATTTTCAGCCAATGAAGCTCCCTTCTGGAGTTGCTGATGTGCTCTGATCTAGTTTTGTGCTTGACAATTCTTACCGCATTGTTCTGGACAACTTGGTAGCTTTGCAGACACTGCTTAGAGGCACCCAGGACTAAAGCATTGCCATAGTCAAGGCACGACATGATAGTAGCTCTTGCTATAGTCGCGCAGTTGTCCTCTGATATGAAGGGTATGGTCGCTTTTATTAGTCTGAGGTGGTAAGCACAGTTTTTTTTTATATACTGTACTTGGGCATCCGCCCCAAGAGATGCTCCTAGCATCATACCAAGGGTTTTAACCTTACCCCGGACCGGTATAGGTGTATCTTTAATCTGGAAGGACGTGTAGGAGGAAGATAGTTTTGCTCGGGCTGAAGATGAGCCGAATATCATGACTCTGTTTTTTTCCCATTGAGGCACATCCAATTGGAGTCCATCCATTGCTCCATGTTGTTGTAGATCATGGTAAATTGCTCACTATCTTTCTGATAGTTGCCACTTAATTCAAACACCAGCTGTGTGTCGTCAGCATAGTTTGTAAAATAGGTGTTGATATGATCGAGGACAAGGCATAGCTACATCAGATAGAGGTTGAATAACAGTGGTGACATGCTAGCCCCTTGGGGGACTCCACAGAGGATTTCCTTTTCCAAAGAGAACTTGTCCCCCAGTGCACCCTAGATATCCTATGTTTTAGGAAAGACATTATCCAGCCGATGGCTTAATCAGAGCAGTTGGTGGTCTTTTTTAGTGCCTTCTGGAGTAGGTTATGGTCGAGGAGGTGAAACGCGGCGCTGAGGTCAAGGAGAATGGAATCAAGTGCAGATGTGGCGCCAAAACCCATTTTCACGCACTGCGTATTTATGGATTTCTCCATCCATATCCAGCCGTGGCACAGCGTGGTGCAGTGACCCTGTAGCAGAGCCAGTTACGCCCCCAACCCCTCCCCTTGCACCAAAAACAGCTGCACAAATCCCCTATATGGGGCAAAGGCCAGTGGGCCAGCAGACAGCCGCCCAACAACTAAATTGCATTAAAAACACTGTTCACCCCGTTCACGGCAGCAACTCCTCACGCACCCCTCGGAATATGCATAGCCTGCTCGTGCCAGCCAATTGTGTGTAAAACTCCTTGAGCACCCCTAGGAATATGCAAACCCTGCTCGTGCCAGCCCAATCGCATGTAAACCTTCTCGCACACCCCTCGGAATACGCGTACCCCACTCGCGCTAGCCCAATCGCGTGAAAATCTCCTTGTGCACCCCCTGCAATACATGTACCCACCTGCGCCAGGCAAATAGCATGGAAAAAGTCCCCCCTGTGGTGTGGGCTGCCTGCGGGGCATGGTCAGGGTGGATGGGCTGCCTGTGGGGCATGCCCAGGGGTGATGGGCTGCCTGCGAGGCATTGTCAGGGGTTGCAGGGGTCCCCACCTGTGGTGGGGGCTGCCTGCGGGGCATGGTCAGGGTGGATTGGCTGCCAGCGGGGCAGGCCCAGGGGTGATGGGTTGCCTGCGGGACATGGTCAGGGGTTGCAGGGGTCCCCCCTGTGGTGCGGACTGCCTGCGGGGCATGGTCAGGGTGGATAGGCTGCCTGCAGGGCATAGTCAGGGTGGATAGGATGCCTGTGGGGCATGCCCAGGGGTGATGGGCTGCCTGAGGGGCATGGTCAAGGGTGTAGGGTGGCACCCTGTGGTGCGGACTGCCTGCAGGAGGTGCATGTGGCTCCTCACCACACTAGTGCGTGAATCTGGGGGCACACAAGTGAGCTTTATATGCGATTTTAATGGTGCGAGCAGGGTACGTGTATTCTGGGGTACGTGAGTGAGCTTTACACGCAAGTTTGCTGGAGCGAGCTGGGTACGTTGATTCCGGGGTACGCGAGTGAGCTTTACATGCGATTTTGCTGGCACGAGCGGGGTATGTGGATTCTGGGGTACGCAGGTGTGCTTTACACGCGATTTCACTGGTGCGAGCAGGATTCATGTATTCAGGGGTACGCGAGTGTGCTTTACATGCAAATTGGCAGTGGGGACCCTCCCGGGTGTGAACCGTCCCCCCTCTCCATGCCCCACAGGCAGCCCACACCACAGGAGACCACCCTAAACCCCTGGGCATGCCCTGCAGCCAGCCCATCACCCCTGGTCATGCCCCGCAGGCAGCCCATCCACCCTGACCATGCCCAGCAGGCAGCCCACACCACAGGGGGACCCCTGCAACCCCTGATCATGCCCTGCAAGCAGCCCACATGGCACCATACACTTGTGAGCCCCAACACATGTCCCCCCCACCAGTGACGTGCACCTGCCAGCAGGACCCAACTCATGTCCCCCCCACCAGTGAGGGGCACCCACCAGCAGGCCCCCGACTCATGCCCCCCCACCCCACCCCCATTGATGGCAATCTGCCAGCAGGCCCCTACACATGTCCCCCCACCACACCCCCATTGATGGCAACCTGCCAGCAGGCCCCGACTCATGTCCCCCCCACCAGTGACGGGCACCTGCCAGAAGGCCCCGACACATGTCCCCCCACCCCACCCCCATTGACGGCAACCTGCCACCGGCCCCGACACATGTCCCCCCACCCCACCCCCATTGACGGCAACCTGCCAGCAGGCCCCGACACATGTCCCCCCATCCCACCCCCATTGACAGCAACCTGCCAGCAGGCCCCGACTCATGTCCCCCCAAACACCACGTCATAACAATACAGATCCCTGGCCCTTAGGCTGACCCAAATCCCATCCCCCGACACACCAGTACAAACACGCAACCATCCACGGCACCCACTTCCTAGTAAATTATCCATGCAATGAGAGTGTGAAAAGAAGCAGCATGCCCATGAATAAATGTCCTACAGAGCCACACAGTGGCAACACATGTCTGAGCCAATGCTCATAGGGACATGCACGAAACCAATGAGAGAAGACCACACAAATAATATAGATCCAATAAATGTATTAAATGTAACATGTAAACTCAAAATCAAAAGCACACATGAAAATGGAAATTATTCAGAGTCAGTATGATAAAAAAAATCAAATCCAAGAAAAAAGTGAGATCCATGAAAAGACAAATGAAAAGTGGTCCATCGCCAATGTCCAAGAAACAAAATCCAAAGGTCAAAATAAAAATAAACCATGGCTCCAAAAAAAGAAATGTCTGCAACTATTGACAAAGAAAGTCAGAAGGGTCCATGATCCGCAGAAGAAAGAAAACCTATACAAAAACCAATAAAAAACATAACTATGTACAAAAAGGTGGAGCAAAGTCCAGGCACTCCAAATAATAAAAAAATAAAAGGAAACCTATGTCTAAAGAGCTATTTACAAAGGTGGCGGCCCAGTCCCATGGTTCAATTGGTGATGTTCTGGGCCAGGGCATCATCAACCTCCATGTCGATCATACGGAGGTGGGCCTGTTACCCGGCCTTGAGGTCTCGCAGGGATGCAGCCATGGTATCCAAAAACTTCCTGCGAGTTTCCTTGAGGCACTCAGCCCGCCTCAAAGCCTGGTTCATGAAGTTCTCCGCCAGGGCTGTTCTGAGCCTTGCCCTCTCTGCCCGCCTCCGCTCTGCATCTATCTGCTGGCCCAACCGCTGCCACACGGAAGACACTCCCAGTCCTGGGTCCTCCTGCCCTTTGGCTGATGCCTGCCCCCAGATATTGTTGGCCCGAGCCATGATTCTTCCCATGCTGAGCCTGCTGCTGCCTCCAATGCAACTGCTTCTGCCAATACGACGGCCTCCGGGATGATGGAATCCCATGGCGCCGTTGTGCACATGCCCTGCTTGTTGATGTCTGCACGTCCTTCATTTGCTGGGGTCCAGTTGGTGGGGTGGCCCCCCGTGATGGACCACTGACTCCCGAATGTTGCAGGGATGTGTTCACTACCAGCCTGGCCGCTGGCTCAGGGGCAGTTCCACAGGGGACCCAGGTGATCCGTGAGCGGGAAGATGGCACGGAGGATGACTGGTGCGTAGGGGGTTCAGTTGAGGAGGGGGTCGCAAGAGCCTCCAGCACACGGAAGAACCCAGTGTCGATGACCTGTCCCAGTAGGTCGACGCGCCCAAACAGGTATTCGAAATGATGTGCATTGTCCTGACGAGAACCGTGCATGTCATCCCGAATACCACATGCATGCAACGCCAACCGAGCTAGGACAGGCTCAACCCGGTCACAGATTGCCATGTCTGCAGGGAGAGGAAGGCCAGTTGTTGTTCACGTATCCCCTTCCTGAAAACCTGTCTGGACGAAGCCATCCCTGATGGTGCCGTATGATGCAGTCACAGGATCGGGGACAGGATTACACACAGGCACCTCTGCGACGGCCTGTGCTGCCTCCTGTCCCTGTCCCTGGACTGCATCACTATCACCAGTGGAATCCCCCCATCCAGGCTCCAATCGTGGGGCTGTCACGGCCTCTTCTTCAACCAACCTCCCACCAACCTGGATGACTCTGTGCCGTCTTCCTTCATAGGCCCCTGTCGGGGCTCAGCTGCCCCTTCTGCTGCTGAGGAGTCCAACTCTAACCTCCGCCTCTTGGACCTTCCCTCGACAGCTACAGCCATGGATGCAGCACCAGTCTCCTCACTCCCAGAAGATATGATTACCTGGGAGGGGAGCTGGGCCTTGCGTCTCCGGCTGGCGGTGGCATCCCTGCCGCTGTGCTCCACAGCACCGTCTCCGCCCAATTCATCAGTCGACGCTGCAGACATGGAGAGATAGAACACAGGCATCAGGGCACTGTACAATGGTCTGATACACACATGACAGTTGCACATGAGTGGCAGTGGCAGACATCACAGATGGCATCACACTCCCCAACACTCATATCATTTGAACACACACACATGAACAAATAAACTGGTATTGTGCAATAGGCATCAGTATCCATACACACGTAACTGCATGAACATCCAAAGGTTGGCATGACGTCACAAGCAACATGGGGAGTGAAAATCACATGCACACACGCCACCAGACAGACATGCATCTCCACCACCTGTCACAGTGCAATCATCAGCAACTATGTCACATCTGCCAATCAGGTACCCAGCTGTCTGGGACACATGCATCCATGGCATCTCACAGTCACACACATGCCAAACAGACACACACACATGTACACTGTACACGTACATGAAGGTGGGACCAGCATCCATGTGTCACACCCCAACCATGGCATAGTACATACACAGAAATGCAAACATGTGTGCATCTCCACATGCAGTTGGGCATCATGCATTGCAACACATACACCATTGATGTGCATCACACATGACTGGACTCACATGCAGCACGGACATGTCCCTGCACACACACATCCATACATGGTCCATGTCAGACATCTGTCCAAGCTGCACACCCCTGCCACACCTCAACATGCATTGTGTGGAATGGGACAGCCCAGACACTCACTGCTTGTCTCCAGATGAGTCTGCCTCTCTAGGACCTGGTGGTGAATCACTGGGTTGCTGCATTCCAGGACCCTGATGTGGTCGATGGTAAATTGGACCTGACACCCCCCTGCATCCACTGCATGCAAGAGGCA
Source organism: Ambystoma mexicanum (assembly GCF_040938575.1). Taxonomy (NCBI): domain Eukaryota; kingdom Metazoa; phylum Chordata; class Amphibia; order Caudata; family Ambystomatidae; genus Ambystoma; species Ambystoma mexicanum. Next base: position 901,552,055 of record NC_090922.1, read on the forward strand.
CCGGGCCTTAATGAGGGTCCTGGACCTGAAGTCCTCCCAGCGCTTCTGGATGTGTTCCAAGTCGCGGGTTGCCACCCCCTCCGCATTGATGGCAACCACGATGTCCAACCAGGTCCTCTTCCATCTATCCTTGTGGCGCACGGTCTTCTGAAGAGGGCATCATAATACCCAAGGACTTGCTCCACCAGGATGCCAACTTTTGTGGCTGAGAAGCTGACAGGCCTCTGCCTCTCTGGCTGGGGGTTGCCATTGGTCTCAGATGGTGTTTGCCCCGACATGGCAACCCCCGAGGCAGGTGTGGGTGGGTAACTGGGTCCTGGGGCTGGGCTGTGGAGTGATGGAACAGCAGTCGGAAGTCTTCTGTTCCAGCAGGGGTGGTCGCAGCAACTGGACCCCTGCAGATGGCTGATGTGCAGGCCCCAAATAGCAGGGCACATGGGCAGCAGGCAGGCAGGCAGCAGCAGATGGCTTGTGGGAGGCTGCTCGGGGATCTGGGGGGCAGGAAAATGGCCTTCTGGGCAGGAGTGTGGTCTTCCATGTGTTGTCGCATGGCCAGCTTGATGCAGAGTGAATCCGCACGTGAAAATCAGCATGTTTGCGTGAAAATTGAGGAAAGGCCCTTAGCGCGTAAGCACGTAAGTGATATGGCACGCGTAGGTTTTGCTATGTGCAAGGGTTAAAGGTCTGCGTAGGGCGCCATGTTCTTGTACGTGCTTTTTGTGGAGAGCGAGCGTGTAATTCTTGTACTTCTTGTGGGTTGACACACGATAACTTCACCACGGTTGCAGTGCATACTCCTTGTATACTGCAGCAGAGCTCAATTCTTCTTTTGGCGTGCGTGTTGCCAATGCGCAAACGCGTGTTTTTTCTTGTTCATTTTCCAGGCAGACAGTGAGTCGCGCATGTATTTTTCCACTGTGGTTGCCCTTGTGTGTCGCGTACCCATTCAGAGGTCATTGTAGCCTGCATGTACCACGCATATTGCATTTTTTGTGTTTCCGTATGCCACAGCATACTTGCAGGTCCTTCATTCCATGCACGTGGGCTACCGAAGGGTCGCGTGCATGTTTGTTTTTGTTTTTGGGGTGCTTGAGCATTACGTGACCCATCATTTTTCCTCAAGGGTCACAGACAGCCTTGCAAGAGCACAGGGGTACCTATTCCATCTAGTACCCTGCCCCCTTCACCCCAATCACCCAGGACAATTGTTTTCTGCACCTCCCATTCGCACAAGTACATCAGTGCCATGGTTGGGAGGCGACCAAGTGGGAAGGGAGGCAAAGGTGGCCGACCTCCAAGAGGTGTCCGCAGTATGGCACATGGCCAGGACAAGGTGGCAGAGGTGGGCAACGTGGGCAGGGTGGCCCAAGAGGGCAGTATGTCCAGGACTATTCAGGGACACCTATGCCCCTCCCCAGTGGGTCAGGGAGATGCAGTTGACACCATCCCAGCTCAGGCCCTGCTAGCCCGGCCCGGATTTGTCAACGAACAGGCACAGAATGTCTCACAGGCCGACTTCTGTGTCTCAAAGTCCAAGCCACGTGTTGTGGTGAAAGTTGATGTCACTAGGCCACGTGGATCTGAGGCAGCAATGTCATCTGCTGTCCCGAGTAGCCAGGGTGAGGAAGCTGCAGGGGCAGCTGCAGCTCCCTCCACCCCGGCTCTGAGTCACCCAGCCAGGACAGTGTTGGTCCCGGCCCCTCACACCAAGGCAGTTGTGCCGCTTGGTCCTGGCAACAGCACCCAGCAGCAAATGCCTGCAATGAGACCTTTGGTCATCATGCCATTGCCTGCTTCCAGTGGCCAGTCCACCTGCGCTTCAGCCCCTACAGACTGGAGCGGAGTAAGCCACTCAGGGTCCGCACCACCTCTCAAGAGGAAGAAGCATGCTCTTGCGGAACAGGCTGGGACCCCAGACACGGCTCGCCCCTCAGGAACATCAAGGAAGCAGAGTTTCAATAATGTGGAACTAGACGCCCTTGTGGGCTACATGTCGGAACATGGCCACAACATGCTGGTGACGGAAGGGTGCAAGACTATGGATGCTCAGCATAGGGCCCACTGGCAGTGCATAGCAGACCAAATTAGTTCCTTGGAATTTGTGAAGCGCACAGCTGATGATTGCTCAAAGCGTTGGAATGACCTCAAACTACAAGCAAAAAATAAGCTGGCTTCTAATTACGCCTCTACTCTGGTGACTGGCAGTGGGTCACCACCAGAGGAGGATGAACACACAGAACATGAGGCAATTGCTGGTGGGTTCATTGCAGAGGATCAGATCCAAGGCATGGGAGAGCTACCAGATCTTGAGACAATGTCCTGTGAGTGCCCATGCGTGTGTGTCCAGACCATATGTATGTTGCTTGGGTGATGTGTTGTGATTGAGTTCAGGCTGTGCAGTCATAACTGCCATATGTGACCCATGTAGTGCCTCCAAGCCATCCCCCACCCTTGGGTTGGGGGTCCACTGTATCCCTACTGACCACCGCAAACACTTTGCACATGATGACTGCACTTGCCCTAAAACTGCCATCATGCCACGACATTATTACAATTTTTTCGCTTTATTCTGCCTGATTGATGTAATTATTTGCATGAAAAATGCAGATGTGTGTTCCTTTCTGCCCAAAAATCACCATACTTCAGACAGGGATTTTCGCCCAGAAACGCGCACAAATGTGCGCTTTGCACAGAAATGATTCCATCAATCAGGCAGATTGACTGGTGCGCACCTACACATGTACTGCACCCACTCACTTCTGAGCCCTCTTTGAGCATTCAGCATGACAATTGACTTGTGTCATGTCCAAGTGACCTACCATTGATGTATCCATGTGCCTCCCATCACTGTATTTCAACAGAGTGGCGTTCTTGAAGCATGTGACACATGTGTGTTTTGTCCCAATCTTTTGCGTGTTCTGTTTGATGATATGCGTTTTACATGGATGGGGGACAGTAGTGAATAACTTCCTTGTCCTTGTCAGTTCTGCCATGGCTATGCTATGTGCCATTTGTGTGCTGGCATGTGTCATGTTTGTGGATGGTCCATGCCACTCACAGGTTTATGTGTGATGCAGGTGTGATGCACCATGCAGCACATGTATTGCTTTTCCCTTTTGGAGTCATCAGTGTCTGCTTTCAGGGTCCCCTTTCACTTCATTGCCACTGCATGCATGGCTGAGTCTGTGTCATGTGTGACATGCCTGATTAATGTATTGGAAGTGTACATTGTGATGTCTATGTGTGTCGGCTATGCTGTTCATGTGTGTCTTCATGACTTCTCTTTTGATTTTGTGCAGGTGATGAGGCACTAGATGCTGTGGAGGAGGAGGAGATGGCGCAGGGGCAGCAGTACTCAGAGCCCCAACCAAGCACCACTGGAGGACGTAGGGTGGTGCCGCAGGAAAATCCATTGGTCCTACAGACCATCCTGTCCACGGGTGTCTTTTGATACACCTACGAAGATCTCTATGGCTCAGGTGCTGAATCAGACATTGACATAAATGTCCCGTCGCAGGTGAATTTTTCAGGCAGGGATGCTGTTATGTCCAATGCTCCTGCACTGGGGGTAGACCCCTCAATGGCCCATTCAGTGTTAGAATGTCCACTGTGATGGTTACAGATATAGGGTCACACTAAGCAATATTTTCTCCTGTTCCTGGGGCAGGAGATCAAAGGAGGAATGCAGTCCTGCAGCCTCAGGCAGCACCAGCACAGCAATGTACACATCACCTTGGGGCCGACAGGTGTCATTTCCGGCAACGGGGTGGCCGTGCACCACCGGGCAATGCTGTGTGGGAGAACTCCATGTATGCAATTGCACAACAACAGGGGCCATCATGTGAGATGATGGCTCAGGCTGTGGATAGGGTGGCCACTTCCATTCTCCCGCCCCCGAAAGGCAGGTGGAGCTCCAGCAGCAGGCAACGCGGTCCATGTGCCGCTCACACAGGCAGGTCATGTTGGCCGCCAACAGGGACCGACAGGCTGAAATGGGGGCTCTGCGAACAGCCATAGCTTCAGAGGCACGGGCCCACACCTCCCTCAGAGCTACTCTGGGTGCACTTGAGGTGTCCCGGAGTAAACAGTTAGAACAGCAGCCAGATCAGAACTCTGTGCTACCCGTGACATGCTGCATGGGGACCTTCGGACCATCATCCTGCAAAACCAAACATTTCAAACCTGCATGCATGCTGCCATGAAGGAGCATGAAGGGCTTTGCATGGTCTGCCTCCCATACCACGCACACCTTCTCATGTAGCAACAGAGGCTGACGACAGCGACGGCAGTTCTCCCACTATCGGGTAGCCGTGAAGGCCATGAGCCCATGGAGGGATTTCTTTTTTTTCTCAGCATCCATCCATGCATGTGGGTGTTGGGGTGCACCCTGCACCTCCTCCCTCCTGGGTGCCCTTCCCGGTCGACCCATGAGCATTTTTTTAAAAAAAAATGTTTTCCTTTTTTATTCTCTATTGTGCATTCATGTTACATAGTGTTGCTTTATGTGGCACCCGTAGGCATCCACTGTGTGTTCTAGCTAGGCCCATACAGGCTTGTCTTGTGTTTGTGTTTGAGGCTTGGGGTCCAGACACATATGCCACTCATGCTTTACCTTTCCATGGGCTCGCAAGGGTGGCACCGTGTGACAGTAACTTACACTGAGGCATTGGGCTTCCATCAGTTGTGTGGCCAGTCTGTAGTCCAAACTGTGTATACACCCCTAGTGGGGATTAGTGATGAATTATCCACTGCATGGTTGATTAGTATATAGTATTCAATATTGCTCATTATGCGTATTTACATATAACTTCTTCATGTCTTACCTTGCCTGTCTCCATTACAGATGCAGTTCAAGTTGTATGCAGTACCCTGCCACATTTACCTACCAGCAACACACTGGAGATGGGAGGGGTCGATGTGCTGGCTTTGTCAGGTTGTCACATCTGAACCATTGTGATTGGTCACTGTCAGACATTGCCACTGTTGGGTCCTGTATTCATGTTTTGTCATGCTGGTAAGTATATGTTCATGTGTGCAGTTTGTTTTTCATATGTGAGAAGGAATTGTCTGTGGCCTGTTTCCATTTGTGATGGTGCACTTTGTGACAGTTGTGTCATGTGTTGTGCATTCATTTGGTTGATTTCACATTGCATGCCATGCCATGGTGTTTCGGGCGGGTGACATGGGGTTTGGTAGGGGTTGGGTGACAGACTAGTATTTGGGTGTGCTGTTTTGCAAGGGGCTAGTCTTTTAAGCAGCATGAGTGTGTGCCTTTTGCTGACACAGCATTGGCTCTGTTTAAGTAGCTATGAATGCACACACTGTAGCACTTCCAGGGAAACAATCTCAGGGTGGCATGGTTGTGAAAGTTGACTGTCCCTTTGTCGTCATCGTTTGTCACCTGGTATGTCCCAGGCATGTGTGCACTCCGCAGGGGTAGGATTTTAGGTGAAAAATGTTGCCACAAGCTGGGTATGGTCTGCCTCCCCACGTGCCCTTTCCCCTCCTGTGTGCAGCAGCCGTGCATGTGGTTGAGGATGTGGAGGCACCACCATGTCCACTGGCACACCCCGCAGGGTTGCAACGTTGTGCAGGACACATGCTGCCACAATGATCCTGCACGCTATTGGGGGCGCATGTAGCAGCTAGCTGCCAGAGTGGTCAGGGAGCGTAAACGTGACTTCGCACTCCGAATGTGTTCTCCACTATGCCCCAGGTTGCAATATGGGCTGCGTTGTATCTTACCTCGGGTGGTGTGGTGGGGTTCCGGATTGGCATCATCATGTAGGGGCTCAGAGGGTAGGCACTGTCCCCTGGGAAGGTGATAATGGTTGTGATTAGTTGGGTTTTGCCATTTCTCTGTGTGTGACATGCATGCATGTGCACAGGCATTTGTACTCACCAATGAGCCATGTGTCGCCATGCCTCCCAGCTTCCAGGTCCCGGTTTAGGGGTGACATTGTGAATATGAAATAATCAAGGGTGGACACCGGATAGTTGGCATATATAGAGGTGATGATTCCCTTGGCATTACATCCAACCTGCACATTGATGGAATGCCAGTGCTTGCGGTTGCGATAGATGTGCTCAGAGGCCCCAGAAGGACATAGAACCACATGAGTGCAATCAATGGCACCTAGCACTTTGGGGAAGTTTGCCACCCCGTAAAAGTCCAGGACCACATCCTGCCTTTCTGCGGGTGTTCTGGGCATGTATATGTGCCTGTGGACTGAGGGGCGTGCAGTCAAGATCGCCAACACCTGGTGTAGGCAGCATGACTGCGTGGGCTGTGAGATGCCCCCAACTATGGCACTTGTCCGCTGAAATGGCCAAGTGACCAAGAAATGAAGTACATTGAGCACCTTTTCCAAGTATTCATTGCTTGGGAGCACAGGGTGGGGGATGTGAGGCCATCCTCCCACTCAGCGACCATGTCTAGGATGATATGGGGTGGAAACCTGTACCTGCCATAGACCTGGTCATCGGGCATCCCAAAAATGTAGGGCCTGGCTATTCTCCTCCTCCTGGTGTGTCCCAGGACCACTGCTGCGAGGAACGGTATATTCATCATAGTGCTATCAGCTTGTTTGTTGTTTGCGTGCACTTTTATGCTGCGTGGGGGGAATTACGCCAGCTTCCGCCTGGCGTATGTGCTTCCGGATTAGCACGTCTTTTGTGGCACGCAGGTTTCGCCTGTTCGATTCCATGAATATGTGTTGTTAGCACACATGGTGGCGCTGTGAGGATTTGGCAGCGGTACTTCCCCCGTAATGCCCACATTTTCATGTGTTGTTCCCCATTCTGCGTGTTCCGCTTCACTCGCCGTCTCGCGCATGGCCATCGGGATGTTGCAATGACGTGTGAGCCACACGCGGATTCAGCACACATCACAGGTAAGCCACGCGCAGCACCTTCCATGAATCGACAAACGGACGCTTTCACGGCTTTCGCACGCATGTGCTGCGACTTTCATGCTTGCGCCCCCGTTTTCAGCGCACATTAATTCCATGAATTACCTTGCTAATATGAGTGTGGCATGTGTAACACCTTCCCACATAGCTAGCAAAATCCACAAAGGAGCAGGAACATAACTTATACATTTTTTTACAGTCCCTCATTGCCCCTGCATTCCTCTCCATTCTGAGAATCTCTCTTAGCCCCACAACATTCCTCCTGGTCACCCCCCCGTTACCTCCTGCCTCCTCCTCGTCACAGTCCTCCATTACACCCCGGCATCCTTCTTCACTTCACAGTCCCTCATTCCCTCATTATTCACGCAAACTACATTTTTGACACAGTCCCTCATTTCCAAAATATTCCCCTTAGCACAGTCCCACATTAGCCCTGCTTCCATCCGCCTTGACCCAGCCCCTAATTAGCCCGACATCGTTCTCGGTTGTAAAACATCCTCATTACCCCTATATCCCCCTCATCATACTCCCTTATCACTCTGCATTCCTACCCTCTTTTGGACCCTCATTATTTCTGCATTCCACCTCCTCGTCACAGTTCTTTATTACCCAGGCAACCCTTTTCCTCGGCACATGCCCTCATTGCTACTGCAACCCTTCTCCTCATCATTGTCCCTCACTAACACCTACATCTGTCCTCCTCAGTCACAGTACCAATTAGCCCTGCAATCCTTCTCTCATCACAGTCCCTCATTACTCCCACATCCCTCCTACTTGCCTCTGTCCCTCATTTCCACAACATCCCTCCTTCTCGTCACAGTTCATCCTCATCCCTCAGCCCTGTCACAGACTCTCATTAACCCTGCGTTACTCCTCCTCATCACAGAGCCTCATTATAACTGCATCCCTTCTGTTCATCAGAACATCCCATTACCTCTACAACACTCCTCCTTGTCAGGACAGTACCCCATTACCCCCACAATCCTTCTCTTCATCACAGTGACTTATTACTCCCATGTCCCTCTTCCTTGACACAGGTCCTCATTTCCCTAACATCCCTCCTTCACACACCCCTGCATCCTTCCCCCTGCTTGCCTCAGACCCTCATTGCCCCCATGTCCCTTATCCATGACACACACTGCATCCCTCCTCCTCATCAGAGTACCTCATTACCCCCACATCACTCAGCATTGTCATAGCCCCTAATAATCCCCAAATCCCTCTTCCTCAACACAGTCCCTCATTAAAACGGTAACCCCCTCCTTATCACTGTGCTTCATTACCACTGAATCTCTCCTCCTAATCGCTGTCCCTCATTGCACTCAGGATCCCTCACACTGTTCACAGTCAATCATTGCCCCTGCATTGTACTTCATCAGCACAGTACCTCAATTTCCTTGCATCCCTAATCCTCATCACTATTCCTTATTGTGTCACATCTCTTCTCCTCATCACAGTCCCTCATTAGCCCCTCATTGCTTCTCCTTGTCAGAGTCCCTCGTTACCACTGCACAACTTCCTCAACACAGTTTTGCATTACCCCTCACACCTCTCCTCCTTGTCATAATTTTCCCTGCATCCAACCTCACCATCACAGTGCCTTATTACCCCTGCTTCCATCATCATTGTCACAGTCACTCATGAACCTGCAAACCTCCACTACACCACAGTCTCTGCTTACCATGCTACTCTTCCTTGTGTAACAGCCCATCATTGCCCCAAAATCCTTCTCATTCACACTTTTCATATTACCCCCACGCCCCTCCTCCTTGTCACAGTCCCACATTATCCCTTCGTTCTCCTCCTGGTCAGACTATATATGATATCAAAAGATTTTTTTTTTTAATTAATAGTTGTTTTAGTTGATTAACAACTTTACAACTTATAAGAACAAAAATTGCCATTACAGAAAGAAGTAAGTCATTAATAAATTCATATAAAAACAGAAGAGCAGAAGCTATGACATTTTCATAAATTTAACAAGTGCAATTGAAATCATCACTAATTTATATAATGGTATATTAAGGTACAATGGTTAAGAGAAAAATGATAAAATTCCCCATGTCCTTTTTATACCGTGAACAGGGCTTCTAAGAATCTTTTTATGGCTATATATACAGAAGTTCGATTTGTTAAAAAGAATGTATTCAATTTTTCCTCTTGAGCAATGGTTTCGTACTGTTGGTAATATTTATACAGAAATAGTTCTCTCTGTCGCATGACTCCTGGACAATGCATAAACACATGTCGTAGGGTTTCTTCCATCTCAGTGTTCGCACAGAATCTACAAAAATTCAGAGATGTGGGAATTTGTTTTCGTTTAGCCATTAAAGATCGAGTCGGCCATAGATTTAATCTAAATCGTAGAATGGCTGAGCAAAGGGACACAGAAGGGGAACAAACTAAATAAGATTCACAGGTACCAAACTTTTTACAGGGAAATGTGTTGTCTCTGAAGTCTCTATATGTACCACATAGCTCTCTGGTTTGAATCCAGTCATGGATGTACAGCTTTTTTTTGGCTCGCTTTTTTTTGGCTCTGTCCGGATTTTCTAATAGTGTCTCTAATGACACGTCTGCAGCAGCCATTGCGTCATACACATTTTTTCGCCACTTAACCGTTAAACCGGGAGCTGACTTCAGGGTATATAATGCTAAAGATGCAAGCAAGGTGTTGGGGTTGTCAGCAAGAGCACATTTCCTTAGCAAAGCACACTGCCTCCACAACAGTCTGACATGCAAGGACAGCATCCCAATTTCATGTCGTATAATTGCAACGGGAGTACATTGAGGCAAATTAAGAATTTCACACCAGTGTTTTCCCTCCATTTTTTGGAGGTAGATTTGGTTCACCTTGGAAAATGTCTCCAGGTCATACAAGAGTATTGGCAATGTCTTTTGATTATAATAAGTGATAACCGTTTTATGTAGAATTTGCCGTATGTGCGTAATCTTAGTTTGGATTGCGAAATTGCTGTCGTTAGTCTCTGTTCCATCATTTCTGAGTGAGCTTTATTAGTTTGGCGATCATCAATTCTCATTCCCAAATATGTGTATCTGGTCACTACCTCTATTTCAGCACCCTGTAAGACCCATTTGTATTTATTTGACGTCTTCTCACGAGTATTGCAGATCATGATTTTGGTTTTAGCAACATTCACCGTGAGTTGATTGATGTTTATATACGTGGTCACAGCGTGTAATAGGTTTTGTAAACCAGAGGGCGTTTTTGACAGAAGAATAAGATCACCAGCATACAACAATGCAGGAAGCTTTTTCAAGCCCAGACTCGGTGCGTCTGTGATTGAATCTTGAAAAGCATCAGGCAAGTCGTGGATAAAAAAATTAAACAGGGCTGAGGCGAGGATACATCCTTGCCTCAACCTTCTTTTGGTCCACAAAGGAGTTGACAGAAGGCCCTCCAGATTCAGTCTCACTTGCAATCAGGTATTCGTGTATAGCTCCTGTATGATGTTCACAAGGGTGTTTGGGCATTGCGCTCTCTGCAGTTTGCAGATCAGCAGTTCTCGTGACACAGAGTCAAATGCTGCATGAAAGTCTATGTATGCAAGATACAGTGATTGATTTGAAGTATAGGCTTGCTGTTTGATGGCATATAGGGACATCAGGTTAACACTCGTGCCCATTCCACGGGTGAAGCCAGTTTGGTAGGGATCTCGTTTATGATGTTGTATTGCCCATCGGTTGAGTTCTCGTAGTACAAATTGTGCAAAAACCTTAGCAGTAACATCGAGCAAAGAGTTAGGTCAGTAATTATGCGGGAGAAGTCTATCACCGCTTTTATAGATAGGAACTACGACCGCTTTACGCCATGAATCCGGGATAGTTTTTGTTTTTAGCACTTTGGCAAATATGTTATACAGAATCATTGACAATGATCTGGAAAGGCTCTAAGCATGGCATTGCTTAGGCCATCCGGGCCCGGTGCCCGTGAGCTAGATGATTTATTGATGAAATACACTATATCTTCCATCTCAATGGCCAGCAGCCACGTTTTACATGTCGTGATGGGTTTTTGTAGTATGCTCCATTTCTTTGAGCTGTACAGTTACTGAAAGTGTTGTAACCAACACTCCTCCGTCACGCCGTTGATTTGGACCGATTTGTTCTTCTCTCCGGATTTATTGAGAATTGACCACATACAGGCTGTGCTTTTTGATGACCATGTTTGTAGCATTAGTTCACCATCTCGCTGGTATTTCATGGCGCTCCTGTTACGTGTCCAATTTTTATACTGACATTTTATTGAGCGCAAAGTGGAAGTTCTTTCAGGTTCTGCCAACAAACTGTCGACTTTCTTATCTTTTCTCATCTGGGCTTTTTTATTTTTTTGGGCTTTCTGAATCTTGGGCCCATTATCTGGTCCATTCAGTCTGAATAAGAAAAGTGCTGTGGTGTACGGAGCCTTTTCATCTTTAAGTAAGTTCTGTACTAGTGTCTCGTTGAGTTGTTGCAACTTGTTTTCATTCCAATGAAACCTGATTTTTGCACTATTTATCACTAGTTCTGGAGTATAATACTTCCTTAGGTCTGACACTGTTTTCAATTTTGTATTCCAGGACACTGTAAGCATATTATGATCGCTGAATGATTGCTCCCTAACTTCAGATCTCAAGGTCTATGAGTAGAGAGTTCTTTCCAGATAAACAAAATCAATTATGCTATTCGATTGTCCCCTAGACTATGTGGGTCTCGGTGCTAAATCTCCAGGAAGTGATCCATTAATCATAACCAGACCTCGTTCCTCCATTAGTGCTGACCACCTACGAACGTCTGTTCTTTTTTGAGCCATTTTGTCAAGACATCGCAAGTTCAGATCTCCCACCAGGATTGTACTGGTGACTTGTGTATCAAGAGCAATCTCATCTAGCATGTTTATCAAATCTTGATAGAACTTTGATTCTGATATACCAGCCGGGTTTCTGTAAATGTTCAGCAGTGCTATTACTTGTCCATGCTGTAGGATCTTAACCAGCTGGATGTAGTTGTTAGGTGTCAACCATGGTTGTAGAACGCATCCTGAGCTGGATTTAGTGGCTACCATTAGTCCAGCTGTCGGTCGACCTTTAGTGGCTGCAATCGCTGGAAGTAACAAGATATTATGATCATTCCAGACTGATTCATTTATTAGCCACGTTTCTTGAAATGCGATTATATCGAAACTTTCGAGATCTTTATCCAAGGATTTAAGGAAGTGGGAATGTCCACGGTTATTCCAGCTGATCAAAAGCATCTGGTTCAATCTAAGATGTTTGTCGTGGTTGCTTACTTCATTGGATCCCAGTTATGATTGCTTGGTTTCCCACTCTGTGTCTGTGTGTTGTCGCACACTCACATATTTTTCTGTTGGTGTTCTCGCCATGTTTGAAGCCTCATAACCTTGGTTATCTTGCAGGATGGTAAAGCCCAGTTCAAATAATTCGGGGTTCGCATTCCAAATTGCCTGGGCCACCATACCTGATGGAATCCACAACCTAACAGTCTCTGGTTTGTATAAATTTGGAAATAAAAAGATTTTAAAAAACTGCAGTACTACATGTGGAGTGGAACACTGCAACACAACCTTTGAAATTCAGTGAAAACTCTGCAGTTAATTTAAATCAATTAAACACAACAAAACCCTTGAAATTCAGTGAAAATCCTTTGTTGAATTCATCATCACCATCAGCAGAGCCTGGTGTGAACTGAGAGCATGGTGTAAACTGAGACCCTGGGACACTTCGCCTCCTGCAGGAACACAATGGATTGTTTGGGGTGAGCAGCTGTAACCGCGACTCACGAGAAAATTGCAACAAGTCTCTAGAATCCCAGGATGTCAAGGTGAAGGCAGCAGCCTGGGATATAACCAAATTTGGTTGGGCCCACCCACAAAGGCAGGGAAGGGAGTGTGCATACACATCTGGGGGCACGTTGTGACCCAATGAGGAGCTAGCACTGAGTGCAGGTAGGTCTGAATTGTCTGTAGGGAGGATAGCCTGAATCTGGAACCACGGAGATCTATTGAGGACTATGGCTGCATGTGATGAGTTGCCTCAGGAAGTACTTGGTCGATGTGAGAGAATACACCCTGACATGTAGTAGTGACCAGCATTGGTGATGCTTGGCATAAGCCAACACCCTCTCAGCATCTCTCAGTTACACATTCAGGAGGTGAATGGCCCCCACACTCTTTCATCTGAATCCCAATTAGTGCTTGCAAAGCATGAAGGGAGGCCATGAGCCACATGAGGTGAAGATAGAGCAGGTCTCCCTGTAATGCACCAAATAGTAAAGTGGCCAGCTGGTCGGTATTTGCGCATTTCATGGGGCCCCAGTTGATTGTTATATACACATTGCTTTGTTACAATCTGTGGCTGTCTGCTGGTGGTTGGATGCCCCAAGAGCACTCACTATGGGAAGCAAGTGTGTTTGGGGTTTAGGCATGGCAAGATGACAAGACCTGGAGGAAGCACCACACCAGCTCTCCATTTAGTACTTGTGGAATTGTGGTAATTAGATGCTAGAAGTACTTCAATACATCGTGGTTCCATGGAGAACTTCAACCAGGCAGCCCTTGTGCACCCTCTGCACATTTACAAGGGAAGGTGAGTTGGAGTGATGATTGTGCTACATTATGGTTACGACACAATGAGCTGCAATGTATTCACCAGTGATGCTAAAATCATGTAGGCACTGTGAAAAACCTGGGGATATTCTCACTCCTACTCCCCAAAGGTCTGCTGCACAGCCTGCCTGGGAAAGGCCATCGCTCTTGGATCCTGACCCTGGGGGTGGACATCGAGGGAGGATCACCTGGTTGGAGGGTCTTTGGGGACTGGGAGTGGGATGCCCTTGGGAGAGACATGGTATCCCCCTTTTCCTTCTGACAACCAACCCAACCGTTTCCCGTCTTCATGGGTTATTATGAGTCAACTCCCTGACTTCCTCATATATAACCACTAACAGTAATTGGACGAAGAAGAGGCAACCGGGAGTAATGAAGACTAGGTGCTTTTACCGCTTTGTTATTAGACGAGGAAGAGGCCTCTTAAAAGTTGTAGAGGTCAAACTTGTCCCTTTAATGATGGGCAGGCAGGGCTAATTGCTCATTCACACCTGTAGCCTGTTAAAGGCCCACAGGTGTATAAAACGCCCAGTCAAATGATGTCAGAGGGAGAAGCAGTGGCAGTGATGTTGAAGAAGCAGCAGAGAGGCCAAGAGAAGCAGCGAGGAGCTGTATATGTGCAGCACACCGATGGTTAAAAGAAGTGCAGCCTGGGAGCTGGGGCTCTGTGGAGCTGAACACATGCTGAAAGGGAGCCATGCTGGGAGGATGATTCTTTTTCTGGTGTTCGCAGTGCTCATTCTCCTGGGGTCGGAAGCCGACCCAGGAGTGCCTGAGGGGAAGGAGGTAGAGCCCTGGGGCAGAGATCAGAAGGTCGGAGAGATCTGCACTGCGGGAACTCCGAAATAAGCAACTAGTGAGCTTCTATGAGAGAGTGAACCCGGTATGCGAGTGTTTGAACTTACGTCAAGGATTAGATTGTATTGGAGCGGTCGCGTGCATGATAAATCACAATTTCGAAGGTCTCTGATCTCAATCCTCATTAACTATTGAACAATGTAGAATACTTTGTAGCAACTAGGTACATGAATGCACTTTTTCGAAAGTCTCACAGTGCTGGGCACGTTAAAAAAGCAATATCCAAAGACTTATTACAACAAAATGAACTGAATGAAACATTTTACAATTATTGCAAAAGTCTCAGGATACAGGGCACATTATTAAAGGCATTCTATACAGATATATGATAACAAGGTTAATTGCATGAAGGCCTTTAAACCTTATTGAATTCCGAATTGAATGAAAAGCTTACACAGCCTAGCTTCATACTTATTGAATACTAAACTGATAGAAAACTGTCACTTATGATGATTATAAATAAATAGAGCTTTAAAATTTGAATAAACCTATCATGTGCCAAGCTTAAAAGGGAATGAAACTTTCAATGCAAGCAAAAGTCATGTGTTGTATCTACAAGTCAACAAAGCTTGAACCAGAGGAACCAGATACATGTTTCACCTTAAAGTGAACAGAACCTCAGAAATACAAGTGAACCCAATATAAATTGTACTCCAAATTGAATTAAACTTTGGAGATGAACTGCAACTTTCAGTCCAGACATTTATTTAACAAAGACCAATCATATACAGAGGGCGCAAGTGTGGCGCAGAACTTAACGAAAACTGGAAAATATCAATTATTTATTTATTGTGCATTTGTAAGGTGCTTATACATCAAGAAATTGTGTTTTAAAGCGCCCACAGGGTAGAGGGGAGGGAACAAGGGAGCAAAAATAAGACAATGGAATAAAGTTATAATAATAAGCAAAAGGCAGAGAAGGTCCTACTATGCCTTGTGAATATTCAGAACATGCAAGTGCAGGATGAGAGGAGGGAGAAGGAGTGGGGGTAAGGGCTAGAGGTTACACAGAGAGGGAAGTGCAAGAGAGCCAGTTGGAGAGTGGTCCACAGTAAGTGCAATAAGTGCTGGGCTGAGAGACAACACAGGCCAATGGGTGCCGAAAAGCAAGTGAGTAGGGGGGGAGGGGTGGAGGCTTTAGGCGATTGGACTGAAAGCTCGGGCCCAGAAGGACACACACGGGCCCAGGCCACCAGTCTTAGAGACTGGGGGTTAGCACAGGAGGGAGAGGGGGGAGGAGGAGGAAAAGAGGAAAGTCTTGAGGAGCTTGCATAATTTGAGGAGATGTGGCTCCAGGTGGAGAGGAAGGGGGAGGCTGTTCCATAGGAGGGAGCCAGCCGAGGAGAGTTATAGGTCACCAGCTCACTGCTTGGAGAAGCCCTTGACAAGCTGAGCGTTGGAGCCAGAAGATAGGAGAGATCTGGAGGGAGAGTATTTGGTGAGTGCAAGTCATACATAGAGTGGTCCTAGGCCCCAGACAGCCTTATGGATGATGGAGAAGGATTGGAATTTGATCCTTGCAGCAATTCCAAGCCATGGAGAGATTTTATAGCTGGAGAGATGCAGTCCCTGGGCTTGATGCCAAGGATAAGCCTTGCAGTCCTATTCTGGATTAGCTGGAGGGGGCTTAGCGAAGAAGAGGGTAGATTAAGGAAGAGGATGTTGCAATAGTCCAACCTAGAGAGTACTAGAGCTCTAGAGACATTGAGTTTCTGGGGAAATGTTGGAAATTGGCCTTCTTGGCAAGGTCCAGGATGTGAGGAAGGAAGGAGAGAGAGGAGTCAAAGATGACTCCAAGGTTTCTGGTTCAAATGAAGTACAGGGGAGAGAGCCCATAGAGCGTGGCCGCAGTGAAGGGAGGAAAGAAGGAACAGGAGTCTCAATAGGAAGGATATCAGTCTTGCTGTCATTGAGACAGAGGACATTAGAGGTGCACCAAGACTGGATAGCAGACAAGCAGTCAGGAATGGTAGAGGAAGTGGGAAGCGATTCAGAGGGAAGTTTGAAAAAGAGTTGGTGTCATCTGCATAACACTGGAAGTGCAGGGAGAAAGTGGAGATAGTGTGAGCAAGTGGGCCGATATAGATGTTAAAGAACCAAGGTGAGAGGATAGCACTTTGAGGAATGTCATAAGTGGAGATAGAGATGGGGGAGGAGAAATAACCTAGGATAACCTGGAAAGGATGGTCAGTAAGGAAGGAGTTCAACCAGTCTAGTGCCCGCTCCCAGATACCCATAGTATCATGGAGGCACTTCATGAGGATAGAGTGGTTGACTGTATCAAAAGCAGAGGAGAGATTGAGAAGAATGAGAACAGAGGGTACGTTAGAGTAAGGAGATGCAAGCAGCTCTTCATTGGTGTTCAGGAGAGCAGTGTCCATGCCCCTGGATGCTCAGAATCCAGATTGATGGTTGTTAAGGCAACCAACGAGATCATTGTGTTGGGTTAGTTGGGGGAGGATCAACTTCTCCAGAAGTTTCCCACGGAAGGGCATGTTAGAGAAGGGGTGGTAGTTAGCTGGACATGAGGGTTCTCTGGAAGGCTTTTTCAGGAGGCGGTGCACAAGGGAGTGCTTGAGGGAAGAGGGGAAAGATCCAGTGGCAAGAGAATCATTACAGAAATCAGTGAGTGCAGAGGCAAGGGAGCTGATGGTGTCCTTAATTGTTCTGAAAGAACAGGGGGAGACCTATTTGAAGGAGACCTTTATAGAGAGGACAACTCAAGGGACCTGTTCTGATCTGATCTGATAGGAGAGAAGCTGGAGAGAGAGCATGATGGAGGATGAGAGGCCAAGGATGGTGGTGAGGTGGAAAGGGAAGAGGAAAGAGCACTCATGATGTCCTGAGTTTTTGCAGTGAAACAGGTGGCCAGTGCAGTGCAGAGAGCCTGGGAGGGAAGTAGTGAGGGGAGACTGCAGAAGGATTGACTAGATACTACATATTTTAAAGAGTTCAGTTGTGTTGTTGGGTACTCCAGAGATGCAAGCCTGGATGTGGGTCCTCTTTTTGGAGCAAATGTGGAAACGATATTGTCTTTGGAGAAGGCCTAAGGCCATGTTGTCAGAGGATGAGCCTGAGGTCTGCCATTTCCATTCAGAAGCTCTGCACTTGCATTTCGGGGAAGCTAGATCAGAATTGTACCAAGTGTTAAGTTTGATGGCAGTTTTCAGGTTTATAACATTGAACGTGAATCGTTGGGAAGGGAACTCCGAGGTTTAACCTGTTTATTCACTTGAGGACAGAGTCTCAAGATATTTTGTGTTTGGAACTGAGACTTTTTGTTGGAACTGCTTTATTCTTAGGGAAGGGAGCTGAAAGAAAGCTGCGGGTGGAAACAGCTCCGAGCTTTGTTTTGAAAACTGTTTTGTTGGTTGCCGACATCCTTACACATTGTATAGATTAGTTGTGAGCGCATGTATAGGTTTTGGACACAGCAAGGTTCCTAAGTTGAACTCTTGGACTTTGACTCCCCTCAGTTTTGATTTGGTAGGGAAATCCATTATAGTATAGGGCAAGATAGGTGTTTTTACATTCTGACTTTTAAGATAATAACATTTTATTGTTAATTCAGAATCAGTTGACTGTGTCTTACTCCAATATGGCTTCACATCACCTTTATGTTCTACCATATACTGTTCGATGGGGCTGAATTAGTCAATGCTGCATGATGCCAATGAACTTCTGTAATTAGCTTAGCGATAGAAATAGAGACCCCTTCAGTGGCTTTAGAATATTCTGTCTGCTGTTGTGTGTTTCTTTTCAGGCTGGTTGCTTATCCTCTGCTACCCAGGACCTAAATGAGTGTTAGCATCTTGGAACTCGGGAACGTGGCTATCCTCTTTTTAACGACCTTGCATATTGTAGGTTGCTTACCACAGGGTCCTCCTTTTCAGCCTGCTTGGAGGATACTACATACTGGTGCGCTTGATGGCCTGCTTATGAGAGTGGCAGCTGTCAGGCCAGGGCAAAAAATAACATGGCCTACAACAAGTCATTGAAGGAAGAATTCTGTTGCTGGAGGTCGGGGTGTGACATTGGGGTTGAGGACCTGATGTGAGTGATGTGCCAGAGCCTGAGACTACAACATACTCATCTGCACTTCCTGATGCTCTCGGCCCTTGATGAGCTGGCTCATGTTCACCATGACAAACAATTCGACTGAGGTTCAGCATATGGCATCAAGATTGGTGGCAGTGACTTCTCATTGCTGAGGCTATAGAATCCTAACATGTCAATGGGACACCGGTGGACTTCTGCAAGTGACAGAAGTCTTGGGACATATAAGTTGCCCAAACACTGGGGATCATTACAAGTTTCCCGGTATAGGAAAAATGGCAGTATTATTGCCAGTAATTCTGGCACTGACACTTTTTCCATACCTGGAAAACACAAGTTTGCTGGTGAGGCCACGGATCTACCTGAAGGCCTGAATTTGTGGTAAATCAGGCCCCCATTGGCACATAAATGCTGCAATTACTAGTGCCGGAAATTGCGGCAATCCCCTCAATGGAGTCCGATGGGACTCCATGAAATGGGGATTTACATTTTCACCGCGTAGAATATCCTGGTAATACCGAGATATTAGGTGACGGAAACAGTAGGAGCAGTTTGCCGATATCCCGACGGAATTACCATTGGCATACCAGCAAACTTGTTTGGTTGCCAGTGGACACAGCCTAAGAGAGTGAAGGACTAAGGTATAACTATCAACTAGAAAGCCTGAGTACTACACATTTTTAAATCCATTCCCTGTTTTATACTTCTACTAAATACCTTCGCATTTTTCTTTTGTTTTGCAATAAAGACTCTTAAAACATAAATCGTGCTTAAACGTTTTTGGTTGCTCGCTCAAGCTTTGGATGCATAGACACAAATACTCGTGCATTAATCACTTTGACTCCTCTGATGTTTAATATGTAAAGGCAAAGTTCAATTGCTTTCTGTTCAGCATGCCACCGGAATCAGTTTGCGAGAGAATGTTCTCGTTCCTTTAATGTTATGGCTCCAAAGACAGCTATGCCACAATTCACTTATTCCATGAAGCAGAAACATCAAAACATCTCCATTGATAGAAGGTCATTTCATAATTGACTTTGCGCATATTAGCGATGGCCAAGAATGATGCTCCATGTTTCGAAATAGGACACTGGACAACTTACCATTTTCGTCCTGAATGCAAAAAGTAATAATTCATTTGAAAAATGAAACTAACATCTAACCACATGTCCATCGCTGTTTCCATCATGTGCACATTCAAGTAAATAATGAATGTCCTCTTTAACTTCTTTTCAGAGTAAAATATCCTATCATCCAAACACAATGTCTTCTTATTGCGATTTAATCAGCGTATACGTTCTGTGTCGATTCATTTATCTAAAAGTGTACTCAAGTATAAAAATGCAGTCAAATACCACATTTGTTTCAGAACTGTGTCACCACTTACTCTCCATAGTCCTTTGCGTTGAGGGTAAATCATGTCCATGAGCAGGCAATGCATTTAAACAGTGAACCCCCTAGATCCTGAGTATAAAGCACATAAGCAATCATCTTTATTCCTGTCTCTCAGGTACTCCTGACTCAGATGTGTGCTGTAGGTTGGATGCTGCTCTGTATCTACTTATGTTCCCTTTCTGTTGTCTTGCTTGTGGTAATGTTATTGTTGATGTGCAATGGGGAGGTTTCCCTCTACAGTCTCCTGAAAGACAAATGCAGAAGACATTTTGGGGGGTAATTCATAGAATTTAGCTCACAAGTGGCGCACGCGGCTGGCGCACAGTGTGCGCGTGCGATAGTCTGCGCCAGCCGCATGCGCTAAAATCCATTTCGGCGCACAGCGTATTCATGGATTTTAGCCACCAAAAGCAGCCGCGGCGCAGAGTGGCGCAGCGACCCTGCAGCAGCGCCAGTAAAGCCCCCCAAGAAAGCCCCTCGCGCAAGGAAAAGCCATCAAAATCCCCAATCCAGCGCAAAGGGCTGTGCTAACCCTGGACCAGTATACAGGGGCGCCACACAGCACACGGCAAGCGGGGAACGTGTATTACTGGGGTTCGCGGGAAGTTTCACCTGCAATTTCAGCAGGGTACGTGTATGTCTGGGGTGCGGGGAAGTTTAACATGCGATTTCAGCAGGGTACGTGTATTTCTGGGGTGCGTGGGAAGTTCCACATGCGTTTTCAGCAGGGTATGTGTATTTCTGGGGTGCAGGGAAGTTTAACACGCGATTTCAGCAGGGTACGTGTATTACTGGGGTGCGCGGGAAGTTCCACACGCGATTTCAGCATGGTACGTGTATTTCTGGGGTGCGGGGAAGTTTAACACGCAATTTCAGCAGGGTACTGTATTTCTGGGGTGCGAGGAAGATCCACACGCGATTTCAGCAGGGTACGTGTATTTCTGGGGTGCGGGGAAGTTTAACATGCGATTTCAGCAGGGTACGTGTATTTCTGGGGTGCGTGGGAAGTTCCACACGCGTTTTCAGCAGGGTACGTGTATTTCTGGGGTGCAGGGAAGTTTAACACGCGATTTCAGCAGGGTACGTGTATTACTGGGGTGCGCGGGAAGTTCCACACGCGATTTCAGCATGGTACGTGTATTTCTGGGGTGCGGGGAAGTTTAACACGCAATTTCAGCAGGGTACGTGTATTTCTGGGGTGCGGGGAAGTTCCACATGCGATTTCAGCAGGGTACGTGTATTTCTGGGGTGCAGGGAAGTTTAACAAGCGATTTCAGCAGGGTACATGTATTTCTGGGGTGCGCGGGAAGTTCCACGCGTGATTTCAGCAGGGTACATGTATTTCTGGGGTGCAGGGAAGTTTAACACACGATTTCAGCATGGTACGTGTATTACTGGGGTGTGCGGGAAGTTCCACACGCGATTTCAGCAGGGTACGTGTATTTCTGGGGTGCGGGGAAGTTTAACACGCGATTTCAGAAGGGTATGTGTATTACTGGGGTGCGCGGGAAGTTCCACACGTGATAGGCCCTGTGCGAGTGGGCTACATGTATTTCGGGGTGCAGGGGATTCCTACACGTGAATTGGCAGTGTGGGTCCTCCCAGGTGTTCCCTCTATACCCTCCACGGCCCCTGCAGGCAGACCACACCACAGGGGACTACCCTGCACCCCTGGTCATGTCCCGCAGGCAGCCCATCCACCATGGGCATGCCCCCCCAGCCAAGCCACATGTCACCTTGCACTAGTGATCACCAACGCATTACCCCCTTGCACCTGCCTGCAGGCCCCCACTCATGTCCCCCAGCACCCCCATCCCCCAGCAGTCAGGGGCACCTGCCTGCAGGCCCCCACTCATGTCCCCCAGCACCCCCACCCCCAGCAGTCAGGGGCACCTGCCAGCAGGCCCCCACTCATGTCCCCTTGCACCCCCACCCCCCAGCAGTCAGGGGCACCTGCCAGAAGGCCCCCACTCATGTCCCCTTGCAACCCCACCCCCAGCAGTGCGGGGCACCTGCCAGCAGGCCCACACGCATGTCCCCTTGGACCCCACCCCTCAAGCAGTGCAGGGCACCTGCCAGCAGGCCCCCACTCATGTCCCCTTGCACCCCACCCCCCAAGCAGTGCAGGGCACCTGCCAGCAGGACCCCACTCATGTCCCACTCATGTCCCCTTGCACCCCCACCCCCCACCAGTCAGAGGCACCTGCCAGCAGGCCCCCACTCATGTCCCACTCATGTCCCCTTGCACCCCCACCCCCCAGCAGTCAGGGGCACCTGCCAGCAGGCCCCCACTCATGTCCCCTTGCACCCCCACCCCCCAACAGTGTAGGGCACCTGCCAGCAGGCCCCCACTCATGTCCCACTCATGTCCCCTTGCACCCCCAGCACTGAGGGGCACCTTACCCGCAGGCACCCAAACATGTTGCCTGCACCCGCACCCCCCAGCAGTGCGGGGCACCTGCCAGCAGGCCCCCACACATGTTGCCTGCACCCCCACACCCCAGCAGTGCGGGGCACCTGCCAGCTGGCCCTGACACATGTCCCCCAGCCAACACGTCATCACAATATAGATCCCTGGCCCTTATGGGCAGCCTCCACATGCCAAAGACCCACCCAAGTATTGCATCCACCCACATAGAAATGCCAATTACATGATACAACCCCAATGGCAAGTATGTAAATGAACACATGTCTGTCACACACACACAATGGGTGCAAGTGAATGTCAAAACCCATATCATGACATGCATGAAAACAATGAGATAATACCACAAATGGAAGTATACAAAAATATATATTAAAGATAACATGAACGTAAATCAAATTAAACACACAACAATGGGAATAACAAAAGAAATGGTCCATGTCTGATAAATTATGAAAATCAAGAAAACATAAGCAGAAGTAATCTCAAAAGAAATGTTGTCGAAGTCACAGTTCAATAAATCAAATCCAAGGGAAAATAAAAACCATTGCTCCATGGTGAACACAAAAAAATATTTAAAAAGATGAATCCAATGTAGAACTATGTACAATAGAAGAATCCAGGGTCCATGAACCCAACTTAAGAAATGAAACCTACCAAAAACTACCTAATAAAAAAATATATACAAAAATGTGGTCCATTGTCCAAGCGGTCCAAAATAAAGAAAAAACGAAAGGAAACCTAATAGTAACTAACTAACTATTTACAAGGGCAGCGGGCAAGTCCAACAGCTCACATGTTGATGTCCCGGGCCAGGGCATCATCGAACTCCTGCTCGATGTCCCGGAGGCGGTCCCCTTCCATGGCCCTGAGGGTTCACAGGGACGATGACATCTGGAACTCCAGGTCCCTGCGAATGGCCTCCAGGCACTCTGCCCGCCTCAGGGCCCTACGCATGGAGTTCTCCACCCTGACCATCATGAGCCGTGCCTCTTCCGCCCACTGCCACTCCGCATCTATCGCATGGCCCAACCGCTGCAACACGGAAGACACTTCCCGTCCAGGGTCCTCCTGCCCTCCGGCCGATGCCTGCCCCTCCGATGTTGATGGCCCAGAGCCATCATTGCTCCCATCTACAGCCTTCTCCTGCTGCTGCTGTCCATGTGCCCTGTCCGATGGTGTCTGCACATCCTCCATCTGCTGGTCTCCAGTTGTGGTGTCCATCCCTGCTGGACTGCCAACTCCCGACTGTGTCAGGGATGGGATCTCCACCAAGCTGGCTGTGTTGGTCAGGCCAGGTCCACAGGGGGCCCTGGTGGAATCTGGGCCGGAAGACGATGTGGAGAACGATCGGCGCATAGCCTCCACAGAGGAGGAGAGGTCCGCCAGAGTGCGCGTCACATGTAGGAACACCCCAACCACGGCCCCTCCCAGCAGTGCCACATCATGACTCTGCTCTTCATGATGGCGTGCGTTCTCCGCTCAGGAAGAACGCACGTCATCACGAATGACACGCGTGCACAACACAACACCCACCAGGACGGATCCCATACGGTCACGGGACCCCTCATCCGCAGGTAGTGGAGAGGCAGGTGATATGGCACTTTCCCCTACCTGCGGACGGGCCTGGGACAAGGCCTCCCTGCTGGTGCATGATGGTGCAGTCACAGGGTCAAGGACAACGGCATGCACAGGCCCCTCTGCGGTGACCTGTGCTGCCTCCTGACCCTGGCTCTGGACTGCACCACTTGCACCAGTGGTACTACCCACACCAGGCCCCATGTGTGGCTCAGTAGCGGGCTCCTCCTCCTCTGTGGAGACCACCAACCTGCATGGCTCCACACCCTCTTCCGCCATTGGAAGCCCCTGTGGGGGCTCACCCAGCCCTTCTGCCACAGCCGTTGTGGTAGACGCGGCACCAGCCCCCTCGCTCCCGGATGATGGTAATTCCTGGGAGGGTGGCTGGGCCATGCGTCGCCGCCCAGTGGAGGCATCCCTGCCGCTTGGCTACACAGCGCCGTCTCCGCCCTCTTCTTCACTTGACGCTGTGTAGAGGGAGACATAGAACACAAGCATCAGGGTACAGCACAAAATACCCTAGACAGGAAGCAATAACACATGAGTGGCACTGTCAAATGTCACTTCCATCCTGTCCTTCCACAACACATGGGTCAATGCATGCAACACACATGCAGAAACACTCCCGGCGCCTGCAATCAACATCACCACCCATGTACAAGTGCCCCTGTAAACCAAGATGTTGCCTTCAAAGTCACATGCATCCATGGCGTTTCAAAGTGAAACACACACTTCTCTGGTGCACACACACACACACACACACACACACGTGCACCATACATGTATATGACATCAGCACCCATTCCTCATCCATGTCCAGGAACAGAGACTGGCATGATTTCAGGTGTGCATTCTGCATAGAGGTCGCCATGTTGCTTGGAAACACATGCACCTACCATGTGCTTCACACATAACTGGTCCCACATGCATGACCATGATGTCCCTGCACACACACATATCCATACATGGCCTATGTCACACATACAGGCAAGTATCAGACTACCAGCACACTGGAACATGCCCTGTCTCACACAGCAATGCTTGGCCACTTACCGCTCAACTCCAGACGGGTCTGCCTCTCAAGGACCTGGACGTGGAGCGCTGGGCATATGCATTCCAGGACCCTCATCTGATGTTCCGACAGGTGGCCCCGGCACCCCTTAGCATCCGCTGCCTTCAAGAGGTGCTGGGCCTTGTTGAGGGTCATGGACCTGAAGTCCTCCCAGCGCTTCTTGACATGTTGGAAGTCGCGGACTGCCACCCCCTCTGCGTTGATGGCAGTCACGATGTCGGTCCAGATCCGAGTCCGTCCTTCCTTGTTGGCGCGTCTTTTTCCAAAGAGGGCATCATACTGCCCCAGGACACCAACTTCAGTGGCAGTGAAGCTGGTGTCCCTCTGCCTCTCTGGCTGGGGGTTGCCAGTGGTGCCAGATGGTGTAGTGCCCGACATGGCAACCCCAGAGGCAGGTGTGGGTGGGCAACTGGGTCCTGGGGCTGGGCTGTGGAGCGATGGTATCCCAGTCGGGAGTCTTCAGTTCCAGCAGGGGTGGTCACAGCAACTGCACCCCTGGCCAATGTGCAGGCAGCAAATAGCAGGGCACGTGGGCAGCAGGCAGTCAGGCAGCAGCAGATGGCAGGTGGGAGCGTTCTCGGGGCTCTGGGGGGCAGTGATTCAGCCTTTTGGGCAGGTGCATGGTCTTACGTGTCTTTTCGCGTGGCCAGCTTGATACGGAGTGATTTGGCACGTGAAAAATGTGCACGTCAGCATGTAATTCGAGGAAAGGCCTTTAGCGCGTAAGCGCATCAGCACTTGTACGCGCTTTCATTGGACCAACGGCCCTTCAAGCGTAAGCGCCTCTGTGACGTGACGCACGCGGGCGTGCGCAGGCGTTTCCCTCATGACGATAGCATAGTGGTTCAGCGCGCGTGAAAAAACTGCACATCCGCGTGTGAATGCGTGTAATCCGAGGAAAGGGCCTATGCGCGTAAGTGACGTGACACGCACAGGCTTTTCCCTCAGCACGGGTTAAAGGTGAGCAGGGGCAGCAGTTTGCTGTATGTGCCTTTCGTGGAGACTGACGTGTGTTGCTGCTTCCTGTTGTTTCGCGCGCCATCACAACTTCACAGCTATCAAGGACGTATCTCTTCTTTTGGTGGGGGTATTGGCTACGCGTGTTTTTCTGCATCACGCTAGTCAGACGGTGAGTCGCACACGCTATTTTTCCTACTGCGGGTGCCCCTGTGTATCGCACCCATTTTCGAGTTCATAGTAGCCTGCGTGTCCCACTCGTACATGTCATTCGTGTTACTGGGTGCCACCGCGTACTGCGGGAGGTTGCTTCCACGCACGTAGGCTGCAGGGTTGCGTGCACGGTGTTACTGCAGTTTTGGGGTGCCTGAGCATTGCGTGACCTGTCACTACATCACCGGGGTCACATACAGCCTTGCAGGTGCAGGGGGGCTGTTAACATCTTGCTTCCCACCCCCTTCACCCCAATTGCCCAGGTCAATTGTGGTGTACACCTCCCATTGGCAATACTCCATCTGTGCCGGCACTACTACATCTGTGCCATGGTTGGGAGGCAACCAAAGGTGAGGGGCGCCTCAGCTGGGCGTACTCCTAGTGGCGGGTGTGGTCGGGAACATGGCCGTGGTGACCAGGGAGTAGGGGGACTCCAGGGTGTCCAGGGCAGCCACAGAGCGGGAAGAGGCAGGGGTGCACCACTTGAGCACATGTGCCATGTGTCGGTGCAGTCATGCCACCACCCCCTGTGGTTCCGGGAGATGCAGCTTCTGCATCTGGCACTGGCGCCTGTGTGACCCGGCAGTCCGTTCCATCGACTGCCACGGGCCCAAGGGTAGTGGTAGCTGCAGGTGCAGCTGTGGACACTGCCACCCAGGCTCAGAGTCTGCCAGCGCAGGCTGCGTTGGCACTTGAGGAGCCCTTGGAAGATTTCCAACAGGCCAGGAGGGAAACCGTAGGGGCACGCAGGGCTGCTCTGACCAAGACACGTGTCCCTGGGGCAGTTATGTCATCTGCTGCCCCGAACTGCCGGGTGTTGGCAAGTGCAGGGGCAGATGCACCCAACAACACCCCGGTTGTGAGTCTGCCAACCAGGACCGTTGCGGTCAATGACCCTGCCACAGTGGATGTTGCTGTGCAGGGTCCATTAGAGGGCACCCAGCTGCCACTGACACAAGTCAGGCCTTTGGTCGTCCCTCCACCTGCCACTCCCTTGGCTCAATCCACCGAACCCACTGGCCATACTGGTCAGGGCAGCATTAGCCAGCCAGGGTCTGCGCCACAGTCCAAGAGGAGGAAGGTTGCACCTGCAGCACAGGCTGGGACCCCACACACAGCCACGACCTCCTGCACATCGAGGAAGAAGCCTTTCTGCAAACAGGAACTGGACTTCCTCGTGGACTACATGCTGGGCCACAGCCGTGACATGGTAGTGGGTGCCAGTAGTCAGACTACGGCTGCCCACCGTGACACCCACTGGAAGCAAGTTGCGGAACATGTCAGTTCATTCGGCCATGAGGTGCGCATGGCGTAAGAGTGCAAAAAGCGTTGGAATGACCTTAAACGCAGCGCTAAGGCTAAGCGTGCCTCAAATTACAACTTGACTCTGCTGACTGGCGGTGGGCCTGCACCAGAGGAGGAAGAGCTCACTCCGCATGAGTCACTCTTTGCGGAGTTCATACCATCTGAATCGGTTGAAGGAGTGGGAGAGATGCTGGACTTTGATGCCCAGTCCAGTGAGTGTTGATGCGTGTTTGTTGAGGACGTGTGTGTTTTACTTGTGGGATGTGTTGTGCATGATTGCCACTACATGTGACGTGTACATGGTTCTGATGTGCAAGTAATGCAATGCTTCCGTGATGCATGTCTGCTGTGCTGGATGGTGGACATGTGGAGCAGATGGGGAGTGTCCGCATCACCACTATTGCACCCTACTCACATGCTGGTTACCAGTATACCCCTCCGGTCCATGTTCCAGCTCACTGGCCCTTCTGCATGTAGCGTGGGGTGACCTTCCTCTCAGCCCTGGCACAATGTTATAGCATGACTGACGTGCATGTGTCCTCTGCCTGCATGCGGGTACTCCATGTAGGCATGCTTCCTTGCCCCTCTGCCGCCACTCTGCACCCCAGTTCCACCTTTGCACTGGTCTGCTTCAATCTTGCCATTGGGTACTTTCCTGTTCATGCGTCCTGTGTACATGCTAACTTCCAGCGGACAATCTGCCAGACATATGCTGTGTGGTACAGCCTTAGTACTTGCTGCAGGGTATCTCACTTGTACTGTGCAGAGGTCGGATGCCCCACAGGGACATAAGTGCCCATTCATGCTCCATGTGCATGGCATGCATGCCCCTATGTGTCCTTGACTGGATGATCACTGTAATACAAGTCCTGGGTGACATACATTGCATGGCATCTCATCAGCATTCCCATGTCAACTGTGGCTCAGTACTGCATTGCACACATGTTTAGGGTCTGACAATCTGTGTGGGTCACAGGCCTCAGCCTGTTTAATGGCCAATGACTCTGTCCGACTGTTGTAGTGTCTTCTTCACACGTGGGTGGCCTCCAGAGGTTTCATCATGTGTCCTGCTTACTGTCCCATCATCATTTGCAGTGTTGTCATTTGAATCACATTAAGCTGTTGATGCCGGTCAACACTGCCTGTCAATACACAGGTCTATGGTCAGCCTTTTGATACCATGCTAGGCATCCCTGCTTTTGCACTTGGGTGGAGGGGTGCTTTGCTTTTAGATATACTACCCGTTGAATGCACATTGCATGTGATGCCTGAAGTTGACCTTGCACTGCCTTCACATTTCCTGACAGACACCATGAGGTCCTTGTACATGTAGGTAGTGAGTGACATACACATTTGCTGCACTGCATAGACCCACTTCTATGCAAACTGCCACCTTTCAACAGGTCTGATCACAGAAGCAATTCAAAGTTGACGCAGCATGCATACCAGGTTCTATTTTGTGTGTCACATGTCTGCATGATGTGTTTGTTGTCGGTGTGTGTGTGTGTTGGGTGCTTCTGACATGTGTAGTGACCTTTTTTCTCTATATTTTTCAGATGATGATGCAATGGAGCCTGAGGATGGTGTTGTCATGCCAGACACAGGGTTGTTACCACTACATCAACCCGGCACAAGTGGGGGTCGTGGGGTGGTAGGCCACGGAAACCCCCAAGTGCTACAGTCCATCTTGTCTCTGCCTGCCTATGAGTCCAGCCCTGATGACGACTCTGACGTCCATGTCGAGTTGGATGAGCATCAAGTCCATGTCTCAGGGGTGAGTGATTCTGATGTGGACACTCCTTGTCCGCGACACCTGCACTGAGGGGTCAGACAGTCTTGGTACCTCCGCCCGTGGTGGATCGGGACACAGGGTCACCCTCCACACCAGTCACTGATGTGCCTGGGACATCACGTCGACGGGGACATGTAGTCGTGCAGCCGCGGGCCATGCCAACACAGTGAGGACACCCGCTCCTTGGGTCCCGCAGGGGTCAAGCCCAGCAACGCGGTCGCCGCACGCAACCACAGTATACTGAGTGGGAGCAAGACATGACTGCCAATTCTGAACGGCAGGGGGCAGCAATGGAGAACATCACTGAGAGCATGGAGCGTGTGGCCCGATCTGTGCTCCCCCCTTCTAGGCAGGTCCTTCTCCAGCAGCAGACGGCACGGTCCACGGCCCGCTCGCTCGGGCTGGGCATGGCGGCCTCAGACAGGGCACGCCAGGCTGAAATGTCTCTGCATAAAGCAATGGCTGCTCACGCAGAGGCGCACATGGAGGCCATGAGGGAGGAGTATGCTTCCCTCAAATCCACTCTGGGTGTCCTTCTGATGTCCCAGAGGCAGCGGGCAGAGGAGAGGTTTGCACAGCTTGAGCGTACCATCTCGGCTGAGCTACAAGCTTGCCGGGACGTGCAGCGGTTGTCCAGCCAGGCCTTGCAGGAGGAACTCTGTGTTACACGTGCTACCTTGCAAGAGGAAGCACGTGTATCATGTGAGGTTCTACATGCAGACCTACGTCACATCGACACACAGAACCAGGCTCACCCATCCGGCAGACTTGCTGCCGTCGAGGGGCAAGCTGGGGCTAGGTGTGGCCAGGCTACTGTGCCACGTCCTCATTTCCAGGATGAGCCAGACTCAGACGACAATCTATCTCCCACAGAGGTCGGGCTGTGCAGGCGTTGAGTCCATGGAGGTTTTTTTTTGGCTCAGCATCATCGCATGTGGGTGTTGAGCAGCACCCTGTACCTCCCCCCTCCTGGGTGCCTCACCCCCGAGGTCGTATGTGGCCATTTTTGATTTTTCTTTTAGTTTAGTTAGTTAAGTTTCTGTTTGATAGTTAGTTTAATTAGGTAATGTAGGTTTTTCATAGTTAGTGTAATTAGTTAATATAGTTTAAAATTGCTTGTCTATTGTGCTTTCATGTGACGGTGCAGTGCTTTGTGGCTTTTGAATGCATCCACTGTCTGTTCCAGCTGGGCCCTTCAGGCTTGTCTTGTGTATGTGTTTGCTGCTTGGGGTCCTTGACTCACATATGCCACTCCTGCTTCCCTTATCCATGGGCTCGCAAGGATGGTTCGGTGTAACAGCCTATTACACAAGGGCTTTGGACTGTCATATCTGTGGCATGTCTGGTGCTGTGTAACTTGTGTTAACACCCCTAGTGGGGATGATTGCAGTGTTATTGACCACTGTTCTGCTTTTGCTAGATGGGGTGTTTCATGATTAATGTGTACATTCATTGCTATGCATTGTGTAGTATGTTTCTTATCTTTACTGTACACGTGCTTTTTGCAATTCATGCCGTAGATAGTGTGTTCCACACTTTGGATGTGAAAGACGGACTGATGGTGTGATTTCTGATGTACGTCTCTGACATGGTCCAGTAATGAGATGCCTGGAGAGACACACACAGATGACTCTAAAGCATTAATCATGTGTTTCATGCCCTTTCTGCAGGGGGATGAGCCTCCAGACCACCTTTTCCGAGACATGGAAAGGAGCAGCTCACAGGGACATACAGCAAGGGACAGACTTGGGTGCAGTGCATTTCATTTCCATGTATATTTTGAAACATGCACTGCCTACTTTGTTTCGGTCATGGTGGAACACGACTTTTTCTGAAATCATACCTTGCTATATGCGTCTGTCTGCTTACCCAGGGAACATTGCATGTTGTGTGAATCGTGACACATTGGTGTTCCATTTTCCACGCACCCACCGGTGCCTGACTTACTGCATTGACTGTGTATGAACCATCACAGGGGTAATGTTACGTATGGGTATGAAGCATCCACACCAGATTGTCTGTTTGTAGAGTAGTTTGTTGCTATGGGGCATATATGGTGGTGTGTTTGTGTGTTATGGGCATGCACAGATTATTAACTGTGGCTCTCTTTGCAGCATTGAAATGCTCCTATAACCGGACCTGAGAGTGCGCAGGCAGGAGGCCAGCACTCAAAACCAGAGCTAAGTGTCTTGTTGTTTTTCTTTCAAACTGCTCTGCATAGGCTTGCTGGGGGGTGCACTAATGCATGGATGAATGTGTAATTCAATTTGGTATGTTTTTTTTCCCTAATCACCCTGAGTCCTATCCAATTCTAAACCCTGTACCCTCTACCCGGTGTTCCTGCTTCCCGTACCTATCCAACCAACGTTCCCTAACCCTCTTTCCCCGCTGGGGTTGCGGATGCCTGTGTAAACCCCAAGCTTGCAGGTGCCAAAACCCTAGAGGGGGTGGTTGGTTCGTGCCACTCCTGCGCCTGGACTCCGGAAGGCCCTGACAATGATGTACAAGTTTGTTTTGATTGTGTATGTGTTAAAGCAAGTACTACATTTTAGTGCATTCCCTACTTTCACGTGTCATTCCTACTCCCCTCTCCTGCCCCTCATTCCAGTTATCCAGTATGCCAACGCCTGTCCCAACTGCATATCCCTGACCCTCCTTCCCCACCAGGGTCTCAGAGGCCTGTGTGAGTTTGACCTTGCAGGCACCCGGGACACGGTGGGGGTGGTTGGTTCGTGCCACTCCTGCGCCTGTACACAGGAGCTGTGACAGTACACATCCGTCCGCGGTGCATCATTCTATGTTATGATCCACACATCGTTCACATCCTTTTGTGACATTGTTTTACTGTGCTACCTTGGTTGTTACATCATTGTGGTAGTACTTGGCCTTTGTGAGGTACTGCTACTTCAAGTCATCTACTGGATGCTGTTCTGGTTCGTTTTTCTGCCTTGGATTTTGTGTTTTTGCAAATGAAGGTGGACTCTGAGGGTGCAGGCAACTTTTTACACACAAGGTGGGAGATGGTGACGAAGGGGAAGGGTGATCTTGTGGCCAGGTGAAATTGTGGGTTGAAGGCTCCATGACCCAGGTGCAGTTGTTCAGTGGGTCATGGTCATTTGTGAGGGAGGGGGGGTGTTTTGTTGTTGCTAGTTGCCTTACCCTGCAGTGTGATGGGAACCCTGACATTGTAATTGTGGTATCCTATGTACATAATGTGTTCTGCTGATCAAGGCCTGTTCATGTGTTGTGTTTCCCTTTCAATTGTGAGGGGACAGTTGTGGTTTGACATGCTGGGGTGTACACATGTTGAATGTTCACATGTGATGTGTAGAGGACACTGATGGTCACTTGATTGCACATGCATCTGTTGAGTGCATGTCCTTACTGACCCACACACTTGCACTATGATGCACTACATGTACAACCACCCTTCGATATCCACGTGTACACTCTGTTTGCCTTCTGCTGCCCACTGTGTCCCTGCAGCACATGTTCTGTGACCAATTATGGATCCTGTACATGCCTAATTTTCTTTTTGATGTGGTTTGTCACTTAGATGTGATGCTCAGGGTGTGCATCACACACAATGGGTGTTCACTGTGCTGTGCGCTGAGCAGTGTGTTGCAGGAGTTGAACACAGCACACAGAAGCTGTACTGCACTCCCCCCTCCCCTTCCCCGTGCACCTTTCCCTTCCCCCTACCCCTGCACTTGCACGATCTAAATGACACCTGGCCTAGTAGGATCGTTGTCTGTCTTCCCTTGTTCCCCCCTCCCTGCCTCGTCACGCCTTGAAACACTTGTGTATAGGCGCGTTACAAATGCCAGATCATATCATAGCATATATCATATGTGTGCCTTTTGATCACACAGGATAGCTTGTGTTTAAGTAGCTAGGGATGCACACAATGTGGCACTTCCATGGCAACAATCTCAGGGTGGTAAGGTTGTGAAAGTTGACTGTCTCTTTGTCATCATCGATTGTCACCTGGTATGTGCCAGGCCTGTGTGCACTCCGCAGGGGTGGGAGTTTAGGTGAAAAATGTGGCCACAAGCTGGGTCCGGCCTTCCTCGCCACGTGCCCTATCCCCTCCCATGGGCAGCGCCTGTGCCTGTGGTTGGGGATATGGGGGCACCACCATGTCCACCGGTACGCCCTGCCGTGTTGCAACATTGTGCAGGACACATGCTGCCACAATGATCCTGCACACTACTGGGGGTGCATAGAGTAGCTGCCCGCCAGAGCGGTCAAGGGAGCAGAAGCGTGACTTGAGCACTCCGAATATGCGATCCACTATGGCCCTGGTTGCAATATGGGCCGCGTTGTATCTTACCTGGGGTGGTGTGGTGGGGTTCCGGATTGGCGTCATCATGTGGTTGCTCAGAGGGTAGGCACTGTCCCCTGGGGAGGTGAAAATGGTTGTGATTATTGGGGTTTGTGTATTTGTGTGTGTGTGTGCGACATGCATGCATGTGCAAGGGCATTTGTACTCACCTAGGAGCCATGTGTCGCCATGCTGCCCAGCTTCCAGGGCCCGGCTCAGGGCGGATATTCTGTATATGAAACTGTCATGGGTGGAGCCATGGTGGTTTGCATAGACAGAGGTGATGATTCCCTTTGCATCGCATACCACCTGTACATGGATGGAATGCCAGTGCTTGCGGTTTCGGTAGATGTGCTCAGTGGCCCTAGGTGGACGTAGGGCCACATGGGTGCAATCTATGGCACCGAGCACTTTGGGGAAGTGTGCCACCCTGTAAAAATCCAGGACAATGGCCTGCCTTTCTGCAGGTGTTCTGGGCATGTATATGTGCCTGCGGACTGAGGGGCGCGCTGTCATGATTGCCAAGACCTGGTGTAGGCAGCGTGACTGCGTGGCCTGTGAGACCCCCCCCACTATGGCAGTAGTCCGCTGAAATGACCCAGTGGCCAAAAAAGCAGGACATTGAGCACCTTCTCCAAGGGGCTCATTGCTTGGGAGCAAAGGGTGGGGGATGTAAGGTCATCTTCCCACTCCCTGACCAGGTCTAGGATGATATGGGGTGGAAACCTATACCTGCCATAGACCTGGTCGTCAGGCATCCCAAAAAGGCTTGTCCGTGGTGAGAAAATGCGTGCCCTGGCTACTCTCCTCCTCCTGCGGTGTCCCACGATCAGTGCTGCGACAAATGGGGCATTCATCGTAGCTGTATATACGTGTTTGTTGTTTGTGCGCACTTTTATACTGTGCACGGGGACGCTTCCGCCTGCCTTTGTGTGGCGGACGCGTTGACGCCTGTGCGCGTCTTTTGCCGTGCGCGGGTTTCCCGTATTCGTATCCATGAATACGGGTTGTTCGCGTGCGTGTGGGCGTTCCGTGTAGTTCCCTGCAGTACTTCCCCAGTTACGCCTTCTTTTTCACGCGTTGTTGCCCATTCCGCGTGTTACACCCACTGTTCCACCCACTTTTGTTGTGTGTGCCGTGCTATGTGTGCTTTTGCTGTGTGCGTAGCGCACGCCGTTTGATGACGTGTGTGCCCGTGTGCGACATGCATGGATTTGGTGCACAACCAGCGGGAAACAAGCGCAGCGCCTTCCTTGAATCGCACATGCTTGATTTCTCACGCTTGCGCCACTTTGCGCCTGCTTACGCTGGGATTTTCGGCGCACGTTTGTTCCATGAATGACCCCTTTATTTTCAATGATTTAGTATTGGTCTCACACTGCCGGCTGATATTCTAAAAGCAGTGGGCCTCATTACAAGTTTGGCGATAGACTTGCCGGAAAAACCAGCAGGCGGTCACTGAACTTGCAAATTTTACCGGTGCCTGGGAATGGGCAATTACTGGGTCATTATGGCTCTGCTGGACCCGGTATTTGCCCATTCCCGGGCGCCGGTAAGAAATGCTCCCCTTTCCTATTTAAGCCCTCATAGGGCTCAATGGGAATGGTGAGGCCGGATGCACCGGCACCATTTAGAATGGTGCCGGTGCATCCGACATGCTCTGCTCGCGGGTGCCGTTCTGCCTGCCAGGACCGACCAGGCGGGCTGAAAGGCACCCGTGAGCAGAACTCGTAGTTTGCCAGTCTGATAACGACAGTACCGGCAAGTTTACCGGTACCATAGTTACAGGACCGGCAAACTTGTAATGATGCCCCATTTCTTAGATTGCTTGGGAGACCTGTAATTGGTTGACATAGGAGTTGGAGTTCGGAATGTACGGGAAATAAGGTTGAGATGGGAGGACAGTTGGGGAGGATGGCAGCATTGAGGGAGTGTCCCTGCTGCAGAGAATGGGTAATGATGTTAAAATGGAAATAGAGATGTTCCTACCTGTACCAGCTGGTCTCTGATGATTCCTGAAGTAGGTTGCTACATTTTGGTGACAAGACGGGAGAACATCAGTACCAGTGTACATGCATGCCTGTGGAGATGGGAGATCACGGAAAGGAGATCCAGTCATTGATGTAAGCGCTCAGTAAGCCTGATTGGAGTTAATTTGAAGTGGTTTATTCAGCGTAAAGATAAGTGTAAGTCAAGAT
Organism: Ambystoma mexicanum; assembly: GCF_040938575.1. Classification (NCBI taxonomy): domain Eukaryota; kingdom Metazoa; phylum Chordata; class Amphibia; order Caudata; family Ambystomatidae; genus Ambystoma; species Ambystoma mexicanum. Next base: position 901,587,764 of record NC_090922.1, read on the forward strand.
TTGCAGTGCGCAAAGGAGTTCTGTGTTCAACGGTAAAGTGTTAGAGGGTGCGTGCAAGGTTAGAGGAAGGCAACATACTACTTGCAGTGATGTCCACAGAATGTGAGAAAGGCTGAAATAGAAAGAATGGTTGCCAAGGCAATGCTATAATAATAATTTACGGAAGGAAAGTACCAGTATTAAGAGGGTACAAATACATACATTTAACAAAGGTAGCAGGCTCCCCTCTCCCGGAAGAACAAGGCATGATAACCTGTTCAGTGGTTGTTAACCACATTGAGAGTTCACAGCCATCTGCTTTTTGCTCACTGTACCTTTCACAGATGGGAAATATCGATTTGCATATCAGTCTTTGTCCCGCCCACATGGGCAGTCCAGCACCGAAATGCTATGGCAATTCCTCTCTGAACAAGAGTACCTACAGCAACCCCATACACGTGTTTCAGCCTTGTTGGGCATCATCAGTGAGATGAAGCTAAGCCTCTCTAAGCACAGTGAGCAGGGAGTCCACGTCTGGTTGCCCCCATGTAACCTAGGGTGACCAACCCCAAGTTCCTTCAAAGAATTCAACAAAGGTAGCAGGCGCCCCTCTCTCGGAAGAACAAGGCATGATAACCTGTTCAGTGGTTGTTAACAACATTAAGAGTTCACAGCCATCTGCTTTTTGCTCACTGTACCTTTCACAGATGGGAAATGTCATTTGCATATCAGTCTTTGTCCCACCCACATGGGCAGTCCAGCACCGAAATGCTATGGCAATTCCTCTCTGAACAAGAGTACCTAAAGCAACCCCATACACGTGTTTCAGCCTTGTTGGGCATCATCAGTGAGGTGAAGCTGAGCCTCTCTAAGCACAGTGAGCAGGGAGTCCACGTCTGGTTGCCCCCAGGTAACCTAGGGTGACCAACCCCAAGTTCCTTCAAAGAATTCAACAAAGGTAGCATGCGCCCCTCTCTCGGAAGAACAAGGCATGATAACCTGTTCAGTGGTTGTTAACCACATTGAGAGTTCGCAGCCATCTGCTTTTTGCTCACTGTACCTTTCACAGATGGGAAATACCCATTTGCATATCAGGAGCAGCAGATATAGATACATATGAAAACACCTTGGCCCTCATTACGACCTCGGCGCTAGCCATGCCGCTATTGGCAGCATGGCTGCCGCCGAAATCCTGTCCGGGTCCACAGAATGAGGAATTACCGGGCCATTCCGAGTTCGGAAGGCCCGGTAATTCCTCCCTCCAAAGACCCGTACCTGGTCCTTCCCCATTCCCATTTCAGCCCCCATAGGGCTGGGAGAGGGAGCAAACAACGTGCCATTACGAGTTGGCCCGTTGTTTGCTCCCTCGTCCCCTCGCGGGACCCACTAAGCACACCGGGTTTTCCCAGGCGTGCTTACCGTGTCACACGAGGGTACCTCGTAATGAGGTGGTACGGGGTTAACAGCGCCGGCACCTTTTACGGCGCCGTTAACCCCGTACCACCAGGGTCGTAATGAGGCCCCTTCAGTCAATAAGAGCTGCATTATGCACCAGAAATGAATGCAGTTGTAAACTGGTTTCTTTTTTTTCTAGAGTTCAAAACATTGTCTCTGTCATGCAATTTTGCAATGGGGATATAGACAGAGTAATTGATCAGAGACCAGATAATTATACACAAAAATAACATACTGATACAGCAGAGGTTGCGGAAGTTTGGAGATCCCACTTTAGCAGAGATGACCGCAATAGCAAAAAGATTAATTGCACACCCAAGTGTGCTCAAATTAGATCAAAGAGAAGAAGAAAGAAGCCCGGCAGGCAAAGCATGAGAAAGAGGGTAATGTGACAAATAGTGCACAAGTGAATGTAGTGAGAAAAAGAACAGAAGGAAATGTGAAGGAAAAAGAAAAAGGAAAGGAAGAATTCATGCTCCGAATGATGGAGATAGGGAAGAGAGAGTCATGAAGAGTTGGCATCAAATGACTGGAGCTAGAAACAGACACTTTCATTGTGAAGAAGTGGACATCATGCTTATTTGAAGTTTTGTCCTGCGTGAAATCTCAAATGGGCAAATTGTGGCATGCAAGGGCACTTTGCAGTGGTGTGCATGTAACAAAAAAGAAGATTGTGCCGGCACAAGAAGATGTGCCTGATAAATAAATGGGAATAACAATAAGATGCAAAGAGAATAGGTCTGATTTGAAATGCCCAAGCTGCGTGATACGGATGGATGGGAAAAAAGTGAGATTGATGATGGACAGTATTGTTACCAGTGTTATGTGTGCGACAAAAAGATGGGCATGGAAAGGAAAAGATTGAAGAAGTGTTTACTTAAAATATAGGATGCTTCAAAGGAACTTGTAATGCATTATGCTAGAAGACATCCATTTTCTTTGAGTGATAAAGTGAAAAAAGAGCTAGACAGTTTGGAAAATGGGTACATCATAGAAAAAATTGAATCATCAGAATGGATAAGCACCATAGTGAATGCGGTGAAGACGAATGGCAAAGTAAGGGAGAGTGTTGACCTGAGGGACGTGAACAAGAATATACAAGTGAATAAATATCCTTTAACAAACATTTTGAAGATGTTAAATTGTGTTAGTGGTGCTAAATTATTTACCATTGGATCTATCAGCTGCGTACTATCAGATTTTGTTAGCAGATGACAGTAAAGGTATCACTTTATTCATCACAACATATGGGGCCTCCTTACAAGGTTGGAGGTAATGGAAAAACGATACTGGCACCGCATACCGCTCTGGGCTATTCTGATTTAAGAATCCGGTATTAGCAGCACCGCTGATACCGTACTCCCCCCTACTGGCATGCGCGCGGGCACGCAGGCCTTGAGTCCGGCAATGCCAGGATGCCGCTAACAGGAGGACATCACAAGTCAGGTGGACATGCAAATACTGTCATCATGAAGGCGGTAATAAGGGATACCGGGATGCTGTCAATAACGGCATCGCGAACCAACCGCAAACAGCTATGTGCAGTGTCTACAACTGCCACAGGTGCACACAATCAGCACAGGTGGAGGCAATGGAGTCTGGCCCTGCACAAAAGGAGCACACACACCACACCCCTTTCCACACCAAAATGATTCCACTTGTAGTAGCAATACTGGGGCTAGAGGACCTGCTTGCATTGCTACACCAGCAACAACAACAACAACAACAGGCACCACAGAGGAGACGCAGGAGGAGAAGGAGGGTGAGACAGGCCCAGCAAGCCCCACCAGTGCAGCTAGTGGTACCACACAGGCAGCCCCCAATCCCTTGCATCAGAGCCAGTCCATTCAACCTAACCCCTGAGCAGATCCACACACTGTACTTCTGGACCAGGACACCATCACCACCATTGTGGACATGATAAACAACAACATTGTCAGCCTGATTGAAATACGCACCACCATCCCACCTCTACTGAAGGTAGTGTCTGTGCCCCACTTCCTGGCCACAGGCACCTACCAGCACACAGTGGGACAGATGGATGGCATATCACAACCCTTGTTTTCTCGAATGCTGAACCAAGTGCTGGATGCCCTCCTGAAGCACTCAAGGAACTACATATACATACCAGGGACTGCCCAGCAGATCTTTGACACGAAAGTTGGCTTCCATGCACTGGCAGGCATGCCAAATTGTATTGGTGCACTTGACTGCAACCATGTGGAATTGGTGGCCCTGCATGCAAAGGAGGTGGTGTACTGCAACCGTAAGCTATATCACTCCATCAATGTACAGATGGTGTGTGACTCCAGCAAGATCATCACACATTGTTGTGCCCGATTTTCCGGATCAACTCATGACTCAATGGTCCTGTGCAACTCCACGATAGCACGCTACATGGAGTGACATGCAGGACGACATGCCTGGCTGCTTGGTAAGTTGCATGACAGGCACATGGCAGTGTAATGGGGGAGAGATGCACACACCACAATGGTGTCATTGTTGTGGTGACTGCACAATGTCCACATCCCAAAACACTGTGCCCCAAAGCATCCCAAACTGAACATGACAACCAATCCCCATAGCAATGATGGAAGCTGCAGACCAAACACAACATGCCGAACTTCCTACCACCCCAGATCCCACAACACTTCCACCACCCATCATCAGTCCTCACCCTCCGATGTGGGCGCACATCATTGCGGTAGCGATGCACAGGAGGGACGTGCCGTGAGCCAGTCTGTGATTGGCCAATATTTCTGAGACACATGGGTTCACAGGGTGCCATGAGAGTGGACACTATGCACTGTAAACCAATAAATGACACATTCACAATAAGGAATGTCCACTCAAGTATTTTTTTCAGGTACACAACGGGTGTATTAACTTGTAAAAAGTAAAAAGTGCTCATACCCTCCACCTCTAGCACTCCTCCGCCCCCACAACTCCCCCACACTCTCCCCTCTCCCCACAACTCCCCCACACACCCTCTCTCCCTAGCCCCACAACTCCCCCACACACCCTCTCCCCGCTCTCCCTGCTCCCACAACTCCCCCACACATGGTGTTCTATCGAATGCTGCAGGTTGCAGCATCAATTGCCATAATCAGGCTTCCCCTGCTACTTTTTCCCACTTCCCGCATCTGGTGGTGGCATGTCTGAGTGCTGGAAGGTGCGCACAGACCGGCGAAGGGGGCTGGTCTGAGTGGCGCTCGAGGAGGAGGCCGTGCCCAATTGCTCCAGTCCTGGGGCAGGACACTCTGCCTCCAAGGCATCTGCTATTCGGGAAAGGACCAGCCTTACTAAAGACAACTCACAGGTTTCCTCCCAGCAGCTGAGTTTAACTGTAGAGCTAGGGCCACCACCAGAAGCCAGGCCCTGGCTCGGTTGGCCGACATGATGTTACCACTCTGAGGTACAGGTCGTCCCAACTTTTACTAACGTCCTTCACTGTGTGGGGGGTGTTCCCAACTGTGCTCACTTTATGGGCTACTAGTTCCCAGATATCTTTTTTCTTGAGCTGGGCTGCTCTCTTGAGGTCATTTGCGAAGACCACCTCCGCATTTTCAGCCAGCGTGTCTGCTAGCATTGTGAGCTCATCCTCTGAGAACTGCTCCTTACGCTGCTGCGATTCCCCTTTCTTCACTGCCTTTAGCATGATGCTGGTGGAGTAGATGTTTGGAATGAGGCTCCAGGTCTTGTGCAGTGAGAATGGCAATGGATTGTGTTTTTAAAGATGGCCGCCGTGTCCTTTCCCTTTCGATGATGCACGAGGACGTTACTTACGGTTCCGCTATTAGTGGTGTCCGCTAACAGCGGTGACCGCTATTAGCAGTGACCGCTAATGCCATATCCTTTGATGCCAGGCCCGTTATTTAGAGGTGGACGGCGGCGGTAGTGCTGTCTGCGCTTCCCATGAAGCCGCTAATGGGCTTTTTTGGGACTTTAGCAGCATGCCAGTAATGTTGTTACCGCATGCTGCTACGCTCGTGTATGCGAACTCGTAATGGGCCACTGTTAGCAGCCTCTTTCCTACATGGACACGGTATTTGCTCCATGCCGTCAAAAACTGTTTTTTTACCTCCACCCTTGTAATGAGGCCGATGGACTTTATTGATACAACTTGATGCTGTTTGGACTTGCATCTGCCACTGCAGTTTTTCTGGAGGATGAATTAATCAAAAGCCTACGAGGAACAATAGTGGATCAGGATGATATTTTAATATACCGGTCTGGAGTAGAAGAACATGGCAAAAGACTAAAGGTGTTCTTAGAGAGATTGAAAGCAAAAGGATTGACAATTAAAGTGCGAACTTAGAGAAAAGGAAGTGCACTATTGGGGACATGTTTTAAATGGAGAACGGCACAGACCCAAACATGAAACTTTAGAGGCAATCAGGAAGGCACCTATTCCATGCAATAAGGATGAAGTGAGGTCATTCCTTGGTTTAGCTAAATGTGTTAATAAATTCATGAGAGATTTAGCGGAACAAAACCACTGAGAAACATATTGAAAAAAGACAGCAATTTTGAGTGGGGCAAAGAATGAGAGTTTGCAGTGAAAGATAGGGTTTGTGAAGTCCCTTGGTTAAGAGGTTATGTCATAGCGAGCATAATAAAGTTAACAGTTGATGCCAGTGGGAAAGGGTTGGGAGCTGTCATGTCACAAGTTGTGTAGATAAGTGAAAAAATCATATGTCACGCATCTAGAGATATATATGAGACAGAATTAAGATACTCAGTAATAGAACGTGAATTATTAACATGTGTTTGGGGAGTAAATTACTTTAGCGATTATCTTTTCACAGTGTGTACAGAGCACAAACCAATTGTGGTTGTGTTGTTAACAGTGAATGGGAGACTGGAGCATCCCCAAGAATTGCCTGAATGAGCTTATATTTGCAGGAATAAGATTTTGAAGTAAAATATTTGCTAGGAGTAGAAAATAAAGTCACAGATTGCCTGTCGAGATCACAACAGGTAGTGCCAATGTGTAGGAATGATAAGAAGAGGTAGTGGCATTGTTGAGAGGGGGGGAGTTTTGGAAATCCATATCTGTGGTTGAATCGATTATGGAAATGACTGAGGATATACTTTCAAACAAAGTAAATATGCGTACTTGGGAGGGGTGGGCAAACAAAAATGAATTAACAGAGAATTTGGTGCCATTTTGGGCAGTGAATGATGCATTATCTCTAGATGTAGGATTTCTGCTCAGGGGACAGCAAATGATTCCTCCCAGTTCATTGAGAGATTGCATAGGAGTGTGGGTCACAAATGTCATCCAGGTATAACCAGCACCAACAGAAGGATTATGGAGAGGTTGTGGTAGCCAGGAATATATTTGTGCATGGAAAGGATTATTACCAAAGTGGAAGTACCCAATGTGGGTTAGAAAAAGATTGGGATAGACACTTTAGGTCCCTACCAGGTGCTTGGCATGAGGATTAAGATCATTATTGTAATGATTGAATATTATAAAACATTGACAGAAGTAAAGATTGTAAAGGAGGTTTCTTATTGTGATGCAATACATTTATGGACCAGGTATTCAGCAGGTAAGGGTATCCCAAGGAAGTGGTGGCGGACAAGGGTGCACATTTTAAACACAATGACGCTCAGGACTATGCAGGCAGAATGTGAATAAAATGGAAATATGTTTCAGATTTCCACCCAGAAGCTAACAGGTTGGTAGAAAGGTTCAACAGAGTGTTAGTGGCGATTGTAGAGTGAGCCAAAAGAAGTCATCTGGATGTTTTAGAGGCTATTGCAGATAAGGCTTGGGTGGTTAGAACAATCCCAAATTCTGGGACAGGGATTTCACCTTTCCAATTAATTAAACGGGGATACCCGAATTATAAATTCAATCCTAGATGGTTGAATGTGAGAGCAAAGAATAGTGTGACAGGTAGGGGAGGTGAAAAGGTACATTGAGGTAGAACAGAGCAAATACAAGATGAAATATGATGCCAAGGCATCAGAGTACACCAGGAGTTTTGTGCTTGGTGAATGTGTAAACATAAAGAAAGGACTGGCCACTAGTAAGAGACTGTATACGTGTTCAGATCCCGTTCAAATAAGAGAAGTGTTGTCAAATGCTGTGAGGGTAGAAGATTGTTCTACCTGGAATGTTAACAGAGTTGCCAAGTACTCAGGAAAGAGCATGACAAAATTAGGGGTGTTCCGGTCAATGGAAAGTGCAGTTGGATGTGGGACCAGGAAGGAACTAGCTGTGTGGTGAATGAGCCAGTGAATAGAGAAGTGACAGTAGTGGAACTGCAGGAAGAATTGAGGATAAAAAAGACCAGAGGCATCACATATAGGTGCTTCATGCACTGACAGAGGGTCCTGAACACATTTTCATATGAGTGTAATGCCACTCACACAAAGAAACGTTAAGTTCTTAATTTAAGCATTTTCCAATAATGTTGTGTCGCAATAGTTTCATATGTATGCTATTGTTTAACTTCTGTGTTTAGGTTGTTAAGAAATCGCTGTGTGAGGGGTGCAATAACTTGTCTTAGGAGATGGAGTTTGGAATGTCAGGGACACAAGGTTGAGATGGGAGGATGGTCGGAGAGGACGGGAGCATTGAGGGAGTATTCCCGCTGCAGAAAATGGGTGCCATTGTTAAAATGGAAATAAATATGTTCTTACCTCAACCAGCTGGTCTCTGAGAATCCTGTAGTAGGTTGCTAAAAGACTCAGAGACTCAGGTCCCGGAACTCTTCCAATTGTGCAGTGTCAGAAGGAGTTCAGAATTAGGTCATCATTCTGTGTCCACAATGATGCGATCTGGAATGCTGTGTGCCTTTTAACGATCCTCCTCTGTCTTTACATTGAGAGGAAAGGGGCAGGAGAGTTACAGCTTATGGAGTACTGCAAAAAAGAATCTTCCCTCTCTAGATAAGATGAGGCAATTCAGAAACAGCTTCAAATAATTCCACAGACATCCCGCCTACTCCAGCCCACACTATACAGAGATGGATTGCATTCAGGGTAAATACTTCAGGATACTCGATCAACACTCTTCCAGCCTCACCCCACCATCTACCAAGACAACATCTTCCCCTATTCAGTTGTGAAGGTTGTGACAGTAGAAGCACTCACACCACTTCTCAACCTCCGAAAAACACATCCCGCTCCCAAGGCACTTTCCCAGATGCACTGAAAACAGAACAGTTTCTCTGCCTGCTGAAGAACCCTTTGTATGTGCCGGTAAGATAGCTCCACGGGTTGAGCGCTCACTGCTGCAATGTGAGCATGATCTGCAGGTCACAGGTCTGAATCCCAGCATGGCCAACTCAGCCTTTCATCCTTCTGATGTCGATAAATGAGTACCAATTTCGGTTTGGTGATATTGTATGTAAATATGTGCTCTATAAAGGTCTTTGGATTAAGGCGCTATATAAGTAAACACATCATTATCATAATGACCAACTATCATTCCATCATGTATCTACCCTCAGTATCATTCAGGAAAATCTGCTGCAGGACAACACACCTGGTTTGTGAACACTCTGATTTCTGACCAAGATAAATCACAGAGACCTCCAACATCTAAGTTATCATTGACAGCCTATACGTTCTGGACAAATGGCACCCTTTCTTAATCATCCTTAATTGCTCTACTTGACCTCTCTGTTTCCTTCAATACCACTAACCATGAAGTCCTCCTCAACATTCTGACAAGATCTGCTTCCTACCACTTCGACATATATAAACTCATTCAGATGAATGCCATTGGATCCTAGTACTTCCCACTAATGTGCAGAGTTCAATCAAGCCCCCTCGTATTCCCTTTCATCTGCACTCTCTAAATGAAAACATTGTGGATCTCCTCTGCACAATTGACAGCAGTCTACACCAACATGCAGCTGACACGCAGTGTCATCTAAAGATCAATTGCATCAACAACATTCATTGATTCAAGCACTGTCTGACTTTCATTCAAGTCTGAAGTTCAACCACCTACTTAATGCTCATCCTGACATCAGTTTCTAGAAAACCCTACCAAGCACATGGTGCAAGGGTAGATCAGGGGCAACGCATATGTCTTGCAAGTAAGAGGAAAGGGGCAGGAGAGTTACAGCTTGGAAGCAAGATAACGCGTGCGCCAGTGGTTTGAAACCCGATCCCATGCTTGGGAACCACTCGCTGATCAGAGCGGGTTATAAATGAACTATTAAAAAAAGAAAAAAAATCCCACATCCAATTAGCTAACTGAATGGATTCATGTCTCAACTCTCCCATAGGGAAAACATTCTTGTCTTTCCCTATTGACTGTGTCTTCTCATTCAAAATACACATACTTAAGAAAAACCAGTATACATCTCCCACTTGAACAGTGGCAACAATATTCACAAGAGCTCCAGGGGTAGCTATGGTTGCTCTGAACGGTGCCACACAAATCATCACAAAGTGAAAAAAATTACCACATCACCTCCATCCTCCTGGAGCTGCAATGGCTCCCCTTTAAAGATCACATCGTTTTCAAGACAGCCTGAAGTCCCAATTAGAACACCCTCTACCAGACTGAGGAACTCACAATCTCACCACCAGATTCCACAACATTGATAGACTGTAAACAGTAGAACATTCACAAAGAACTGAAAGATTGAGCAAAAACAGGAAACATGCCTTTTCCAGCTATGAAACCTGTCTCTGTAAGTTACCAAAGCAGATAAGATGCAGCTTCTTTTCTGTCCTACTGGAAGAACCTGAAGGCATTACCCTTCAAAGAACATCTCTCCATTTACAAATAACTACACTCAACCCGACTTATCACCCTATTAAATGCTCAGTCCCCTGTTTCCCCGACCAAGCCATACTCCTGTGTTACAGTGAGACCCTACCTTTAACTTCTTGGTTGGGTGCATGCCACCTGTAGAGTACTCTGTAGCTTATCGACTAGATTGCATTGTAAATCCCATAAGTACATCCAAATATGCTTTTGAAAAAAGGTCTCTGAGCCTACATTTGTTGAGTTGCAATAACTTTGGTGAATCTACAATTTTAATTCCCAGCACCCTCCCAAACATATTTATTTGGAGTGCCCCCGTTGAAAGAGATTCAGGTACAATATTTCTGGTACTCTCCGGTTGTGTGGTCCATACCACCCAGCCAGCTCTCTCAAAAGCCTTTCTTTTGGATGTGATGGAATCCAAACATCACAGATTGTGAGGAGCTGTAGGCCAAGCTCCTTCTGATTGTAAGAAGCTTTGTGTTGTTCGTTCTGAGCTGATGGGCTTTGTCCGGATGCCTGGGGGTAGGCATCATGACACAAATATTATATAATGCCATCAGAAGTCTCATGCTGTTAGAATTGATGCAATGATGCCAGAATAATTCCTCTTTGATATATCCATGATTATGTACAAAATTGCCCAAGCCAAGGTTTATGGCAGTTAGCATCTGGTGGCATTCAGTCAACAAATGTCTGGCCATCTCAGACTGATTCCTCTCCTTGCACAAACGGCAAAGTTGTAGTTCAGGAGCGATCCTATCTCTTCTCCCGGTGATCGTTAATGTGGGTAGTTGTTCGAGCCTTAGAAGTAAGATGAACCATCTAAGTCTCACATCAGGGCACAAACTGAGGTAGCTCTGAGGTTTTTTAAAGTTGTAAAGTCTATACTGGACAAACTGATAGCTTTTCAGTTTCCGGAGATGGGCATAGTTCTCACGCCAATCCCAGAGATCTGTCCGTTTACCCAGGGCCCTCTGTGCTTCCTCTATAATACTTTCCACCCGGGTTTGCCAACCAATGTCCAGCAACAATTTGGACATTTGCTCTTTCGCAGGACATGTGGGGTTCTCCTTAGAGATCTCTTGGTAGACGCCCTTTAGCAGCCCATTATTTGATTCACCACTCATTCTCAGATAGAGTAAGGCTCGCTTTTTTAGAACTTGAGCTTTCAGCGAGATCAATCCCAGGTCTAGTCTTATTATTGCCATGGGAATACCTGGTGGTAGACCCAAGATAGAGTGCCAAAATGTTCCTTCTATCACCTGCAGCCATTTCAAGTCGGTATTAAGGAGAGCTTCTAGACCATAAATGATCATAGGGGACAGTACTTGAACATAGAGTTGACGTGTGCCCCAAATAGTAAAAACCCCCTGATTTACTGTAAATCTGTGGAACAAGGCGGTCATTTGTGCCGCTCCTAAAATACGCGACTGTCATCAGGTTCCGTACTCCCTGATGTTCTCAAATTCGAGCCCTAAATAGCGATAATAAGGAATATAGGCGTTAATATCACACCCCACTCTCAGCTGGACACGAGAGGTATTCTGTTTGGTGAATCTCATGGCCTTAGTTTTTTCCAATTTAATTTTAAGGCCTTTTCTCTCAGCATATTCCCACAGGGCAAGGGCCAATCTATGTAGTCCACTAATAGTGTGATCAAGTATAACTAGGCCGTCTGCATAGGCAAGAACAGGACAGATGGAATCTCCTATTTTAGGTGGGCAGTTGGTCGCAGCCCTGATGGCCACGGGGATGTCGTGTACGTATAGATTATATATTATGGGAGCCGTGACACAACCTTGTTTGACCCCTCTATTTTGGAGCACGCTTCTGGTGGTATGACCTTTCTGGTCCAGTTTTAATTTTACAGAGGTGTTCTGATGGAGCAGTCTGAGATAATAGTTTAGGCCCTCCGGGCAGCCCATTGATTTTAACTTCTGCCACAGACAATCTCTGGGAATCGAATCGAATGCCGCAGAGAAATCTATATAGAGGGCATATAATGAGGGCTGACCCCCTGCCCTAGCTCGTGTCCTTAGGAGGTCCATAACCATAATGTTATATGCCGTAGAATAACACTCCCTAAAGCCACTCTGAAATTTGCAAAGTACATCGGCTTTCTCTACCCAGAGCTGTAGCTCCTTTAATAAGAGTGAGGCAAATATCTTCCCCGTGACATCTAACATGGATAGGAATCTATAATTGCTGGGGTCCACTCGATTGCCATTTTTAAAGACCCGTATAAGAACCACCGTTTGCCAGGACCTAGGTATTTTCCCCTCATTTAAGATCTTTTTAAACATAATGACTAGTAATGTCGCCCAAAATTCAAGTTGAGACTTCATCACAATATTTGCGAGTCCATTAGGGCCTGGGGCACGTGAGGATTTTAATTCCGTGATCATATTTATCACCTTCTCATAGGAAGGGTTAATAGGCGGAATTAATGGCATATTGGACACTGGACACGATTCCTCAGTAGCTTCCTTGCAATTACGATTTTCAAGAAATGCTATCCATGTTTCGGCCTTAATAGGATTAACTAATGGGCCTAGTACAGTGCTCTGCGCTTCACCCAGTACAGACCATATATTACGGGTATTACCGGAGCAAATCGTATTTACTAGCCTTTGCCAAGACAAGATTTTGTCAGCTTTCCTTTTGGCCTTAATAATGTCTCTGTATCTGTTTTTAACATTCCTTACCTTAATATAATACTGATCGAGATCACATATTTGTCTCTTGGCAAGCCGAAGTTCAGCTCTACACTCTCTTTTAGCATCTCTAATCATTCTATCAAAATGAGCCCCCCCCCCCACTAGCCATAGCTCCTATTCGACAAACTGCATGAGTCTCAACAAAAGAGTAAATCCAATTTTCGATGGAGTTGATCGACATCGCCCCAAAATTCGGTAGTAGTAAAGTAGTAAATTATCATTAGTCAAAGCTGCCATGGCATGGGCTACATTTTTATCGGACCAGCTAATCCGTGAACCAGTTTTATTTGATTTAATGTTACCCATATTGATGGTGGGCAGTTGGTCGCAGCCCTGAGGGGGGGTCTGTTACCCTGATTTTCAGTTTGCATGTAAGTGTGGCATGGTCACTCCATTCGTTAGCGATTATTTGCATGTCATCCACTATCTCATGTATTCTAGGGCAAACAAAGATGTAATCTAAAGTGCTGCAGGTGGTTCCATTAGACCAAGTGTGGCGCCCTGGATAATCACTAATGGTTTTACCATTGACCATTTCAAAGTGCTATTCTGGCTAAGTGTTGTTTTGCTTACAGTAAATATTCATCTGCTCGCCTACCTGGAATACTCGCGTTTCAATATATATCACATGTTGGGAAAGCATCGCTGTGTTCTAAGGGGTATTTGTTCAGGTAGTTGCATCCTTTTTGGACAGCTGACTTTGGCTGGCTTTACCCAGGTTGACAATTGAATCTTGTCTTCTAGGCTTTTTACAATATTTAACATATCACATATGTTGTTTGACTATCTTGGCCACTCTATCCCTTGTGAAGTGGTCCCTATGCCCTCTCCATGGATATCTGACTGCATTTGAGAACAGCTGATCCTACGGGTTTTTACCTACTACTCTTTTTCATGTGTTCTCCGTGCTCTGCACGGTCTCCAGTTTTACCAGTGTGCTCAGTTGGTAAGGTTACAGTTGCCATTGATAACATGCCACACTTGGCTCCTCTGGATGTTCGAAGCGAGGGATGGATACTGCACAACGTTGAGCTTGTCTTATCTCCTTTGACTATCCATAGAAAAAATGTGGTTTAAGACGTGTGGCTTGTTCACACTGCCAAAGTACCCAAGTGAATAGAAAGATGTTTTGATCCATTTCAGCATCCATCAGTTAAATCCAGTTTGCCTAAGAAGAATCATTCTTTCTTTCTTTCTTTTTCTTTCTTTCTTTCTTTCTTTCTTTCTTTCTTTCTTTCTTTCTTTCTTTCTTTCTTTCTTTCTTTCTTTCTTTCTTTCTTTCTTTCTTTCTTTATTTCTTTCTTTCCTTCCTTCTTTCTTTCTGTCTTTCTTTCTTTCTCCACCAAGATATGTATCATGCATGTAAAGTGGGAGACTCTCAACCCTAGGGTTATAGGTTCAGGCTCCACACCACTGATTAAAATTAGACTACAGATTTCTGTTGTGCGGGTCTAATTGCCTCATTTGGCGTGCACAGTAGATATTTTACATTCTGTAATAGTGGTTACAATTTAAATACAACAGTTCACCTCAATGTTTCAAGAGCTGCATATGTGTGAGCAGTACATAAGAACCCAGGTTTCGAAGGTAGTGTCATAGGCATTCTCTTAGTTTATGTTTAATGATTGGGTCAGTTTTGTTCCTGTAAACTAAGAATCTGTTCAGGTTGTCAAGGGAAATCTCTTAATATAATGTCATTCTACTGCTAAATTCACATTCTGGCTTATTTCAACAGAGTGAGGCATGCTCGCTCCTGTATCTGATGGACAGTTTTTCTTACTTTTTCAAATCTTAGGAATTGTACCATGTTCCCTATGAATTCATTTCCACTCACACTTCCAAGGTAAAGGTTAACACTAGTTGAGACTGGCCACTGTATGCATTGCCCTCTTGGGCTATAAGGAAGACTGCTATAGATGTGAGAGATATTTGTCCTCAATTGGATTTGATTAGACCCTGCTGCCACACGAGGCAAGCCCCAAACTACCTGAGGTAAGCATTTTTCCTTATCAATGTTTTTATATATGAATTATTATTGTTATATCCTGCGAAAGTTGATAGCCCAGACAAAACGTATGTTGCGAGGACAGAGATTATAAACGAAGGTAAACAATGGTGTGGGAGACGTTTGGGAATATATTGAACTCTCTTTTTATATACACCTGATTGCTTGTTATTTTCCGTTTTATTCTAGCGGACAATGAATAGGGAAATCACCATCTATTGGCTTTAGGCAATATTTGCCCTGAGGGCTCTCTAAAAGGACATGTAAAGTAGGACTGATGAGACAGCGCTTTCAGGAGCCATCAGGGTGACTGGGTGAAGGACATATGATCGCCATTTTCTGGATCTGCCGGCATATATCGGTTAGGACAATGGAACCTAGTTCTTGGCCGGAAGTGTGCCAGGGGACAGTTCCCCTATGTCCCTCACCTGAGGAGGAGGACACTGGATATCCTCAGACCTGAGCGAACGATCAGGAAGCATTGGATCACGTGATGACGAGAGACGGGATGGAAACAGAAGACAGAGTATGGGAACATACAAGAAGAGCTATTGTTATCTTTTGGGGGTGGGAGAGGTAAAACAGATATGATGTATATTGTGAGGGTCCAGAATATAGGGGCATATAAGGTGAAGGTGAATTGGAGGCAGGTTGGGTTAGTTTGAGCAGTGGGCTAATGGGTGCTGTCCGTTTATTTGGTTTGCAACCCTGTAATAAATAGTCTCTTGATTTGTCCATTCTCGACAAAACTTCAGAGTCCTTTTGTTTTGATTTTCACGAATAGATGGTGAACGGGAATCGGAACTGTCACACAACACTGCAGACCATTGTTTCTCGAGGGCCTCCATTCAAACACCCCCAAGCACGCTCAAAATGATAAGGTAGGATACCTACTTCAAAATCTCCAAAGGGGGCTTCTGGAGGGGGATATCTGGGATGGTAAGAATGCATGTGGGCTGCACAGGGAACTGAGTGTCCCTTTTGGGACCAGGCAATGGACAATGTGGGATGGGACGTTTTTAGGGGATATGTAATGTAACTTGGGGAGTGGTAGCAACTCAGGCAGGACACTCAGTAGCCACTGCAGAGCCAGGGTTATATAAAAGGTAAGACTTCTTTATTGTTACATTAATAGTGGGAAGGTGAGACAGGAGATCAGGTGATGTGCTTCTGCTTCCCTTGACTCTCTCCCTGTCAGTCCCCAACTGTCATTCCTGGAACCTTCACACTCACTCCATTCCAGGCCTCACACGAACAATCAAAGCTCCACTGCTCTCTCAGACAGACACACAGCTCACATAGCAGATGTAATGCAAAACACTGGAGTAAGATTAGGCGCTAGTATACAACAATATGGTGAAATGGGATGGGGATTTTGGGCTGGATATACAATATTGGTAGTAGTTGTATTTGATATAACTGTGATTCCTTTAGTTCTGTCTCTCTTTTATCTATCTCTGCTCTCCTCTTGGAGATTTCCCTTTTGTATTCCCCTCGTCTAGCTCTAATTTCTTTCATATCTGGTTGCCGATTCTTTAGAGCACTTAATCATTTCCTCTTCTTGGCTTTGCATGCCAATGATAACCACTATTTTTGCCGTGGCCCCTGAAAGGTTTTGTAGAATGCTGGGGGTTTAGAAATGTGCTGACAAGTTCCAGTACATTGATTGAAGGCCTCTACTACCTCATGAGGTTTAGTTTCTGTATTCAAACTGATAAGTATCTACTTTTTTGTGGTAGAAATCCCCTTGTTATAAAGACTGGCTTCTCTACAGCTCGTCCAACATAATACTCCCCTGTGCTTCTGTATTATCTGCAGAGTGAAGACCATTCCTGGTGAAGACCATTCCTGGCCCAGGGCCAATAATATCCCAACGCCATTCCAGGAGCAGTGGATTATGGTCACTCTCGAGCCTCCCAAAAACCTCAACAATGGAAATAGAGCCCCACCAATATATAGGGACTTAATTATAATCAATAATGCTCCTAAACCTCCCATTGTCAAAGGTGTAGTGTCCAGACGTTGTAGAGTTAGCCCTTCCATTTATTGGCATGTAGTCCGTTTACAGCAGAATATCCCATAGAATAGGTGCTCTCTGTTTTGGCAGATATGGGAATTGCCTGGCGATAAAGTGCTTTTTAACCAGGATCAAACTATTTGGTCAAGGTGGAAAACTGTAATTAGAAATCATGTCTCATTTACTCAGCAACGTTGCCAAATTCCACCCCTGCATTGTTCCCATTGTCAGTTTATCTTTTTTCCGCATGTGTTCTAAATGCGAGAAGGGTTCCAATTATAGAGCAGGTGCGGCCTAATGGTTACATTCTTGGCTGTGGAATAAAATACAATGGCACCGACCTGACAATTGATGCTATGAGAATCCACACGTCATCTCTTTCTCGTCATAAGGTCCCCAAAGCTGTCAAAATGCTTTATTTCACGTGTGTCAGCCCCTTCCTTACTACTATGGCTGAGTCTTAAAAGGTAATACATTGCTCCATTACCAACATGTCCGTGCATGTTAAGTTTCTTCTCGAAATCCTCCATACTTCTTGAAAGGACTCTGGTGTTTTCACTGACAAAGGTCCAAGGTAACAATTCACTAAGATGTTGAATTAGTAGGAATTGCACAAATACTATTTCATGGGACGCTTCTCAGGGATATGTATGTAATCTAAAAATAGGGCCCATGTTTAGGGTGACCAGCTAACGCCATGACACATCTGTCATTGAACAAAGCATTGGCACTAATTGCTTGTGTCCAATTTGATGAATTATAGTTAACGAAGACTACAACCCCCAGAATGCAGTAGTTTTTTTAAATTAAATTCCCCGAGTTGACACGTGGTGTATCAGTGACATGTCCTTGGTATGTCACTAACTTCAACAAGGCAGCTTGGACGTCACTAGGGGGCCGCCGGATGTAGAATGTGCTACCCCTATTGACTCCCCTAGGACTTCTAACACTGCCTCTGCAACCTCTGGTTCTGGAATCAGAGAGGCAGTGAAATACCAGATTTAGGAAAGGGGCTGGTACTTCCCTGAACGTCTTTTTTTATTTTTTTTAAGTTGCTCCTTGCCAAGGATCGGAGTTCAGGGAAACCACCCCTATAGGCAGCCTATATTGATCTGAGTGATGCTTTTGATTTTATTGGCAGACAATAATTATGGAATACATTATGGCATTGAGGGATCCCAAAGTGGCTACTGAAAATGTTTAATTGTGCTCTGATAATGTCATTCAAGAACAGAGACATTACCAAAGAATAGTCCAATAGAAAATATACAATTGTCTAGTGTAGGGTTATGACAGGGATGTGTTTTGGTGCCCTGTCTTTTTAATTTATATATCCCAGACTTGGCGGAAGAAATAGTGAAAATTCAAGTGTTTCCTCCCAAGATAGGACATGAGCATGCTGGGATATTGGATTTTGTACAGGACATTATTTTGTATGACTGGGTGCGAATAGGGCTCCAGTGTCTGTTTAATCAACTAGATTTCTATGTGCAGATAATTACTTAAAGGTTAATGCTAACACAACTGCATCTTGATTTTCCATAACAGTAAAAAATCAGATAAGTTATACGTGGGATTTATCTCATAAGCGATTATCATTGAACATCATTTATTTATGTTATCCTGTTTATAGGAAATGTAGTCCTGCAATGATATTGTCAAGACTATGCAACAAATGGGCGCCATTATTGGCCCAAATTCCCAAACAATTAAGTCTAAGCATTAGACCTCCATGACACCACTATTGAAATTCTCCAAGTCTAAGATTATTTCAAGATTATTTAATATGATTAGTCATTTATAACAAGCTTGTCCACAAGTGTTTCTAGGTGTGACAAGACAAGGCGGGAGAGGGCTGTGACAGAGGGAGGACAAAACAAACGATCTTACTAGGCCCTGTGTCATTCAGATTGTGCAAGTGCAATCAAAGCAAAGTGCAAGGGGATGAACAAGGGGAAGTTCTAGGGAGAGGGAAGGGGGAATGCCATCAGGGCAGCATTTTTCTGCGGATGAGCACCCAGGGAAGTGCGTGTCTGTGTAACTGCAAGGAGGCAGGGGACTGGGGGGTTACAGTTACAGCCCCTACGTGCTCAGTAAGCCTGGACTCAGTGCAGGGGAGACTGGTCACGGAAGTGCCTGGTGCCCAGTGAGACTCTGCGGTAGCCAGGCAATCAGTGCAGCGAAAAGGAGGGTCAGCAGGGGAGAGAGAGAGAGAAAGAAGAGGCAAAAAGGAAAGTCTTGAGCTGCTTCTGGATTTTCAGGTGGTCTGGCTCAAGTTTAAAAGGGCATGGATGCCTTTCCAGAGGGAGGCACCTGCAGAGGAGAGAGATCTACCCTGCCACGCTCTGCCTGGAGAAGCATCTCACCCTCAGGGAGTTGGAGGTGGCTGAGCAAAAGTCTCAAGAAGGAAGGTGTTTTGTAAGTGAGAGGTGCATGTATTGCAGGCCCTGGCCCCAGAAAGCCTTGTGATGATGCTGAGGGTTTTGAACTTGGGCCTTGCCACCACTGGGAGCCAGTGGAGGGATTTCAGGGATGGAGAGATACAGTCCCTGGGCTTGAGGCCATGGACAAATCTTGCAGTGCTGGTCTGGATTAGTTTCAGAGGGCGGAGAGTAGAGGAAGGCAGATTGAGAAAGAGGCTTCTGCAGTAGTCCAGCCTATAGAGAACCGGGGCTCTGCAGACAGTGAACCTTTGGGGGAAGTGAGAAAAGGAAAAATACATGTGAGGAGGTGCATCTGGTATTGGGCCTTCTTGGCAAGGGCCATGATCTGAGGAGAGAAGATAAGAGTGGAGTCCATGATGACACCAAGATGTTTGCCTCACATGAAGGTGAAGGAAGAGGTCCCAAGAAGGGCAGCCAGCCTGAAAGAGGGAAAGCAGGAGCAGGTGTCCCAATGAGAAGGACTTCAGTCTTACTGGCATTAAGGCAGAGATCGTTGGAGGCGCACCAATCCTGAAATGCGTGTAGACAGTCAGGAATGTGCAAGAGAGGAGAGGTGGCTGAGGGGAGCCTGAAAGAGAGCTGAGTGTCATCCGTATAACACTGAAAGTTAGGGGAGAAGGTAAAGATCAGATGGGCCAAAGGCCTATAATGAGGTATAGATTAGAACTTGTAGATACTCCCAAGGAGAAATCCCTGAATTAGCTTGAAGGGTGTATCTGGAAAAAAATACATGTATTCTGTCACACATCGAAAACTCTCAGTTCAAATAAGGCACATAATACACAAAGTATAAAAATACACATTATATTATGAATAGCAGTAACATCAATTAGGACACTCCTCACTGCTATACTTTTCTATTGGTACACTATCTAAAGATACGCACACAGAGAGTGTAAAGGAGGGGGAAGGGAATGAGGCATTCTAACAAATAGTTAAAGAAATACCTAGTGTGATCACAACATACAGTACATTGTCCAACAAGACACAACACAGTATTGTAATATTTTGAAGGTACTTCTAGAGGTAGGCACACAACACATAAAGACAAGAGTTGGGAAAAAAGGGAACCAAGCATTTTAACAGAGATCAAAAGTAGCTATACAGGCCCCCAAGGCCAACAATCCTCAGTGATTCTGGTTCTTCAGGACAAGGTATTTGGAAAAACACATATATCAAAATTAAAAACAGTGCTATAGGGTGAAAATCTACTTTGAAACATAGCCAGAGGTCGCTTTGCCACTGAAACTCCCAGTATGGAGGTGCAGTAAAGCATCAGTAGAGTGGTGGTAATAGAATTACCGCCAATTTATGGCAATTTTTACAGCACCAAAAATCTGTAATGAGGCCCACCAGACACAGTGTAAGTAAGTATTCGCATTTACAGGAGTGCAGAACGTAACTTTAAATGTACATTAAAAATAGCAGCTAAGTGCTAAAATTCCAGTTCTGGGACTATAAGTTACAGAAACCTTACTGGTTTGCAGTTATATACTCCCTTATATACTCCCTAAATTCACTTTTGAAGATTTCCAAGGTGGGTACAAAATTTATAGGACATAACTGGATGAAGTATTTAGGACTAGAGTAGTCCCCAATGAAGAGATACAGTGGTCAGTTCAAGAAGAGAAGCCTTGAAAGAGGGTGCACCAAAGCCGAAAGTCCACCAATGTTACCCAGTGGAAAATATAGTAATGACTAATTTCCAAAAAGTCTTTAGCCCGGACTAGAAGGACTCCTGAGGTGAGTATCAAGTGCAAATGGCCACCCAGGGGTGTACTCAGGATGTTGGTTTCAAGAAATATGGCTTCAGAGAAGTAAAAAAAAAAAACAATGGGGCTCATTACAAGTATGCCGGTCCGGAAACAACAGTGCTGGTTAGCTTATCGGCACTGTTGTTTATGGACCAGCATTCTACAGGTCTGCATCCCAGCGCATCCCATGGGGCCTAGGAATCGACTTGGAACCAACTCTCTGTAAGGAAACCCTGAATTTGTTAAGAGATGGAGACTTATTATAAACAAGTGCTCATTAGACCTCATAATTTTAACAATTGAAGAGCTATCTAAATCTTTAACCTCAATAGAAGTAGATCTTGAGAGTACAAAAAAATCTTTAGCTGAATTTATGACCAAAGAAGAACTAACTTCGCTTCTCACAGAGGTCGGCGCTAAATTGGAAACATACAAAAGAGAAATTGAATCCAAAAAAATCAGAAAATTGAGGAGAGATACGTTGGACGACAAACTGGACATTGTATATACATGGAAGGATTATTGCCAACAGAAAGATAATCAAAGAGGTAGCAGACCAGTCTGGAACAAGAAGAAGAAAACTCCAAATTCAGCACCCACATCATCTGATGCATCTAGTGGCGAAACTGAGATTATAGAGGCCACAATAGAAATAGAACCAGAAGAAAAAAGTGAAACCAGAGGGAGTAGTCAGACTGCAAGCACTTCGAAAACAGTAACAGAAACATCAGTAACATCTTTTTCTTTTTAAGACAGAATAAGACACGAAGTGGGAAAAATAAAAAATCCAACAAGCAAAGTGAATTATCCAACAAAGAAAACCTAGTTGTGAATATTTCAAGTTATAGACTGTCCAAATTTGAATGTGAAACATTACAAAAAGGAATTTAATTTGTTCCTCAATATAACACCACATTATTGAAGGAAAAGATAGCGTTCTTTAAAATCATGAGGAAAATGAAATTGAAACTTTTCTTTGACACAATCGACGTACCAGAAAGAACACAACAAACTGAATACTTAGAGATGAAACCGAAAAGTACATTCTCACCACCGATTCAGAATTCTGTGTTAGACGCATTCCAGAAATTGGTGCTCAAAGATTTACAGAAAATCAAATTTCAAAACAGAAAAAGGGGCAACTTAACACACAGGGAAAAACAAATCCTTGATCAACTTTGGCAGAACCCAGATATTATCTCAAAACTAGCAGATAAAGGGGGTGCCCTTGTGATAACGGACACTGCAAAATACAAGATGGAAATATTGAGACAACTGAACGATCAAGACACATACCTAGAAATATTCTAGGACCCCACAGAACAAGTTTGGGATATTATGAAACAGACATTGGACAAAGCGGAATACTCTGAAATCATCACCCACAAAACCAAAGCATTCTTAACACACCTATATCAAATAATGGCAGTTATCTACGTGTTACCTAAGATACACAAGAACCTGTCAGATCCACCTGGTTGACCCTGTTAAGTGAACTCAATTCAGCACTCCAACTAAGTCAATGCCGAGTCTGGGATGCCCAAGGGAAGCCCTTATTTATATATTTTTATGACAAGTTCACAGATCTGGATGATAAACCCTTGTATAACGCCCCTCTCTTTGAATCCCCCTGACCTCACTGAGCCAAGAAGTAGGTTTGTTTTGCAAATTAAAAGATTTATTGAAAAATGAAACAATATATATATATATATATATATATATATATATATATATATATATATATATATATATATACATATCACACTTTTATAATAAATTAATATTTGATTGCACACTTAAGAATATGACAGTGATCAACAATGGATAATATTATACTAGCACACTTTTGTAATCACTTAGGAGTTGGTATAGAAAGGATAAGGTAGCTGAGAATGCTTTTATGGTTGCAAGGAAAAACAATGATGGAAAGAATGCAGCACAGAAATAACTGAGATGGTTTCCAAAAGAGATAATATGATCACTTTTTCTTTTGACAATTCACTCCCCCACTATGCAATATAAAGAGATGGAAGGGGAGCACACAATTTTCAGGAATACCATCAAAAGCAATACCAATTCAGTTCCCCCCTAGCAAGCTTAGAGCACAGGGATGCTTTTAAAACACAGGCAAAATACTTTAAATGTGATTTGCAAAGAAGTGCAAATATGCTAAAAATTATTTTAATTCCCTATAGGAGATTCAGGGTAGGTGACAGCTACTTTGAATTAGTTCAGGTCAACACTAGCAATGATTCATGAGGGATTATCAGGTTGAAAACGAATTTCAGCAATGCAAAGCAAAATCAGCTCTTTTTTTACAAGTTGTGCAATGGGCTAGTTGCAAGGAATAAAAAGCTCAGGATCTTAGCTTTAAAACGAAAGTTAAATCTCGTTCCTAGCACATGCGATTCCAAAGATACAGACAATTTTGTGGAGGTAGATTTTCAGAAATGAAATAATGATTCAGAATGGCAAATTACACTTTCACAGCTTTAAAGTCACAGAATGAACACACAATTTCTAATGCAGTTCTAGGCAGGTTGAATTGGATGGGATAAGCTTATTTTAAACTAATAGATGACTATGCACAGTTCTGGCTGGGTACTCACACTATAAATTTGAAATAGGCCGTCAAGATCTGGTCAGGTTGGCTGCGGTTCTCTCGCCACGGACGGTCTCTGGCACTGGTTCTGCTCACAGCGATCTGGTCTGGTCTGGTCTCAGTTCTGGATCTCTGGTTCCGGTCTCGGCACTGCACAGCGGTCTGGTCTGGTCTCGGTTCTGGATACAGCTCTGCTTTCTGGGTGTTTCTGGCACAGGGTTCTAGCCAGAATCAAACAGCTCACCCAGCTGTTGAATAGTTTGGTTAGGTGGCTGGATTCTGAGGCCTGCTGAGAAGGATTCAGCTTTTGGACTAGGCCTCTCTGCTGCAAGTTCTGAAGTCTGGATTCTAAGTTCTGGTTCTGGAGTCTTCTGGATATTGTCTGGTCCGGCAAAATGCTTCGCAGGAAATCAGTTTGAAGTGGAAAGTGAATGTCCCTACCTGGATTTCAGTGGGTCTTTTTATGTCTGGCCAATTATCATTGGCCAAGTTCTCCTCTCTCCCTTGATTGGGGGACGGAATGGAGTGTCATCAGGCATCAATTTTATGGCATACAGAAAGAACACCCCCCTTGTCACTTTGCACACAAATCTATTTTTGATCCAAATGCAGATTTATCTATGTACACTTTTTCTAATATTATATGTCCAGTTAACATATTTTCTGTAGCACCAAACCATCCGATCCCTGTCTTTGTAAGATGTCATGTCCACTTCTGACAGAATTCTGCCCTTTTCATCCAGAACACAACCTCTAAACTTTTCCAGAATTTACACAAGTTTGCGCAAAGAATATGGGCATCAAATGAAGTGTCAGATTTTTAACATACAGACATTTGGAGTAATACCTTATTTTCTGCTACTACCCCCCAGAACATACCACAGAGTCCTAACACCTCTTAAAATGTGTACAGATAAATCACAGGAATAATTATATTATTGATATCATTTTGACAGTTATGAACTATGGGTTATCCATCTTTTTAAAATTATGCTCTGGCCCAGATGGGTGTGGTTTAGGTTCCAAAGCACATGGGGGAATTTCTGTCTGTCCCCGCCTCCAGCTCTGCTGGCTCACAGAGGCACTGCTCCTCCCTGTTTCTTCCAAGAGGAAGCCATTTACAACCCCCCTAATTTAACATTTGCCTGAGCCAAGGAAAGTTCATTGTTCTGTTTCCCTTGCAGTCCCAGGTGCCCCTCCTCTGATTCAATCAGAGAGGTGTGATCTCCTTTTGGTTGTGCAGCAGAAGGGAGTCCAGGCCTGGGAATTCAGTTGCTGGGCAAGTTTCCACTCCTGTCGGGGGTAGTTGTCAGGCAGAATTCAATCTCCTTAAGCCAGGCTTCAGCTAAATGTCACTTTTGTTCCCAGTTTTTCTTCATTCAAATCAAACTTACAATTTTTACACATGCAGCTAAAACTATTACATTTAATCAGTTTCAACCTATGTGACATCCAAAAGTAGGTCACTCATTTATTTTAAACATTTCGATTTTAGTGGCTTTAAATCCCATTTCACTTAAGCTGCTGACATCCACAGCTCAGCCAGTTTTGTTATGAACATTATTTTAGGCTCTTCATCTTTCCAGATTTTGTATGCACACAAGACTTCATTCTACCAGACGTCTGCTGGTGTTCAGTAAGATTTTTGAATATCTTGCAATGTTTGAAATAGGCATTTTGAGCTTGCATTCAGATAAACAAAGGTGATGTCAAAGAGCTTTTTGAGCTAACAGGCACTGCTGTTTTTCCTTTGGCACCACGTTTCACTCATGGCGCTTCTGGCCCATCACGCTTTCACTGGTGGGTGGCAAGTCAGGCAACCATTTTGGTGTGCGTGATACTGCGCGGTTTTCCTGGATTCTGGCACAAATGTGGGCTTTTCGGCCATCTTGCATTTTCTAAGCCCACATCACCAAATTTTGCAGCATAATAACTTCAACGTGGGTCAAGATACCTGACAACCCATTATTGCGGCCAACAACAGTTTATTGGAACCTATTGCACAATATATAGACAAGGTTATTCAACCACTGACACGGAAATGAACAACGTACATACAAGACACTAATGATTTTTTGAGAAGATTGGAAATTACATCATTCAATCCTGAAACTGAGTTTCTGTTCACCATGGATGTGACAAGCTTTTACACTAACATCACCCATCAAGCTGGATTGGAAGCTATGGAATGGATGTTGTTGAATACTGGCGAAACAGTGAATCGTGACCATCTATTCATTATGAAATTGTTAAGCATAGTTCTCAAAAACAAATTTTTCTCCTTTGAAGATCGATACTTCATACAAATATCAGTACCTTGATGGGTGCAGCCATGGAAACTAGTTACGCAAATATTTATATGGCATACTTAGAAGAGACAAGAGTGATCACAAATCCAAGATGGAGCACCAAATCAAAGTGCTTGACAAGATTTATCGATGTTCTCTTTGGAACCTGGGAAGGCACCAAAGAAGAGTTGAAGGAATTCTTTGAGTATATGAACAATTTGGACCTCATATGAAATTTACACAAAAACTCAGTAAAACCAGTATGGAATTTTTGGATGTCAAGATTTATTGGAAGTCTGATAAACTAGCTACAACAATCTATATATAGGATACTGACAGGAATACTGTGTTGCTTGCTTCAAGCTTCCATCCGAAGAAAACCATATCAAGTATCCCACTTAGCCTGTTTCTAAGATACAGAAGGATAATTTCAGAAGAAGTAGACTATGTTGTTTAATCAACAGAATTGAAGGAGCAATTCGTCTGGAGAGGGTATAGTGAACACATTTTATCCGAACACTACACAACGGTGAGGATTACCACGAGAACAGAGGCCCTCAAACCTAAAGAAAAAACCAATGACACAGAGCTGGTATATGTCACCACCTTCTCACGGCAGCAAAATCAAGAAAATTAGTAAGAAAAATTGGGGCATGTTAGCACTGGATCCCACACTAGAGAATGTGTTTCTTACTCCACCTCTGTTTGCACATAGTAAAGGTAGATCATTGAAAGACCATCTAATCAAATCAGACTTTACCAAGAAGAGCAATTTGAAGAAACAATACAGGGGCACCATACCGTGCAACAACTGCAACTGCTGTAACAATGTACTAAGGGGTAACTCTATCTGTCATCCCCATAATGGATGAAAGATTGCACTAATCCATACATCGACGTGAAATACTAAGATGTGATATATGGTATCAAGTGCCCTTGTGGCAAGTATTATGTTGGACTCACGAGCAGAAAAGCCAAAACAAGATAGGGTGAGCACAAGTCTAATATCAGGAATCTTTCTACCAAATCACCTGTGGCACAACATTTTGTCTCGGAAAGACACACAATTGCACAAATTAAATTTGTGATCTTAGAATCAGTCAAATTACCAAGGAGGGGAGGCAATTTGGTTAAACTATTACAACAAAGAGAAATATTCTGGATAGAACAATTGGACACTATGTACCCCCGTGGAATGAACATTGACTTGGATTTGAATTGCTATTTATGAGGATGGAACATCGTATCCATGTTGTCCTGTCATAGTTTCGAAAAAATAGTTTCGAATGACAAAACATTCGAATACAAAGTTTCGAAAAAAAAAAATGTAATTCATTCTTTTTAATGTTAAAGGGTTTAGTTTAGTTTTGTATAGTAAAATAAGTGTTTTTATTTTGTTGGGGGGTTTGGGGGGAGCCCCCATTAAAAAAAAATGAATAATTTTTCTGATGCTTTGTTGTCGAAAGTTTTGTCATTCGAAACTTTGACTGTCGAAACAGTCACTATGAACCCGTATCCATGAATAACTATGTGATTCTGAATAGGTCGCCTTACGAGCCTTAATATAAGTGGGAACACTTAGCGCATGCATCAGTATTTAGCTGTTGAATTCTGAGTGATGAACGCATTAAATGCTGGTTCTTATATCATTAAGTGTTGACCGATGTGTTTGTCCCCTAATTAATATTAACTTAAGTGGGAACACTTAGCATGTTCATCAGTATTAAGTTGATGATATGCTGATACTTGTATCATTCAGTGCACACCGAAATGTTTGTATGTCAATGGAATATTGAAATATGGAGACATATGGTTCCACCATGAAGGATATCATTATATTGTTCTGGCGAAGTAAATTGTATTTAGTCTTTGATGTGAAAAGGTAAGATACCCCCGGACACCAGTCAGGTCCTAATTCTGTTTACTGTCATGATGCCTATCCCCGGGTGTCAGGACCAAGCCCATCAGCTCCGAGAGCAGGCATCCAGATACTTATTAAAACCCCAACAGCCCCAGCTGGGGGCTGTTAGGGTTCAGTCCTGGCGCCTTAGGCGCCAGGCTCATCATAGAAATCAGTCGTGGCGCCATAGGCGCCAGGCTCATAGACTTTACTTACCTGATGCAGACCATGCTGCAAGTGAGTCCAAGCCAACGTGAGGCCTGGATGGGACTATTTTATTACAGGGACTATTTGTTACTCGGGCGTGGTTCTGGGGAACTTCTTACCTGGAACTACTTTGGAGGCTATTTAAACCACGCCCGAACAGCAGCACACGCTTCGCGCTATTCTGCATCCAGCAGCGTAACGCTCACCGTGCCTGCAGTCAGCATCCAGTCTTCTGCCACGCCCGCCTCGAATCTGGAGTTCCTAATCCAAAGAGGAGAGAAAAGGACAAGATTAGAAAACAAACTATTTTCGAATTCCTCACCTGATTCCAGATCCATCTCGCCTCCGGACCTGGAAAGAATATCATTTCTGTACGCGTCGCATCTCCAGCTGCAGCGCCGCGCCATACTCACCAGTCCTCGCAGCATCTTTCGATTCAGCGCTGCCTTCATCATTTCTTCGCCGAACTCCGGCACCTGGGGGACAAAAGAAAACAACTAGGTGAGCCGAGAAAACCAAAAAATATAACTCTTATCACCATAGACTTACCTGATTTACCACCGGAGGCATTATTCTATAACTCTCCACATCTTCATGTTCCGCACCTGCAAAAAGAGAGAAAACAACGTGTTAAACACGTGCAACATTTACCGGACAGCGTCAGGTAATACAGACTCTTACCTGAATGCCCTCAGCTGCCACGAGAGCATCTTCTCACGGCTGCAAGACAAGGAAGGAAGAGGGGACAAGAGAGAACATTGGACATATTGAACTCTATGAACTTGATACTTACTGGTCCTCGCCATGAACCTCAGAGTCAATACTCTCCGGAACTCTCCCATGCCTTCAAACCAGTGAAGTAACTGGGATCAATGCGCCCCTGCAATCTATGCAGGATGGAGAGCTCATCTTTCAAGAATATAAGGTGAGATTGCTGAGATGGCACTTCGGAGGTGATTACTGGGGAGGACTGTGGGGAGTGCCATCACTTGAATCCACGGGTGGCTAAATCCATCTCTCCACTTGCAGCAGATTACTTCTACGGGTCAAGCGGACAAGATTAGGAGGGCCAGTCCAGTCAGTCGTCTCTGCACTACGCATCACCTTGGTGGATACCGCAGCCGCCCGGGTCCGACTGACGCCCCTGTGGGAGCCAAGTGAGCGTAACATTTACATACCACTTAGCGATAAAGGTACCATTACAAAATGGCGCCCGCAAAATGGGCACAATAGAAAGAGTAAAGGGACAGCTTGAGGCATGTATCATCTAGTGCTTAGCGACAGTGCGTGGAGACAGAGAACACTGCCATGGAGCAGAGTTTTGCTCACGCTCTCCGAACACAGAGAATGTAACTTTATTTACATAGCTGTACACATAGAGAAATAGTGATATACTCAACATTTATAAATCATACATTTCCTATACAAGGAGGGACAGCAGTACAGCAGAACCACTACTGAATAGACCCTGGGTAACGGAATACGATAGACGTCAGCAGTCACAGTGGCAACACACACGAGACAAGGACGCAGGTAGGCGAGAGCATTGCACTTTGATGCCACATCAGGAATAC
Organism: Ambystoma mexicanum; assembly: GCF_040938575.1. NCBI lineage: Eukaryota > Metazoa > Chordata > Amphibia > Caudata > Ambystomatidae > Ambystoma > Ambystoma mexicanum. The sequence continues at coordinate 901,617,452 of NC_090922.1, forward strand.
AGTTACGCTAGCCTGGCGTTCTTTGAGTTGTAACACACACATTTCACATGCTTTTAGGGCTTTGTCCTTCCACTCTGGAAGGAAGATTGAAAGTGATTCCAAGCACTCGATCGTCCCCATCTGTTTGCAACATACAGTACATTTGGGGTAAGCACTTTTCATGTTAATATGCAGATTTAATGTTTACATCCTGAACCCTGACGATGCGCAGGGGGACCCATTGCTTTTTTGAGAACGGGATCCCTCTGCTCTCGTCCATGACATCTGAGGTTACACCTAAGCAATATGTATACATATTTTTCTGTGACCATCATGAGCCTTAAGAATAGAGACATCTCGTCCAGGCTCCAAGACCAATTCTAAGGTGTTTGAATGCACCTTTTTAGAATTTAGTACACTATCTAGTGCTGTAACAAGATAGAATCCTGACTTAGTTTACTTATTATATCTTTTTGCAGGAAATTAGACAAGAAAATATCCAATACTCAAACCTGAAGAAGGGCAGAAAGCGCCCGAAACGCGTAGTTAGAGATAGGGCATTAGAGACAGCAGGAGTCACAGGAATCGAGTGGCTTACTCATATCAAACGATTGGGATTTTATAAAAATGGAAAGTTGAAGTTATGATTTTATGAAACAAACAAGTTCACATGAAGAGTAACTTATCTAATGTAAACCTTCGTGATTTTTTGTACTATCATGATTTGCTAAGAAGCAATATTGATTTTTTTGTTTATGGCATGTATATGACGTTGTTAAAATACACCTGCAAGTTCAAAAGTAACCAAGAAAAGGTTATATAATAATACTACTTTAATTTAAAGTTTTGACCTATGTGTATTTCAATTATTTAACTTGCCTAACCAGGCTACAAAAATATTGCAATTTATTTGCTGATTGCTGCGCCCCAGGTTGTTCACCATGGTTCTTTGCGGTGAATCCCCCAGTTTCTTGCCGGAGCCACTGTGCCTCACAGGTCTGACCCTGCCGGGAACAGCGCCCATGGTATGCAGACCGCCACGTAAGCACCTGCGCCATTAGCACTGGTGCCGGTGCATCCATAGTCCCCACTGGGACTCTATGGGAATGGGGACTTCCAATTTACTGGCGCATGACTTCCAGGGCCACCGGGGTTGTAATCTCCCGGAGACACCAGCAAGTCAGGCGCCGGTGTATTATTCCGAATCTGGCGCTAACCCGGTTAGCGCCGGATTCGGAATGAGGCCCAATAAGTACAGGGCTACTATTCTAGGTGCAGTTTGAAAGATAATGTAGAGGAGCAGCTTCATGCCTCTGCAGGAACCCCCCCCCCACATCGCATATGTTGGAAGCCTGAGATTGTGACGTGTTTGATACCAGCAGTTGTGCCAATACTGCAACATATGTTCAAAAGAAGATACCCATTGAGACAACACTAGCGGATGTATCCCAGAAGGGATGACAATTTGAGGGAGGAACTCCCTGAAGGAACAATACAAGAGTAAAGAAAGAAGCCTGTGGCATCACAAGAGAGCATGAACAACATCTCAGGATACTGGCTGAAGAGGATGTATGGAGCCTACAGAAACTAATGATGAAGTAAATAATCTAAAGAACTTTTGAATACGAAAAAGAAGATTTGGGTGTGTTTTGGAAAGTCAAATTTGGGTGGGTTTTGGAAAATCAAATTTGGGTGTGTTTATGTAGAGTCAAATTTGGGTGTGTTTTGGAAAGTCACATTTGCCTGTGTTTTGAAAAGTATAATTTGGGTGTGTTTATGTAAAGTCAAATGTGGGTGTGTTTTTCATTTTCATTTTTACTTTTAACCTAAATTGTAACCTGCTAGCCCAGTGACTGTTCTTCAGCGTTGTACTTGCATATTTCCTTCTCTCTACTCCAACTGCTTCTCTATCAACTATCCTTCGCTTCTCACTAAGTCTGGTAAGAAGAATTTTAAAAAGGATATCTTGGCCACAAACCCAGGTCTCCCCATTGCTGATTCCTATTCCAGCGCCTCTGCCAGACAAACCCTCATGACATCCTCTTTGTCGTTCTTTCACCAAATCTCTGGACCCCACATATGATCTCTGTGCTCTGTCCTGTCTCCTCCTCTCCCATTAATGGTGGCACCCACCGAGAAGTCCTCATGGATTCTTTGACTCCTCCAGAGTCATCATTAATGTGTACCTAAATAGCACTGTCCTGGTGCACGGCCCTTAAGCTAATCTCCTCCTCTTTGATGGGAAGTTCCCTCACCTTATCAACTTCCTCTCATCTCCAGATGTCCCTTACTCTCCTCCTTTGGCTACCTTGCCTTATTCTCCTTCCTCTTCTGCCCCATCCCAAGCCCCCTCTACACCTCTGCAGGGCATGCCTCTGATTTGTACCCCTCCCCGGAAGGTCTTTAAGGCTGGCAACCTTCTTCATCTTGCCACTCTCAACTCTCGCTCTGCTGTCAAACACTCCTCTGACCTCTGCCACATCTTAGAAGAACTTGACCTTGATGTCCTAGGTCTTACTGAGAATTGGTTCACAGCCAGCTCTGTTACGAGCTTTGACACTCTCCCCCCTGACAGCTACAAGATCCTCTCCACCCCAGATCCACCCGGCTTGGACGGGGTGTAGACCTAATCTTCCCTGAGTGGATTCCTGCCTCTATCATCCCCACTCAGACTAACTCCTCTTTCAAATGCCTTGTCTGCCGGCTCTCTCTCTCCTAGCCACTCTCTTACTGTTGCTATTCTCTACCGACCCCCTGGTCAAATCACCTCCTTTCTCTCTGAGTGGGCTGACCTTTCCACCTCCCTCCTGGCCTCAACCACTCAACTCCTCTTTCTTGGTGACCTCAACATCCATCTTGATTCTCCCTGCTCCTCATCTGTGCTCCTTCATGACCTCTGCGATTCACTCTCCCTCTCTATCCTCCCCTCCGGGCCAACTCACTCTGCTGGTCACACACTTCATGTCTTGATCTTCCCTGGCCTCCCCCTCTCTGCTCCCCTCCCTCCCACTCCTCTCTCCTCGAGTGATCACTGCCTCCTCTCCTCTCATCTTTCCATCTCCTCCCCTCAAGAACAACCTACCTGAAGATTGCCACCCAGCTTCTCGGACATCTGGCCCATGAAGTGCCCCCATGAAGCGTGTGTCAGTCAAGGCTTTCGCTACCACCTTCTGCCCGCCTCCTCCACCCCAGGCAGAATCACACCCTGACACAGCCCTTTCTCTGCTCTACTCCTCTATTTCTGCTACTCTTGATGCCCTTACCCCTGTCATGAGGATCTGCTTAAATTCCAAAGGCAAGTGCAACTCTTGGTATGACTCTGACCTAGCTACACTTAAAAGTGTTACACTCACCTGACTCCCACAGAGGTGCCGGTCTGATCTGGGCTGCTGCGGCCTCCTCCAGCGTAATGCGTAGGGCCGAGATGTGTCGTTTGTCTGTGAATGGAGAAAGGGGAATTAACCACCCGTGGAGTTGAGCATAAATTCCCCCCACCCCCGTTGTTCTCCCCACTGACCACCTCCGATGTCCCCTCTAAAGTCTCACCTTATGGTTTGAAGGGGTGAGCTCTCCATCCTGCTTTGAGCGCAGGGGCGCGTGATGGACCAGTTGCTCCACTGGTCGAAGGAATTGGTGAGTTCCAGGGCTATTTTGACTCTCCCGGCAAGACGCCGTAAGTATGCAGTTCGTAAGAGTTCAAATGCCTGACCATCACTCCTATCCAATCCCATAATCTGTGGTCTTCTCCTTTATTCAGGTGCTGAGAGAAAACCAGAGTTTAGGAGTTATACCTCCAGCGGTAAAATTAGGTAAGTCTATGGCGGGAGGTGGCTCCCCTTGATTGTCCTTTTGATTCACCCTGTTGTGCTTTTGTTTCCCCTTAGGGGCCGGGGTACGGCGATGGTGCAGTGGGAGCTGCGCCGACCTGAGGAGAGGAATGGTTCCACCGGTGGTAAATCAGGTAGGTCTTAGGGTGGTAACCAGTATTCCTCTATATGTTCCCTTGGCTCACCTTATTGTCTTTATCTCCCCCTAGGTTCCGGAATGCGGCGGGAACATGCAGGAGGCTGCGGTGAAACGTGATGATGCTGCAAGGAACGGTGAGTGCAGCTCGGCGCTGCTGCTGGCAATGCAACGTGTTAAAAATAAAGTCTTTCCGTTGGTTCGACGATGCAATGGCTCTGGAATCAGGTAAGAAGCTGGTAAATGTTCTGGTTCTAACCTTTCTCCTTCTTTCTCTTGTTTCTAGGTGCTCCAGGTTTGAGGCGGGCGTGGTTGAAGTCTGGTTGCTGCTGCAGGCACGGTGAGCGTTACGCTGCTGGGTGCAGAATAACGCGAAGCGTGTGCTGCTCTTCGGGCGTGGTTTAAATAGCCTCCAAAGTAGTTTGAGGTAAGTATTCCTCCACCGCCACACCCGAGTGGCAAAAGAGTCCCTAGGTAAAGTAGTCCCTTCTAGGCCTCTTGAGGGCTTGGATCCCTTGCAGCATGGTCTGCATCCGGTAAGTCCAGGTAAGTTTTCCCCTTATGAGCCTGGCGCCTATGGTGCCAGGACTGAAGTCTCATATGAGCCTGGCGCCAAAGGCGCCAGGACTGTGTCCAGATGGCACCTAACAGGGGTCGCTGGGCCTTTCCCTGGGAACGTGATGCCTGCTCCCGGGGCTGCTGGACCTGGTCTGGTTCCCTGGGGGTAGGCATCATGACAAAAATTAAGAGTAGGGCGGCCTAGAGCAAATGGAGGGCTTCTTTCTCATCCTCTGACGAACTGGCCTGCGGCCTTCTCCAAAGGCAATACCAACTCTCTGTGTACACCAAGAAGAGAGTCCACATTCAAGCCTGCGTCTCTGTGGCATCTAACAACTCAGCCAAACTCTTTAAAATCTGTAAGGAACTGGCCATCCCTGCAGCAGTTTCCACCCCTCCTCACCTCCCAGGCTCTTTTCAACACCCTTGCCTCTCACTTTATCTCTAAAACCCAGGACATCTTGTCCACCCTCTCCTCCACTCCACCTTCTCTCCCCCTACTCTGAAGGATGACCCTCCTTCAGCTACCCTCCCTCTTTCCCCTCCTTTCCTCTTTTCTCCCCTGATGAGGTTGCTAGACAAATCAGATCTATGAGAGCCTCATCAAAACAGGTCCATCCCTGTTCCTCTAAAACCATCAAGGACTACATTGATACCCTTGCTGATTTCTGCAACCTCTTCTTTGCCTCTGTATCTTTCCCCTCCCCTCTGAAATACTCCCTGTGCATCCTCTCCTCAGGAAACCCACAGCTGATCCTTTTTGTCCGGCTAACTATCACCCAATTTCCATTGCTCCCTTTTTGGGTAATCTCCTGGAAAAGATGGCCATCTCTCGGCTTTACCTTCATTCCAATCTGGCTCAGAGTTTACAGAAGCATGGAAACTGCTTCCTGAACATCCGTGAAGACCAGCTCTACAACCTTGACTCCAACATTCCCTCTGTCCTCATGCTACTTAATCTCTCCTCTGTTTTCGACATGTTCAACCATGCCATCCTGCTCAACCATCTCTATAATAACCTGGGCATCACTGATCAGGCTCCGGCCTGGCTGACCTCTTTCTTCTCTGATCGCCCTTCCAGGTCCAACTTGGCTCCTTCCTATCTTCTATCCCCCTTTCTACCTGTGGTGTTCCCCAGGGGTCTAACGTCTCACTTTGGCTTTTCAACCAATACCTGGAAACTCTCACCTCCTGCATTTCCATTTTCTGCTCAAATTTCAAGTCCTATGCTGATGACACCCAACTCATGTTCAGGCTTCCTTCAGCCACCTCCTCTCCTTCCCTCATCTCTGATTGCCTAATCGCCATTCAAACTTGGTGGGCTGTCAACGATCTTTGTCTAAATGCCAACAAGACTGAGATCCTCCTCATTGGTACTCCTTCACCATCCTTTCCCCTCACTCTCTGGCCGGCATCCCATGGCCCTCCTCCTACCCCTACCTGCGAGGCTAAGATCCTCGGGGTCATCTTTGACTCTACACTCTCCTTCTCCGCACACATCTCTGATGTCCATAAAAAGGAAAACTTCTTACTTCATCTCCTTAGAGGTACTCTGCCTTTCCTCTCCTTCCCCAGAAGCTCTCTGTCTCTCAAGCTCTGGTTCTCTCTAAGTTGTACTACTGCAACAGCCTCTTACTAAATCTACCTGCCTCCACTCTCCGCCCTTTACAAATATTCCAGAACAGGACTGCAAGACTTTTCCTTGGCGTCAAGCCCTTCGATCGTATCTCTCCAGCTCTGAAATCTCTTCATTGGCACCCAGTGGATGCAAGGATTAAATTTAAAACCCTCTGAATTGTCCACAAGGCTTTCTAGGGGCCTGGGTACAAAAATTCCTTCAACTATCCCTCCGCAAATACCTCCCCTCTCAAGACCTTTGCTCCTCTTCTTCTAACACCCTCAGGGTCAGTCCTTTTTCAAAGAAATGAGCTGGGGATAGATCTCTGTCTTCGGCTGGGGCCTCCCTTTGGAACAGCCTCCCTGTCGCCCTCAAACTTGAGGAGAACCATCTCTGGTTCCGGAAGCAGCTAAAGACCCTCCTCTTCGCTTCTTCCTTTGCCCCTCTTCTCCCCTGCTGATCTGCTTTCTCTCTCGGCACCTGCCCACTGTGCTCCTCGGGACCAGGTGCCTGTTCACCATGCCTCCCTCCTGCACTGCCTTCAGGCCACCCCTTGTACTGGGATCTGTATCTGTACCCATACAGTCCCCCACTCACTATTATTCTGCACTTATCTGACAAACCTAGCACTTTGCCACATGCTGGCTACATTACCGCTGGTTATTGCCTTTTTTGATATATTTATTTCACTTATTATTGTTTATTCTGTTCTCTCCTCTGTTCCACACTTTCCACTTCTCCCCCCTCCCATGTACTTTCCCCCCTTTTCCATTTCCCATGCACTTGCACGCTCTTAATGCCTCTGGGCCCAGGAAGATTGTTGTTTTTGTTCCCCTCCCTTTGCCTGGTTGTGCTCTGAAACACTTGTGTATGAGCGCAATATAAATAAAATATAAGTTCATTTCATTTCATTACACGTGCACAAAGTGCTGCAGAGAATGAACCTTCAATAATTGTACAGATGCTGAAACGGAAGTAGACTAAGTCATCATAGAAGCTGGCTATATGTAGAGAATAGAATGCTGTCGAAGCCGCTATTGTATAGGAGCTGGACATCAGTATCATGAATTTTAGCAAGCCAGGACCCATGAAGAGGGAAGAGAAAAACTATATTGCCGCAAGAACAAGCGGAATCATGGAGCTGCATGGCAGGGCTTTCTGGCCTGAAGTCAAGACTGAAGCAGCCAAGGTCATCTCTCTGTTCTGGAACGGTACAAAGAAAGAACGCCAATAGTGCCAGGTTTAATTTAAGACATTTAAAAGCTGCAAGATGGACCAAATCCTGGTCTCCTGTCATGTGAGCCAGTGAAGAAAATAGAGTTTGGACTTGGAGTCCTAAAACACGATAGTGAGGGCCTGTACTTCCGGGTATTCTCAGAGACAAGGATACTTTGCAAGGCCAAGTTCAAACACAATCTTCATGGCAGAAGGTGCGGGCGATGAGAGATGTTAGGCTAATTGGGTGGGGAGGTAGAGTCAGGCCCATCTCCTTGCACCTGGGTCTGTGCTTACGTGCTGCTAAATGAACCAAATTTCCCAGACATGGCACAAGCGTGCCAACCAATTGTAGCGGGTCCATATAACGAGGGATGTTATAATTTGAAAACCAATAAGAAGCTGTTTATCGAATGATTTTGAAGATGACATGTTTTAGCGGTAGGCATGTGTAGTCTATCTGAGAGTGGGTAGCCAATTTGTTTGTTTGTTTGTTTGTTTTATTCACTTATAATGCGCACCAAATCCGAAGGTAACCAGGCGCAGCATTGCAGATTAAGTGAGGCTTAGGGTTATATGGTTAAATGGTTACACAATACAGGCAAAAACAAATGTATACAGATGTATACAGGCCATAGGAGGTCAATTGCAAATTCCCGGCAAAACCGAATATATACAGTCCGAATATATACAGGCAGATCGGAGATAGAATACACGCAAGATATAAAGGCACGAGCAGGAAGTTGCTGGCCTAGCGGGGAGTTATACAGGTGGGCACCAGGATGGTGAAAGTATGTGAATATACACTGGGACTTGTCCGGAGTCTGGACGGTATCCCTACAAAATATCCCCATTAAAAATATTGCCGTACATATGCCGTTTGTCTTGCCATAGGCAGTATTTTTGGGGGGCATAATTTATGGGAGCAGGGGTTGCGGGGGTGTCCCCCGCACATTTTAAAAAAATGCAGGTGTTGCGGGAGTATCCCTCACAGGGTCCATGGGTTAATATTGCCACAAAAATATGTTGATATTTTTGTGTCACAATATTTTTGCAGGGATATTAACACATGGAACTGTCTGGGTGGGGCCAGTGAAAGACTAAGCGTTGGCAGCCTTCAGTAGGTTGATATAGTTGGATATGAATTTTGGGAAGGGCTGCTCCTTGCATAAAGGATGTGGCAATGAGTTCCATAGTTGGGCCGCTGGGACCTGGAAGCTACCTCCCCCCGCCTTGGCCAACCTGAATCGTGGTATGATAAGGCTATTGGCATTAGTGGTTCTTGACGGTCGGGTAGGGCTTCTCTTTAAGAATCTGTGCATGAGATAGCAGGGTGCAGCATTGTTCAAAGCTTTGTGAACAAGGGAAGCAACTTTTAAATGGATTTTGTTTTGGGTAGACAGCCAGTTCTATTGGCGTCTAGTTTTAGAGATGTGCAATCTTTTAGACACACCTAGAGCTGCACTTAAGGCGTTATTTTGTAGGATTTGGATTCTGTGGATGATAGATTTGTTGGCGCCGATGTAAAGGTCATTGCAATAGTCGAGCCGGGACAGAATCAAGCCTATAGCTAAAATAATGCAATTGTCATTGGAGAGAAAGTGTTTACCTGCTCTGATGAGTTTACAGGTGTAAGCAGTGGCTGATGCCATAGATTTCACCTGTTTATCAAAGGAGAGGGTGGCATCCAGATAGAAGCCAAGTGTCTTCACTTCCTTAGACACCTTGATGATATTGCCGTCAATCTCAAACGAGGTGTAATCTTGGCCTAGTTTTTTAAGGTTCTGGTGAGTACCCAGGATGATCAGCTCTGTTTTATCATCATTCAGACAAAGACCGTGAGTTGCCATCCATGTCTGAATGATGAGATACACCCTATTTACCAAGGCTAAATCTTTGTTGTAATCCACGGAAAAGTGGGAGGAGAATCTGGGTATCGTCTGCATAATTAGTGTAGGTGATACCAAGAAGGTCCAGATCATCAAAAAGGGGATTAGTAAATATGTTGTATAAGGTGGGGGAGACACAGGAACTCTGCATAGAATGGGGATCGGGTCGGCAGCTGCCAAAGGGAAGAACACCCTCATGGTCCTGTTGCTGAGGAAGGACTCAATCCAAGTTAAAGCCCCCTTGGAGAAATGTGCAGCTGAATCTAGATGCCTGCAAAGGACCTTGTGGTTGACAAGATCGAATGCAGCCGAGAGGTCCGGCAGCAGAAGGAGGTCTGTTTTGCCTTTGTCTCAGAGTTCATCTGTTTGCACCTTCAAGTCAATGAGGGCAGTCTCCGTACCATGTTGGGGACAGAAGCCTGATTGGTGTGCTCCTAATAGTTTATGTTGTTCCAAGAATTTTGGGATTTGGTTGTAAGCAATCTTGTCCAGGATTTTGAGCAGAAATGGGACTGTCGTGATAGGACGGTAGTTTGTGGGTATAAGTGGATCTAGAGTTTGCTTTTTGAGCAACCGTAGTACCCAAGATTGGTTCAGGTTAGTAGGCACAATTCCCGTTGCAAATGAGGCATTGATGAGTTTAGATACAAATGGCGAGAGATCTCTGGTAGCATCTTTTATGAGCTGGGCCGGGCAGAGGGCGCCTTGGCAAGAGGATGACTTTCTCCACCTCAAGGATAGAGGTTTTAGTGAACATGAATCGCACATCAGAGTCCTGTTCCTTTGAAGGGGGGTCGGTCCTCATGTTATTGGTCTGGGATGGCTGATTGAGAGAGGCTTTTTTCTTAGCCATTTTCTTTTGGAGCATAGATACTTTATTTGATAGTGCTTGTATATTGGCACACCATGTTTTATCTTTGGAGCATGTGCCCGGGATGGGGATGGGTGACTCTAATTCCTTGAGTATGGTAAACAGTTCCCTCATACTTGAATTAGCATTAGATATACGCATGTTGAATGAGTTTCGCTTGGCCATGTGGATTTCCTTTTTCTAATCAGAGGATATTTCCTTAAGTTTATTTTTGTGGTATAATCTTAGTGCCTATACATGATATACAATCTTAGTTCCTATACATGATATACTTAGATGTGCCCCTTAAACCTATCCTGATCCCCAGTAGCTTTTTCATTAGTTGCCACATAGTATGACATCACCTCTAACGTATTTTGTAATATAAAAGATATGATTTGTGAAAAGATTGCTGGGAGAAATCGAGCGTACATCTGTTCATGTTAGTTGTAACTCCATGTTTTAGGTAATTGTTAATAAAACAGTACTTTGCTATCTTCCTGTGTTGGTTCGGTTATTTGGAGTTGGAGTTATTCTGTGTGAACTCATCCATTGCATGCACGTTCCAAAGGGGCCCTAAACTCACGTGGTAGCAGTGAAGATAGTTCAAAAAGATCCAAACTAGTTTGTCTCCAGATTTACGGACGATCAAGCATCCTCCACCATTAGCTGGAAGATCACAGAGTTCCCTGTGGGGAGCGGCTGAATACAAATAAACTTGCAAGAAGAACCGAGACGGTGGGCAGGTCCCCTTTTGAAGAAATCCCTGCCTGGTTCCCACAGGCGCTCTGCGGATGAAAGGTGAAGTGGTCAGATTGGAGGAAGAGTCGATACCGAAGGCCTCGAGCAAATTAACTAATGGTGAGTAAACTAAGGGGAAAGGCAAATAAGGAGACAGGATTATAATAATTGTGAGTAACAATTGTAGAGATAAGAGGGACTGCCTAGGAAAACTTGATTCAGGGCATCAGAAGGAGACATTTCAGATCCCAACGGGGGTAGAGTAATATATAAATTGTGCAGTCAGGACTATGTAAGGTGATGTCTCAATCCCTGTACAAGGTAATAAAGTAAAGGAGAGGGAAGAGGTGATCACAGTGTTAATAATGTGTAATGTCTGACTAGTCTAAATGTTGTCTGTTGAGTAAAATATCAAAGAGCGATACAGATTGTGAAGAGATTGTGAAGAATTGAAAAAGTAACAGTGTCGTAACACTATTGGCGCCAATCAAGAGAATGGATAGGCCATTGAAACAAGAGGATTGAGCAGCAATTGATGGTGCTTTCTCAAATGTGTTGTTTTAAAAGTGATGATTTAAGCCAAGGTATAAGGTTTATTTAACGATCTGGTAAGTATTGACAGTCGATTGAGACTTGTCATTATGGGGGATACTACACTCATGCACCTATGCCAGGCACTGCCAAAACATATTCCCAAGCTAAAACAGTACAGTGAAGAATGGGAAAAGGGCACAGCATTTGTATTTGTTTTTGTATTTGTATTTGTATTTTATTTATTTGTATAGCGCACCTGGCCCACAGGCATCTGGGCGCATAACTTGGTTTACAATGACATAGTATACAGTAGAAGCAGTCAGGGTTACATGGTCAAAATATGCAACAAATCTTTACTAGCAGTTAATAAAGAATATACATTCAAGATACTTACAGTATAATTACAGTATATTTGCATTAGGCTATAACATTAGAGTACTAGAGGACGATTACCAAGAGTGGGGCAGCGAGAAGGAGGTCTGTGAGTTTAAGGTCTGTAGTTGTTCGGAATGTCTTGGGCTAACAGCCAAAATGTAGCTTTATTTTTGAAGGAGTGGAAGGAGGGATCTGATCTAAGAGGGTTGGGTAGTGACTTCCATTATTTGGAGGCAAGGACCAGAAAGCCGGCTCTGCTGGCTTTTTGAAGCTTAAATCTAGGTAGAGAGAGACAATGTGCTTGGACAGCTCTCTGAGGACGGGAGGAGGTGTGGGGAGAGAACTGATAGGACAGGTAGATAGGTGTCATGATCTCTGCTTCCAAAAGGTCAGGGTTTTCCCAACTCCCTTGAAAGCAGATCCATAACCCAGGTTACGAGTGCCAACCAGTCCCAATTGGGACCTTTTGGACCCATTCCTGGCGCCAGTGGCACCAGGCTCATAAATATGCCCAGTCCCAGCGCTGGAAGCGCCGGGCTCATAATGCTTGGGTGGACTTACCTGCGGCAGACCATGCTGCTTACTTGCCTGCCAGTTGAGCCTCTGATCCTCTTCTATTTGGAACTACTTTTCCTGTTGGGTGGGGCTGGAGCCACTCCCTAGATTCAGAACACTGGAACTCTTCTGGAAAGCAGGAACTCTTTTCTTACCTAGGCGTGGCTGTGGAAGGAGACACCTAAGCACTACAGGAGGCTATTTAAACCACACCCGATGGATGAATCTTGCTTTGCGTTATTCTGCATCCTCTGCAGCAGAACGCTCATCGTGTCTTCTGCATCTGATCCTGGGCCTAAGGAAAAAGGCTTAACATCCTGAATCCAGTCTTCAGCAACACCTATAAAAACAAGAAAGAACAGGTTAGCATTACGGTCTTCAGTGACAGCTCTTCACTTACCTGGTCCATCGGCTGTCACCAACGCCTCGCGCTGCATTCCGGCATCTGAAAGACAAAGGCTTACCTACTCTTCGTGCGCTCCGGAGGTCTTCGCACTGCATTCCGGCATCTGAAAGACAAAAGCTTACCAACTCTTTGCACGCTCCGGAGGCCTTCGGCGCTGCATCCCGCATCTGAAAGACAAAACAAGGTGCGTTTAAAGACATTGGGGAACTTAAATACTCACGTGCCATTACTCCTTTCCACATCTAACCCAGTGGATATTCCGGCACCCTGCAGCCGCTCCGAACTTGTACCTGCAAAATAAAAAGACAGTTAGAGCGCATCGTGAAGCAGGCAACAAGCGCTTACTTACGTGCTTCCAGGCGCTTCTATTCATCACACGGGCTCCATCTTCAACTCACTTCAGCCCGTCATCCGCCATCGCCAGAACCCTGCAAAACAAGAGACATCATTCCTAAAGACTTTTAAAGACATTAGAAGTACTCGAAACTTACCGTTCGTGAAGTAAACGACGGACAGCAGTCCTCTGAAGTCAAGAGGCCTGCTCCCCTTATCCAGTGAAGAAACTGGTTACAGCACCCTGCCCCGAGGCAGATGGAGAGCACGGCGTTCACTTACCTAAGGTGAGAGCGTTAACCTTTGGGGTTCTACAGGAGAAGAGAAAGGGAAGAAGAGAGAGACATTCAATAACCCAGTTCATTAATCCCATATTTTCTATCTGCAGACATCTTACCCTTCGAGTCAGACATACAGTGCACAGAGGTCCAGCCCAAAGAGCCAGCCGTGTGTTACACATAACCTTTGAAGATACGGTATACGCCCAGTCAAGACCGGCGCCTCTACGGGAATCAGGTGAGCGTTACAGAACGCAAAGCCTACCGCAAAACTCCCGTCCAGGCGCTATGGAAACCTCGGATACCGACCAGCTAGCCCAGTTACTTGGGGAACCAAGGGCAGAAGTGCATGCAGCCTGTCAGGAAACGAGCGCTCTAAGAAGGGAACTGATTATTTCCAAGGAGCGAACAGATGATCTCGCTAGACAATTGCTACAGTCACAAGCCGGACAGACCCCGTTACCCGCATCTGGGGGAAATCTTCCTTCTACATCCTCTATGAATCCAGTGCAGATCAACCTACCTGGGAATGTACCTCTGGCTCCGCCCGAACGGTTTTCTGGTGACCCAAAGAGGTTTGCAGTATTTATCAATCAGTGCCGGTTGCATTTCTTATGCCGGCCAGCTGCCTTTCCAACTGATCAAGCTAAAGTAGCTTTCGTACCTTAGTGGCAATGCGGCAGACTGGTCGATCCCTCTAGTAAATCAAGATGATCCGGTCCTCCATGATTTTCAAGCTTTTCAGCTCAGTATGGAAAAACTGTTCGCAAGACATTCACAGGGGCAGGCCTTGGACAATGAGCTTCTTTCGTTGCGACAAGGTAATCAAGACCTTTTGGCTTATATTGCGTCTTTCAACAGACTGATAGTGGAAACTCAATGGCCTGAGGACAAAAGGATTACGCTGTTTTATAGAGGTCTACATGGAGAGCTCAAAGATGTGTTAGCCCAAGTAGTGAATCCCCCACAAGATTGTTCGGACTATATAGACTTAGTCGTTCAAATAGATCACAGACTGCAGAACAGGAAGGCTGATCGTTCCAAGTTTGATGCTCGAGTATTTTCCAAGCCGCCAACTCCTTCCAAAGGAGTAGACTCCGGGGAACCCATGCAAATAGGGGGCCTGAAAGGTCCTCTAACACAAAAGGAGCGGGAAAGGAGAAAACAGTTGCAATTATGCCTCTATTGCGGAAACTCAGGGCACTTTCTTCGAGACTGTCCGTTGAAACCTGCCAAGAAGGCAGTAGGAGCTGCAGTTACCAAAGTTACAAACTCTGAGCAGGGAAACGACCTCGCCCGACAAGAATAGAGGTCCTCTTGCCGAGCGTGAAAACCAGTTCCGTGACCTCGCATTTCGTGATACCTATGGTCCTCATTAGCCCTGATAATCCGGATCGATTACATGTAATTGAAGCTTACGTCGACAGCGGTGCCATCGGCAATTATGTGGATCATGAAATGGTTTTGAGGATGAATCTAACTCTTTGTCCCAAGGCTGTAAAGGACGTCATTACTACGGTGGATGGTACGGAGATAGCCTCCGGACCAGTAACGCATACCACTCAAGAAGTGACGCTAGTAAGTCAAGATGGACACCATGAGAAGATCGTGTTCGATGTGATCAAGGCCCCTCAGTTTCAGATTATTCTAGGAATACCTTGGTTAGAGAAACACAATCCTCTGATCGATTGGCAGGCAAGAACGGTCCAGAATGTGTCTCTACTTGTCACCCTCCACCTGGTGTTGCACTGGCAGCAATTTCTTCAGAGACCCCCCAGTTACCTCCCGAATACCTAGGATACCAAGATGTTTTCCGGAAGGATCAGGCTAACTCTCTACCTCCTCATAGGTCTTATGACTGCCAGATAGACCTGATACCTGGATCTACTCCTCCTTGTAGTAGAATTTATGCCCTCACCGAGCCTGAGAACCTTCACCTTCGACAATACCTGGATCAATACCTGGCAAATGGGTTTATTCGTCCTTCCAAGTCCCCTGCTTCTTCAGCTTTGTTCTTCGTTCCAAAAAAGGAAGGAGACCTTAGAACTTGTATAGATTATCGCTCCCTGAACCAGATCACCGTCAAGAATAGATATCCGTTACCTTTGATCCCTGAACTCCTGGACCAAGTCAGAAAAGCATGCATATATACAAAACTGGATCTTAGAGGAGCCTACCACTTGGTACGAGTAAAAGAGGGCGATGAATGGAAGATGGCCTTCCGCACCAAATATGGGCTATTTGAATATCAGGTCATGCCCTTCGGACTTTGCAATGCCCCGGCCGCCTTTCAATATTTTATGAACGATGTCCTCAGAGAGCTCATAGATGTGTGTGTTGTTGTTTACATTGACGACATCCTCGTTTATTCTTCATCGGAATCTGAACATCGGAAACACGTGAAAATGGTCCTCGAAAGATTGCGTCAACACAAACTTTTCGCTAAGTTGGAAAAATGTGTTTTCAACGTGACTGAAGTTGAATTCTTGGGATTCATATTATCACCTGGCGGAGTGCGTATGGATTCAAAGAAGGTCGATGCAGTTCTCAAATGGCCATCACCATCCTCCGTAAAAGGTGTGCAAAGCATGTTAGGCTTCGCTAACTTTTACCGCAGGTTTATCCCCGAATTCTCTCGAATAGTCCAGCCCATCACTGCCTTGTTAAAGAAAAACAAACGTTTTGAATGGTCTACCGAGGCGGAACAAGCTTTCCAGGATTTGAAGACTAAATTTATCTCTGCACCAATCTTAAAACACCCTCGCCCCGAACTCCCCTACATCGTGGAAACTGATGCTTCAAGCCTTGCCATGGGGGCAGTTCTATCACAAAAGGACCCGGTAACCAATCAGTTGCATCCCGTGGCATTTTGGTCCCGCAAATTCTGGCCTCCTGAAATCAATTACACGATTACTGACAAAGAACTTCTGGCTATCAAGTCTGCCTTTAAGGCTTGGCGGCATTATCTGCTGGGGGCCCGACACACCGTTACTGTGATTACGGATCACCGAAACCTGCAATATTTGAAAACCGCAAAAGCCCAATCCTCTAGACAACTCCGTTGGGCACTATTCTTTGCCGAGTTTGACTTCATAATTACCTATCGACCTGGTACAAAGAACGGTAAAGCTGATGCCCTTTCTCGGATGGGAGTGGAAGAACACTTGATCAACCCTAAACCTGTACCAATCATTCCCGAACAAAGAATTCTGGGTGTAATCGCCACAGAATCCATAGAGGAAGTTAAGGATAAAGCCAGGCACCTTGTAACTCCTGCAGACATACAGAATTGGCATCTGCAGGGAAAGGACTTTGCAGTAAAGGACAACTTATTGTATTTCCAAGAACGATTATACCTACCCAGCACAGATTTACAGAAAAAAGTAATCTCTTGTTATCACGATTCTTTAATGGAAGGACATCCCGGTATGGCCAAGACCTCAGAAAACATCAAGCGCTACTTCTGGTGGCCGTCTTGGAAAAAAGATATCAGAGACTTTATAATGTCCTGTGGAGTATGCGCCCAAAACAAGAGTCAAAAGGAAAGACCAGCAGGCCTCTTACGCCCTATTGACATCCCACCTCGCCCTTGGCATACGCTTTCTATGGACTTCATCACCGATCTACCTCCATGCTCCGGATACAATACGATTCTAGTAATCGTGGACTTATTCTCCAAGATGGCGCATTTCATTCCGCTCAAAAGCTTGTCAACAGCAGCAACTCTGGCCCGAGAATTTCTCGAAACCATCGTCCGACTGCACGGTTTTCCTTCGGTTCTAATTTCGGATCGAGGTAGTCAATTTATTTCTCATTTTTGGCGAAGTTGCTGTCGGTCGGCTCAAATTGATGTGAGACTATCGACCAGTCACCACCCTCAGACCGACGGACAAACCGAGAGGACCAATCAAACTCTGGAACAGTATTTACGCTGCATGCTGCAACAAACTGAAAAAACTTGGAAAGACATCCTTTGGATAGCCGAATATGCCTACAATAACTCTGTCCATTCGGGACCTGGGAAAACCCCGTTTTTTCTTTTGTACGGCAGTCACCCTCGAACCTCGGAGTTGGATCCCCTCCAAGATCTTGAAACACCAGCAGTAGACTACCTGCATTCTACAATCACCCAAGCATTTAAGGAAGCTGTTTCTCACCTTCAAAGGGCTAAAGAACAATACAAGAAAGGAGCAGATCAACATCGGAAGGAAGCCCCTCAATATCAAGTAGGGGATCAAGTCTGGTTATCCACCAAATATCTACCTCTAAAAGGGTCACGCACATTCAACCCAAGATACCTTGGTCCCTATTCCATCACTACCATAGTAAACCCAGTAGCGGTCAAGTTGGACTTGCCCCCGCACATGAAGATACATCCGGTCTTCCACGTCTCTCTATTAAAACCTGTGCAACCTCAAACCCGACTAACTAAATCTCCAAAACCTATCCTAGTTGATGGAGAACTCGAGTTTGAAGTCAAAAGCATTCTGGACTCCAAGATCTCCAAATCTAAACTATTTTACCTAATTGACTGGAAAGGCTACGGCCCCCAAGAGAGATCCTGGGAACCTGCTGAATATGTCCACGCTCCTCGCCTAATCAAAAGATTTCACCGAACATTTCCTGACAAGCCAAAACCCCCGGAGAAGCCCGGTTTGGGAGGGGCCTTGGGGGGGGTACTGTCATGATCTCTGCTTCCAAAAGGTCAGGGTTTTCCCAACTCCCTTGGAAGCAGATCCATAACCCAGGTTCCGAGTGCCAACCAGTCCCAATTGGGA
The DNA here is from genome assembly GCF_040938575.1 of Ambystoma mexicanum. NCBI lineage: Eukaryota > Metazoa > Chordata > Amphibia > Caudata > Ambystomatidae > Ambystoma > Ambystoma mexicanum. The sequence continues at coordinate 901,635,524 of NC_090922.1, forward strand.
CCTTTTGGACCCAGTCCTGGCGCCATTGGCATCAGGCTCATAAATATGCCCAGTCCCAGCGCTGGAAGCGCCGGGCTCATAATGCTTGGGTGGACTTACCTGCAGCAGACCATGCTGCTTACTTGCCTGCCAGTTGAGCCTCTGATCCTCTTCTGTTTGGAACTACTTTTCCTGTTGGGTGGGGCAGGAGCCACTCCCTAGATTCAGAACACTGGAACTCTTCTGGAAAGCAGGAACTCTTTTCTTACCTAGGCGTGGCTGTGGAAGGAGACACCTAAGCACTACAGGAGGCTATTTAAACCACACCCGATGGATGAATCTTGCTTTGCGTTATTCTGCATCCTCTGCAGCAGAACGCTCATCGTGTCTTCTGCATCTGATTCTGGGCCTAAGGAAAAAGGCTTACCATCCTGAATCCAGTCTTCAGCAACACCTATAAAGACAAGAAAGAACAGGTTAGCATTACGGTCTTCAGTGACAGCTCTTCACTTACCTGGTCCATCGGCTGTCACCAACGCCTCGTGCTGCATTCCGGCATCTGAAAGACAAAGGCTTACCTACTCTTCGTGCGCTCCGTAGGTCTTCGCACTGCATTCCGGCATCTGAAAGACAAAAGCTTACCAACTCTTCGCACGCTCCGGAGGCCTTCGGCGCTGCATCCCGCATCTGAAAGACAAAACAAGGTGCGTTTAAAGACATTGGGGAACTTTAATACTCACGTGCCATTACTCCTTTCCACATCTAACCCAGTGGGTATTCCGGCACCCTGCAGCCGCTCCGAACTTGTACCTGCAAAATAAAAAGACAGTTAGAGCGCATCGTGAAGCAGGCAACAAGCGCTTACTTACGTGCTTCCAGGCGCTTCTATTCATCACACGGGCTCCATCTTCAACTCACTTCAGCCCGTCATCCGCCATCGCCGGAACCCTGCAAAACAAGAGACATCATTCCTAAAGACTTTTAAAGACATTAGAAGTACTCGAAACTTACCGTTCGTGAAGTAAACGACGGACAGCAGTCCTCTGAAGTCAAGAGGCCTGCTCCCCTTATCCAGTGAAGAAACTGGTTACAGCACCCTGCCCCGAGGCAGATGGAGAGCACGGCGTTCACTTACCTAAGGTGAGAGCGTTAACCTTTGGGGTTCTACAGGAGAAGAGAAAGGGAAGAAGAGAGAGACATTCAATAACCCAGTTCATTAATCCCATATTTTCTATCTGCAGACATCTTACCCTTCGTGTCAGACATACAGTGCACAGAGGTCCAGCCCAAAGAGCCAGCCTTGTGTTACACATCACCTTTGAAGATACGGTATACGCCCAGTCAAGACCGGCGCCTCTACGGGAATCAGGTGAGCGTTACAATAGGAGCCTGATTAACCAAACATTTGTGCGTGAGAGCGAGAGATTTGAGGGAAACTGTGCGACTGAAAGCCAGCGTAGACTGGAGTGAGATATGTGATGATTCCTGGGAATATTCAATGCTGCCCTGATATCATTGTTTTGGATGACTTGGAGCTTACTAAGGTTTCGTTGACTTGTCCCTAGATAAAGCGCATTTCAATAGTCAAGTTTTGACATAATGAGGGTTCTAGCGAGTGTGGTGAGGTTAGCTGTGGAGAGGAATGGATGGCAAGCTGTAATAGGTTTGCAGATGTAGGCCGATGCTGAAATGACGACATTGGTTTGTCTCGTGAGAGATAATGTAGAATCAAAGTAGATACCTAAAGTTTTAGTATTATTGGAGACCTTGATGGTGTTGCCTTCTATGATGAAGGATTTGAAAGTGGGAGCAAGTCTGCTAAGAGGGTGATGGGAGCCCAGAATGAGGAGCTCTGTCTTATTGTCATTAAGACAGAGCTTGTGTTGTGCCATCCAGGCCTGAATAACCTGATATATATCATTTAGGGTTTTGGAATCCACTGAGTGAACTCTAGTGATGGGGATGAGTGTCTGAGTGTCATCTGCATAGTTTGTGTAGGTGACACCCAGATGGTCAAGGATATCGAAGAGCGGTTTTGTAAACACATAGTAAAGTGTGGGTGAAACACATGATCCTTGAAGGACTCTGCAGAGAACTGGTGAGGGTTCAGCAGAGACAGAGGGAGAGAAGAACCTCCTGGATTCATTGGCCAGGAAGGATCTGATCCAGGTAGTAGCTTTGTCAGCAAAGTGGGCAGCCGATTTGAATTGGCGGCAGAGGATTTGATGGTTAACCAAATCAAATGCCGCTGATAAATCAAGAAGGAGTAAGAGAGCCAGTTTGTCATTATCTTTCAGATCCTCGATTTGTGTTTTTCGATCAATGAGGGCAGTTTCTGTTCCGTGGCTAGGATGGAAACCAGATTTTCTGAGTCCAAGTAGTTTATTAGATTCCAAATATTCCTGAATCTGCAGGTAGGTAGCTCGGGCCAGGATTTTAAGCAGAAAGGGCACAGTGGTGATGGGCCTGTAGCTAATGGGTATGCTAGGGTCTAAGGAGGGTTTCTTGAGAAGGGGGATAACCCAAGCATCCTTCAGATTGTCGGGGACAATGCCTGAGTTTAATGAGGAATTTATAAAAGTAGTGATAAAAGGCGCTAGACCATGAGTGACCTCCTTGATGATGTGAGCATGGCATGTGTCGCACTGGCAGTTAGACGGTTTAACTTTGCTAATGATACTTTCTACCTCAGAAGCAGTACTTCATAGATGCACGTTGCTTGTTCAATGACCTCGTCTAGTGATCTTTTCTCATGAAAGTACCTCACTAGCTGGGTCATAATGTGTTTCGGGCGAGCATGAAAGAAGGTGTTCACAAATTCCTTACTGCCAGTGCGCACCCTTCTAGTGGTTTGCGCAAAGGCGCGTTTCAATTCCTGAACAAATTATTGGGGGCCTGGTATTCTCCACATTGTAAGTTGTAGGCTGCCTTGCAATCCACTTGAGGGTTCCTATGAATGGAAAACTGTTTCAGGATGGCTGGCCTGTCGGTGGAACATTTGGAATGGTTCTGATCCTCCAGCCCAGCAAAGAAGCTGGAGTACTCAGGAGAAAACGTCCACTTTACATACTGAATACAGCTTTGGCTGTCCTTCAGATGGAAAGTCTCCATCATCTCCTCAAATAATTCAAGGCGCTTCCAAACCGAATATTTGGCATTTTTGTGGTAGGGCGTGATGACGCTCCTAATAGCTTTTATTTGTTTCAGGGGATCCTTAAGTAAAGCCCTCTTGACTTTGATGGTCTTTTTAGTTCTGGTCACCCTGGTCCACTCATCCTCTGACTCAGAGGCACAGGCTACCAGAGGTGGCTGTCTGGTCTTCTAGACACACCCGGATTCTGCAAGCTTGGGAATGGCTGGCAGAATGTGGGGACCTAGTCCCATGGGACTGTGGTGCTCAGAAGAGTCTTCTGACTCTTTCTTGCTCCCAGGATTGGTTGAGTACCTCGTCGCCCGCACTGCCCTAGCTGGGAAGAGGTTTTTAGTATGCTCTTGGTGGGCCTAGTCTCATGGAATTCCCCACCAAATGTCACTGTCTGATCTCTTGGTAAGTTATATTTCTGAGGATCCATTTCTCTGATTCTCCCCTCACTGGAATCTCCCTGATCAGATAAGATGGCCCTAGCGCTTGGAAACCTGTACAGAGATGCCTGCCCATCCATTTCTGGGAGGCGCTGACCTATTGGCCCCATATTTCCCATTGGGTTGAAGTCTACCATCCCTGTGGCCCTTGGTTCATGTGAGCCAGTGGACATGGGGGTGGCAGAGCTCATGGAATTGAAGGGATTAAAGTCTCTGGTGAGAACAGGTTTCCTGGGGTTATGCTCAGGGGATTCCCTCTCTCCTTCTGACCTCATCTCTCTTAGCCCCTACTCCCTGATGGCATGCAAGAATCTGACCCTTTTGTTCTTCTATTAAGGCCTTACTGGTCTCTTTTAATTGTTCCTGCATGGCTATCGGTCTATGGAGCCGGTCATTCTTTTCACAGAGAGCCTCATTGTCTCTCTGTGCTTCCTGTCTGCATTGGGAGTATTGGGCCAACTTTTGCTGCAGGGGACACACCTCCTGAGTCTGATTCTGATTGCCTGATTATTCTTTGCCAAAGCATCTTCCACCCTTCTGTTATGCTCTAACAACTTTTCATAGTCCATTTTGAGTTCACCCAGTACCTGAAGGGCCAGGTGATTTTCTTCCACCTTGGTTTTTAAATGGCTGACTTCCTGGCCTAAGGCGTCCCTTTCCTGAATTAGAGTACCCCTCTGTGCAGCCAGGTCGTCCCTTTGTTTTCTAATGGCACATAATTTCTGGCGTTTCTCATCAAAGTCTGTTTGAGTGTGGAGATCCTTCACTATTAATTTATTATTTTCCTCCTTCATTTCATCAATCTGATTTTCTAGGGCAACTATCTGCCATCTGCAGGCTCTATTATAATGTACTTGCTGTTCCGCCTTTGTTGGCTCTGTTCTAGAGAATCCAACCTTTCTTGACACTCTTTTTGCAGTGTCAGTAATTTGGTATCTTGCTCTACCTTCTCTTGCTGCACGAGATCCAGAACTTCCTTTACTTTTTCAGGTACTGTCTGGTTTCTCTCTCTGATTCTTGGCTCTTTTATAGCCTTTTCTCTGCAGAGTCCAGATCAGTTTGGGTTTTCTCTAGGGATTGTATTTGCCTCTTTGCCAGATCTAGGTTTTCGGCATATTTTTCCTGTATTCCTGTATTACTCCAATGTGGATGTATAAGTAAGCCGCTATTCTGGCAATTTTACATTGCTCTTCTTTTACTTTTGAGGCCATATACAATTCACTAAGTGCCTGGTGTAATGGACCCTGGGCCTGCCATGCATCTAATTCTGTGGCAGTGAGTTGTTGTTTGATTTCCTGCAGCCAAACATTCTCATCCTGCTCAGCCCATTCAGCCCTGACAAACAATTTGTGCAGTCGGTGTTCTTTTGCCATTTGGATTTCCACTAAGGTTGCCATTCCGGAAATATTAATTCCTTCTGTCTTATGTCAGGGTTATTTTATTTTTGCAACAAAACAGGCCCAACTCCCTTGAGTTTGAAGGGTGTTTTTACAGTGTAGCACAGTGTGCTAACCCAAAAAGGTGTATGTACCCGGTCAGTTAGCACCCTGCGTTAGACTGTCACAAGTGGTATGTCTAATTCAGGATCTCATAAAGAGCCCCCAAGCTGTAAGCGATTTCAATCCGGCACACACCCAAGTCAACGCCTAGCGTGTAATGCACAACTGAAATCCTTATTTATTTTTGTCTAAACGCTCTTTATTATGAACGATGTACCACTCATATCATGCCCCTCTCCGCGAACCCTCCCGGTCACACTGAACCAGGGATCAGGCTGGTTTGCAAAGTTAAAATATTTATTAATGTATTTACAATTTAATCACACTATGGGCCTCATTACGAGGTAGGTGGTAAGGGATTACCGGCACCAGTAAGGACACCGGTGCCGGTAATCCCTTACCACCCTATTCCGAGGTCCCTTAGCGCGTCCCATCCTTAACGCCTGGTTTTACCAGGCGTTATGGATGGCACCCGTTAAGGGACTTCACAGCTAATAACGGTACCGCAAATTGTGATACTGTTATTAGCTCAATCCCCATTCCCATTGAGCCCTATGGGGGCTTGAATGGGAATGGGGAATGGTTCCCGGAATGGGGATTTACCGGATCCTCCAAGGTTGGAATGACCCGGTAAGTCCCTATTTTGGGATCCCAGACCAGGAATGCGGTAAAGGGGTAGCCATGGTGCTAACAGCACCATGGCTACCTCCTACCTCGTAATGAGGCCCAATGTTTTAATGGGTACACAATAATCACCAATGGGGTGATGTAACACTGAATAATATCTTTAACACATAAGGAGTATTAATGAGCAAAACAATTCAGCACAGAAATAATACTTTTGTGTGTGTGTCCAGATCAGATATCACTGTGGTTATAGGTTCCACCTGCACATCCCTTATCCCCCCAAAAGGCAATGTAAAGAGATAGGAGGAGAGAGCAGGTATGGCAGAATGCAAACAGAATATCAATCCCACTTTCCCCAAGCAAACACATGAGAAAATGGAATTGACTGTTAAGCTGTCAGAATGTCTTTTAAAGTTAACTTAGAATGGACTGGGCAAAAACACTAAATATGGTCAAAATGTATGAATTTGTTATACATTCTTATGGGAGCCACTTTGGATAGTTGAAGGCAACACAGGCAATGATGTAATACCAAGAAACAATTAGAAATCTTAAAATTCAAGTTGGAAGCAATAAAAAGCTGTTTTACACTTGTCAGAATTTCCCAAAAACGAAATTGCAGCAAACTTTTCACTGCGCGATAATCACGATAACGGGAGAACCCTATGGATTTGGGATGCGGTTTTAGATGCAATTTAAAGCTGTGGATGCTAGCTACATGCAAAAGTTTGTTTCTAGCACAACAACTGAGAAAGTTATGGGCATTTTAGTGGAGGTCATTTTTTTCGAGATAGGCGCGAGAATGGAAAACAGGAATGGGCTTTTAAAATGACAGAAGGATTTCTTACCTTAGAGCATGGGTGCACAACATACAGCCCGCGGGCCAGTTGCGGCCCGCCATGCCCTTTTGACCGGCCTGCGAGGCACAAAGGCTTTCCTAATGGAGGGCGGCCCGGCCGCCCTCCATTAGGAAAGTCTTTGCTGTCTTCCGGGCCGGTGAAAACACTGGCCCTCATTGGCTCAGCACACACACGCATCACGTCGCTCCTACGAGCCACGTAATGCGTGTGTGCTGCACCAATGGAGGGCCAGCACTACGGCTGGCGTGGTCCATAAGGCTTGATGCCGGAAGGCATTTCAGCCTTGGACCACGCCAGTCGTAGTGCGATTCCAGCGTTCCAGCTTACCTGCCGCTTACCTGCCTGCCTTCCAGCACGTCTCCGGTAAGTGGTCTGTTTGTGTCTGTGTGTCGGGTTTGTTTTGCTTTATGTTTGTGTGTGTATGTTGCGGGGGGTGTGTGTCGGATGTGTATGAATGTTTGTATTTGAATGTATTTTGTGTGTATGTTGAGATGCGGGGGTGGGGGGGTGTGTCGGATGTGTATGAATGTTTGTGTTTGAATGTATTTTGTGTGTATGTTGAGATGCGGGGGTGGGGGGGTGTGTCAGATGTGTATGAATGTTTGTATTTGAATGTATTTTGTGTGTAAGTTGAGATGCGGGGGTGGGGGGGGTGTCAGATGTGTATGAATGTTTGTATTTGAATGTATTTTGTGTGTAAGTTGAGATGCGGGGGTGGGGGGGGTGTCGGATGTGTATGAATGTTTGTGTTTGAATGTATTTTGTGTGTATGTTGAGATGCGGGGGTGGGGGGGTGTGTCGGATGTGTATGAATGTTTGTGTTTGAATGTATTTTGTGTGTATGTTGAGAAGCAGGGGTGGGGGGTGTGTCGGATGTGTATGAATGTTTGTATTTGAATGTATTTTGTGTGTAAGTTGAGATGCGGGGGTGGGGGGGTGTGTCGGATGTGTATGAATGTTTGTGTTTGAATGTATTTTGTGTGTATGTTGAGATGCGGGGGTGGGGGGGTCTGTCGGATGTGTATGAATGTTTGTATTTTAATGTATTTTGTGTGTATGTTGAGATGCGGGGGTGGGTGGGTGTGTCGGATGTGTATGAATGTTTGTGTTTGAATGTATTTTGTGTGTATGTTGAGATGCGGGGGTGGGGGGGGTGTCGGATGTGTATGAATGTTTGTGTTTGAATGTATTTTGTGTGTATGTTGAGATGCGGGGGTCGGGGGTGTGTCGGATGTGTATGAATGTTTGTGTTTGAATGTATTTTGTGTGTATGTTGAGATGCGGGGGTGGGGGGGTCTGTCGGATGTGTATGAATGTTTGTATTTTAATGTATTTTGTGTGTATGTTGAGATGCGGGGGTGGGTGGGTGTGTCGGATGTGTATGAATGTTTGTGTTTGAATGTATTTTGTGTGTATGTTGAGATGCGGGGGTGGGGGGGGTGTCGGATGTGTATGAATGTTTGTGTTTGAATGTATTTTGTGTGTATGTTGAGATGCGGGGGTGGGGGGGTGTGTCGGATGTGTATGAATGTTTGTGTTTGAATGTATTTTGTGTGTATGTTGAGAAGCAGGGGTGGGGGGGTGTGTCGGATGTGTATGAATGTTTGTATTTGAATGTATTTTGTGTGTAAGTTGAGATGCGGGGGTGGGGGGGTGTGTCGGATGTGTATGAATGTTTGTGTTTGAATGTATTTTGTGTGTATGTTGAGATGTGGGGGTGGGGGGGTCTGTCGGATGTGTATGAATGTTTGTATTTTAATGTATTTTGTGTGTATGTTGAGATGCGGGGGTGGGTGGGTGTGTCGGATGTGTATGAATGTTTGTGTTTGAATGTATTTTGTGTGTATGTTGAGATGCGGGGGTCGGGGGTGTGTCGGATGTGTATGAATGTATTTGAATGTTTTTTGTGTGTATGTTGAGATGTGGGGGGGTGTGTGAATGTTTGTATTTGAATGTATTTTGTGTGTATGTTGAGATGTGGGGGGGTGTGAATGTTTGTATTTGAATGTATTTTGTGTGTGTGTTGAGATGCGGGGGTGGGGGGGGTGTCGGATGTGTATGAATGTTTTGATTTGAATGTTTTTTGTGTGCTGAGTTGGGGGGTGGGGGTTCGGGTCTGTATGGGTGCTTGTTTGAGAGTTTGCTGATTTGGGGGGTGGGGGTTCGGGTCTGTATGGGTGCATGTTTGTGTGTGTGCTGAGTTGGGGGGTGGGGGGTTCGGGTCTGTATGGGTGCATGTTTGTGTGTGTGCTGAGTTGGGGGGTGGGGGGTTCGGGTCTGTATGGGTGCATGTTTGTGTGTGTGCTGAGTTGGGGGGTGGGGTGTTCGGGTCTGTATGGGTGCATGTTTGTGTGCTGGGGTGGGGGGTTCGGGTCTGTATGGGTGCATGTTTGTGTGTGTGCTGAGTTGGGGGGTGGGGGTTCGGGTCTGTATTGGTGCATGTTTGTGTGTGTGTGTCATGATGCCTACCTCCAAGGAGCCAGGTCCGACCCAGCAACCCCAGAGGCAGGCATCATTCCCCCCAGGGAAGTGCCAGCAGGCCCAAGCTGGGGCCCTTTGGACACAGTCCTGGCGCCTTAGGCACCAGGCTCATAAAGCTAGACATGTGTTCAAGTGTTTTAATGTGCACTTACCTGATGCAGACCATGCTGCTACATCCCGGCCCTCTTGAGGCCTGAATGGAACTACTTTACCTGTGGGACTACTTTCCACCTGGGTGTGGTCGGGGAAGGATACATACCTGATCGGTGGAAGGATACATACCTGGAACTTCTTCCAAAGCTATTTAAACCACGCCCAATCAGCAACTCACGCTTCGCGTTGTTCTGCTCCTCGCAGCTGGACGCTCACCGTGTCAGCTCCTGCATCTGGACTTCAGCCACGCCTGTCAGCATCCTGGGTCACCTGCTAAGAGAGAATTGGAGAGAAAGAAGACCTTACCTGCTAAAGCTGCATCACGGAGACTTCACATCGACGATCCTGAAAGGGAAGACATTTTTAAAAGCATTTCGCTTCGATCGCTGCAGCGCTGCATTTCACTCACCTTTCCTGGGCAACTCCATCTTCAGCAGCGATCATCCAGATCCGCAGCCACTTCCCAGAGCCTAGAGAGAAAAAGACAAGCACACAAGGTGAGAGAAGGAAGGGAATAGGAAAAGCTCAGTTTCCTTCTAAGACTTACCTGTTGGGTCATTTCCATTTCATTTCGGGTCCTGCCGCTTCCTGGCATTCCGGACCCCTATGGGGAAAAAAGACAAAGACATTGAATGAGCGAATGCAAAGACATTACCCGAACGCTCATCCAGAACTTACCTGTCATTTACTGGAACTGCACGTTTCACTTCGGGTCAGCGCCATATCTCCGGCATTCCGAACCCCGGCCCCTAAGGGGAAAAAGACATAAGCGTTAGCGCTTGCTGCAATAAGACAATGAACATTATTATTAATCTTGAACTTTTGAACTTGCTACAGAACTCTTACAGCGCCTTACCTGAATAATCAAGCTTATTTGAACTCCCATCAAACCTCAATCCAGTGAAGTAACTGGGTTTCAACGCGCCCCTGCATCAGCAGCAGGATGGAGAACTCATCGTTCCGGACCCTAAGGTGAGACTTCACGGGGAATCGTGGAAGGGTATCGTGGAGGGTTGGAAGGGAGTGGGAGGCTTGAGCATTATTCTGTCAGTAGGTAATACTCCCTTTTCACGCACAGGGGAATATTCCTGCGAGTCAGAGAAGCCAGAGTAGAGGGGCCCTACCTGTCCATCCTCAGAGTCCTGCGCTTCACCATTGAAGAAGCATCAGCACTCGAAGCCAGACCTGCGCCTCCATGGGAATCAGGTGAGCGTGACAGAATGCGAAGCCTACCCACAATTTCCCACCCGGGCGCTATGGAGACTTCAGAGACAGATCAGCTGGCCCAGCTTTTGGAGGAATTACGGGCAGAAGTGCACTCAGCCCGCCAGGAAACTAACGCTCTCAAAAGAGAACTGATCCTATCCAAGGAAAGAACAGATGACCTGGCCAAAAGGTTATTGCAGGCCCAGGCATTGCACACTCCTTTACCTAATTCCGGAGGTACTTCCACATCAATGGGTTTGAATAACCCGGTACATATCAATCTACCTGGACACATGCCTTTGGCCCCGCCTGAACGTTTTGCGGGGGATCCCAAGAAATATGCCGTCTTTATGAACCAATGTCGTTTACACTTTCTATGCAGACCCGGGGCCTCCCTAACGACCAGACCAAGGTAGCCTTTATACTATCTTACCTCAGTGGCAGTGCTGCCGATTGGTCTATTCCATTGGTAAATCAGGATGATCCCATTCTCCAGAATTTTCAGGGTTTCCAGGCCAGCAGGGAAAGATTGTTTGCTCGACACTCTCAAGGACAGGCCCTTGATAACGAACTGCCATCCTTACGACAAGGTAATCAGGATCTCCTGTGCTACGTTGCCACCTTTAATAGACTGGTTGTGGAAACTGGATGGCCAGAAAACAAAAGGATCACATTGTTTCATCAAGGCCTGCGTGGAGAGTTTAAGGATGTTCTAGCTCAGATAGTAGATCCACCCCAGGTCTGCGCAGACTACATAGACTTGGTGGTTCAACTTGATCACAGATTTCAAAATAGAAAAGCAGATCGGTTCAAGTACGAAACCCGAGTAACGATCAAAACCCATGCCAACTTCAAGAGTACCGACGTATCCGAACCTATGCAAATCGGCGGTGTTAAAGGACCATTAACGCAGAAGGAACGAGAGAGAAGGCGGCAAATGCAACTTTGTCTGTATTGCGGGACGTCCGGTCACTTTCTTCGAAATTGTCCGGTTAAACCACCTAAGAAGGTGGTTGGAGCCACTGATAACGATTTATTGACACCTGATTCGGGAAACGACCTAGCCCGACAAGCGTAGGGGTCCGCTTGCCGAGCTTCAAAACAGATTCTTTGACCTCGCATTTTGTCATGCCAATGGTGCTCGTGGACCCAAAACAGTCTCAGCAGTTGCATGCTATAAAAGCATACATCGACAGTGGAGCTATTGGAAATTACATAGACCGTGAATTGGCTTCCAGGATTAAGCTCCCTCTCCGCTCGAAAGTAACCCAAGATGTCATTACTACAGTAGATGGAACCGAAATAGCCTCAGGGCCTGTGATGCATTACACTGTTGAAATGACACTGGTGGGTCAGGATGGACATAGGGAAGCAATCGTGTTTGATGTGATCAAGGCCCCACAATTTCAAGTGATTCTTGGAATTCCTTGGTTAGAAACACATAATCCCAGAATTGACTGGCGAGCAAAGAAGATAAGTTTTCCTGATTGTGAACCAACTTGTTATCCAAGAAATCCAGTTATGGGCCTAGCCTCAGCAACTTCCACCCCTGTACAGCTACCGTCAGAATACCAAGAATTCCAAGACGTTTTTCAGAAGGAACAGGCTAACACGTTACCTTCCCATCGGTCTTATGATTGCCAAATCGATCTGGTACCCAATGCTCAACTACCTTGTAGTAGGATTTATGCTCTTACGGAACCTGAGAACCTGCATTTGCGTCAGTATTTAAATCAGTACCTAGCCAATGGTTTTATTCGCCCGTCCAAGTCTCCTGTCTCCTCAGCTCTGTTCTTCGTGCCGAAAAAAGAGGGCGACCTTAGAACATGTATAGACTATCGCGCCCTAAATCAAATAACGATTAAGAATCGTTATCCTCTGCCCCTGATCCCTGAGCTTATCGACCAGGTGAAAGACGCTTGTGTGTACACCAAGTTAGATCTTCGAGGAGCTTATCACCTGGTACGTATAAAAGAAGGCGACAAATGGAAGACTGCATTCCGCACCAAATTTGGGCTCTTCGAATATCAGGTGATGCCCTTCGGTTTGTGCAATGCACCTGCCGCCTTTCAGTACTTTATGAATGATGTTCTTCGGGAACTTATCGATGTCTGTGTCATTGTTTATATTGACGACATCCTGGTGTACTCTTCTTCAGAATCCGATCACAGAAAACATGTTAGGGCAGTTCTTGAAAAATTGCGCCAGCACAGACTATTTGCAAAGCTCGAAAAATGCATTTTTCATACCACAGAAGTTGAGTTTCTCGGATTCATCCTGACACCACAAGGAGTCCGAATGGACTCACGAAAGGTGGACGCCATCCTCAAATGGCCATCTCCTAGCTCGGTGAAGGGAGTTCAGAGCATGCTCGGCTTCGCCAATTTCTATCGAAGATTCATCCCGGAATTTTCCCGAACAGTCCAACCCATCACAGCTCTCCTAAAGAAAAACAAACGCTTTGAATGGACTCTTGAGGCCGAACAAGCCTTTCAGGACCTGAAAACCAAATTCACCTCTGCACCTGTATTGAAGCACCCGCACCCAGATCTCCCTTACATTGTGCAAACCGACGCATCCAGTTCGGCCATGGGAGCTGTCCTGTCGCAAAGAGACCCAGAAACTAACCAACTACACCCAGTGGCCTTTTGGTCCAGGAAATGTTCTCCTCCTGAAATCAACTACGCAATTACCGACAAAGAGTTACTGGCTATTAAATCTGCTTTCAAGGCTTGGCGTCACTACCTTCTCGGGGCAAGACACACCATCACTGTAATTACGGACCACAGAAATGTACAGTATTTAAAGACGGCCAAAGCTCAATCTTCACGACAACTCCGATGGGCTCTATTCTTTGCGGAATTTGATTTTGTAATTACCTATCACCCTGGCTGCAAGAATGGTAAAGCGGACACCTTATCTCGGATTGGCATGGAAGAACCCAATTCGAGTTTAGAACCTGTGCCAATCATACCTGAACAAAGAATCTTAGGCCTAACGTCATTGCAAACTATTGAGGACATCCAAACGCAAGTAAAACAACTTCTAGACTCTTCAGCCTTACTGGAATGGAGTCAAAAGGGTCCTCATTACACCGTTAAGGATGATTTACCCTACTTCCAGGAGCAGTTGTTTCTGCCAAGTAAAGAATTGCAAGAACTTGTTATTGCCCACTATCCTGAATCATTAATGGAAGGACACCCTGGTATCGCTAAAACGGAGGAAAAAATCAAACGCCACTTCTTTTGTATTGTCTTGCGGAATTTGCGCCCAAAACAAGGGTCAAAAGAAAAGGCCAGCCGGCCTACTTCAACCCTTGGATATTCCTCCGGCACCATGGCACACCTTGTCAATGGGCTTTATAACTGACCTGCCTCCTTGTGCTGGTTACAACACTATTCTTGTAATTGTGGATCTATTCTCCAAAATGGTCCATTTTATCCCTTTGAAAGGTTTGCCTTCAGCTTCCACCTTGGCCAAGGAATTTCTGGAGAATATAGTTTGCATACATGGTTTCCCTTCCATATTAGTCTCGGATCGTGGAAGTCAATTTATCTCCCATTTTTGGAAGAAGTGTTGCCAACTAGCACAAATAGATGTGCGGTTATTCACCAGTCACCACCCCCAGACCGACGGACAAACCGAGAGAACCAATCAGACTCTCGAGCAATATCTTCGGTGCATGTTACACCAATCCGAGTTAAATTGGAAAGACATCCTTTGGATCGCAGAATATGCATACAACAATTCAGTGCATTCTGGAACCGGACAAACTCCTTTTTATACTTTGTATGGTCACCATCCTCGGACCTCTGACCTAGATCCACCTCTGACCCTGGAAATGCCCGCAGTAAATCATTTGCATTCCACAATTACCCGAGCCTTCAAAGAAGCTGCAACTCATTTACAGCAAGCCAAGAAAAAGTATAAAGAAAACGCTGATTTGCACCGAAGTAAGACTCCTCCTTACCAAGTAGGAGACCAGGTATGGCTAGCAACGAAACATTTACCCCTCAAGGGCCCGCGAACCTTCAATCCCAGATTCATAGGACCTTATCCCATCAAGGCTATAATCAATCCTGTGACCTTTAAACTGGATTTACCGTCCAACATGCGGATTCATCCAGTTTTTCATGCATCACTTTTGAAGCCAGTACAACCAGGGACCCGACTGTCCAAGCCTCCAGACCCAGTTCAAATTGAAGGGGAATTAGAATTCGAAGTTAAAGACATTTTAGACTCCAAGATGTTAAAGTCAAAACTCTTCTATCTTGTTGACTGGAAGGGATATGGACCTCAGGAGAGATCGTGGGAGCCTAGTAACCATGTTCACGCACCTCGATTAATACAAAGGTTCCACCGGAGATTTCCGAACAAGCCAAAACCCCCGGAGGGAACAACCTTGGGAGGGGCCTTGAGGGGGGTACTGTCATGATGCCTACCTCCAAGGAGCCAGGTCCGACCCAGCAATCCCAGAGGCAGGCATCATTCCCCCCAGGGAAGTGCCAGCGGGCCCAAGCTGGGGCCCTTTGGACACAGTCCTGGCGCCTTAGGCGCCAGGCTCATGTTGGACCCCTGTCCTGGTGCCTTAGGCGCCAGGCTCATAAAGCTAGACATGTGTTCAAGTGTTTTAATGTGCACTTACCTGATGCAGACCATGCTGCTACATCCAGGCCCTCTTGAGGCCAGAATGGAACTACTTTACCTGTGGGACTACTTTCCACCTGGGTGTGGTCGGGGAAGGATACATACCTGATCGGTGGAAGGATGCACACCTGGAACTTCTTCCAAAGCTATTTAAACCACGCCCGATCAGCAACTCACGCTTCGCGTTGTTCTGCTCCTCGCAGCTGGACGCTCACCGTGTCAGCTCCTGCATCTGGACTTCAGCCACGCCTGTCAGCATCCTGGGTCACCTGCTAAGAGAGAATTGGAGAGAAAGAAGACCTTACCTGCTAAAGCTGCATCACGGAGACTTCACATCGACGATCCTGAAAGGGAAGACATCATTTTTAAAAGCATTTCGCTTCTATCGCTGCAGCGCTGCATTTCACTCACCTTTCCTGGGCACCTCCATCTTCAGCAGCGATCATCCAGATCCGCAGCCACTTCCCAGAGCCTAGAGAGAAAAAGACAAGAACACAAGGTGAGAGAAGGAAGGGAATAGGAAAAGCTCAGTTTCCTTCTAAGACTTACCTGTTGGGTCATTCCCATTTCATTTCGGGTCCTGCCGCTTCCTGGCATTCCGGACCCCGGCCCCTATGGGGAAAAAAGACAAAGACATTGAATGAGCGAATGCAAAGACATTACCCGAACGCTCATCCAGAATTGACCTGTCATTTACTGGAACTGCACGTTTCACTTCGGGTCGGCGCCATATCTCCAGCATTCCGAACCCCGGCCCCTAAGGGGAAAAAGACATAAGCGTTAGCGCTTGCTGCAATAAGACAATGAACATTATTATTAAGCTTGAACTTTTGAACTTGCTACAGAACTCTTACAGCGCCTTACCTGAATAATCAAGCTTATTTGAACTCCCATCAAACCTCAATCCAGTGAAGTAACTGGGTTTCAACGCGCCCCTGCATCAGAAGCAGGATGGAGAACTCATCCTTCCAGACCCTAAGGTGAAACTTCACAGGGAATCGTGGAAGGGTATTGTGGAGGGTTGAAAGGGAGTGGGAGGCTTGAGCATTATTCCGTCAGTAGGTAATACTCCCTTTTCACGCACAGGGGAATATTCCTGCGAGCCAGAGAAGCCAGAGTAGAGGGGCCCTACCTGTCCATCCTCAGAGTCCTGCGCTTCACCATTGAAGAAGCATCAGCACTCGAAGCCAGACCTGCGCCTCCGTGGGAATCAGGTGAGCGTGACAGTGTGCTGAGTTGGGGGGTTTGGTTGGGGGTGAAGGGGCCATGGGGCATAGTTTTTGGTTGGGGGTGAGGGGGCCACGGGGCATAGTGTTTGGTTGGGGGTGAGGGACATGGGGCATAGTGTTTGGTTGGGGGTGAGGGCCATGGGGCATAGTGTTCGGTTGGGGGTGAGGGACATGGGGCATAGTGTTTGGTTGGGGTGAGGGGGCCATGGGGCATAGTGTTTGGTTGGGGTGAGGGGGCCATGGGGCATAGTGTTTGGTTGGGGGTGAGGGGGCCATGGGGCATAGTGTTTAGTTGGGGGTGAGGGGGCCATGGGGCATAGTGTTTGGTTGGGGGTGAGGGACATGGGGCATAGTGTTTGGTTGCGGGTGAGGGGTACATGGGGCATAGTGTTTGGTTGGGGGTGAGGGGACATGGGGCATAGTGTTTGGTTGGGGTGAGGGGGCCATGGGGCATAATGTTTGGTTGGGGGTGAGGGGGCCATGGGGCATAGTGTTTGGTTGGGGGTGAGGGGGCCATGGGGCATAGTGTTTGGTTGGAGGTGAGGGGGCCATGGGGCATAGTGTTTGGTTGGGGGTGAGGGGGCCATGGGGCATAGTGTATCTAGGGTCAATAAAATATATATATAAGTTAATTAAACAGGCGAGATACAATAACTAAATAGAAATAAATTATAACAATGGAAAATGTGTAGTACAAAATGTAAGTTTGAAATGCAAATAAAAATCGTTACCCCTCAAAAACATTCTTTTTCCATGTGTTTAGTACAAATTGGGGGTTTAAAAAGCCTCCTGCCACGCCCCGCCTACCGCCCCGCCCACATTTCCTTTTTGGCCCACTATAGCCCTCATGTAAGGTACTTTCGGCCCTCTATCAAAATCAGTTGTGCACCCCTGCCTTAGAGGATGACTATGAACAAAACAAATGCCCCACAGGAACACAGCCATTTGATCAGAATGACTGCCTGCTAAGGACTCGCCTTCTTCAGATGGGAAAAGATCAGCGCAAAGAATAGCAATACTATTACAGGAGGAAGATAGAATGGTTTGGAGAGAGTTCAGATAATTCAAAAGTACTCCTAACAATACAGGTTCTGAATACAAGATAGGATGGGTTTAAGATAGGGATTAACTAAGCAAGGTACATATGCTTGTGACACAGTTCTATCTATAGATACTCACTAGATATGTTTTTAAACAGAGCCGTCAGGGTTCTGGTCCGTCAAGATTATGGTCAGGGAATGGGATATGGTTCTAGGACAGACAGCTGGGCACATCGGATTGGATCAGCAATCAGCAAGGCGCTCTGGTCACAGCACAGCAAAGGACTGGACTGGATCTGCAATGCACTTTTGTCACAGCACAGCACAGAACTGGATTGGATCAGCCCTTCTTGGTTCAGATGATAATTCTTTTGTGGGGTTCTGGAATTTGAGGCCTAGCTGAAAATGGTTCAGCTATGCAATGGGTTTCTGCTTTGCCAAGTTTCTGTAGTCTGGAGCAAGGAAGATGTAGAGTTCTGAAACAGGGTGCTCCACCAGTATCAGGATAGTGAGTGAATCTGTCTGTCTTTTTGAGTGGTGAGCTGTCTCTATTTATGCGATGATAAAGGGGTGTGTGGGCTGGTTTATCCTAAGCTTGCCCCTTTGACAGGTGATTGGGTCAGAGTCTCCTCTCTGCCTTGATAGGAGGAGAGAAACAGCATGTCACCTTCATGGTGTGATTTTATGAGGTAGAGAATCCACCCCTAACCCCTTGAACACAAAATCTACTTTTGGCACAATACATAGTTACACATGTGCAACCTCTATAAGAATCACATATACAGAGTACATATTTTATATCGCAGCTATCCCTCAAACCCCCGTAGCTGTGGTTATCTTGTCTCGGCTTTTCACAGAATTTGGCTCTTTTCATCAGGAACACAATGTCCAATTTATAAGCTAATTTCTACAAGTGTGCGCGTTTAACATGGGCATAAGTGTATAAAGTTTCAGACTTCTAGCGAAAATACTTTTTGTGTAAAATAACATTTTCGGCCATTTCTTTCCAGAACATGTCACACGATTTTGCCACCTCTTGAAATATGCAGCCAAAATTTAGGTTCACCAATCTTTTACTTTTATAATTTGTACAATTTCACTGGCAAATTATAAATCTTTGAAGAAAATGTTCTTTGTGAAGGTTCAGCCACAGATGGTTGTTCGGATCCGCCTCTTTCTGTCTCCCTGCAGTCCAGAAGCAGTCTCCTCCCTGTTTGCTCTTGGCAGAGGCCATTCACGAATGTCCTCACACCCCGCTTTTCCTTAGTAGCAGCGGTTCATTGTTCGCTTTTGCCTCTGTAGACCAAGTTCTTTCCAAACCCTATAATTACTGGTTGGGTGTGATTTCCTGGTAGGGGGAAAGGCCATCCTTCTGTGGAGAAACCTGATATTCCAGTTGGGTAGCTTTTAGCCAGGCTTCATTTAATTGTTAATTCTGTTGCATTTTCCCTTGGCTTAAAACAAACTTGTGATTTCCAAATAGCAGCTAGAATTCTGATTCAAGATTTTAAACCATGGGATCAAAACAATTACAAGATGGTAACTCTCAGTAACAGGCCTCTTAGATTGCAAACATTTGATTTCAGTTTATACATGTTTAAAGTTTAATCAGGCAGGCTCTTGACAGCTGTCATCTCAGCACTCCACTGCTGCACAGAGATTTTTGAAATCCACAGACAGGACACTTTTGCTGTGGAAATCCCTTTATGGTTTCATTTTTTCAGGACTTTGCAAGTTCATAACGATTTCTTAACTAAGTGAATTGTAGCACCCAGCAAGAATTTTGGATGTTTGAGGGTGTTTTGTACCGGCATTTTGCAGTTTCAGCAACAAAAAAAGGGATTTAAAGCAAGCTTTTGGGGTTTCATTTAGCCAAACACTGCTTTTTCCTTCTGTACTCCATTTTCACTTGTTGTGGAGCCCAGTGACATATTCCAGGAGTCAGATCCCTGTTCCACCGCTGACAACATGCGTGGCAGATTGGGCAACCATATTTTTGTGCATTGCAAAGAGTGATTTTCAGGGGTTTTGGCGCGCACAAGGGTTTTGTGGCCATGTTGCTATTTCTGGCCCCATCATAACAGTGCTGCAGCATAGCAGAGCAGTAGTGGGTTCAAACATCCCACATGGTGTAACATTAGTGCTCTGAATGAAAGAGGTACCACCCACTGTATCTGTCCTGTTATTCCCTGATCATCAGTCCATCCTGTAATCTAATCTGGTTTTTATTCTTTAATAACATTCTCAACTCTTCTTTTCATGTACAATCATTTTCAGTTAAAGGATTTTGTTCGGGATCCATCAAAAAACTATAATAGATCCCCAATATTGGATCGTCTTTTTGCGCCTTATTCAGATCTTGATCTGGTGTATCATAACTCCATTGCACTACGGGTTGTTCAACTTCTTTTGGAGCTTTAGAGTGTGTAACTGCATCTATTTGTATTTCACCAATTAAGTGTTTAGTGGGCAACAATTCTCCCATAACAGCCCCCCTCTTCGCTAATTGATCTGCTTTATCATTTCCCTCCTTATCCTCTCCTGGTGTTTTCAAATGTCCACACATTTTCCTCCAGTATACTGTAAATCATTCTGGGACACTAATTTGTCTATAGCTTCTATCATTTTCCCATGTTTGAAGGGCTTTTTATTATATGTGAGCATGCCTCTTGCTTTCCAGCCAGGCATATATTCTACATAGCTATTTTGTGCATAATCAGAATCAGTCACCAGGACAATTTCACTGAATTTGTTCTCAACTGCAGTAGTGATTGCTTTATAAATGGCTGCCAACTCTGCTATCTGCCTACTCCTAGCCCCAAATCACATTCCTATACTAGGAATATCCTCACATCTCAACCAGACATGTCCTATCCCTGACACTTACTGTTTATTACTGTCCTTTTCAATGTGAAAAGCACATCCATCAACACATACAGTTAGCAATTCCTTGCATGTATTTTCATCAAATGCTTTGTGAGGAGACTGTTCAAACTCCTGCAATCTAGACTCCATCTCTACCTCATCTGATACACATTCAGCTGCACAGTCATGTAAATCTGCTAATCCTTGAGCAATTAAGCTCTTTTTATTCTGGCCATATCTCACTTCTACAGGGAAGCCTTGCAATGCCAAAGTCCATAAAGTAAATCTGGATTGAGCTAGATTGCCTGATCTAATCCTTTTGCTCTGTAAAAACTGCAAGGGTTGATGATCTGTCTCAATGATGTCCTTTTCCCTTTGAACAATGGGACGAAAATGTTGCAATGCCCCCACAGTGGTCAGAAGAGCATTTTCACATTCATTGAATTTAATTTCAACCTGAGAAAATGCCTTACTTGCATAAGCAATAGTTTTTGTGGTTCAAATCATGTTTTTGAGATAACACTGCTGACATACAATGTTCAGTGAATCCTAATTCTATAAAGAAATCTTTGTTCTTTATCGGGTACACCAAGCATGGTGCCTGTATGAGGCATTCTTTCAATTTAGCAACTGCCTCAGGTTGCTCCTTTCCCATTTCCAGGGTGTATTCAGCTTCAATAGTTTAGTCAATGGCTGAGTGATTAAAGCATAATTTTCAATAAATTTCCTGTTATATCCCGTCATTCCTAATAAACGTTTTAAACCTTTCATGTTTCTAGGATCTTTCAATTTTTATATGGCCTCCAACTTTTTCTTTTGTGGATTTAACCCATGTTCAGTTACTTCATGGCCTAGGAAATTCACCTTTTTCTTGCACCATTGGGCTTTCTGTAAAGATACTTTGGCACCTGCTTTTTGTAATTGGTCAAGTACATGTCTAATTTCGTCAAAATTAATTTTTAAGTTTTCATTTTTTATCAGGACATCATTTACATAAGCTATGGTCCCTCTTTCCGCTGCATCTTGCATAGCCTTTCTCAAAAATATGCCAAATTTGCTCCCACTATTGACATATCCAAATGGTGTTGTAGGCCAAGCATATTGCGCTTTATCAAATGAAAATGCAAATAAATTCTGAATGTCCTCTGCCAATGGCATACACCAGTATGTGAGATCTAATGTGGCAAAAACCTTTGACCCATGCACCTGAGCAAGGCCTTGATCAATGAATGGCAGCGGCCATCTAGACACTGGCACTCTTTTATTTAATTCCCTCAGGTCTGCACACAGATGCCATTGACCATTTGGCTTTAATACACCCAAAATAGGAGTGTTGGAGGTACTATGAATGGGTCTGATAATTCCCCTAGCCTCCAGGTTTTTAATTATCTCTGCCAAGGACTCTAAACATGCCAGTGGCAATCGATATTGGTGCACAAATACTAGATTTCTACCCCACCCCTCTGGTAATGTGGCAACATGTAAATCTGTTAGGCCACAATCATATGTGTCTTTGTCAAAAACTTCTTTAAATACCATAAATATTTTCTCAATTCAATCTTATCCTCTTCACTATCACATGCATCTGCTAACAAAATCTGCTCCTCTACCATTTTTGAAAATTCTGGAAAATCCTCCAGTGGAGGAACCTCTGTGCTTTCTTCCAACTGTGTCGCTGTATCTCTCTGCAAAGATGCCACTTTTAATTATTTTGGAATATCAACCTCCATTTCAATGTGCTGATTTTCTGTTTCATTTTCATTTAATTCAAATACTATACAATTCTCCTGATGACAGCACACTGTCTCATTTGAATAATACTGGTACACAGATTCAATCTTGAAGAGTCCTTTTGGTTGAGAATACAGGTACTCTGGGAATACACCCTGTGCATCTACATATCTCTCAGGGATTTTTCCAATCACCATGTTATTGAAATCTGCAGTATAATGTGATTTTTGTATGGCCATTCCTAGTAAGGAATTCTCTTCTAAATTAATATCTTGACATCGTTTATTATCCACCAGAATTTTCACGGACCCCTCCCCAACATCTATCAATGGGGTATATTCATAATCCAGCCCTTGCTGTCTCATGGATTCATTCAAGCACACAAATGTATCAGATTCCTTCATTTGCTGTCCAGTCTTGCACTTTAGTGTTATAGCAACCTGCCTGGTGAACGCAGGAACAGTAATATCCTTCTTCACCTGTAGTTCAATTGCATATGCCACCAATTGTGCACAATGATAAGCCTTTCTTTTGTCTTCAAATTCGGGCGCAGGCCCGCCTACCCGGGACCATATTTTTTGGTTAAGGAAATCTAACACCATGCACATTCTGTGCATGATATCATTGCCCAAATAAAAATAATTTTGTGTTCCACTCACTATCCACACATTGTGGTAGATGGTGTTTTGTCCAACATTAATCTTTAGCATGCACCTTCCTGCAATTCGATTTTCAAAATCTGGATTGTCCAAACCAGAGATGTATGGTGTTTAATTCTAAATTTCGGGATCTGCTCATTTCCATTATTCTTTGCAGTAGTTTCTCATTAATAAAACTCCTTTCTGTTCAAGCGCCAAAGTGTCTTTTATCATTTTAGAATGGTCATTTATACCAACATGAATCCATGGCTGCTCATCTTCCATATGTATTTCGGCAAGGGGGATGATGTGTTTTTCTGTGTCTGCTTTAGGGATGGTGTTCTGTTTGCACTTCTTCTCTTTTAAATAGAAGCGCAAAGTGTGTTCATCTATTTCAGTTTGCCATTTCTTCCTAGGATCCAAATAAATCTGCACAGATTGTTTTTCTTTTTCACTTTGCATTTTGTCCTGACCCATCAGAATAACGGTGACACTAGGTACACAGCTATTCTGGATGTACATCTCCACTGCATCATTCGATTTGGCAACAGTATGGCATTTATTTACAGTGCTGTTTTGTGACTTTATTTTCTTAGGACTTAATGGTTTTTTGGTTAAAGACCACAGAACCCCATTTATCCCATCAATGAGAGGAGACAATATTTTCAGGCAATCTGTTCCCATCAAGAATGGAATTTGACAAATAGATGTCATCAATACTTCCTGTTTCATTCTATGTTTTCCTATGTTTATGTCAACTTCAGTGACACCCTCTATAGGCACCTCCTCACCGTTAAAGTTATGTACTGAGCCTTCACTCTGCCTCACTTTGATCTGATTCTGTGGAGACCTCCCTTCATTGATACTTTTTGTCATTTCTTTCGACATAATTGTGGCCTGTGTGCCTGTGTCAACCATTGCAAATATATTCCATTTCTCTTCCACAGTAAAGGGAGCATAATCTCTGTCTTCAACTTCCTCTAAAACACACAAAAAGTGCACATTTTTACTGATTTCAGGATTCACTTTTCTCAGACCTTTCTCACTCTTGGCTAAACACATCGGTAAATGAAAGGACATTTTTCTCTCCTTTCTGTCCATTTCCATTTGAGAAACCTTACGCATCTCCCCATGTTCAGAGGTCATTTGGAGTGTGGCCACGTTCGTCCTTCCATCCGGGGATCATCAGAGTTCACACTACAATTCTCCAACTGAATATGCGTATAAACATTTGATAAGTTGTAATTTTCTAATTCTGGGAATTTGTAGGTATTTGGTATGATACCAGCCTTTTTAATTTCTTCAAAAATCTGTGGCCCAAAGAACTCTTCAGGTGACTGATCTATACCCTCCTTTTTAGTACTTATTCTTCCCGCCTGTATTTTATTAGAATCTTGATTGTCTACGGAGGGTGTTCTAACATTCACATCTACTCCCTCATCAATTATTTTATTTGCGCATGAGTTGTCTTTCTTAAATCTGTCTCTTTGTTCCTTTGGAGTTTCATATTCTTCTCGTATTCCTTTTTCATTTGTACAAATTTCCAACGTTTGATTCAACGCCAGGTTAAACCAATCCTCTTTTTTAGATGGGTTTGCAATTTCTGCCTCATGTTCATTTGCAGGTATTTTCGTTTTTAAATCATTAAACAGCTCAGGGTCATTATGCAAAACTGGATCAGGGGAATCTGTCTTTTTATCATTGCAGGTGTCATGAATATTTAGTCACTTATTATCAGAAGCCACCAGGTGACTTCTATGACCTTCTGCCCCTTCATTTGATGACTGTTTTTGAGCTGTACAGAGTTTTCCTATTTGTTCAGACAACATTTTTACTTGGGCCTCGAGACACTGGAATCTTTCCATCTCTCTAGAATATTCTCTTTGCGGCCTATGCCGATATTGGTTGTTCTCCTCCTGGTCGAATCTATTCTGGTATCTCTCAGGAGAGTGATTCCTACTTGAATTGTTTCTTAACTCTTGCTTCATGTGGAGGGGGGCTGGGTGTACCTATTCTTTGGTTGTAATCCCCTGGTGGCAGTGATTGATTGTATTGACGTGGAGCATAGTTCATATTCTGTCTCGTGTCCTGTCTTTCATTTTGTGAGTACTGTCCCCTATGCTGATTCCCATTTTCAGTAAATACTATATATCATGGTGTTGGAGTCAAATCTGCTATGTGTCCCCAATGTCTGGTAGGGATTATTACTTCTTTGATCTTGATTTTGTCTCTGATTATTGTTCATGTCTGACATATCGGATCGATATCCTGCCTGGGGTCTTTCTCCTAAGTACCTAGGGCTAATGTAACTCTCCCTATTACTAGGATCATGTGACTGAAACATCAGTGCCAAGGGCGGCATCCTCTGTGGAGTTTCCCTCTGTTCGGATGTCATATTATTTTTGCCTGGACTTTGAGCAGACCCAAGTGACATTTTAGTTGACCTGATCTCCATTGCTGTTCCCGAGGACTCTTTAGATTTTGATCTTGTTTCTTTCATTTTATCACTCTATCTGATAATAGAGCACTTCATATAGTTTTGTACTTTGGTGCACAATCCATTCAAGGGACTTTTCACAATCAAATTTGTGGCTTAACTATGATATAATGGGGGTCATTACGACCTGGGCGCAAAGGGATACCGGCACCGGTAATGACAACGGTGCCGGTAATCCCTTTGCGCCTTATTCCGAGGTCCCTTTGCGGGTCCCTCCCTTAACGCCTGGTTTTACCAGGCGTTATGGACGGGACCCGCAAAGGGATACCGGGATCAATAAGGGTACCGCAATTTGCCGTACCGTTATTGACTGTTCCCATTGAGCCCTATGGGGGCTCAAATGGGAATGGGGAATGGCTTTTCAAATGGGGACTTACTGGTCCCGCAATGGTCAGAATAGACCGGTAAGTCCCCATACCACCAAGTCGGTGGCGGTACCAGTATTAGTGCTAGTCATGGCGCTAATAGCGCCATGACTAGCACCAACCTCGGAATCAGGGCCAATGTCTTTCTGCAGACCATAATAATAGGCAGTTTTATACTCATTGGAATTGGGATCAAAAGATACATCAAAATAAAAAAAAGCTCTTTTTAAGTCTTGAAGAAATTAACGAGGGGACGTATTTGGCCCAGCTGTAATCGTGTATTGCCTCCTGTAATGACTGGAATGGAGAAAAATGACACCTATTCTCTTTTTCAAATTCTGCCCATGACTGGTTCTGCTGTTCATTTAATCCCCTGATGATGCTCGCTGTGGGAGCATCCAGAGTTAAGTGAAAGTATTGTCTATATTGTTCCTTGGGTATGTGTAGGGCTTCAAATATATTGTGCACTGCTTCAAAGTAGTCCTCTATACAGCACTCCCCTCCTTTTTTGAACAGTTTGATCAGGGCCTTGATTGACTTCATTATCTTGATAGGACTACTTGGCGCTATATCTGGGATTGCACTACTTTGTGGTTCAACCCTTGTCTCAGGTGTGTGGGATTGGTGACAACCCCCAATGGGTATGTCAAACCCCCCAAAGGCGCTGCAACCAAGCTCAGACACCGGCACAGCCACTGGGGAGCTATCTCCTTCTGTACAAATGGAATTCCCCTCAATCCCATTGAATGTGGTGCTCTGTCGCTTGTCCTGGGATCTGAAAGTGCATATCTGCTGTTCCAAATCCCTGCACTTTTTAAGGAGTTGATCTGCCTCCTTACGCAAGTAATTGTTTCATCACCAATCTTATTAATCACATTTTGCATATCGCTCATTTGCATCTGACATTCATTAAACTCTTTGTCTCGCTTGTCTCTTTCTTGAAACATTTTAGCTATCTCTTTTTAATCAGTCTGAAGCTCACCTTCTTTCTCTAAATTCTCTTTTTGTGAAACTTGTATTTCTAAAATAGCCTCATCTTTATCTTGTCTAATGTGACTTACCAATCCTTTGAAGTGTTTTAATTCTTGCTCACTGTCCTCAAATAGTTTTTTACTTTGAGACAATTGAATGTTGAATTCTTTACACTTTGATTGCATGTCCTTTTGACATACCTCCAGTTCTGCTCTTAACTTTTTCTCCTGTTCGCTAGCTCCATCTAATTCGAATTTTAGTCTGCTAATTAGCTTGATATGATTTTCTTGCATCCAGAGAGACCTATTTAAAATGAACCATGTTTTGGCACATAGCCGTATCAGTCAATTATTCTCTGCAGATTTGTCAGCAGCATTTAATAATCTCAGAAGACATACTTGAATTATGCTACCCTCTTCAACAATGTTGTCCAATGGTTCTTTCTGAACTTCCCCATAGATGTGGTCATGCCACTCTGTGGCATTATTTGATGACCATGTTCCATGTGCATATAATTTTGCCTCCAAATATTTCACCAACTCTGGGAATGTGGCATCAATTTGAGACATTCTGAGATTCACTTTCAGTGTCACACTCCTCTCACAAAATGAGTTCCCTTTAATGCACGTATGGTAGTGTGGAACACACTTGCCATGCCCAGTAGATGCTCTACAGTCTGTTTCCCGGCCAACGCACCATTCTTGTAGGAGGGTTTGTCTTATTGGGGTAAATTTGGAATTTTGTAGGAGGTTTTGTCTTATTGGGGTAAATTTAGCATTTGGTGGTATTTTTCATACCATAATATGTTGGTGGTAAACTAGCCTTACATTTAGATAGCTTGGTATTACTCTATTTTGGTGATTATTTATTATTAGCTTGTGTTGGTGGTCATTTTAGTGGTATATTAATTTGTGGTATTTTCGGAATTACCTTATTTTTGTGGTACAGTGGTGAGCATGTTTTCTTTTATACTACAAACCCATCATAAAAACAAACCTTTTCTTTCTATTAGAATGTCTTTTAGTCACCTGTAGAGAGCCCCAAGACATATGACATTTCAGAGAACCCGATGAGTTTATTTAGAACGCCACCTCTGGTTTGCAGCTGATATAACTGGCTTATGTACATCCAGTAATCTATGTGTCTCATCTGACAGTGCCTTCTTTTTCAGCATGCAAAGAAGGGATCACTCACAACACTTATACACACCTTCCTACCTTGCAGATAGCTATTCACTTTTCCATGCTTGCTATTTCTGCTACAGTTGTAAATTGGTAAATGCTTTACTGCTCTGGTATAAACATCAAACACTTGTGATTCCCTGTATAGAAATTATCCACAGCCGCATGAATGACACCAACATCCCAGTCTTTGTTTTTGTTTTTTAATACTCTGCATTATGATAGCAATTATAAACAGCAATACATCTTACCACATGATATCACAGCATCACCTACAAAATATAAAAGAGAAAAGAACAAACAAGCATATTGCAAGAAAAACAAATTTGATTATAAACACTTTATATGTAGAGAGAAATAAACATACAGCATTTTTCTTTTATCTAAACTCCCTGCACTGCCAATAAATTGTATCAACTCACATTCATCATTCTATTTTTCCTCACTTGGCACTAACTCGCCAAGGCCAGTGAAATCTGAAATTCATGTACAACCTCGCTGCTTTGCAGACCCAGTGCCAAACTCCTTTGCATGTGTGGGGAGCTTCCAGCTGTTTAGGTTTGTAGATAGCGCTCACACCCACATGGAGTTCATCAGATGTAGCGCCGTCTGTATCTCTGTCCCAGCACGAACTGAATCCTCCCTCCTGATCATTCCTTAAGAAAACTCTAAGTCAGCCCTCTGTTGAAGTGGATCATACATCTAAAACCCCTACCAATCAGAACAAAAAGAATGTGCCCTGTATCAGTTCTCGTTTTCCAAGACAATGAAGATTTCAGCTGCAAAGCAACTGTTTCTGTTTTCCTTTGCTGTTGGTGCATATTTCTGCTCTCCATAAGAGAAAAAACAAAAAAATGCTGACATAAACTGAGTGTGCATCTCTTCATAGAAAAACTGAATTTGAAACTGTGAGTGTAAAAAACATACAATGCATTTCATTGTGCACAAAAACTGCATTATAATGTTATAGGTTGAAATTAGTATATTAGTAATGCATTTAGTACAAGGTTAATCAGTTGTGTATTTCTAATGCAGTTTGCACACATGAAAAAATCCAATTTATAAAACTGTGCACCTCTTTATTTTAAAATGGCAGCACACTGTGCTAAAATGTTTTTTTTTTTTTACTAAATGTTCTGAGAAATTTGCCTGCTGGCTGTTACTGAAATAATGCCTGCAGTTTCAAAAACTGGGCCTGGCTGCATTTCCATGCTTCATATTGCATGCTGGCAATAAAATCCCCATATAAATCCTTAAAGCAACAGCAGTGACAAGTACAAATGAATCCGTCACAAGGGCAGTTGCAAAAAGATCATATGCAGACACAACAGTATGCAAATACAGGACAAATTCTGACACCTATAATAGGGGGTATGATATGATATGTTATGATATTTAATTTATATCACGCTCATACACAGGTGTATCAGAGCACAACCAGGCGAAGGGAGGGTAACAGGGGAGAATCAAAAACAACGATCTTACGAGGCCCAGTGACATTGAGAACGCACAAGTTCATGGGGAAGGGAAAGGGGGAAAGTGCATGGGGAAGGGAAAAAGGGGGAAAATGCAGAGCATAGGAGAGAACAAAATAAATAGTAAGTAAATAAATCATTGCATAGGTTGTTAGTGGTAGTAGTGCAGCCTGTAAGAGGCGAAGGTGCTAGGTATAGTCAGATAGGGTGTATCTGATAAGTGCAGAAGAAAAGTGGGTGGGGAACTGTATGGGTACAAATACAGGCCCCAGTCGAAGGGGTGGCCCGCAGGGAGTGCAAGAGGGTGGCAGGGTGAGCAGGTACCTGGGACTGAAGCACAGAGGGTGGCCATGTGCACAGTGCCGAGGGAGAAGGTAGATCAGCACCGGAGAAGTGTGGCAAGAGGAAGGTCTTGAGGAGCTTCCGGAACCGTAGATAGTTCTCCTCTAGTTTCAAGGTGGCAGGGAGGCAGTTCCAAAGGGAGGCCCCAGCCGAAGACAGAGATCTTCCTCCGGCATGTTTCTTTGAAAAACAACTGACCCTGAGGGAATTAGAGGTAGAGGAGTGAAGGGCTCGAGAGGGGAGGTATTTATGGAGGGATAGTTGAAGGTGTTTTGGACCTAGGCTTGAGGCCAAGGACAAGTCTTGCAGTCCTGTTCTGGATTAGTTGTAAAGGGCGAAGAGTGGAGGCACGTAGATTTAGAATGAGGCTGTTACAGTAGTCCAACCTAGAGAGAATCAGAGCTTGGGAGACAGTGAGCTTCTGAGGGAAGGTGAGGAACGGAAGAGTACCTCTAAGGAGGTGCAGTAAGAAATGTGACTTTTTAGAGACATCAGAGATGTGTGGGGAGAAGGAAAGTGTGGAGTCAAAGATGATGCTGAGGTTCTTACCTTCACAGATAGGGGCAGGAGGGGGGACAAGGGAGGCCGGTCAGAGAGTGAGGGGAAAGGATGGAGATGGTGTACCAATGAGGAGAATCCCATTCTTGTTGGCATTTAAACAGAGATCGTTGGCGACACACAAATTTTGAATGGTGATGAGACAGTCAGAGATGAGGGAAGGAGAGGAGGTGGCTGAAGGAAGCCTGAAAATGAGTTGGGTGTCATCAGCACAGCACTGGAAAATTGATCAGAAGATGGAAATGCAGTATGCAAGAGTTGCCAGGTATTGGTTTAAAAGCCAGGGAGAGAGGTTAGACCCCTGGGGAACACCACAGGTAGAGAGGGAGATAGAAGATAGGAAGGACCCAAGTTGTACGTGGGAGGGCTGATCAGAGAGAAAAAGAGGTCAACCAGGCAAGAGCCCGATCATTGATACCCAATTTGTCATGGAGACGATTGAGCAGGGTGGCATGGTTGACTGTGTCGAAACCAGAGGAGAGATCAAGTAGGATGAGGACAGAGGGAATGTCAGAGTCAAGGTTGGAGAGCAGATCTTCACGGATGTTCAGGAGAGCAGTTTCTGTGCTTCTGGCAGATCTGAAACCAGATTGCTGGTCGTGGAGAGAGCCAACAGAGTCAGAATGAAGGTAAAGCTGAGAGATGGCAAGCTTTTCCAGGAGCTTACCCAAAAAGGGAGTTATGGAAATTGGGTGATGGTTAGCCGGGCAAGAAGGATCGGCTGGGGGTTTCTTTAGGAGAGGATACACAAGGGAGTGCTTCAGAGGGGAGGGGAAAGAACCAGAGGCAAAAGAGAAGTTGCAGAAATCGGCAAGGGCCTGAGCAAGGGTATCAATGTGGTCCTTAATGGTTTTAGAGGAACAGGGATGGACCTGTTTTGATGAGGCTTCCATAGATCAGACTTGTCTAATGACCTCATCTGGGGAGAAGAGAGGAAAGGAGGAGAAAGAGGGAGGGGGGTAGCAGAAGGTGGGTCAGCAAACAGAGAAGGAGAGGGGAGAGAAGTTGGTGTCCCTTTTGTAGGAGGAAATCCTTTCACAGGGACGGGGATGCCCTTGTAGCCACAACAGGACAGCTCACAGGGTGACTTGATGTGTTCAATACTATCAGTGGCACCAGACCCCCAAGTGGAACCATTGGTCAATGTGTCAATAGGAGGCAAATTCATTTCTTTTCTTGAAGACACTGGAGCACCTTTTTCATGTGTGCGAGAGGGGAAATATCCAATGTCAGAAATCGCCATGAATACACTAGGGTTCCCTGGAGCTACGAGTTGCGTTCCTTTTACTGATAAATTACCAGTGTCCATAAGAAAATGTGACATGTCCATTCCTCTTTTATGCTCACGATAGACACTGGTTAATATTTTGGGAAGAGATTTAATGACGCAACTTAACATACCGATTTCATTTACTGATCAAGGAATAGTGTGCTCCACTCCAGGAATACATTATTTCAACGTGGAAGAGTTTGTAGTAGCATTCAAAGGGCAAGTGGCTCTGCGAGGCATTCCAGTAGATCCAAAGATGTTTCTATATGGGTAAGCATTTTACTAACGTGGCTATTACTATAGAGTTAGAAGCAGCTATAGTACGAAAAGAAATGGCAATGCTCGAAGGAGTAGATGATGAGGATAAACCATGGAGAACAGTGATAGCTCTTGAGGAGGGCTACACATTGACTGGCATAACTGATGACGATATGAAGATATGTTCGGGGAGGACCAAAACGATAATGAAGTAGTGTTCTTCATGAGCATTACATACTGGATAAGGATAGAGAAAATGGAAGTTCAACAAAGAATGGGGATAATGCGGCATGCAGCAGTGACCAGCACACGTTCAGGAGGTGTAGAGTGCCTTATGGACTACAAGCCCTTATGATGTAGGTTTATTGAAGGGGATAGGGGAGGTTAAAATATAGCTTAAGCCAGGAGCAATTTTACCCTGAGCAAAACAGTACCCCATGTCACGAGAAGCTGATGAGAATATATTTTAGACTATTTCAGCACTGATGAATCAGAGGATTCTGGTGCCATTAGAGTTATTGTGTAATAATGGGGTGTATCCGATTAAGAAATCTAAAATGGGATTGTGGAGATTTATCCAGGATATGTGGCTTCTTAACCAGATTGTAGATGCTGAGTTTCCGTTAGTTCCTAATCCTGCAACAATATTGTGCACTATCCCAGTAGAAGCTCGATACTTCATGGTGATCAATTTGAAAAATGCGTTTTTCCCAATCCCGTTGCATAGGGACTCTCAGGACCTGACTTCATTTACATTTTGTGAAATAAGACCAAAACATACTAGGCTGACTCAAGGGTATTCTGAATCCCCATCAATCTTTAACAGAGTCCTACAGATGGATCTAGGCAATATCGATCTTGAAAGTGCAGTGGTAAGTAGATGACATATTGATTTGCAGTATAAAAGAGGGTGAGTTCAGGACACTCTCCAATTAATGACTATTCTAGCAGATAAGGGATATAAGGTGGACTAGGAAAAATTGCAGTATTGTCAAGAAGAGGTGTTGTAGATAGGTCAGTTGATTTTGCATGAAGGAAAGAAAGTGACACCTGAGAGAGCTGAGGCAATCATGAAAACATCAAAACCAAATACAGTGAGGCAATGCAACAGTTTCTGGAGCTGTGCAATTGTGTTAGAGCCTGTGTGTTTGATTATAGTACGTACACTAGGCCACTTCTGCCAGCATTATAAACATCACACGTTGGTAAAACAAATCTAGAATGGACTGGAGAAATGGTGGAAGGATTTGAAGAATTGAAAAAAGCAATTTGTACAGCCCCCGTTGTAGGCATTCCCAATTATGCTGAGGAATTGTATTTGTTATCACACACAAATGGGTCAGTAAGACAGCAGTGCTTACACAAAGAACTATATTGGGGTTCAAACCTTTGGCATATTACATTGGGATTCTAGACCAAGTTATGAGAGGACACTTCCCTTGAGAACAAACTTTGTCAGCCGCGCGTTTGCATCAGGAAGTCCACAAGCATTGTCATGTGCTGCTCTAGGACTCTTTTCGTGAAGCATGCTCTATTTGCCATTCTAGAGAAACCTAAGGGTACATTGACATCCCAAAGAGCTTCATCTTATGAGGTAATTATTTCTAATCCAGTGATTAAAATTGCAAGATGTAAAATAGGGAACCCTGCCACGTTCATAGCTGAACCCGCAGAAGAAGGTGATCATGTACATGACTGTGCCAATTATGTTGAATTTTATGATGCTATACCCCATGTAAAGGTGAATGCTTTAGCGGGAGGGGAGATTCGGTTTATTGATGGTTCTTTGAAAATTGATCAGACTATTGGGGAAAGGCACTAAGGTGCCGTGGTAGTAAAACACAGATTAAATGCAGATTTCAAAGTACTAGCAAGTGCAAGGCTACCATACCATTTTTCTGTGCAAGCAGCAGAGTTAGTAGCGCTTATTGTCGCACTTGAGAAACATGAAGGGCAGGAAGTGATGTGCACAGTGACCCTGCTTATGTGATGTCAACTATACACCAAGGGTTGGCACATTGGAAGGGCTTGGTTTTCGGTTTGTGCTTGCTGTCTTTGTGTTCATACTTCAGTCTTACCCTGCTCTTGTTAGAAGAGACGTTAATATTCCCACTTTCTCACATGATCCCAAAATCAGTCAAATGATAAGAAGACTTCTTATTGCTATAATTGAACACATTTTACAGTTGCAAATATAAAGAAACTTGATGACTGTATTAAAAATGATTAATGAAGAAAATGACATGGTTATAGAGAATAAACAAGTTCAGCAAGTATTAGGATGGCGCGAGAAATGGATGCCCAGATTTTTATGCATGATATATATTTGCATGATTGTTCTCATTGTCTTTTTGTTCCTCATCTTTCACAGTATCTATGATCTTAGTACTTCTGCTGAAAAAGGAGTTCCTATGGTTCTCCCTACTGTGAAAACAAATAAAGACAGGCTTTTTGATTTCTATAAGTATGTTGGAAGACACAAAAAAGATGCAGAGGCCAGATAGTGAAGGGATAAACACCTATCTAGCAAACACAGCACACCTGGGAAATATCATGTGGTACCAACACATGAAAAAAGTAGGGAAACAAGCATCTAAGGAGGGTTGCTACGTCTGCTCTCTCATCCCCTATGCCATCAATACAGTAAGGACTTTCTTTGCAAAAGAGGTTCCAGAGCATGATGCGAAGTGCCTCAGTCATCTTGCACCATGCACTACACAAGGACAATTCCAAGGAATTCTGGTGACCTTGCGATGGAGATCAAAATGGTAATTTCCATACCAGGATGACTACATCAAAACCCTACAAATGGAGAAGGGGCCTGGATGGAAGAGCAAGAAGCTTGTGTATCCTGCTGCAGGACAGGATGAGGTGATCATTGAAGAAATGAAGAGAATGAATTGCTCTGATGTGACGGAAATAGCCAGATCACCTGGATGTTGGAAACAAACTCTATTATTGATCTATGGACGAGCGAATTCTAAGAACAGATGGGAAGAAGGAACGATGTCTTGTACAGCTCATCTGCTGAAAATGGATTATGTACAAGAGGTACATATGGTGAATGATGGATGCTTCAAGTCATGGGCCAAGCACTTCAAACTGTTGACATGGGTAGAAGAAATCAGGCTCAGTAGTTGTAATCCCATTGGTTAATGTGACACTATGCTTCTGAAGGCACAGGAAGAACCATGTGGGATATAACAAAGCATGCAAAACCACAATTGACGTTCCCAGGATGGTAGAAAGGGCAACCGTCCTTATGGACCGATATTGGGCTTGTGGATCTAGATCATATATGAGGTTGCCCAAGGGTTGGGGCGGAGTATGTTCTTTGGTGCTCATCCATGTTCCAGCATTAGTGATTTCATAGACTGATTTCAACATTGGAGAATTTCCAAAAGTAGATGCCCACTTAAGAAAAAGAAGATCGCATGAACTTCTTAGACGGACAAGAAGAGAGAATTACTTTACACCAAATTGATAACAGTGTATGACTACATTCCTGAGAAACACAGGTTGTTCAGCAAGACCACCACAATACTGATGACTATCAGCTTCTCCAGACAATCAATGCTACCATAAAGGGATTCAACACCATTAAGGAAGAGTTGATGGCCATACAGCTGGTGATCCTCCAGAACAGATATGTCCTTGATATGATCACAGTGATGGAAGGAGGAGTTTGTGCCAAAATTGGGCCATCATGTTGCACATTCACACCTTCTCATGATTAACAAAATGGAACCCTGACAGAGGCATAACGTTGTTGACAACCCTGCATAACAAGATGGAAGATGAGACAGATGACATTGAAGATGACAGCTGGTTTGCCTCCCTGTTCCCGTAGATTCCACAGTGGTTTGGCAAATATTTTCAAATTTCTTGGAGTAATATTGGTGCTGGTGATGGTAATTGCTGAATGCGAGAAAGAGGTAGGAATGAAGATCATGATCGATGTTAGATCTGAACCAAACAGTAAGGAGCTGACTGATGATGCTGTTGGGAAATACATAGAGGCCAGCATTGTAGCACGAGAGGGAATGAAGTTCCTGTACCCAAGGAATCATAAGAAGCACGTGGGACTACTGTACCCCAAATGGACAACATAATTACATGACCTGGAGTGTAGATGAACATGTCAAATCAGCATGCAACCTGAGGTAGATGATGAAGATAGGGACACCAAAAAACATTTCTTCAAGAGAAAATGTTAGGTTTTGCAAACAATTGAGGAGGTGGTCGAGAAATCGACCAGAGGGGGGAATGTAGAGGAGTAGCTGCTTGCCTCTGCAGGAAACCCTGCCCCTCTAACTCCCATATTTTGGTAGCCTGAGATCATGCCGTGTTTAACACCAGCAGTTGTGTTGATATCACAACGTATGTTTGAAAGAAGATATCCATTGCGAAACCCCTATCGGATGTATCCCCGAAGGGATGACAATTTGAGAGAGAAACTCCCTTAAGGAACATAAAATGAGTTAAGAAAGAAGCCTGTCATGTAATAAAAGAGTATGAATGGCCTCTCAGGATACTGGCTGAAAAGGATGTATGGATCCTACAGAAACGAATGATGAAGTAAGGAATCAGGAGAACTTTTAAATATGAAAAAGAAGATTAAATGTGCACAAACTGCTCCAGAGAATCAACCTTTCAATAACTGTACAGATGCTGAAACACAAGTATAAGTCATCACAGAAGCTGGCTATATTTAGAGAATTGAATGCAGGCGAAGCCATCATTGTATAGAAGCTGAATATCAATATCATGAATTTTAATAAGCCAGGACCCATGAAGAGGGAAGAGAAAAACTATGTGGCAGCAAGAACAAGCTGACTCGTGGAGCTGCATGGCGAGGCTGTCTGGCCTGAAGTCAAGATTGAAGCAGCCCAGGTCAGCTATCTATTCTGGAAAGGAGTGAATGTACGAAGGATGAAACATCTCTTGTTAAGGTGCAAAGAAGGAATGCCAAGAGTGACAATTTCAATTCATTTAAGAGATTTAAAAGCTGCAAAATGGACCAAATCATGGTCTCCTGTCATGTGAGCGAAGGATGAAAATAGAGTTCGAACTTGGAGTCCTAGAACACGATATTGAGGGCCTGCACTCCCGTTTATTCATGGCTGGAGGCATGGGAAATGAGAGATGTTAGGCTAATTGGGTGGGAGGTAGAGTCAGGCCCATCTCCTTGCACCTAGGTCTAGGCTTACATGCTGCTAAGTGATTTAAATATTCCAAACATGGCCCAAGCGTGCCAACCATTTGTAGAGACCCATATAACGTGGGATCTTATAGTTTGAAAAACAATAAGAAGCTGTGTATCTAATGTTTTTGAAGATGACATGTTTTTCAGGTAGGCATATCTAGTCCACCTGACAGTGGGCAGCCAATTGCAATCTTAGTTCCTACAGATGATGCACTTAGATGTTCTGCTTAACCATATCCCGGTTCCCAGTAGTTTGTTCATTATTTGCCACATAGTATGACATCACTGCTGAAGTATTTTGTAATATAAAAGATATGATTTGTGAAAAGATTGCCGAGCGAAATCGAGTGTCCGTCCGTTGTAACTCCCTGCTTTAGATAATTGTTAATAAATCAGTGCTGTGCCATCTTCCTGAGTTGGTTTGGTTATTTGGACTCTTAGTTATTCTGTGTAAACCCATCCATTGCATGCACGTTCCTAAAGGCCTCTAAGCTCATTCTGGTTCCCAGAGACTTCAATGCTGGGCCAATGAAGACCCTGATGTCTAAAATAAGAACAAACACCATTCCCATTAAAGAGGCCCAAAAGCTAACAATGAATGCACCAGTAAGGAAGACCTTAGGAAGATGAAGGAGACTAGTAAATAAGATTCCAGAGGCTCAGTGGGCCAAAGAAGGCAGCAATCCAGCAGAAGGCAATCGCTACACAGGGATAAGAGAGGGAGACAACCCAGGATGGCCCAAGGAGAAGATGATGTGGGGTAGTAGTGTACCAATGCCCTTACAGGCAATGACAGAGAATATCAGCAAGGCGAGTGACCCTGGTGGAAAATGCCAGGAAGCGGCAGTTAAACAGCCTAGAAACATTACCAGAATGAAAGTCCCAACTCAACACATAATTGGAGTCAGCAGGAGCATGCAGGAAGCTCAAGATGGACTTCCAGGTGCAGATAACACCAATCGGAAATGTGCCCAGACCACTGCATACAGTAACACAGTATAGTCAGATGAGGGCCTAAAATTACAGCAATTATGGGAAACAGCAGGAAATCCTCAAGCACGTAAGTAAACCTTCTGAAAATCCAGCCTACCTCATGATTGCCTCGAACAAAGGTAAAGTAATACAATACAAATTGGTCAAGTGCAGGACTTAAAAAAATGCATTTGTACACCAATGGCAACCAGTAAAATGCCTTGCAACTGTGGTGAAGATAAAACTAAAGTACAACTGCCACCATCCTACTCCCTAAAACCAATGTACGGTGTTAGAATCACTATAGGTCATATATGAAGTGTTTAAGGAGCACCCCTTGGACTTGGAGACCTACAGGCAACACAGAACCATATACTCAAAAATAGTGAACAAGGTTTGCAGTGGCAGGGGGACTTTAACAGAAGTTCCAATGACCACATCATAGAGCTTAGCAATCCAAAGCATGAAATTGGAAAAGGCAATATGTTCAATGGGCCCTAAAAAGTGCCCCGGGACCCAAATAATTGGAATTCTCTCTCAACAAAAGGCAGTGATCTATTGTGCACTTTCTTTTTATAACAGTACTATGTCACTTGGTCTCAGATCAGCAACTCTGTGAAAGTGCTCAACTCACAAGATGAACCCAGATACACTAGGTTTCACCTGCATCCTTGCACACGCTCTCTCACACAATGTATACCCAACACCTGCATCCTTGCACACGCTCTCTCACACAATGTATACCCAACACCTGCATCCTTGCACACGCTTTCTCACACAATGTATACCCAACACCTGCATCCTTGCACACGCTCTCTCACACAATGTATACCCAACACCTGCATCCCTGCACACGCTCTCTCACACAGTGTATACCCAACACCTGCATCCTTGCACACGCTCTCTCACACAATGTATACCCAACACCTGCATCCTTGCACACGCTCTCTCTTGCACACACTCTCTCACACAATATATACCCAACACCTGCATCCTTGCACACGCTCTCTCACACAATGTATACCCAACAGCTGCATCCTTTCACACAATGTATACCCAACACCTGCATCCTTGCACACGCTCTCTCACACAATTGTATGCACCTCGCAATTTTTTGCACCATCAAACTCCATCACTCCGGATTCACACATCAGCCCTTTACATCCCTGGGCCCCCAATCACACATCACCCTCACACTCCCTATCACTCACGCTCTTTCTCTATCAACGATGCTCACTATCTCTCATTCTTTCTCTCTCCCCTTCACCCACAATCTTTCTCTCCATCACCCAGGTG
This sequence comes from Ambystoma mexicanum, assembly GCF_040938575.1. Lineage (NCBI taxonomy): Eukaryota > Metazoa > Chordata > Amphibia > Caudata > Ambystomatidae > Ambystoma > Ambystoma mexicanum. The sequence goes on from NC_090922.1 coordinate 901,674,453, forward strand.
CTCCCTGTCCATCACCCCTAAGCCTCGAAAGTACAGTTAGTTCCATAACACAAAATATGTTTAAGCAGAAATAACAACAAACATTGCCCAAGCCTAGAGGCCTAGAAAAATACTCCAGACATCACTTTAGGAGGAACCCTTTTTACTGTGAGCCTCATCAGGGGTTGGGTGGAGCAGCAAAAATGTGGTGGTAACGCTATTACTGCCCCATCACCGCTCCTACCAATCCTGAGTTTGGATGGAAAGTGGGAGGTTTACCTCCAGCTTTTTGCTGGAGGTCAAAATCTCCCCTTTCCGCCCATTTGCGGCACTATTACTGCAGTGCTAATACCACCAGCAGTAATAGTGCTGTTACTGCCCCATAAGTAACAGTCTTACCACAACTTGGGATGGCCGGACCGAGTTGCGGTCACGCTATTTGCGTTGGCTTTATCCCAGCGCATTTACGGCTGAGATACAACCATTGCCGTGATGAGTTTCTGTGTCTTTTGCTAATGTTATATGTCTTCAAACACTAACTTTCAGGCATTTTTGGAAGTTTTAAAATTATTACTGAATATTTGTGTCCCATGTAGTTGCTGCATTCATGTTTATAAATATCAATTGCAATTAACAACTGAAAAATGCAATACTACCGGTTTTTCCAATATTTGTTTCGCTTTTGTTGGAGCTTTAAGTGCGGTGGGCCTGTCCCTTCTTGTTGGTTTGAGGCATGGCTCAACCATCCTCTCTGCTAATCAAGCCCATGCGGGTGCACAATTGAGTGCCCTGGCTTCAAATACATGAGTTTAAAGTCTTTGGGGGAAATCAGGCCACTTCGTATTGCGGACTCAAATTCTATGACGGAGAGCCAGCCTGAACGTCACAAGTTAACTTGTTCATTTCTGTTGCATCCGAGTTCTCTGTATTGCAATGGCGGTATTAATTAGCCAGAAGGCCATTATGGGCAGTCCAGGACCCCAGTCTGGCACCCGCCTTTCACCTTTGATGGGCGACCTGTGGGACCAGCCAATCGTTCACATATGCTTGCTGGACTATAACACCTCTGCAGACCCTTTGCCCACAATCCAGGTAATAGAAATTGGAAGCAAAATGATATACAGTTCATGGTCATCAAATATCCAGCAACAATTGCTGAAGTTCCTTTTAACAGCATATGAAGTGTAGCGAAAAGCGAAATAAATTGATACAGCTCAACGAAAGATAGATACTGTCCATACAAAAACCATCTTACAAAGGAACATAACCCAGACTCACATTAAGCAAATCTCTAAAATACATAAACAAACAGTGGGTTTGTCGGGTGGGTAATTGTCAGGCAGAGAAATGGGACAGGGTACCCTGGAGCATCCTTTTAAATTGGCGGGAGAGGCAGTGGGTCATCAAGAATGAGGTGAATCCCCATTATCCTACCCAAAACGTGAACCTGGCCTCCCATGTATGGGCACCCCTTGGCAGTAGCAAGAGCATGCCGCCGGAAATGAATGGCAACCGCCTGCCACATGTATGGTCCATGAGGCAGCCCCATAATGCCTGCTGCACTACAGTGCCAATGTGGCGACACCAGAATGAGAAATAGTTTACATTAAGGTTTTCCCTGCTTTTCTAAAACTGATATTACATGTACGACATTCCAAGTACATGTGCCTAGCACTCCATGGGAGCCTTTGCATGTCAGGCATTGTACTCAAATTCCAACACGCATTCTCGCAGAAAGTCTTCTTAGTGCAGTTATTTTATGCTTCTAATTGCATTTTCATGTTCTACTGATGCCCATGGAACTACTCCTAAAGGTTCTGTTTTTAAATATGCGCTGATCCGTGAAGCCATTACTGATTCAGGTAATGCCCAGGGCCCATAGTTATCTCACTCAGTAATGGCCCAGCGGCAAGGGGCATATTGCTATTTGTTCCCTGGCCCCCAAGACCGGGATACTAAAAGCAATCTTTTTCTGTCCCGAAATGCTGCAGCATTTCGGAACAGAAAAAAAGAAATTCAAAGAAAAGAACTCCGTTTTCCCTTTCCATGGCGGCCATCGGGAGCGGACGCGCTGGGAACAGAAGTGTTAACTTCTGGTAAAAGAAGTTTTTCGGTTTTACCTGTAACATTTTTATTAGTGCAACTTAACCATAACGTCCCCTTAATTAAGTTTTTTCATTTCATTTCATAGGTTTTTATTAGTGCAACTTAACAATAATGTCTCTTTAACAAAGTTTTTTTCAGAGAATTACGTGTGTTTTACTGTGCATGCTATTTTCCTACATTTTACTAATATCATACTAACCCCAATATAGCAACGTGTGTGTCCAATTTACAACATTTCACCTTAAAACTCTGTCATGTCCCACCTTCTAGCATCATTTTTAACACTTCTATACTTTTTCCATAGTTTTTGCTTCTGTCGACGTCTGCAAACGTCTGATGTCACTGTGGACCTTCTGGACAGTGCCATGTTACAATGCCTTGACGCAATATGTTTTTCCAACATTTCCATTAGCATTTTGTGTTATGCTAATGGCAATAATGTGGCGTTCATCTCCCGTTCCAGGAACTGGAATGGGGGATAACGGCCCGTCAGCCCAAGTTATCGGCTCAAGCAAAGTGTGTCTGTGTGCGACCTGCGGCCTGCAGGCTTTGGCGCATTATAAATAAATACATGGATAACGAGAGCTCGGAACCATTATCCTCTATTGCAGCCCCTACAATGGTGGATAAAGGCCATTAGCACCCTTGGTTCCCAAAGCAGGAACCCGGGGTGCTAAAAAATAGATTTTTCTTCCTAGAGCGGGACGCCGGCAGAGTCCTGCTGTAGGAAGGAAAATCCTTTTCCAAGATGGCCACTATGAAAAGAGAAGGTGGGGCTCAGTACAGAGCCCCTCTTCCCTTTCCATGGCAGCCTGCAGAAGGCGAAGTCAGAACCCTATGACCATATTACCACAAACAAATTGTTTTCCCTTTCAAACCTATCGTACTTTCAAATAACTTGATCACATACCCAATCGTAGGTGGACATGGCCACTTTAACACCATTTTTCATTCCTCGCGGTCAAGACCAGTAGCCAGATCGTCCGGGTCATGACCTTATAACATGGCCACAGGCTATACCTCAGTCACCAAAGGTATATCACTATTTTTTGTACCTACATTATGACACTGTCAAAAAATAAAACACATGCACATTTGCAAGACCATGCTTTCAGATTTTTGCCAATGCTCCTTACACAAGTTTGCTTGAAATCAGCCCATGTTTTTTTCTTTTTCAAAAAAGTGTCAAAATGTATGTATATACAATGGTAATATAACTTAGCCCCCAACTTGACAAAATCCATTCAGACTTTAAACAAACATTCAAGGTTGGATCTATAATCTTTCTGAAAACTTTTGTCCACATTTGTCAAATGGCAACAAAGTTATAAGCCATCTAAACATGTTGATATCCCCTCTAATTTAGCCCCCTCCTAAGAAAATACCACCAAATTTGTGAAAAAACATTTATATCTAGATTTTAAATCGTTTTGCAAACTTTTGTGCAGATTCGTCAAATGGCACCACATTTATAAGCCTTTACAATATTTTGGGACCCCTCTAATTTTGCCCCTCTTGACAGAATCCCACCAAACTTTGCAAGAACATGTATATCTAGATTTAAAATCGTCTTACAAGCCTTTGTGCAGATTCGTCAAATTGCACCACGTTTATAAGCCTTTACATTATTTTGGGACCCCCTCTAATTTTGCCCCCACTTTACAGAATCCCACGAAACTTTGCAAAGCCTTTCAGTACCAGGTCTAGAATACCGTGCAGTTTCATTGAGTGGTGACAAAGTTATAAGCCATGTGACCACAAAAGTGATGGGTGGAAGGTTTTGAACGAATCTGTACCACGGGCAATGCTCTGGGCAACCTTCCACACCACCGTTTTTTAGCCCGTCTGCGCCATTGCAAAAGGGGTCCAGCCATATGCAAATCAGTCAGGTACTGCCACCAATGGTAGCAGCCCAGCCCGAACTGCTAGGCCAGGTCCCCTCTGCACGGAAACACAAGCAACCCCAGACATGTTTCGGCCTTGTTGGGCCTCCTCAGTGAGGTGCAGCTTGGTTCCCTATGGCGCAGCGAGCAAGGGACCCACGTCTGGGCACGGGTATGCCCAGACGTGGGTCCCGTGCCTGCTGGGCCTAGAGACCCAAGCTACTCCTCACTGATGATCCCCAACAAGGGTGAAACATGTTTGGGGATGCTTGTGGTCTCGTGCAGAAGGGATGTGACCTAGCAGTTCGGGCTGGACTTCCCCTTTTGGGGTGGGGCCAAGCCTGATTTGCATATGGTCTTTCCCCTTCTGTAATGGCTTGGCAGGCGAAGAACGATGGTCTGGAGGGTTGCCCCGAGCAATGCCAGTGGTCAAGATTCAGTCTAAACCTTCCAGCCATCACCTCTTTGTTTTTGCTTTGTCACCCCGAGTGGGACGGGTATGCCCAGACGTGGGTCCCGTGCCTGCTGGGCCTAGAGACCCAAGCTACTCCTCACTGATGATCCCCAACAAGGGTGAAACATGTTTGGGGATGCTTGTGGTCTCGTGCAGAAGGGATGTGACCTAGCAGTTCGGGCTGGACTTCCCCTTTTGGGGTGGGGCCAAGCCCGATTTGCATATGGTCTTTCCCCTTCTGTAATGGCTTGGCAGGCGAAGAACGATGCTCTGGAGGGTTGCCCCGAGCAATGCCAGTGGTCAAGATTCAGTCTAAACCTTCCAGCCATCACCTCTTTGTTTTTGCTTTGTCACCCCGAGTGGGACGGGTATGCCCAGACGTGGGTCCCGTGCCTGCTGGGCCTAGAGACCCAAGCTACTCCTCACTGATGATCCCCAACAAGGGTGAAACATGTTTGGGGATGCTTGTGGTCTCGTGCAGAAGGGATGTGACCTAGCAGTTCGGGCTGGACTTCCCCTTTTGGGGTGGGGCCAAGCCTGATTTGCATATGGTCTTTCCCCTTCTGTAATGGCTTGGCAGGCGAAGAACGATGGTCTGGAGGGTTGCACCGAGCAATGCCAGTGGTCAAGATTCAGTCTAAACCTTCCAGCCATCACCTCTTTGTTTTTGCTTTGTCACCCCGAGTGGGACGGGTATGCCCAGACGTGGGTCCCGTGCCTGCTGGGCCTAGAGACCCAAGCTACTCCTCACTGATGATCCCCAACAAGGGTGAAACATGTTTGGGGATGCTTGTGGTCTCGTGCAGAAGGGATGTGACCTAGCAGTTCGGGCTGGACTTCCCCTTTTGGGGTGGGGCCAAGCCTGATTTGCATATGGTCTTTCCCCTTCTGTAATGGCTTGGCAGGCGAAGAACGATGGTCTGGAGGGTTGCCCCGAGCAATGCCAGTGGTCAAGATTCAGTCTAAACCTTCCAGCCATCACCTCTTTGTTTTTGCTTTGTCACCCCGAGTGGGACGGGTATGCCCAGACGTGGGTCCCGTGCCTGCTGGGCCTAGAGACCCAAGCTACTCCTCACTGATGATCCCCAACAAGGGTGAAACATGTTTGGGGATGCTTGTGGTCTCGTGCAGAAGGGATGTGACCTAGCAGTTCGGGCTGGACTTCCCCTTTTGGGGTGGGGCCAAGCCTGATTTGCATATGGTCTTTCCCCTTCTGTAATGGCTTGGCAGGCGAAGAACGATGGTCTGGAGGGTTGCCCCGAGCAATGCCAGTGGTCAAGATTCAGTCTAAACCTTCCAGCCATCACCTCTTTGTTTTTGCTTTGTCACCCCGAGTGGGACGGGTATGCCCAGACGTGGGTCCCGTGCCTGCTGGGCCTAGAGACCCAAGCTACTCCTCACTGATGATCCCCAACAAGGGTGAAACATGTTTGGGGATGCTTGTGGTCTCGTGCAGAAGGGATGTGACCTAGCAGTTCGGGCTGGACTTCCCCTTTTGGGGTGGGGCCAAGCCTGATTTGCATATGGTCTTTCCCCTTCTGTAATGGCTTGGCAGGCGAAGAACGATGGTCTGGAGGGTTGCCCCGAGCAATGCCAGTGGTCAAGATTCAGTCTAAACCTTCCAGCCATCACCTCTTTGTTTTTGCTTTGTCACCCCGAGTGGGACGGGTATGCCCAGACGTGGGTCCCGTGCCTGCTGGGCCTAGAGACCCAAGCTACTCCTCACTGATGATCCCCAACAAGGGTGAAACATGTTTGGGGATGCTTGTGGTCTCGTGCAGAAGGGATGTGACCTAGCAGTTCGGGCTGGACTTCCCCTTTTGGGGTGGGGCCAAGCCTGATTTGCATATGGTCTTTCCGCTTCTGTAATGGCTTGGCAGGCGAAGAACGATGGTCTGGAGGGTTGCCCCGAGCAATGCCAGTGGTCAAGATTCAGTCTAAACCTTCCAGCCATCACCTCTTTGTTTTTGCTTTGTCACCCCGAGTGGGACGGGTATGCCCAGACGTGGGTCCCGTGCCTGCTGGGCCTAGAGACCCAAGCTACTCCTCACTGATGATCCCCCAACAAGGGTGAAACATGTTTGGGGATGCTTGTGGTCTCGTGCAGAAGGGATGTGACCTAGCAGTTCGGGCTGGACTTCCCCTTTTGGGGTGGGGCCAAGCCTGATTTGCATATGGTCTTTCCCCTTCTGTAATGGCTTGGCAGGCGAAGAACGATGGTCTGGAGGGTTGCCCCGAGCAATGCCAGTGGTCAAGATTCAGTCTAAACCTTCCAGCCATCACCTCTTTGTTTTTGCTTTGTCACCCCGAGTGGGACGGGTATGCCCAGACGTGGGTCCCGTGCCTGCTGGGCCTAGAGACCCAAGCTACTCCTCACTGATGATCCCCAACAAGGGTGAAACATGTTTGGGGATGCTTGTGGTCTCGTGCAGAAGGGATGTGACCTAGCAGTTCGGGCTGGACTTCCCCTTTTGGGGTGGGGCCAAGCCTGATTTGCATATGGTCTTTCCCCTTCTGTAATGGCTTGGCAGGCGAAGAACGATGGTCTGGAGGGTTGCCCCGAGCAATGCCAGTGGTCAAGATTCAGTCTAAACCTTCCAGCCATCACCTCTTTGTTTTTGCTTTGTCACCCCGAGTGGGACGGGTATGCCCAGACGTGGGTCCCGTGCCTGCTGGGCCTAGAGACCCAAGCTACTCCTCACTGATGATCCCCAACAAGGGTGAAACATGTTTGGGGATGCTTGTGGTCTCGTGCAGAAGGGATGTGACCTAGCAGTTCGGGCTGGACTTCCCCTTTTGGGGTGGGGCCAAGCCTGATTTGCATATGGTCTTTCCCCTTCTGTAATGGCTTGGCAGGCGAAGAACGATGGTCTGGAGGGTTGCCCCGAGCAATGCCAGTGGTCAAGATTCAGTCTAAACCTTCCAGCCATCACCTCTTTGTTTTTGCAAAGTTATAAGCCATCCAAGAACTGCCCCCGAACATTCGAAGTGTCCCCGAACATCAGAGGACTGTTCGCGACATTTGCGATTTAACACACACATTTTTTAGCTTCTTATGGTCATAACCCATCCCATCCACATCACCCCTCACCTCCCCAGAGATTGTTTGATAATTTTGATAAGTGTAATGTTGTGTTTTTTTTAATATGTTTTTACTGCGATGTCTACGGACATCGGCCAAAGTCCTCGATTCCAACATGGCTGCTGTTTTCGAAAATCTGACGCACTTCACGCTTTTCACCATCCAATCAGGGGGCGTGTCTGATGTCAGCAGACATCACATCACCCTCTAGGCCAGTCATATGCTTGTCCGCGGACCGATCAGGGAAATGGGTCAGCGGAGCGGAGCCAGATATCACACTTTTTTTTAACCTACATTTTTGCCTGTTTTTAAAAAAACGACTGGATGGATTTTCACCAAATTTACAAAAGCACGCTTTCGGGACCAAGCCGCCGCTCCTGCCGCAAATTTGGTGACAATCCGTCCAGCTGTTTGGGCTGTGGGTGTAAGGAAAGTTTTTTCCATTCAGTCCATGGGAAAAAAGATGTTGGAACCCCCCCTATAACTTTGCCCCCCCTTGACAAAATCTCAAACTTGCCATCAGAATTCAGAGCGGGCAATATAATTTTTCTGCAAAGTGTGGTGAGGATTTGTAACGGGAGAGCAAAGTTATGAGCTGCCCAAAAACTGTTCTTCCTATGGGTTTAGCAACTTAACCATAACTACACAGCTGCTACTGCAGGCCGTGTAATATATATATATATATATATATATATATATATATATATATATATATATATATATATATGACAAAAACAAGGAAAGGGGCGCACTCCAGTTCCCTGCACATCCTTCCAAGCCACTGGTGTTCTCCTCCGACCGGTTTCTGTGCCAATACACGACATCAGGGAGGCTGTGTTAACTTGCAGCTCACCGCAGGTGCAGGTGATGATAATTAGCTGCAAGGGCTTCTGGTATATGTAGTCATCTGGTTAGCAGGGAAAAAGCTCCCGCCCAATCTCACAATGGAGAAAGGGGGGGGGAGTAGCTTCCAGTGAGGCACTCCAATGCCGGGCATATATCGCTCTGGTGCAGCACCCTGTCAGGATTTGAAGCTACCACCCTTCAAAGTCCAGAAAAAATGACAAAAACGAGGAAAGGGGCGCACTCCAGTTCCCTGCACAACCTTCCAAGCCACTGGTGTTCTCCTCCGACCGGTTTCTGTGCCAATACACGTCATCAGGGAGGCTGTGTTAACTTGCAGCTCACCGCAGGTGCAGGTGATGATAATTAGCTGCAAGGGCTTCTGGTAGATGTAGTCATCTGGTTAGCAGGGAAAAAGCTCCCGCCCAATCTCACAATGGAGAAAGGGGGGGGAGTAGCTTCCAGTGAGGCACTCCAAAGCCGGGCATATATCGCCCTGGTGCAGCACCCTGTCAGGATTTGAAGCTTCCACCCTTCAAAGTAAAAAAAAAATGACAAAAATGAGGAAAGGGGCGCACTCCAGTTCCCTGCACAACCTTCCAAGCCACTGGTGTTCTCCTCCGACCGGTTTCTGTGCCAATACACGTCATCAGGGAGGCTGTGTTAACTTGCAGCTCACCGCAGGCGCAGGTGATGATAATTAGCTGCAAGGGCTTCTGGTAGATGTAGTCATCTGGTTAGCAGGGAAAAAGCTCCCCCCAATCTCACAATGGAGAAGGGGGGGGGGAGTAGCTTCCAGTGAGGCACTCCAAAGCCGGGCATATATCGCCCTGGTGCAGCACCCTGTCAGGATTTGAAGCTTCCACCCTTCAAAGTCCAGAAAAAATGACAAAAACAAGGAAAGGGGCAAACTCCAGTTCCCTGCACAACCTTCCAAGCCACTGGTGTTCTCCTCCGACCGGTTTCTGTGCCAATACACGTCATCAGGGAGGCTGTGTTAACTTGTAACTCACCGCAGGTGCAGGTGATGATAATTAGCTGCAAGGGCTTCTGGTAGATGTAGTCATCTGGTTAGCAGGGAAAAAGCTCCCGCCCAATCTCACAATGGAGAAAGGGGGGGATTAGCTTCCAGTGAGGCACTCCAAAGCCGAGCATATATCGCCCTGGTGCAGCACCCTGTCAGGATTTGAAGCTTCTACCCTTCAAAGTCCAGAAAAAATGACAAAAACGAGGAAAGGGGCGCACTCCAGTTCCCTGCACAACCTTTCAAGCCACTGGTGTTCTCCTCCGACCGGTTTCTGTGCCAATACACATCATCAGGGAGGCTGTGTTAACTTGCAGCTCACCGCAGTTGCAGGTGATGATAATTAGCTGCAAAGGCTTCTGGTAGATGTAGTCATCTGATTAGCAGGGAAAAAGCTCCCGCCCAATCTCACAATGGAGAAAGGGGGGGGAGTAGCTTCCAGTGAGGCACTCCAAAGCCGGGCATATATCGCCCTGGTGCAACACCCTGTCAGGATTTGAAGCTTCCACCCTTCAAAGTCCAGAAAAAATGACAAAAATGAGGAAAGGGGCGCACTCCAGTTCCCTGCACAACCTTCCAAGCCACTGGTGTTCTCCTCCGACCGGTTTCTGTGCCAATACACGTCGGTGTATTGGCACATTTGTGATGTCATCTTTGATGTCCTGGGTGTTAGTCTTAGCAGTGCACAGTGGTGGCGCGAGTTTTGGATGCTTAGCTTACCATAACTGGCGAATTTCAAGGATTTTTCGGTTTTACTTGGAACCATAACGTCCCTTTGACAAAGTTTTTTCAATGAATTTCATAGGTTTTTAATAGTGCAACTTAACCATAACGTCCCTTTAACAAAGATTTTTCATTGAATTTCATAGGTTTTTAGTAGTGCAACTTAACAATAATGACTTTCACTTTATATACATATGGAACTGACTGAATCTCTTCTACTGTACTTGATGTCCGCAAACTCATTTTGGGGTCGATTCATGGAGCAAACGTGCGCCGAAAATCCCAGCGCAAGCAGGCGCAAGGTGGCGCAAGCATGAGAAACCCAGCGAACGCGCACGCGTGCGATTCAAGGAAGACGCTGAGCGTGTTTCCCGCTGTCCGTGCGCCAAATCCTGCCATGGCGCACGCGGGCACACACGGCGTGCGCTACGCGCACAGCAAAAGCGCACATAGCGAGGCGCACACAACCAAAGTGGGCGGAACAGTGGGTGTAACACGCGGAATGGGGAATAACGCGTGAAAAAGAAGGCGTAACTGGGGAAGTACTGCAGGGAACTACACCCGTATTCATGGATTCGAATACGGGAAACCCGCGCATGGCAAAAGATGCACACAGGCGTCAACGCGTCCGCCACACGAAGGCAGGCGGAAGCGTCCCCGCACACAGTATAAAAGTGCGCGCAAACAACAAACACGTATATACAGCTACGATGAATGCCCCATGTGTCGCAGCACTGATCGTGGGACACCGCAGGAGGAGGAGAATAGCCAGGGCACGCATTTTTGCACCACGGACAAGCCTTTTTGGGATGCCTGATGACCAGGTCTACGGCAGGTATAGGTTTCCACCCCATATCATCCTAGACCTGGTCAGGGAGTGGGAAGATGACCTTACATCCCCCACCCTTTGCTCCCAAGCATTGAGCCCCTTGGAGAAGGTGCTCAATGTCCTGCATTTCTTGGCCACTGGGTCATTTCAGCGGACTACTGCCATAGTGGGGGGGGGTCTCACAGGCCACGCAGTCACGCTGCCTACACCAGGTACTGGCAATCATGACAGCGCGCCCCTCAGTCCACAGGCACATATACATGCCCAGAACCCCAGCAGAAAGGCAGGTCGTTGTCCTGGATTTTTACAGGGTGGCACACTTCCCCAAAGTGCTCGGTGCCATAGATTGCACCCATGTGGCCCTACGTCCACCTAGGGCCACTGAGCACATCTACCGAAACCGCAAGCACTGGCATTCCATCAATGTACAGGTGGTATGCGATGCAAAGGGAATCATCACCTCTGTCTATGCAAACTACCCTGGCTCCACCCATGACAGTTTCATATACAGAATGTCCGCCCTGAGCCGGGCCCTGGAAGCTGGGCAGCATGGCGACACCTGGCTCCTAGGTGAGTAGAAATGCCCTTGCGCATGCATGCATGTCACACACACACACACAAATACACAAACCCCAATAATCACAACCATTTACACCTCCCCAGGGGACAGTGCCTACCCTCTGAGCAACCACATGATGACGCCAATCCAGAACCCCACCACACCACCCCAGGTAAGATACAACGCCACCCATATTGCAACGGGGGCATAGTGGAGCACACATTTGGAGTGCTGAAGTCACGTTTCCGCTCCCTTGACCACTCTGCTGGGCAGCTACTCTATGCACCCCCAGTAGTGTGCAGGATCATTGTGGCAGCATGTTTCCTGCACAATGTTGCAACACGGCAGGGCGTACCGGCGGACATGGTGGTGCCCCCACATCCCCAACCACAGGCACAGGCGCTGCCCATGGGAGGGGACAGGGCATGTGGCAAGGAAGCCCGGACCCAGCTTGTGGCCACATTTTTCACCTAAACTCCCACCCCTGCGGAGTGCACACAGGCCTGGCACATACCAGGTGACAATTGATGATGACAAAGAGACAGTCAACTGTCACAACCTTACCACCCTGAGATAGTTGCCATGGAAGTGCCACATTGTCTGCATCCCTAGCTACTTAAACACAGCTATCCTGTGTGACCAAAAGGCACACATATGACATATGACATGACATGATATGGCATTTGTAACGTGCCTATACACAAGTGTTTCAAGGTGCGACGAGGCAGGGAGGGGGGAAAAAGGGAAGACAGACTACGATACTACTAGGCCAGGTGTCATTTAGATTGCACAAGTGCAGGGGTAGGGGGAAGGGAAAAGTGCAAGGGGAAGGGGAGGGGGGGAGTGCAGTACAGGGTAAGTAGAATAAAAAACCAATAAATAGGCCAGCTGGTGGCAACTGCAAAGGTAAGTGCAGACAAATGCTGGGAAGGGGGGGCTGTAGGGATAGAGAGACAGTCCAGCAGTGCAGGGGTTGCCAGGGAGGCAGTGCAAGTGGAGAGTGGCTGGGCCAGGGACCGAGGTCAGTTAGAGTGGCCCAGTTGCAGATCCAGTGCAGTTTCAGTGAAGAATTTAGCAAGGGAGAGGGAGAGAGAAAGCAGAAGCAAAGAGGAAGGTCTTGAGGTGCTTCCGGAAATGGAGATGGTTCTCCTCAAGTTCCAGGGAGGCAGGAAGGCTGTTCCAGAGGGAGGCCCCTGCCGCAGAGAGAGATCTAGCCCCAGCTCGTTGCTTCGAGAAGCGGCTGACCCTGACATGCAAGGTGTGAATCACACACACCTGCAAAACAGGCCATGACCATCACTGTTATGTCACTCAAACCCTCCCAAACCACAACATGACATGGCAAGCAATAGCCATACACCAACACAGTACTAATAAGATACACATTGCAATGTCAAAAATGTACAGTGGCATCAGACAATTATGCCTGACATGGAATCAGATGAAATGACTGACCAACAACCTCCCACCCAAAATAAGTAATTCCCAAATGCATTGCAAAAGTTGTAGACGTAACATAACAATGAATGCCTGTCTACATGCACATTGTGCATTGCAAAATCAACACTGCAGCTTCTGTGTGCTGTGTCCAACTCCTGCAACACACTGCTCTGCGCACAGCACAGTGAACAGCTATTGCGTGTGATGCACACCTTGAGCATCACATCTAAGCGACAAACCACATCAAAAAGCAAATTAGGCATGTACAGGATCCGTAATTGGTCACAGAACATGTGCTGCAGGGACACAGTGGGCACCAGAAGGCAAACAGAGTGTACACGTGGATATCCAAGGGTGGTTGTGCATGTAGTGCATCATAGTGCAAGTGTGTGGGTCAGTAAGGACAAGCACTCAACATATGTATGTGCAATCAAGTGACCATCAGTGTCCTCTACACATCACATGTGAACATTCACCATGTGTACACCCCAGAATGTCAAACCACAACTATCCCCTCACACCTGAAAGGTAAACACAACACATGAACAGGCATTGATCAGCAGAAACCAACATGTACATAGGATACCACAATTACAATGTCAGGGTTCCCATCACACTGCAGGGCAAGGCAACTATCAACAACAAAACACCCCCCTCCCTCGCTAATGACCATGACCCACTGAACAACTGCACCTGGGTCATGGAGCCTTCAACCCTCAATTTCACATGGCCACAGGATCACCCTTCCCCTTCGTCACCATCTCCCACCTTGTGTGTAAAAAGGTGCCTGCACCCTCAGAGTCCACCCTCATTTGCAAAGCCATAAAATCCAAGCCAGAAAAACGAACCAGAACACCCTCCAGTAGATGACTTGACGTAGCAGTACCTCACAAAGGCCAAGTACTACCACAATGATGTAACAACCAAGGTAGCACAGTAAAACAATGTCACAACAGGATGTGAACCATGTGTCGTACATAACATAGAATGATGCAACACGAATGGTTGTGTACTGTCACAGGTCCCGTGTACAGGCGCAGGAGTGGCACGAACCAACCACCCCCACCGTGGCCCGGGTGCCTGCAAGGTCAAACTCACACAGGCCCCTGAGACCCTGGTGGGGATGGAGGGTCAGGGATATGCAGTCGGGACAGGTGTTGGCACACTGCATAACTGGAATGAGTGGCAGGAGAGGGGAGGAGGAATGACACATGAAAGTAGGGAATGCACGAAAATGTACTACCTGCATGAACACATACACAATCCGAACAAACTTGGACATCATTGTCATGGCCTTCTGTAGTCCAGGCTTTGGACTGGCACGAACCAACCACCCCCTCTAGGATTTTGGCGCCAGCAAGTTTGGGGCTTACACAGGCATCCGCAACCCCAGTGGGGAAAGATGGTTAGGGAACGTTGGTTGGATAGGTACGGGAAGCAGGAACACCGGGTAGAGGGTACAGGGTTTAAAATTGGATAGGACTCCGGGTGATTAGGGGAAAAAAACATACCAAATTGAATTACACATTCATCCATGCATTAGTGCACCCCCCCAGCAAGCCTATGCAGAGCAGTTTGAAAGAAAAACAACAAGACACTTAGCTCTGGTTTTGAGTGCTGGCCTCCTGCCTGCGCACTCTCAGGTTCGGTTACAGGAGCACTTCAATGCTGCAAAGAGAGCCACAGTTAATAATCTGTGCATGCCCATACCACAAAAACACATCACCAAATATGCCCCATAGCAACAAACTACTCTACAAACAGACAATCTGGTGTAGATGCTTCGTACCCATATGTAACATTACCCCTGTGACGGGTCATACACAGTTAATGCAGTAAGTCAGCCGCCGGTGGGTGCGTGGCAAATGGAACACCAATGTGTCACAATTCACAAAACATGCAATGTTCCCTGGGTAAGCAGACAGACCCATATAGCAAGGCATGACTTCAGAACTAGTCGTGTTCCACCATGACCAAAACAAAGTAGGCAGTGCATGTTTCAAAATGTACATGGAAATTAAATGCACTGCACCCGAGTATGTCCCTTGCTGTATGTCCCTGTGAGCTGCTCCTTTCCATGTCTCGGAAGGCTACATGGTTGATACAAGTGCCTCAATGGACCTTGGTGTACCGGAGGGTATGTGCCACTGCCCCTGCAGGTGCCCCAGACAACCTTACAATCAACAGCCATCAGTCCACCAACACATCTGATATGTATTGTGTGCTTCAACACCAATATTCGTCCAAGCTCACCCTCAGTGCTGTTACTAAGCCTGCATCTGCAACTGGCCTGGTGGAAGCTTTGCTGTGTTGTGGCCCCCTGTGCTGCTCACCTTGCCTGGAGTTTCTTGGAACACGTCAGCAGTTCTAGGATGTAGGTCTGCAATCCCTGTTCCTCTGCTTGTGCACACATGTGCATGTGGGCACCAACAAACGTGTCCAGAATTCAGACGTCCAATGGGCCATGTCTGCTGGCAAAGGTGGTCTGGAGGTTCATCCCCCTGCAGAAAGGGCATGAAACACATGATTAATGCTTTAAAGTCATCTGTGTGTGTCTCTTCAGGCATCTCATTACTGGACCATGTCAGAGACTTACATCAGAAATCACACCATCAGTCCGTCTTTCACATGCAAAGTGTGGAACACACTATCTACGGCATGAATTGCAACAAGCACGTGTACAGTAAAGATAAGAAACATACTACACAATGCATAGCAATGAATATACACATTAATCATGAAACACCCCATATAGCAAAAGCTGAACAGTGGTCAATAACACCGCAATCATCCCTACTAGGGGTGTCAACACAAGTTACACATCACCAGACATGCCACAGATATGACAGTCCAAAGCCCTTGTGTAATAGGCTGCCATACCAAACCATCCTTGCGAGCCCATGGATAAGGGAGGCAGGAGTGGCATATGTGAATCAAGGTCCCCAAGCAGCAAACACATACACAAGACAAGCCTGAAGGGCCCAGCTGGAACAGATAGTGGATGCCTTCAAAAGCCACAAACCACCGCACCGTCACATGAAAGCACAATAGACAAGCATTTTTAAACTATATTAACTAATTACACTAACTATGAAAAACCTACATTACCTAATTAAACTAACTATCAAACAGAAACTTAACTAACTAAACTAAAAGAAAAATCAAAAATGGCCACATATGACCCGGGGGGGGAGGCACCCAGGAGGGGGGAGGTACAGGGTGCCGCTCAACACCCACATGCGATGATGCTGAGCCAAAAAAAAACCTCCATGGGCTCAACGCCTGCACAGCCCAACCTCTGTGGGAGATAGATGGTCGTCTGAGTCTGGCTCATCCTGGAAAGGAGGACGTGGCACAGTAGCCTGGCCACGCCTAGCCGCAGCTTGCCCCTCGATGGCAGCAAGTCTGCCGGACGGGTGAGCCTGGTTCTGTGTGGTGATGTGACGTAGGTCTGCATGCAGAACCTCACGTGATACACGTGCTTCCTCTTGCAAGGTAGCACATGTAACACGGAGTTCCTCCTGCAAGGCCTGGCTGGACAACCGCTGCACCTCCCGGCAAGCCTGTAGCTCAGCCGAGATGGTACGCTCAAGCTGTGCAAACCTCTCCTCTGCCCGCTGCCTCTGGGACATCATAAGGACACCCAGAGTGGATTTGAGGGAAGCATACTCCTCCCTCAGGGCATCCATGTGCGCCTCTGCGTGAGCAGCAATTGCTTGACGCAGAGACAACATTTCAGCCCGGCGTACCCTGTCTGAGGCCGCCATGCCCAGCCTGAGCGAGTGGGCCAAGGACTGTGCCGCCTGCTGCTGGAGAAGCACCTGCCTAGCAGGGGGGTACACAGATTGGGCCACACGCTCCATGCTCTCAACGATGTTCTCCATTGCTGCCCCCTGCCGTTCTGAATTGGCAGTCATGTCTTGCTCCCACTCAGTATACTGCGGTTGCGCGCGGCGACCGCGTTTCTGGGCTTGACCCCTGCGGGACCCAAGGACCGGGTGTCCTCGCTATGTTGGCACTGCCCGCGGCTGCACGACTACATTCCCCCGTCGACGTGATGTCCCAGGCACATCAGTGACTGGTGTGGAAGGTGACCCTGCGTCCCGATCCACCACGGGCGGAGGAACCAAGACTGTCTGATCCCTCATTGCAGGTGTTGCGGACAGAGGAGTGTCCACATCAGAATCACTCACCCCTGACACATGGACTTGATGCTCATCCAACTCGACATGGACGTCAGAGTCGTCATCAAGGCTGGACACATAGGCAGCCAGAGACAAGATGGACTGTAGCACTTGGGGGTTTTCGTGGCCTACCAACCCAAGACCCCCACTTGTGCCGGGTTGATGTAGTGGTAACAACCATGTGTCTGGCATGACAACACCATCCTCCGCCTCCATTGCGTCATCACCTGAAAAATAGAGAGAAAAGAGGTCACTACACATGTCAAAAGCACACAACACACACACACATCGACAACAAACACATCAGGCAGACATGTGACACACAACATATAACCTTGTATGCATGCTGGGTCAACTTTGAATTGCTTCTGTGATCAGACCTGTTGAAAGGTGGCAGTTTCCATGGAAGCGGGTCTATGCAGTGCAGAAAATGTGTACACCACTCACTACCTACATGTACAAGGACTCCATGATGTGTGTAAGGAAATGTGAAGGCAGTGCAAGGTCAAATTCAGGCATCACGTGCACTGTGCATTCAATGTGTAGCATATCTACGAGCCAAGCACCCCTCCACCCAAGTACAAAAGCAGGGATGCCTAGCATGGTATCAAAAGGCTGACCATACACCTGTGTATTGACAGGCAGTGTTGACTGGCATCAACAGCTTAATGTGATTTAAGTGACAACACTGAAAATGCTGATGGGACAGTAAGCAGGACACATGATGAAAACTCTGGAGGCCGCCCACGTGTGAAGAAGACACTACAACAGTTGGACAGAGTCATTGGCCATTAAACAGGCTGAGGCCTGTGAGCCACACAGATTGTCAGACCCTAAACATGTGTGCAAAGCAGTACTGAGCCACAGTTGACATGGGAAGGCTGATGAGATGCCATGCAATGTATGTCACCCAGGACTTGTATTACAGTGATTATCCAGTCAAGGACACATAGGGGCATGCGTGCAATGCACATGGAGCATGAATGGGCACTCATGTCCCTGCGGGACATCTGACCTATGCACAGTACAAGTGAGATACCCTGCATCAAGTACTAAGGCTGTACCACACGGCATATGTCTGGCAGATTGTACACTGGAAGTTAGCATCTACACAGGATGCATGAACAGGAAAGTACACATTGGGAAGATTGAAGCAGACCAGTGCAAAGGTGGAACTGGGGTGCAGAGTGGCAGAGGAGGGGCAAGGGAGCATGCCTACATGGAGTCCCCACATGCAGGCAGAGGAGACATGCATGTCAGTCATGCAATGACATTGTGCCTGGGCTGAGAGGAAGGTCACCCCACGCCACATGCAGAAGAGCTGGTGAGCTGGAACATGGACTGGAGCGGCATACTTGTAACCAGCATGTCAGTAGGGTGCAATAGTGGTGATGCGGACAGTCCCCGTCTGCTCCACATGTCCACCATCCAGCAGAGCAGACATGCATCACGGAAGCATTGCATTACTTACACATCAGAACCATGTACACGTCACATGTAGTGGCAATCATGCACAACACATCCCACAAGTGAAACACACATGTCCTCAACAAACACGCATCAACACTCACTGGACTGGGCATCAAAGTCCAGCATCTCTCCCACTCCTTCGACCAATTCAGGTGGTATGAACTCCGCAACGAGTGCCCCATGCGGAGTGAGCTCTTCGTCCTCTGGTGCAGGCCCACCGCCAGTCACCAGAGTCAAGTTGTAATTAGAGGCACGCTTAGCCTTAGCGCTGTGTTTAAGGTCATTCCAACGCTTTTTGCACTCTTGCACCGTGCGCACCTCATGGCCGAATGAACTGACATTTTCCGCAACATGCTTCCAGTGGGTGTCACGGTGGGCAGCCGTAGTCTGACTATTGGCACCCACTAGCATGTCACGGCTGTGGCCCCGCACGTAGTCCACGAGGAAGTCCAGTTCCTGCTTGCAGAAAGGCTTCTTCCTCGACGTGCAGGAGGTCGTGGCTGTGTGTGGGGTCCCAGCCTGTGCTGCAGGTGCAACCTTCCTCCTCTTGGACTGTGGCACAGACCTTGGCTGGCTAATGCCGCCCTGACCAGTATGGCCAGTGGGTTCGGTGGATTGAGCCAAGGGAGTGGCCAAAGGCCTGACTTGTGTCAGCGGCATCTGGGTGCCCTTTAATGGACCCTGCGCAGCAACATCCGCTGTGGCAGGGTCATTGACCGCAACGGTCCTGGTTGGCAGACTCACGACCGGGGTGTTGTTGGGTGCATCTGCCCCTGCACTTGCCAACACCCGGGTGTTCGGGGCAGTAGATGACATAACTGCCCCAGGGACACATTTCTTGGTCTATGCAGCCCTGCCTGCCCCTATGGTTTCCCTGCTGGCCTGTTGGAAATCTACCAAGGGCTCCTCAAGTGCCAACACAGCCTGCGCTGGCAGACCCTGAGCCTGGGTGGCGGTGTCCACAGCTGCACCTGCAGCTACTACTACCCTTGGGCCCGTGGCAGTCGATGGAACGGACTGCCGGGTCACACGGGCGCCAGTGCCAGATGTAGAAGCTGCATCCCCCGGAACCACAGGGGGTGGTGGCATGACTGCACCAACACATGGCACAACATTGTGCTCAAGTGGCGCACCCCTGCCTCTTCCCCCTCTGTGGCCGCCCTGGACACCCTGGATTTCCCCTACTCCCTGGTCACCACGGCCACGTCCCCAACCACGCCCGCCACGAGGAGTACGCCCAGCTGAGGTGCCCCTCACCTTTGGTGTCCTCCCAACCATGGCACAGATGTAGTAGTGCCGGCACAGATGGAGTAGTGCCAATGGGAGGTGTACACCACAATTGACCTGGGCAATTGGGGTGAAGGGGGTGGGAAGCAAGATGTTAACAGCCCCCCTGCACCTGCAAGGCTGTATGTGACCCCGGTGATGTAGTGACAGGTCACGCAACGCTCAGGCACCCCAAAACTGCAGTAAAACCGTGCACGCAACCCTGCAGCCTACGTGCGTGGAATCAACCTCCCGCAGTATGCGGTGGCACCCAGTAACACGAATAACGCGTACGCGTGGGACACGCAGGCTACTATGACCTTGAAAATGGGTGCGATACACAGGGGCACACGCAATGGGAAAAATAGCATGTGCGACTCACCGTCTGACTAGCGCGATGCAGAAAAACACGTGTAGCCAATACCCCCGCCAAAAGAAGAGATACTTCCTTGATAGCTGTGAAGTTGTGATGGCGCGTGAAACAACAGGAAGCAGCAACACACGTCGGTCTCCACGAAAGGCACGTACAGCGAACTGCTGCCCCCGCTCACCTTTAACCCATGGGCCATTTCCTCGGATTACACGCATTCCCACGCGGACGTGCAGTTTTTCACGCACGCTGAAACGCCAGTGCACGCCCACGCGCGTCACATCACAGAGGCGCTTGCGCTTGAAGGGCCTTCTGTCCAATGAAATCACGTATGCGTGCAGACGCGCATACGCGCTAAGGGCCTTTCCTCGAATTACACGCTGACGTGCAGAATTTTCACGTGCCAAATCACTCCTTATCAAGCTGGCAACGCGTAAGCACACAGAAGACCACACTCCTGACCAGAAGGCTGAATTACTGCCCCCCAGAGCCCCGAGCAGCCTCCCACGAGCCATCTGCTGCTACCTGCTTGCCTGCCTGCCTGCTGCCACCGTGCCCTGCCATTTGGTGCCTGCATCAGCCATCTGCAGGGGTCCAGTTGCTGTGTCCACCCCTGCTGGAACAGAAGACTCCCGACTGGGATACCATCGCTCTACAGCCCAGCCCCAGGACCCAGTTGCCCACCCACGCCTGCCTCGGGGGTCGCCATGTCGGGGCAAACACCATCCGAGACCACTGGCGACCCCCAGCCAGAGGGGCAGAGGGCCACCAGCTTCAGTCAGAAGGAAGTTGGTGTCCTGGTGGAGCATGTCTTGGGGCATTATGATGCCCTCTTCGGATCATCACGCGCCGACAAGGAAGGACGGGACAGGATCTGGACGGACATCGTGACTGCCATCAACGCGGAGGGGGTGGCAGTCCGACTATTCCATCATGTCAAGAAGTGCTGGGAGGACTTCAGGTCCAGGACCCTCAACAAGGCCCAGCGCCTCTTGAAGGCAGCGGATGCTAAGGGGCGCCGGGGCCACTTGTCGGAAGATCAGATGAGGGTCCTGGAACGCATATCCCCAGCGCTCCACGTCCAGGTCCTTTTGAGGCAGACCCGTCTGGAGTCGAGCGGTAAGTGGCCAAGCATTGCTGTGTGAGACAGGGCATGTTGCAGTGTGCTGGTTATCTGATACTTGCCTGTATGTGTGACATAGGCCATGTACGTGTGTGTGTGTGCAGGGACATCATGGTCATGCATGTGAGACCAGTAATGTGTGAAGCACACGGTTGGTGTATGTGTTTAAATGCTACATGGGGAGCCCTACGCGGAATGGACACATGAGAGCATGCCAGTCTCTGTTCCTGGACATGGGTGGGGGTGAGGGATGGTTGATGATGCCATGTACATGTATGGTGTCCATGTCTGTGTGTCTGACCTGCGTGTCTGTGACTTGTGAATGCCATGGATGCATGACACATGTCTGTGTCAATGTTCAGATTCACTGATGCAGCCTAGCTATCCTTGCATCCACTGTGTCTGGGGTGTACGAGTCCAGATGGATGAAAGTACGGTGAAGTGTGTGAATGTGATAGGCATGACCCATGATGCATGTGAGTTCAAAAACAACATTGTATGTTTCAAGAGTCCCTTGGACATGTTTGCTTATGTCCATAGCATGTGCCATGCCTGTTACTGCATGTGTTTTGCCTGCACTGACCCATGTGTTGTGGAGGGACATGATGGAAGTGATCTTTGACAGTGCAACTCATCTGCTATTGCTTCCTGTCTAGGGGCCCATTGTACAGTACCCTGATGCTTGTGTTCTATGTCTCCCTCTACACAGCGCAAAGTGAAGAAGAGGGCAGAGACGGCGCTGTGGAGCAAAGCGGCGGGGTGCCCCCACGGCTGCAGCAGAAGGGGTGGGTGAGCCCCCACAGGGGCTTGCAACGGCGGAAGACGGTGTGGAGCCATCCAGGTTGGTGGTTTCCACAGAGGAGGAGGAGGCCGCTACTGAGCCGCACATGGGGCCTGGTGGGGGCATCCCTGTGGTGCAAGTGGTGCAGTCCAGGGGCAGGAGGCAGCACAGGTCGCCGTGGAGGTGCCTGTGCATGTCACTGTCCCTGACACTGTGACTGCACCACCATGCACCAGCAGGGATGCCCGATCCCAGGCCCGTCCGCAGGTAGGGGTTGTCCATGTCATCTGACTCCCCTCCACCTGCGGACGAGGGGACCCCTGGCCATAAGGAGAAGGTCCTGATTGGTGTCGCGTTGCGCACGGGTGTCATTCGTGATGAGGTGCGTGCTTCCCGGGGGGAGCATGCACGTCATCATGAAGGGCACCGTGCCAACGTGGCCCAGTTGGGAGCGGTCGTGGTCGGGGGTCTCGTACATGTGTCGGGCACTCTGGAGACCCTCTCCTCCTCTGTGGAGGCTATGTGCCAGTCATCCTCCATGCCGTCTTCTGGCCCAGATGCCACCAGAGCCCCCTGTGGACCTGCCCCGACCAATGCAGCCAACTCGGTGGGGATCCCATCCCTGCCACAGTCGGGAGTCGGAGGTCCAGCAGGGGTGGACACACCAGCAACTGGACCCCAGCAGATGGAGGATGTGACGGCATCATCAGGCAGGGCACGTGCACGACGGCGTTGGTGGATTCCATCAGCCTGGATGCCGTCGTGCTGGCACAGGCAGTTGCGTCGGAGGCAGCGGCAGGCTCGACGTGGGGGGCATCATGGCTCGGGGCCATCAACATCAGGGGTGCAGGCATCGGCCGGAGGGCAGGAGAACCCTGGAATGGGAGTGTCTTCCGTGTGGGAGCGGTTGGGCCAGCAGATAGGTGTGGAGCGGCGGCGGGCGGAGGAGGAACGGCTCACAATGGTCAGGGCGGAGAACTCCATGCGGAGGGCGCTGAGGTGGGCTGAGTGCCTCGAGGGTATTTGCAGGGAGTTGGAGCTGGACACTGCATTATCCCTGCAAGACCTCGGGGCCAGGGAACATGCCCGCCTCCAAGCCATTGACCAGGAGTTCGATGATGCCCTGGCCCATGACAACATCCAGTGAGCCGTTGGACTAGCCCGCTGCCCTTGTAAATAGTTATGTAGTTAGTGTTAGGTTTCCTTTGTTTTTTTATTGATTTTGGACCTTTTGGACAATGGACCACATTTTTGTATATAGTTTTTTTATTAGGTAGTATTTTTAGATAGGTTTCATTTCTTCAGTTGGGATCATGGACCCTGGATTGTTTATCTGTATTTAGGTGACTGTTGGATTATGTTTTTTTTTTGGATTTACCCATGGAGCAATGGTTTTCGGTTTTGTTTTTCCCTTGGATGTACTTTTTTGAACTGTGACTTTGGACACCTTTCCTTTGGATTTTGATTTGTGGTTTTTCATTATTTTACGGACATGCTGCTTTTTGTTTTCAATTCCCATTGTCGTTTGTTTATTTTTAATCCCATTTATGTTGCTTTTAATACATTTTTTTCGACAAACTTCAATGTGTAGTATCATCTCATTGGTTTCATGCATATCATGATATGGGTTTTGACATTCACTTACACGCATTGTGTGTATGTGAGGGACATGTGTTCATTTACATACTTGACATTGGGGTTGTATCATGTAATTGGCATTTCTGAGTGGTTGGATGCAATACTTGGGTGGGTGTTTGGCATGTGGAGGCTGCCCATAAGGGCCAGGGATCTGGATTGTGATGACGTGTTGGCTGGGGGACATGTGTCAGGGCCTGCTGGCAGGTGCCCCACAATGCTGGGCGGTGGGGGTGCAGGGGGACATGAGTGGGACATGAATGGGGGCCTGCTGGCAGGTGCCCCGCAATGCTGGGGGGTAGGGGTGCAGGGGGACATGAGTGGGACATGAGTGGGGGCCTGCTGGCAGGTGCCCCGCAATGCTGGGGGGTGGAGTGCAGGGGGACATGAGTGGGACATGAGAGGGGGGCCTGCTGGCAGGTGCGTCGCAATGCTGGGGGGTGGGGGTGCAAGGGGACATGAGTTGGTGATCATTAGTGCAAGGAGACATGTGCCTTTGCTGGGGGGCATGGCCATGTTGGGTGGGCTGCCTGTGGGACATGACCAGGGATGCAGGGTAGTCCCCTGTGGTGTGGGCTGCCTGCAGGGGCCGTGGAGGGTGTACAGGGAACACCTGGGAGGACCCACACTGCCAAATCACGTGTGGGACTCCCCGGCACCCCCGAAATACATGTACCCTGCTGAAATCACGTGTGAAACTTCCCGCGCACCCCAGTAATACACGTACCCAGCTGAAATCGCGTGTGAAACTTCCCGCGCACCCCAGTAATACACGTACCCTGCTGAAATCGCGTGTGAAACTTCCCGCGCACCCCAGTAATACACGTACCCTGCTGAAATCGCGTGTGAAACTTCCCACGCACCCCAGTAATACACGTACCCTGCTGAAATCGCGTGAGAAAATTCCCGCGCACCCCAGTAATACACGTACTCCGCTCGCACAGGGCCAATCGCGTGTGAAACTTCCCACGCACCCCAGTAATACACGTACCCTGCTGAAATCGCGTGTGAAACTTCCCGCGCACCCCAGTAATACACGTACCCTGCTGAAATCGCGTGTGAAACTTCCTGCGCACCCCAGAAATACATGTACCCTGCTGAAATCGCGTGTGAAACTTCCTGCGCACTCCAGTAATACACGTACCCCGCTCGCACAGGGCCAATCGCGTGTGAAACTTCCAGCGCACTCCGGTAATACACGTGCCCAACTAAAATCGCGTGTGAAACTTCCCGCGCACCCCAGTAAAACACGTACCCTGCTGAAATCGCGTGTGAAACTTCCTGCGCACTCCAGTAATACACGTACCCCGCTCGCACAGGGCCAATCGCGTGTGAAACTTCCCGCGCACTCCAGTAATACACGTACCCAGCTGAAATCGCGTGTGAAACTTCCCGCGCACCCCAGTAATAGACGTACCCAGCTGAAATCGTATGTGAAACTTCCCGCGCACCCCAGTAATACACGTACCCTGCTGAAATCGCGTGTGGTACTTCCCGCCCACCCCAGTAATACACGTACCCTTCTGAAATCGCGTGTGAAACCTCCCGTGCACCCCAGTAATACACGTACCCAGCTGAAATCGCGTGTGAAACTTCCTGCGCACCCCAGTAGTACACGCACCCTGCTGAAATCGCATGTGGAACTTCCCACACACCCCAGTAATACACGTACCCTGCTGAAATCGCGTGCGAAACTTCCCGCGCACCCCAGTAATACACGTACCCCGCTCGCACAGGGCCATCGCGTGTGAAACGTCCCGCGATCCCCAGTGATACGCGTTCCCCGCTGGCCGTGCTGGTACAGGGTTAGCACAGCCCTTTGCGCTGGATTGGGGATTTTGATGGCTTTTCCCTGCGCAAGGGGCGTTCTTGGGGGCGTAACTGGCGCTGCTGCAGGGTCGCTGCGCCACTGTGCACCACGGCTGGTTTTGGTGGCTGGAATCCATGAATACGCTGTGCGCGGAAATGTATTTTAGCGCACGCGGCTGGCGCAGGGATTCGAACGCGCACACTGTGCGCTAGCCGCGTGCACCACTTGTGCGCTGAATTCTATGAATTACCCCCTTTATGTTCACGGACATGTTCGAAGAACAGTACCACTACCTAAAAACTCTGGGGGGGTATGTTTGATTGTTATATCATAACATAGGAACATTTAACAAATTAAAAAAACAGCACACAAACACATTATATGTACTAATACATAAGAAATGTAACCCATATATACAACACACTAACCATTCATTTAAATGCACTATGTTCTAAAATGGAATATACCACAAGAAAATAAATTGGCTTCCAACATAATTACCTCACAAACACGACAGAACTGAGAACAAGAGCAGACCCACTGAGTATATAGGACATATCTTACCTGAAATAGTAAGTGTACTTAATTTTATTCATATATTTATAAACTTTCTGTATTAGATAAAAAAATATATTATCTTTTTTTTTTTCTCTCACAGAAATGTCTAGTACTCCTGAATGGCTAGAGGAACATTTCCCACATGAAGAAATGTCACAAGATAGTGAAACTAATGGTAAACACTTTATAATATAAACCATTTAATTATTATTATTTTGTATACATTTAACATATATATATTTTTTTTTGTACAGAGCATACCAAAATAAAAAAATACTTCAGAAAAACCTGTTATGGATAACACTTTTCACAGTATAGAAGAAAAAATGGATTTAGTGTTGACTAATTTTAATAATTTGAAAACTTTTGTGGAAGATCATTTTAAACCACCTCCTCACCATATCCCAGTCAATTATCCCCAAACCCTCTCCATAACCCAAAACGTTTTGATGAGACTTCCATCCCTTCTTCACCTAATAACAATCATGATGAAACCCCTAATTCTCCTGTTTTTGTTTCTGTTTCTGCCTCACCTTCTCTGTCATAAATGATTAATATATGTTAAATAAAGTTTAATTTTTATATTGTGTTGTAAATAGTTTCGTTTTCTTTTTTTTTAAACAATGTAGGTGTCCGCGGACAGTGCAGGTGTTCTGAAATGTTCGTAAATGAACGAAAATGGAGGTGTCCTGAAGAACACTATACCTGTTCGTACTGTTCGCTAGCAAGATGAAACTATTCTAATAACACACGCGGTGTCCTGAAATGTTCGTAAAAAAAAAAAATTAAAGTGTCCTAAAGAACACTATATCTGTCCGTAGTGTTCGCTAGCAAGTTCAAATTGTTCTGAGAATACACGCGGTGTCTTGAATTGTTCGTAATTAAACGAAAATGGAGGTGTCTTAAAGAACACTATACCTGTCCGTACTGTTCGCTAGCAAGTTGAAAATGTTCTAAGAACACAATTAGTGTCCTGAAATGTTCGTACATAAACGAAATTGAACGTGTCCTGAAGAACACTATATCTGTCCTTACTGTTAGCTAGCAAATTTAAACTGTTCTAAGAACACACGCAGTGTCCTGAAATGTTCGTTTCACGTATGACGCAATTTTAATTAGTCCAGGACCCGAATAGTGTCCGTAGAACATCAACGCGCTTGCGCTAGCCAATCTCCGTGCATTTGGTGTCCTGCGGACATGCGCTTCCTTTGCGGACTTGTTCGCGAACAGATCATATGATCGCGCCCACGCTGATCGCGTGTTCTGAATGCAGACACTGTTCGGGTCCCTGAACAAATTAAAGTACATTTTCAATTAATCCATAATATTTTTCAATAAAATCTCACCATGGCACAAGTCCCACATAGTAATCCTGAGTTTCTACATACCTTTTGAAACTTTTTAAACTTTTTTTTGTGTTCGATCTGTCCGCGGACAGCACGCATGTCCGCGGACCGTGCACAAGCACCCCTATAAAAGACCACGCCCTAGAGCTCATTCTTATTGTGTTTCTGGCTTTTCTACAGAGCACAGCGAATTTTGCTGCCAACTGCAGATTTCCATCGCATCTTTGATGGCATCCCTGACTGCTGAACTGCCACCTGGTGCTGCACCTGCTTCAGCACCAACACCACCCCCTCCACCACCACCACCTCCCCAGGGGCCTGAAGAGGGGAACAGGAGTGAGGATGCAGAGGAGGAAGAAGAGGATGATGAGAATGAGGTAGAGGAAAACCCTACTACCCGCACTAGGCGTGAGTCTTGGGTGTGGCGGTTATTTACCATTCATGGGAATGTTCCTAAGGCTCGTGCGAACCGTGTTACCTCAGTCGCGGGAAGCACGGTAATTACAGCTTTGGGACCACTACTATGAATCGACACCTGAGGTCATTTCACTCTGGGGCTATTCGCAGGGTTGTACCTTGCGAAGAACGTAGCAGGTTGATTTCCTCTACTTCATCATTTCTGATCCTGTCACCACAAGGACCACCTCTGACGGACAGCATCTTCCTCAAGCTGCCTCACAGGCCATACAGAATGCTGATGACCCTTACCTTTTGAGGGTCACAGTTGTATGTATGTACTGTGACACAGTACTCTGCAGGGGGAGCAACTTCGTAGTGCTTTTGAGACTATCGTCTCAGAGCACGAGAAGATCTGCTCACTACCCAAATAAAACCCACTATGCATCTTCCTCTCTCAGCTCGCCCTTTCTTATCCCTGTGGTTGGTGTCCCCCCCTTTACCTTCCTTTCCCCTCCTCTCCTAGTGTGTCGTGTATAAAAAACCAAAAAGAATACAAAATATCAAAAAAAATAAAATAAATAAGGCTCTTTTCAGAGTCGCCTTTCACAGTTAAAAAATAGAAGTGAAAATAAATGAAGCAGGGCCCTTTGTATTTTTTAGAAGTCCGCGGACAGTTTGCGAACATTTAAAAAAATTGGGTTGCTACCCCATCACAATCATTGCAATTTTCTCTGGGAGGAAGTGGTGGCTCTGAAAAGAGCCTTTGGGAGGTGTTTGTAAGTCAAAAATTATAAATGCTTAACACCTACTTCAAAATGGATGTTGTAATTCCAAAAAAGGTCGCAATGCATTTTGTACATTTCTCAGAAAAATCTGATTGCCAGCATAAGTAAGATATACTCCATCTTTGCAAAAAATGTATGTACTACGAAACATAATATTTTCATTGTGAAAAGAGGACATGCCAAAATCTCTTAGAAAGGCACAAACAGTCTTATTAACATTGCGCCTTGCTTTTTCCATTTGTGGACAAAATGAAGAAGAACGAAGCCACATTTGTCTCTGCACAATCCGTGAAAATATCACTTGAGAATTAGGAAACATGTCCATAACCTACCCAAGTCCTTCTTTCATAGCAAATTGCAAAAAAATTCCAGTCACATGTCCTAAACTGTTCCCTCCACAATGAATTACAATTATGTCTGGATGTTGCTCTGTCTCCAAAGTAGCACAGAGAGGTAGCAAGTCCAACCACCTCATTCCACGTACTCCATGCCAGTGTACTTCCATATGTGGGAATCCAAGATCTACAGCTACTCCACAGTTTTCTGCATGCACCTTCATCCAATGTATCCACGAATCTCCCAAAATCCAAACAATCTGTTTTCTGAAACACACAGCCATAGCTATCTTTTGTTCTCTCAGCAAAAAGAGTATCTGAGAAACTCTCTCCTGGCACAACACACCCACAAAACTTTCCTGACCAATCCCTTTCAGTGCTTATTCTCATTTGCATGACTTCTGAACCCAAAAATCCCCGGATGTAACTCCCGATGTCTGCGAACTACCGCCATGTCTGCGGACATATCGTAACATGAACAGCCCTTCTACCATTTCCACTTCACTCTCTCTGCCATTCCCTCATTGGATGTAGCTAAGAAATCACATGACCATGCACCAATCACATTCAAGACCTCTACATCTAACTGCATCATCATAGATCAGCAGTGCAAATGTACTGTGAATCTCTCTGAGTACAAGTGTCATATCATTGGCAAGCACCATCTACCAGAAATACTGTACAAGTCTCCAAGATTTCTACTTGCAGCTCCATGCATATCCATATGCATGAACACAAACTTCAGGTATGCATATTTTCTGTACAGTAGATGAACACATTTTCAAACAGACTTTTAGCTTGTATAATCTGTAAAATGAATTTACTGTATTTTTTTTCAATTTCCTAAAATCAACTATCACTTATAAACCTTTATACATTTACTTTCTTCATACACACACACTCAAATCATGTTAAACTAACATTTTTTAAATGAAATATATAGACTACATATATTCAAACAAAATTGCATGCAAGCACAATCAATGTTTAAATCTTTAAAACAATACTTATACAATTTCATATTTTTTTGTTTTTATTTATTTATTTACTTAATTACTTTAATTTAGACATGACATTGAGGCGCTATTACCTAGAACAGCTTACTTACAGAAATAGTGGTATTCACTGGTATATTATAAATTTCACAAGACATAGTAAAGATATTTTTTTGTTGCTACAGTTAGTCATTCAATACAATTTGTTGATTAAGAACATATCATATGTACTGAACTGATGCAATGTATCTTATGTAAATATTAGTTTAATGGTTTTAAAGAAAGCACTGAGGATTTCAATTAAAAAAATCAATATCTAAATTAAAAACAGCGCTATATACAAACAAAGTTACTAATTTGAAGCTTTTACAATTGCAGTGAAGACCAGTCTCCTGAAAAGAAGCAGCTGAATTCGAAGAACAAAGAAGAAATAAGAAGTTACCTGTTAATGTAAGAAAAAAAGTAAATAGAATATCACCATAATATTTGTATTATTAATCAAACATACTACAACGTTAATACAAGCTATTTCTGTGCCTAAAAATAGAGATTGTGTACCATCTTGTCCAAAAATCTCCATGTCTTAAACAGCGATTTACAGCCAGAATGGCCCACAAATTCCTTTTTTTGGACACACAAATTACCCAACTGAACCACTACAATTTTCATATTATAGAACAAACAACTGTTTCAATTGTATACATTAGATTTACTATTTGTACTTTTCCACACAACTAGCTTACTTTTTTTTGTCATCTGAACCCCAGTTTAGTAACACATAAATTCAAGAATACCTATCCCTACTAGTTGTAGTTCCCAATGCACAATCACACACCATTACATACATTTTTATCATCTTACTCAAACACTCATGCACACAGCACACATACATTCCAGAAAACCCCCAACCCATATCTTCTTTATTTTTTTCAACAGACCCTAAAGAATGCCTACCAAAAGTCAAGTCCGTAGAAAGCAACGCAAAAGTAGGGCAAATGAAAATAAAAGTGTCCAACATAAGCATCCATCTCTAGCAGAATTTGTAAAAAAAAAGTTGAGACAAAACAGCTAATACAGTCATTTAGTGAAACACAAGAAGTTTGAAGTACAAAAACTTTGCCTCCTCTATCAAAATGTAAAACAAACCAAATAACAATTAACAGAAAATCAGCTATCACTACAGATAAAACTACTTCTTCAAATTTTAATATAGTGCAAAGTAAGCATACCAAGAAAAGTATTTTAGCCAAAATGTACCGTCACAAAGTCCTTCAAAATCTTATAAAAACAAGAGAGAAATCAGGTTCAATGCTTAAAACCTATCGTAGGAAATTAATCTTAGAAGCGTTGATGGACAGTGCAATTCTTCTCAAAAGAAAGTTATTTATTTTACTGTTAAACAAAATGAAACCACTAACAAAACTAATAACTAAATTACAAAAAAGACTTCTCAATAAGCGAAATGTCAACAGAAAGAACTTCTTAAGTATCTGCGGAAGTGAATGGAATCACACTACGAGCACAGAACCATATTTTAATGAAGAAGCGTACAAACAAAAGCAAACAAATACAATTTCCATACATAGCAGTGGTCGAGGTTATCAAAAAGTGAATAGTGCCATAATGGAACAAGAAGTACTCCTTACAAAAAAATGCCCTGAAAACTTAGAATTACCCCTCCATTCAACTGAATCAGAACGTCTAGTGTACAAATGGCCATGCACGTCAATGTGTAACATTCTCAAACAATGTTTCAAATCTTTACGCCAATTCCTCAATAAATATGTAAAAAGCAAAGACAAAATCAAAATTAAATTACTGCAAAATATGGATACCTGTCCAGTGCGCAAGTACACAGGACTACAAGGAGATTCATTGGCCTGCATTACAGGACGTACTTGTAAAACCACTTTCCATGATATCAAAAGGATATCAACACATCATTCAACTATAAGAAATCTAGTCTATAAACTGTACTATGCTAAAAGTCCTGCTTTAGCACTAGCAAAGTTAAATAACATCCTTCTACATGGTACAGCAAAAGACCTACTTGAAGAAATTTACTATATACAAAGAAATATTTTGAAAGTGAAAGCCATTTACAGAATGAAATAGCTTTAAACCAATTAAGCAACAATTCTACACATGGCAACCTTTTGCTAAACACATACAAAAAAGAAATACTAAAATTTAAAAGTACATCAGCTGACGTACCAAACCATGTATGTGTATGTTAGCGTAGAACTTTTTATAAAAGTAACACGAAAACTGTAGACCTATCATACAAAATAGAAGACAATGAAGATTCTAAATGGTTTGAATTAGCTCTCTACCTTGTAGCAGAAAACAAATACGAAATAACTGAGCCCTTAATACTTTGCAGTTACTGCACTACAAAACTTGACTACAACCAAACTCCTTCACGTGCTATCACAAATAATTTGGAATTATACCCAGTACCAAAACCCCTACAACAACTTAATTTATATGAGAGCATCATAATTCAAACAGTATCCATTTCAAGCAATAATACGCCTTCAACCAAAAACAGCAAAATTACCTCCCTCTGAATTGGTAAAAGGCATTCGTGGAAAAGTAGTTTATTTACCATTAGATCTAAAAGAAAATGTGCATGCTCTAGGAGTGCAACGTCCAATGCAGCAATCTTTAATTATCTTAGTAAATGGAGTACCTACAAAAGACAAAATAATATGGCAACAGCTGGTAGATTTATATAAAGTTAGACAAGCCTTCCAATATCTTAAAGAGAATAATGAATATTACAAAGAAATTAATATTGAAGAAAACTTGAAAGATACAACTGAAATAATTCAAGAAACACAAGAAGCTGGTCAATTCGAGCTACTAGATCCTGCTACAATATCAAATACTTTAGACCATTATACAATTCATCCTTTGCACTGTAATGACACCGTAGAAGATGTACTGGAAACTTACCAAATGCATCAAACAAAAGGATCGCCAATCAGCATATGGGAAAAAAGTATAGAAGCACGTGCTTTTCCTCTACTCTTTCCTACTGGCAAAGGAAGAAGGTATGATGATAGACCTATTCAAATATCAGCTTCAGAATACCGCTCATTACGGATGTATTCTGAAGATCCCAGATTTAGAAAAAATGTGGAATACATATTCCACCTACTCTTTGAAAGTGAACTAGCAACTTTATGTTACGGAGTTGCACACATATTAAAATCAGGATCACACTTTCAAAATATGACAGCTACACAATTATTAGAAAAAGTGCAACAAAAGGATGAGGTTTTACAATCAAATATTACCAATCTATTAGCAAATAGGTGTGGTACTAAAGAGTACTGGTTTCGACGTCATGGAGATGTACGTTGTATGATCAGAAACCTTGGCCCACCCACTTGGTTTGTTACATTAAGTTGTGCAGAATATGCATGGGAAGATTTACATGATTTCCTACGCCTATCAAATAAAAACAAAACAAACATAGATATACTAACACCTGGAGAACTTTGTTCTTTGGATCCTGTTAATGTTTCAAGATATTTTCACCATCGCTTTATTGCTATGCTACATTTTATTTGTAATAAAACTGTTCCTCCCTTTGGAGAAGTGCAACAATTCTTTTGGAGAAAAGAATACCAAGCCAGAGGAGCACCACATATCCACATGCTTTTATGGATTAAAGATGCTCCTAAATTTGGTCAAGAAAGTGATGCCACTGTTTTACAGTTTATTGAAAAATATGTCACTTGTGAAATTCCAGCAGAAGCCACAAATAGTGATCTTGATGCACAAGTTTTACAATTTCAAAGACACAAATTTTACAATTTCAAAGCCACAAATATTGAAAATATTGTCGTCGCAAATACAAAAACAAAGGGAAATACTACACCAAATGGCGATTTGGTTTCCCTAGACCAGTTACAAATACAGGTCAAGTGAACAACCTCATGTCTTCTGTTAGACATAGTGTTAAAGGTAAGTCACCTAAAAATACATATTACATAAAAAGAAAAGAAGAAGAAAAATATATCAATGATTATAATGCAATCATTGCCCACTTATGGAATGCAAACATAGATGTGTAGTACATTGCAGACAATTCTACTGCAGTTGCACGATATGTCACAGCATACTTAACTAAAGCAGAAAAGACAGAGCTCCAAGACCTCTGGAATGACCTGTCATCAGATAAAACAGTACCTCAGAAATTATACAGCTTGGGCATAAAAATGCTCACCCATAGAGAATGTGGATCATATGAATCAGCTGATCGTTTAACTGGTACTGCATTGTATGGTAAATCTGAAAATATAGTATGGCTAAGTCTTGGTCCAGCTAAATCTAGAAAAAGAGTTCTAAAATCATATGAAGATATAGAAACAATAGCCAAACATGATCCCAACAGCCAAGACATTTTAAAAAACAATTTATTGGACACATACTACCCAAACAGCAGTAATACTTTGGAAAACATGTGTCTACACCACATAGCCCAAAACTACACATACAAAAATAATGATGAAAAAAAAGGTAAATATAGAGTGACAAACTGTGAAGGCAGCTTAGTTAAACTCACTAAACCAAATTTAATTAATCATATCAAATTGTCATTAAAGACTCCTCAACATAAAGAAGTATATTACATGCCCCTGCTACAACTCTTCAAACCATGGAGAAAAGAAGAACAATTACTAGATAACTATTACTCATATGAGGATGCTTTCAAAGCAAATGAAAGCACTATAACTGATGTAAACTTTACACAGTACAAAACATTGTTGCACAATGAACAGCAACACGAAGAAGAACTCCAAGCCCAACTAGATAAGGACACTCCTGACAGTAGTCAACCTTCTGTAACAGGAAGCCAAGAACCACTGGGAGAACCACTAATAATAAATGAGGCAGAATTAGCTATGATAGAAGTAGAAAACACCATGTGTCAGTATGAAGATAAGGAAGACTTAACTATACTACAATCAAAACTAAACAATGAGCAAAGTAGCATTTTTCAAGCAGTAACAAAACAAATTGCACATGGTGTAAAACATGAAAATAAAGAATGTTCCTGCCATAATTATAAACCTATACTACTGTACGTCAGTGGTGAAGCTGGTTCTGGCAAAACATTCCTAATCAAAATCATTAGTAAGTTCCTTCAACAATTGACAAACAACAAACTGTCAGCTGTTGTCACTACCCCCACAGGTTTAGCTGCCTACAACATAGTTGGTTTACATTACACTGATTACTACTATTACCAGTAGAACACCAGAACAAATTAGACTATTACAAACTTTCTGAAGAAGCTGCAATGGAATTACGTAGAGTATTGAAACAAATGAAAATGCTACTAATAGATGAAGTGAGCATGGTCTCCAACCTGATGTTAGCTTTGATTCACCTCAGATTACAAGAAGTACTCAAAACAGATTATGAAGAGCTCTTTGCAGGAAAACACACTATTGTTTTTGGAGATCTGCTTCAATAAACACCAGTAAAAGGTGAGCCTATTTTTAAAACATTAGGACACAAACTCTGCCGTAAAACTGTTGGCAGCATTGGAAATGTCAACTTTTGGAAACATTTCCATTACAGAGAATTAACAGAAAACATGCGGCAATCTGCAGATCTCACTTATGCCAACATTTTAAAAAGTATCAGAGTTGGTATACTTTCTAAAGAAGCAGAAGCAATATTGAAAATCCGGCACACTAATGCACTTTATGGCGATAATGCATGTGCTACAGATGGTGTGGAACAATTAGCCAACAAAAATGTCAATTGTATGGCCTTAATGCCAACTCTTGCAAGCTGTTTCAAATTCAATGAAATCATGCTAAGTAAAGAAATGCAACCAATCATGGAAATTAGCGCCACAGACAAACTAGATGTACATGGTATGACACTACCCAAGCCACAACAAGACTAAATAGTTTAGAAAAATCAATCTCAAACACAGCAGGCTTAGTATAGATATTAAAATTATCCTTAAATTGCAGAGTAATGCTTAAACGTAACCTTGACGTGGACCAAGGACTAGTTAATGGAGCACTGGGTACAGTTGTTGGCTTTCAAACATACCCACGCGACAACAAAATTCAGTTTGTCAATATACTCTTTGACAAACTTTCAGAAGTAAAAAGGATAGGACGCTCAACAGCTAGATTCCTTCTCTTCAAAGATATGTATGTACGCAGAGAACAATTTTCTCTAACTCTTGCATACGCAGTCACGATTCATAAATCACAAGGTCTTACCCTAGACAAAGCAATAATAGATATTGGTAACACAGTCTTTAAAGAAGGCATGAGCTATGTAGCACTATCACGCTTACGTACACTTGACGGTCTATTTCTAATCAACTTTGATGCAAGTAAAATAAACGCTGATATTCCTTGCATTTTAGAATACAATAGACTTTGCTCACTATACACCCCCCACCTAAACACATATTCTGTTCCACAAAAAGTAAAATGTTATAAAAGAAAAATAAATCAAACAGAAATGCAACAGGATGTCACTTCAAATCCTCCAAAGAGAGTAAAAGAAACTAATACTTCATCAAGTACCACAATCAAAAAAGAATCAGTTAGGGAAAGTAAACCAGGTACTTCTTTAAAGAAGGAAGACAACCTCCAAAAAAAGCAGTTTGATACAGAACTACCTGGACCATTTAAATTCTCAAATATAGTTGGTGTAAGTTGCTACGCAAATGTAGCAATGAATATTCTATTTCAATTACCACCAACTGTTGACAACTTTTACTTACACAGTACAGACCCTTTGTGTTTGCAAATGTTATTACTTCACAGAAATGCAGCAAACAATCCTGACAACACGTATAGTGTTTATGGAATAAGACAACAATTGGACTACTGTGCCGGAATGCTGAAATTCACTATAAACTCACAGGAAGATCCACAAGAATTTCTAATGTACTTACTACAAGTACTGGAAAACAAAAACATACCTATAAATGAAATCTTTCAGATTTCATACATGTGGAAACATACATGCACTCTCTGCAACAATGTGACACAAGAAGAAATCCCCAATGAACGCTTTGTGTATATATCAATACCTAATTGTGAATCCGTTCCATTTCAGCGACTTGTACAAAATGCAAACCATGGTAGATTATGCTCTACCTGCAATTCAGATAATCGCTCCACGTTAGTAATACAAACACATAGTAAATACGTAATACTAATGCTTCTACGTTACAATGCAGATGGTACCAAAAGCAACTGCAAGCTGACTGGATTCACACATGGTCAAATATCACTTGGTAAGAAAATCTTCACAACAATATGTATAATCTACCACGCAGGAGCCACAACCAATTCAGGGCACTACACTGCATATATAAAAAAGAAATGTGGATGGTTTGAATGTAATGATAGTACCATTACTCTAAAGCAGAGATTACCAGGAAATCTTACAAACGGTTATTTGATGTTCTTAAAACCAAAATTTGATAACTAAACTGTATTTAAACCCTAAGTAAACTTGTGTTAGAAAAATATAAACTGTTAGAATACTCCAAAGCTATCTAACTGCTCAAAGATTCAACAACAACTAATTAGATAAATGAATACCAATAAATTAGACCAAAAAATAAACAGTTAGAATACGCCAATTGGTATCTAACTGTCCCAAAATTTAACAATATCCAAATAGATAAATCAATACCGCTAAAATATCTCAAAAAAATAGACAGTTAGAATACGCCAATTGGTATCTAACTGCTCCAAAATTTTATAATATCAAAACAAATAAATAATATGTTACTGCTCCAAAAAAATACAACAAGCCAAAGTATAAAGCATTAGCCAGAAACAACAAGTGAACACTGAAAACAAACAAACAAATAAACTGTAGCATAACCGAAAAAGTTTTTTTTTTAATCCAACATGGATTTTTTTTTCTCCCACAGACCCAATGATTTTAGCAACAAATACAGAAACTGAGCAAATTGCACAGTACTCTGATTTGTAATCTACTAAATATGAGGGTCCAAAAAAAAAAAGTATATTGATTATACAATGTAATAAGTCATTACAAAGTACTAATACTAACATGCTATTTTCTTTTATCACAGAAATTAACAAGAAATACATGTACTCCGGTTAATAGACCAAACAGTAAGTATACAATAATAAGGAGAACCATAGCAGCATATAACATCCATAGTATCTAATACCTTTGTTCCTTATACATTTGTTTTTCACCCAAAGTTATAAGCAAATATGAATGTGATATGCTGCGGTGGTTGTTGCCAGTGCATAGAGTCTTGGGTGCATGGCCAAATGGCCATGCACCCAAGACTCTATGCCCTGGCAACAACCACCGCAGCATATCACATCCATAGAGTCAAACATTTCAACTATGGTCTATGGAAACTTTTAATGTCCGCGGACATTATGAGTGTTCTTAGAACACTTTCAACTTGCCAGCGAATAATACGGACAGCGTTTTAAGGACACCCCCTACGAACATTTCAGAACAACGCGATAGTTCTTAGAACACTTTCAACTTGACAACGAACAATATGGACAGTGTCCTCAGGACACCCCCATTTTGTTTATTTGCGAACATTTCAGGACACTGCGAGTGTTCTTAGAACACATTCAACTTGCCAGCGAACAATACGGACTACGCCTTCAGGACACCCCCTACGAACATTCCAGGACACCGCGAGTGTTCTTAGAAACGTCTTCAGAACACCCCCATTTTGTTTATTTGCAAACATTTCAGGACACCGCGAGTGTTCTTAGAACACATTCAACTTGACAGAGAACAATACGGACAGCGTCCTCAGGACACCCGCTACGAACATTCCCCGGACACCGCGAGTGTTCTTAGAAGCGTCTTCAGAACACCACCATCTTGTTTATTTGCGAAGATTTCAGGACACCGCGAGTGTTCTTAGAACACGTTCAACTTGACAACGAACAATACGGACAGTGTCCTCAGGACACCCCCATTTTGTTTATTTGCGAACATTTCAGGACACTGAGAGTGTTCTTAGAACACATTCAACTTGCCAGCGAACAATACGGACTACGCCTTCAGGACACCCCCTACGAACATTCCAGGACACTGCGAGTGTTCTTAGAAACGTCTTCAGAACACCCCCATTTTGTTTATTTGCGAACATTTCCGGACACCGCGAGTGTTCTTAGAACACATTCAACTTGACAGAGAACAATACGGACAGCGTCCTCAGGACACCCCCTAAGAACATTCCCCGGACACTGCGAGTGTTCTTAGAAGCGTCTTCAGAACACCACCATCTTGTTTATTTGCGAACATTTCAGGACACCGCGAGTGTTCTTAGAACACATTCAACTTGACAACGAACAATACGGACAGTGTCCTCAGAACACCCCCATTTCGTTTATTTGCGAACATTTCAGGACACCATGAGTGTTCTAAGAACACATTCAACTTGACAGAGAACAATACGAACAGCATCTTCAGGACACCCCCTACGAACATTTCAGAACAACGCAAGAGATTTTAGAACACTTTCAACTTGACAGAGAACAATACGGACAGTGTCCTCAGGACACCCCCATTTTGTGAATTTGCGAACATTTCAGGACACTGCGAGTGTTCTTAGAACACATTCAACTTGCCAGCGAACAATACGGACTACGCCTTCAGGACACCCCCTACGAACATTCCAGGACACTGGGAGTGTTCTTAGAAACTTCTTCAGAACACCCCCATTTTGTTTATTTGCGAACATTTCAGGACACCGCAAATGTTCTTAGAACACATTCAACTTGACAGAGAACAATACGGACAGCGTCCTCAGGACACCCCGTACGAACATTCTCCGGACACCGCGAGTGTTCTTAGAAGCGTCTTCAGAACACCACCATCTTGTTTATTTGCGAACATTTCAGGACACCGCGAGTGTTCTTAGAACACATTCAACTTGACAGAGAACAATACGGACAGCGTCCTCAAGACACCCCCATTTTGTTTATTT
The DNA here is from genome assembly GCF_040938575.1 of Ambystoma mexicanum. Lineage (NCBI taxonomy): Eukaryota > Metazoa > Chordata > Amphibia > Caudata > Ambystomatidae > Ambystoma > Ambystoma mexicanum. The sequence goes on from NC_090922.1 coordinate 901,714,435, forward strand.
GCGAACATTTCAGGACACCGCGAGTGTTCTTAGAACACATTCAACTTGTCAGCCACAACCCCCATTCATATTTGCGAACATTTCAGGACACAGCGAGTGTTCGTCAACGTCTTCAGAACACCCCCATTTTGTGTATTTGCGAACATTTCAGGACACCGCGAGTGTTCTTAGAACATATTCAACTTGACAACGAACAATACGGACAGCGTACTCAGGACACCCCCATTTTGTTTATTTGCGAACATTTCAGGACAGTGCGAGTGTTCTTAGAACAGTTTCAGTTTGCTTGCGAACAAAACGGACACATATTGAGTCCTCAGAACACCCCCCATTCAGTTTATTTAGAACATTTCAGAACACCTGTGATGTCCGCAGACAAGTCGAACTCAAAAGGAACATCTAACACATAAAAAACACAACTTTCATCCTATCCCATACACTCCCACCCTCCCCAAACACTCCTACACACCAACACACTCTACTAAATACAAATTTTGAACAAAGTTTCACTGCGCTGTCCGCGGACGACCGCGAATCCAAGATGGCGGGCGTTACCGAAAATCTGACGCGCTTCACGCTCCACGCCGTCCAATCAGCGAACACGTTGTATGTCCGCGAACATCACGCAAGCCGATTGGCCAATCAGGACACTGTCCGCGGAGCGAACAGGGAAGTGTGACCGCGGACCGAACACAGATATCACTCATTTTTTTTTACTTACTTTTTGGTCGTTTTAAAAAAAAATACTGGACAGATTTTCACTAAATTTGCAAAAGCACGCTTTCGGGACCAAGCCGCTGCTCCTGATCCAAATTTGGTGAAAATCCGTCCAGCAGTTTGGGCTGTAGATGCGAGAAAAACATTTCTCCCATTCAGTCTATGGGAAAAAAATAAGTTTTGGGACCCCCCCTATAACTTTTTCCCCCCTGGACGAATCCTCACCAAACCTTGCAAAAAAATTCAGAGTGACCCAAATACTTTTTTATGCAAAGTTTGGTGAGGATCCGTCCAGGGAGAGCGAAGTTATAAGCCGCCCAAAAAGTGCTCTTCCTATGGAAACAGCAACTTAACCATAACTACATGGCCACTACAGTGGCCATGTAATATATATATATATATATATATATATATATATATATATATATATATATATATATATATATATATATATATGTTATGGTTAAGTTGCACTACTAAAAACCTATCCCCTTTACTGAAAAAACTATGCTAAAGGAAGGTTCTGGTTACAGGTTACAGTGCCCTACTAAAAACCTATCAAATTCAGTGAAAAAACCTTGGTAAAGGGACGTTATGCTTCAGTTGCCCTAAGAGCAATCTAGCATATTCAGTGAAAAAAACTTTTGTTACATGGATGTTACGGTTACTTTGCACTAACAACAACCTATTCATACTATGGTTACAAGTAAAACCGAAATTCGCCAGTTATGGTAAACTAAGCAACCATAACTTGCGCCACCACTTTGCACTGCTAAGACTAACACCCATGACATCAAAGATTCTCCAAATCTGCTGCGGCCAACAACAGGGACACTCCTCTAGGGCAGCAGATCTTTAAAACATCCTTGCAGACCATATGCTGCGCTACAGACCCTTACCTGGCAAAGGGCATTGTATTGTGCATGTACTACGATGCACTACTCCACAGAGCGAAGCTACTTGGAAGTGCTTGGGAAGGGTCGGTCCGGGAGCATGACAATGACTGCCGCCTATTTAAGTGAGGGCCACCCAACATTTCCCTCTCTCTGCATGTCCCCTATGTTATCCCTATAGGTGCTGCCCCTTCTGTACTGGCCCTTTCCTTCCGTTCCTACTCTGTCATGTATTAAAAGACCAAAATAAATAGAAATCAACTGGATAAGGAAAAAAGTTATATAAAGAAAGGTCCTTTCAGAGTTGAACAATGGAATTGCCAATGAACGGATGCAGGGTGCCGCGCACCTTAGACGCTCCCTAGAATGTGCGCTAAATAAAGGGATGCGTGGCACTGTGGAAAACACTGTAGTGGAATCGGGTAGAAAGGGCTCACTGTAAAAAGAGGTGTTTTACGTGTTGCAGTGTATTTTGAACAGTTTAAGTGTGCAACACCTACTCCAAAAATTCTTCCTGTACTTCCAAGAAGGGTGCCAAGGCCTTTTGGATAGGGCGTGCAGAAATCGGAATGGCAGGAATAGTAAGATGAATGCTATTTGTGGGAAAATCTCTTTGTGCTGTGAAGCGTCATATTCCCATTTTTGAAGCACAACATTGGCACATGTTGTAAAAAGGCACAAATAGACTTCTTCACAATGTACCACGCTTTCTCCATTTCCAGACCAAATGAAAAATAATGCTGCATCCACATCAGTGTCTGAGTAATGCGATAAACAATTATGCAGTAGATTGGAATCAGACGCATGACCTATGCAAGTGCCTCAGCTCTGAAACTCGTGTAACTTGTTGTGAAATTTTCCCTCCACAATGAAGACCAATAATGTCAGCATGATTGCGCGTCACCAAAGTCTCACAAAGACAAACCAAAATCAGTCACTTCATTGTAGCCTATACAGGTCCATTTCTATGGCCACCATCTATAAATGGCCGTATGTGACACCTGCAACCCTGCAACTATCACGATGTCTGCAGACTTTTCGCGATGTGAGTGCGCTGGAGTTGAGGAATACATTTCAACCAGGGTACGGGACTTCGTTAGTAAGCAGTTCTGAAAAGTATTTTTGTGTTTTGTAGTTCATCTCACATTCTTACAATAGGTGCAGCCTGTAGATTGTAAAACAAAATAGCATGCCACTGGTCAACAAAGAAATACCATTTGCCATTTGCTTTGAAAAGGTGTATATACCGAGAACCAATGTTGTCATTCCCACATGAGAACATCCCAGCAGCACTCAAGAAGTCACACATGCTTCTGTTGGTGAGACCCCTTCCAACCTCTGGCTGGCGACAACAATCCTTGGAATAGTCCCATACTATTCTTGGTGGTATAAATGAGAAAAGCACCTTTGCAGTGGGAAAAATGCACTTCACTGCTTTCATCAACTTCTTCAGTTGACGGTACACAAGGGAACAAGCCATGAAAACCAAATGCAACGCTCCATAGTGCACGACCACCCCATGTACAGTTGCGAAAGTGGCCACTTGTCGACATTCTGCAAGCAGAACGCCTAAACTGCACACATCGCCACAGCACCACAAAGCCTCCACTCCCTCCAAATCAAAATTGCCACAAAATCCTTTTTCAACAGCATGCTGGAACAGATCTTCCACAAAGGCATCACCGACTATCAAAACAGTGCGTCTCTCCATGTCTGCCTGCCACCCACACTACACAGAGTAATGAAAAAATATATTGCCGCCCTTTCCTGAGATGCACACCCTGAGCACCCGATTGTACAATCCCCACAGTCCCATTTCCATTGGCCAGCATGGTGAGAAGCGCAGAATGTGGTACGTGCGCTTCCCCAAGTACCTGTAACGCTCACCTGGTATCCACTGACCTCTTACGACCTCGAACAATTCCCTGGAGTCTACTCGACTGGTGACTGGGCCTGAAACACAGGATTGGTAGAGTTTAACTCCCGATTGTCTCTGTGTGCTTGAACCCCTTCTTCCCCGGGGTCCAACCCTTCCCTTTGATCCACAGCTCACCTTGTTTTCTTGGAAAGTGTGCTCTCCATCCTGCTTTCACCGCAGGGGCGCGTTGATTGATGCGGGCTCGTTGCTGCCTAGTTACTTCACTGGCAAGAGTCCGACAGGTAAGTATAATGAGTCTTTTGAACAGTTCTCTAACTTCGTTCCTTTCTTCCTTAGATGATGGCCGGCATCCAGGGATGGCGGCGTGCTGCTGAGATGAGTAGTGCTGACAGTGAGTGAGAGCGCGATGCGCGATGCGCCCCTTTCGTATTTGTGTTGAACTGAGGTTTTTTTCTGTGTCTTTTAGCTGCCGCAATGTTTTCAGCGTGGATGCCGGTTATGAAGAAGAAATGCGGTGAGTACAGGCGGTATGCGGCGCCTCTAGATGTTTCCACACTAACCTGGAGTGTCTTTTCCCTCTTGCAAATGGATGAGAAGTTCCGGAGACAGAGTTCCCCCAGAGCGCTGGGATTCAGGTAAGCGTTTGAAGCTCGTACAGTCTTTAAAAATAAGAGAAGATTTGCTGAATGCTTACTAATGCCTTTTTTCTGTTCTTTTCCCTTTTCCTTAGGAAGCAGCGTGCTGGGATGGGAATGACACCGCCGAAGATGCCCGCAGAACAGAAGGAGCGATGAATGATGGGCAGAAGCGCCGCAAGGTAAGGCTGTTCCTAACAGTGTTCTTGTTCTTGCAGGAGCTGAGCGCAGAAGAAAGATGCAGGCCAACTGGAGACCGAACCGAACACGGTGAGTGTCACACTGCAGGTGCAGAAAACGCAAAGCATGTTTCTCAGCCTGGGGATGGCTTAAATAGTCTCTGGGTATCCCAGGTATCTCTGGGCTGAACCACACCCAAAAGACTAGACTGCACATGCAGTTCTGGGAACCGAAATATGTGGGGGCATCCATCTTGTCCCCATCAATGCACTACAAGTCCAATCCCCAATGTTATACTGTGGGAGTGAGTGAGTCTGGTGCCACAAGCGCCAAGTCTGACTCCAAGTGGGTCTTTGGAAGGATGGAGAGGCCCTTGAGGGCCATGTAGGTGATCGTGGCCTGGCTCCAGCCTGACATCTTGGAGGGCTGGGGACATGAGGGGCAGGAATCATGACAGCACTCCCCCCTAAGACCCCTCTCAAGGTGGCTCTTCTGTCTGGTGCCGGTTTGTTTGGATGGTTTTGATGAAATCGTCTAAGCAAGCGAGGTGCATGGATGTACTCACAAGGCTCCCATGTCCTGTCTTGTGGACTATAACCCTTCCAGTCCACTAAGTAGTATTATTTGGATCTGACGTACTTTGAATCCAGGCTGTCCTTGACTTCGAATTCTGGCTCCCCGGAGACTACTACTGGCTGCGGTGGCGATGCTACCCGGGTCCCAGGTTGAACAGGTTTAAGGAGAGACACGTGGAACACAGGATGAATCTGCATGTTTGGCGGTAAAGCTAGTCTGACCGCCACAGGATTTATCACAGAGGTGACGGTGAATGGACCCAGGTATCTTGGACGGAAAGTTTGGGTTCCTTTAATGGACATGTGTTTAGACGCCAGTCAGACGTTGTCTCCCACTTGGTAGTTGGGGCCTTTGCTCGGTGTTGATCAGCAAACTTCTTTTGGTGATTCTTAGCTTGAAGTAGGTGTTCAGCTGCCCTTTTAAAGGTTTGAGAAATGGTTGTGTGCAAGGTTTTGACTGCTGGCATTTCCAGGGTTGTAGGAACGTCCAACTCAGAAGTACGTGGGTGCCTGCCATACATGGTATAAAAGGGTGTCTGCCCAGTGCTGGTGTGTAGGGAATTATTATAAGCATATTCAGCTATCCATAATAGGTCGAACCAGCTTCCTTCAGCTTGGTGTAACATGCAACACAGATACTGCTCGAGCGTCTGATTTGTCCTCTCAGTCTGACCATCCGTTTGGGGATGGTGACTGGTGGATAGCCGGATGTCGATCTGGGCAATAGAGCAGCATTTTCTCCAGAAGTTAGATACGAATTTAGTACCTTGGTCTGAGACCAAAACTGAAGGAAACCCATGGAGCTGTACGATGCCTTCAAGAAATACCTTTGCCAAAGTGGAAGCATTTGGGAGCCCCTTAAGAGGAATGAAATGTGCCATTTTTGAAAATAGGTCCACGACCACAAGAATAGTGTTAAACCCTTGACTGGGTGGTAAGTCAGTAATAAAATCGAGGGACAAAGTGTGCCAGGGTGGTGGTGGGATTTCAAATGGTTGTAATAGCCCAGCCGGTTTCTGCTTGGATGACTTGTTTTGAGCACACACTCCACAAGATAGGATGAATTGGATAATGTCTTCACGCCACGTGGGCCACCAATAATTTCGTTTTACCTTGGCTAGGGTTTTAGCGATTCCGGGGTGGCCCTCGATCAAGGAATCATGATAACAGGACATGACTTGTTCTCGTAGTTCTTGGTTTGGTAAGAATAAACGATTCCTGAAGTAGGGCAACTGATCTTTCATCATGTAATGTTCTCCTTGTGCACTCCACGCTTGTAATTGCTTCAGACTCATCAGGTTTTGGATTTCTTCATGTAATTCTTTCTGAGTTATGATTGCTGTGATTTCTAGAAGCTTGTCACTCGGGATGATTGCTATTGGGTCAGGGGTCTGATACCTTGCTCTTCTACCCCAATACGGGAAAGGGCATCGGCCTTCCCGTTTTTCACCCCTGGTCGAAATGTAATCACGTAGTCATAGTCAGCAAAAAAAAGGGCCCAACGTAGTTGTCGTGAGGATTGGGCCTTTGCCGTTTTTACGTACCGGAGGTTCCGGTGGTCAGTTATTATGGTGATTGTGTGTCTGGCGCCCAAGAGGTAGTGCTGCCATGCCTTAAATGCTGACTTAATGGCCAGGAGTTCTTTGTCTGTGGTAGCGTAATTGAGTTCAGGGGGTGTGAATTTACGCAACCAGAAGGCAACAGGGTGTAACTGGCCCATTTCGGGGTCCTTTTGTGAGAGGATGGCTCCCATTGCCATGCTTGAGGCGTCTGTTTCCACCAGGTATGGGAGATCTTGGCGAGGGTGGCGTAAGATTGGGGTAGATGTGAATCTTGCTTTGAGCTCCTGGAAAGATTCCTCGGCTTCTGTTGTCCACTGGAACTTTTTATTTGCGTTTCCTTAGCAATGACGTGATGGGATGCACGATTTGCGAAAATCCTGGGATGAACCGGCAGTAGAAGTTTGCAAAACCCAGCATACTTTGAACCCCCTTGAATGACTTTGCGGATGGCCAGTTCAGGATAGCATCTACCTTGTGTACATCCATTCGGATTCCATTCTGGCTGAGAATAAAGCCCAGGAATTCCACCTCAGAGACGTGGAATGAGCACTTTTTGAGCTTGGTGTAGAGCTGGTGTTGCCGGAGTTTCTCCAACACGGATCAGGCATGTTTAACGTGGTCCTGCTTTGATTGTGGAATATACTAGAATATCGTCGATGTACACTACAGCACAGACATCAATCAATTCCCGTAGGACATCGTTCATGAAGTATTGAAATTCTGCAGGCGCGTTGCAAAGGCCAAAGGGCATTACTTGATTTTCATACAAGCCGTTTTTGGTGCAAAAAGCAGTTTTCCATTCTTCCCCCTGTTTTATGTGAACAAGGTGATATGCCCCCCTCAGGTCTGGCTTTGTGTATATTTGGGCATCTTTGACTTGATCAAGTAATTCAGGGATCAGTGGCAGGGGGTAGCAGTTTTTTAGGGTAATCTGGTTCAGTGCGTGATAGTCGATGCACGTTCTCAAGTCCCCCTCCTTTTTCGGCACGAAGAATAGAGGACTGGCTGCTGGAGACTTCGAGGGACGGATGAACCCGCTGGCCAGGTATTGGTCAAGATAGGCCTTCAGGTGCTGGTTTTCTGGTTCCATGAGTGTGTAAATTCATCCACAAGCGATTTGTGCGCCGGGTATCAGGTCGATTTGGCAATCGTATGGTCTATGCAGTGGCAGGGTATTAGCCTGTTCTTTCTGAAAGACATCTTGAAAGTCCTGGTATTCACTTGGTAGGGTGTTGATTGCCAGGTTGTATACGAATTGATCGTTTTACAACTGCTCGAATGACAATTGACCTTTTCACAATTAACCGAATTGTGAAGGTCAATTGTACCATATATGTGGGGGGAAACCCCCCACAACCCCCCACCCAACGCCAACCCCCCCAAAACCCATATATATATATATATATATTCGGTCAATTGCGAAAAGGTCAATTGTGACCCTTTAAATTCGGTCAATTGTTCATTCGAACAATTGTAAACGACAAATTTGGGTAATACCGATTGCCACAGTCGCAAGCGTGGAGGTTCTGGTGTCTATTGGTTGTTTATCTTGGCGATAACATGTGTGGGTGCAAGTCTCGGGAAAGGCCAATTCTTTTGCTCGCCAATCGATTCGAGGATTGTGAGCTACCAACCATGGCATTCCCAAAATCAACCGGAACTGTGGTGGCTTAAAAGGTTGAAAACAATAGATTCTTGGTGTCCATCCTGGCACAGAAGGGTTAAAGCTTCAGTGCATTGGGATACTGAACCAGAAGCTATTTCCGTGCCGTCGACAGTGGTAACAGTGTCGGTGGTTGATTTAGGGCGTAACGGAAGCCCCATCTTTGCCGCAAGATCCTGGTCGATGTAATTCCCAACGGCTCCACTGTCAATGTACGCTCTTACTGCGTGCATCCAAGATGGTTGTTGGTGATTGATCAAGGCCACAGTGCAAAATGGGAGGTCTGTAGTTCACTTTCTTCTCTCAACAAGTGGACCCCTACACTTGCCGGGCTGGGGAGTTTTTCGATTCCTTGATGGTATCTTCCTTGTCCGTGGCACCTACCGTCCTCCTCGGTGGCTTCACAAGGCACTCCTTAAGGAAATGACCTGACCTTCCACAGTACAGACATAACTGCTGCTGTCTCCTTTTATCCCTTTCCACTTTAGTCAAGGGGAATCTGACCCCCCGATTTTCATTGGTTCTCCTGAACCTTCCATTGTGCGGGCAATATTGTCCTTTGAACGCACATACATAGGGTGAGGGTCCGGTCTGGTTCGATCTGCTCTTCGGTCCTGCAACCTATGATCCAGTTAAACAACAAGGTCAATGAATTCTGAGCAGTCTTTCGGGGGTTCACTACTTGTGCGAGAACATCCTTGAGCTCCCCCTTCAACCCCTGATGAAATAACATGGTTCTCTTCTCGACTGGCCATTCTGCTTCAACTACGAGTCTATTGAACGTGGCTATGTATGTTAATAGGTCTTGATTCCCTTGGCGTAGGGACAGAAGTTCGTTGTCTAATGCCTGCCCATGAGTACGACGGACAAACAGCTTTTCCATCTCCTGCTGGAAGCCCCTGAAGTCATGCAGCTAAGGATCACCTTGGGCCACAAAGGGTACAGACCAGTCCGCAGCGCTACCACTCAGGTATGATAGCACAAAAGCGACCCGTGATTGGTCATTCGGAAAGGCCCCTGGTCTACAAAGGATGTGCAGACGGCACTGGTTCATGAACGTTGTAAACCTCTTGGGATCCCCAGTAAATCGTTTGGGCGGGGCCAGGAGAACTGCCCAAGGAAGGGTTATCTGAATGGGATTGACTGATGGTGCTGGCATAGAGGGCACGCTTCCCAGCAATGGTGCATTCCCTGCTTGTGACTGGAGAAGTTGCCGGCTTAAATCATCAGTGCAGTCTTTGGCTACTATCAGCTCTCTCCTCAGGGTGTTGGTCTCCTGCCTGGCTGCATGTACTTCGGAACGTAGCTGCCCCAACATGTGGGCTAACTGGTTGGTTTCTGATGTTTCCATGACGCCCAGGTGGATTTTGATGTGAGGCTTTGCGCTCAGTAATGCTCACCTGATATCCACGGGGATGTCACTCAGCCTGTTCTGACCTCTTACGACCTCGAACCCTTCCCTGGAGTCTACTCGACTGGAGACTGGGCCTGAAACACAGGATTGGTAGAGTTTAACTCCCTATTGTCTCTGTGTGCTTGAACCCCTTCTTCCCCCGGGTCCAACCCTTCCCTTTGATCCACAGCTCACCTTGTTTTCTTGGAAAGTGTGCTCTCCGTCCTGCTTTAAGCACAGGGGCGCATTGATTAATGCAGGCTCGTTGCTGCCTAGTTACTTCACTGGCAAGAGTCCGACAGGTAAGTATAATGAGTCTTTTGAACAGTTCTCTAACTTCATTCCTTTCTTCCTTAGATGATGGCCGGCGTCTGGGGATGGCGGTGTGCTGCTGAGATGAGTAGTGCTGACAGTGAGTGAGAGCACAATGCGCGATGTGCCCCTTTCATATTTGTATTGAACTGAGTTCTTTTTCTGTGTCTTTTAGGTGCCACAACATTTTCAGCATGGATTCGGGTTATGAAGAAGAAATGCGTTGAGTAAGCGCGGTATGTGGCGCCTATAGATGTTTCCATGCTAACCTGGAGTGTCTTTTCTGTCTTGCACAGATGGATGAGAAGTTCCTGAGACAGAGTTCCCGCAGAGCGGCTGGGATTCAGGTAAGCGTTTGAAGCTCGTACAGTCTTAAAAAATAAGCAAAGATTTGCTGAATGCTTACTAATGCCTTTTTTCTGTTCTTTTCCCTTTTCCTTAGGAAGCGACGTGCCAGGATGGGAATGACACCGCCGAAGATGCCCACAGAACAGAAGGAGCGATGAATGATGGGCAGAAGCGCCTCAAGGTAAGGCTGTTCCTAACAGTGTTCTTGTTCTTGCAGGAGCTGAGCGCAGAAGATGCAGGCCTACTGGAGACTGATCCGAACACGGTGAGTGTCACCCTGCAGGTGCAGAAAACGCAAAGCATGTTTCTCAGCCTGGGCATGCCTTAAATAGTCTCTGGGTATCCCAGGTATCTCTGGGCTGAACCACACCCAAAAGACTAGACTGCACATTCAGTTCTGGGAACCGAAATATGTGGGGGCATCCATCTTGTCCCCATCAATGCACTACCCCCAATGTTATACTATGGGAGTGAGTGAGTCTGGTGCCACAAGTGCCAAGTCTGACTCCAAGTGGGTCTTTGGAGGGATGGAGAGGCCCTTGAGGGCCATGTAGGGGATCGTGGCCTGGCTCCAGCCTGACATCTTGGAGGGCTGGGGACATGAGGGGCAGGAATCATGACAGCACCGCGAGGGCCGCACTCCAGTGAAGCAGGAGCAGTCCTTCTTCCCTTTCCACTATTTTGTGTCCATTACTACCTCATTGGGTACTGTTAAATGGTGACACACAAATCCACCAATGGCATCCAAGACGTTAGCATCTAACACTGTCACTTCTGTACAACACTTCATTTGAACCGTTGCATATTAAGCCTCCAAGTGTCGTGTCATTGGAAAGCACGTCCGGTACAAAGTTCAGTAAAGAATGCAAGATTTGTGCATCAACATTCATTCACATGAGCACCCATAAACACAAAGTGGAGGTATGAAAACCTTGTCTGCAATATGTTTACAACTCTGTTATGAGCGCCTGTGAGCACGGTATCTGCCAGTGAGCATCCATTAGTTCTTAACAAGGTTACTGTTTTTTTCTCCCATTCCCTATCGTCAAGTGGCACTTCATTTGTATATGCTTGCAACGTTTCCATTTACCCATATCACCCATTGTAATATCAAAATAGGAACTTTCTTTTTTCCTTCCGAAAATACTCCAAATTTGTTTTCCCACTAACGCATCTCCTACATGAATCATAAAAATATGGCACCAAAACAAAAAGTATGTTACCAACCTAAAGCAATGTCCGAAAAGCTCACTGTCTCCACAGCTGTGGATCGCTCTAGGCTACACCATTGCAACAGCCTCGTTCTAAATCTGCCTGCTTGTACTCTCTGCCCTCTGCCTCAAGTCCAGGGATTGTATCTCTCTGGGACTGAAATGTCTGCATAGGCTCCCAGTAGCTGTAAAGAATAAGGTCAAAACCCGCTGCATTATGCATAAGGCCTTCTGGGATCTGGGGCCACAATACCTGCAACTCTCACTTCCTAAATATCTCGATGCTTGAGCTCTTCCCTCATCTGCCTCCAACTCCCTCAGGGTCACTTGCTTCAGCAAGGAACCAGTTGGTGGTAGATCTCCTTCTTTGACTGGGGCCTCCATCTGCAACAGCCTGCCTGCCTGCCTGAAAGTTGAGTAGAACCATCGCCGTTTCTGGAAGCACCTCAAAAACTTTCTCTTTGCCTATGCTTTTTTTCCTCCTATCCCCTGATGACTTCCTAGCTGAAACAGATTCTGCACTGGTTACCTGGCTACCCTCTGATATCAGGCCCAGGCAACCTCCCCCACCAGTCGCACCCCTGCACTGCCTTTCTGGCAAACCCCGCACTTGGAGACTGTTTTCTGTATCCCTAACAGTTCCACCACCACCTGATGTCTGCACTTATCCTTGCACTTGCCACCATCAGGCCATATTTTTAGTTATTGTCATTGTTTCTTCTTTCCATGTACTGCACTTTCTCTTTCCCCTCCCCATGCACTTGGGCGATCTCAGGGACACCTGGCCTAGTAGGTTCATTGTCTCTGCCTCCCCTCTGTTCCCCTTCCCTTGCCTCGGGGCGCCTTCAAAAATGTGTGTATATGCGCAGTATGAATGGCATATCAAACAATATCACATCATATGATATTATACACACATTGCATGCATCACAATAGGATGCCTGCCACTTACCTTGTACAGTTCACAAAAAAATTCCGCAGCACCCCACTTACTGCACACTGATTGCAGAAAAACAACACTAAGTGTATGTTAGCAACTGCAAACAAGTACATAACGTGCATGCATCCAAACAGGATGCCTGCCCCTTAGCTGGCACACTTCCACCATAGTCTTCTATATTTCTCTGTACAAAGAGACTTTCTGCCACAGTTTTTCTGTACACTCCACAACCAGTAACCTTATTGAGCAATCCCTTTGCCTCCAAAGTCCCATTTCCATGACTACCATCTTGCAAGTGACATGTTTAATGCTGAAACTACAGCAGAATCTGCAGATTTATTGTGCTAGGAAGGGGGCTGTGGGGAGAAGAAGTGTGAAACAGGTTAGGGGTTTGGGTCTTTATTGGCCCCTCGGAAAAGATGTTTTTTTGTTAGTTTGTTTGAAAATGTCCACACAACATGTACCCCAAATGTAGCCCTCCATAATGCAGTATGACAACATCAACAGTACTGACAAAGGCCACACATCTGCAAAGGTCAAACATACAGCAGAAACTTCCCTCATAGACAGTGCGCCAGAAAGCCTCCACTCTGTCCAATGCAGAATTAGCAGCCATGCCTCTTTGCACGGCATACCTGTACAGATCTTGCACAAAGGTATCACTCACTATTAGGACTCTGCATCTCTCCATCACTGCCTGCCACCCTCATTACACAGACTGATGGGGAAAAATAGTACCGGCCCTTCCTGTGAGGCACACCCTCAACACCTGATTGGCTAATTCCTACAGTTCCATTTCCATGCCCAGCATGCTTAAAAGAGCAGGATGTGGTGCATGCGCTTTCCCAGTCACAGCGAGGGCTGCGCCGCAGTAAAGCAGGGACTGTCCTTCTTCTAATTCCACTCCAGCCATGCATCGAAGGCGCTAGGCCATCACCACAAAGAACACACCATAGTACACCCTATGTTTACATGCTCATGTCATGTGCAATGGACTCCCCATCTGCAATTGTCATTGTTTCTTCTTCCCATGTACTGCACTTTCTCTTCCCCCTCCCCATGCACTTGGGCGATCTCAGTGACACCTGGCCTAGTAGGTTCATTGTCTCTGCCTCCCCTCTGTTCCCCCTCCCTTGCCTCGGGGCGCGTTCAAAAATGTGTGTATATGCGTAGTATGAATGGCATATCAAACAATATCACATCATATGATATTATACACACATTGCATGCATCACAATAGGATGCCTGCTACTTACCTTGTACACTTCACACAAAAAATTCTGCAGCACCCCACTTACTGCACACTGATTGCAGAAAAAACACTAAGTGTATGTTAGCAACTGCAAACAAGTACATAACGTGCATGCATCCAAACAGGATGCCTGCCCCTTAGCTGGCACACTTCCACCATAGTCTTCTATATTTCTCTGTACAAAGAGACTTTCTGCCACAGTTTTTCTGTACACTCCACAACCGGTAACCTTATTGAGCAATCCCTTTGCCTCCAAAGTCCCATTTCCATGACTACCATCTTGCAAGTGACATGTTTAATGCTGAAACTACAGCAGAATCTGCAGATTTATTGTGCTAGGAAGGGGGCTGTGGGGAGAAGAAGTGTGAAACAGGTTAGGGGTTTGGGTCTTTATTGGTCCCTCGGAAAAGATGTTTTTTTGTTTGTTTTTGTTTTTATTATTGTGCTCACAAAGAAGCTTTTTTGTTTTAGCGCTTAATCTGAGTTTTTCTTTTGTTTGCCTCCTTACATTGTTACAGGATTGTCTCCAAAACCTCTTGCACAGTGTAAAACAAAACAACATTGTCAATGTTGATTAAAAAATTGCCATTTGCATGGAACCAGTGCAAATTTTGCTCATTAATGATGTCATAGACTGTGGTGAACATCCCAGCAGTGGACAAAAATTGATACATACTTCTGTTAATGAAACAACTTACAACCTCTGGCTGGGGACAAATTACACCAGTATTGTCCTATGCTCCTCTTTTTGGTATGCTTGAGAGAACCTTTTTGGCAGTGGGAAAAATCTGCATCACTTCTTCCATCAACTTCTTTAGGCGGCAGAGAAAATGTCCACACAACATGTACCCCAAATGTAGCCCTCCATAATGCAGTATGACAACATCAACAGTACTGACAAAGGCCACACATCTGCAAAGGTCAAACATACTGCAGAAACTTCCCTCATAGACAGTGCGCCAGAAAGCCTCCACTCTGTCCAATGCAGAATTAGCAGCCATGCCTCTTTGCACGGCATACCTGTACAGATCTTGCACAAAGGTATCACTCACTATTAGGACTCTGCATCTCTCCATCACTGCCTGCCACCCTCATTACACAGACTGATGGGGAAAAATAGTACCGGCCCTTCCTGTGAGGCACACCCTCAACACCTGATTGGCTAATTCCCACAGTTCCATTTCCATGCCCACCATGCTTAAAAGAGCAGATGTGGTGCATGCGCTTTCCCAGTCACAGCGAGGGCTGCGCCGCAGTAAAGCAGGGACTGTCCTTCTTCCAATTCCACTCCAGCCATGGATCGAAGGAGCTAGGCCATCACCACAGAGAACACACCATAGTACACCCTGGCCCTCATTACGACCCTGGCGGAAATCGAAAAACGATGGCGGAAATGTAATACCGCCATCGAATACCGCTCGGTGCGATTATGACCCGTCACCGTAAAGTACGATGCCATTTGCGACACCGTAGTGAACGCCAACGCTAACTGCACCAAGTACGCGCACGCGCGCCATGCAAAACCGTAATTACCACCATGGCGCAACGGTACGCGAATTCTGACCCTAGCGGACATTTACTTAACGCCATCAAGCATGGCGGAAAGTACCATTCCGCCATGGTGAGAATTACGGCATCGTGAACCAACCGTAAATGGCCCTACTGAGTGCCTGTACACCACTCCCTGCCCACATTGCACAACTCCTCGTAGGTGCAATGAAGTTACACAATGCAACCAGTGAAATGTACAAGTCACCCATGCATGCCAATGAACAAATGAATGTAGGTGCTCCAAGTGCCTTGTGAGTGGCCATCCATATTTGGCATGTCACCATTGCCGTACTGATGCAGCACAGGCATGTGAAGGTTCAAGTACAGCAATATTAACTGAAATATGAGACAAAACAACAACAGGCCCCCATCGCTTGACACCAGTGTAAGGCAACATTCAAAGCAGTATCCTGAGGGAGACTGCACCAGCCCTGTACTCTTGCCAGTAAACAAACCAACCATCAGCATAAGCATGTACCACACAAGTTGGCAGAGTGACTGAGCAGCCAAGCTCATCTCAAGAGGGGCCAATGGGAGCTGCAGGGCACAGATGGCACGAATACAGAAGCTATTCCAATGGACATGACCTCAGTCTCCCTCCAAGAAACGCACGCAAACACAGGCACCTGTGACCAGCCATTTTCTGATAATCACATCATTCCACCAATCCACCTGGCTGACCGGCATCTGTTACACAAAAGCTAATCCCCCGCCCCTGAGCATGACATCATTAAAACAGTCATAATGGCAGCCCCTATCCCTGACCTTACTGGGCTTCGTAGGCAAACGCGGCCAGTACAGTACCACGCAACTATACTCAGAAGGCGGAACCCAATGCAGATCTTCTCACAATACATCGCTCCACAAATAGGAATATGCTACATTACTTGCAAAGAATAACGCTACACGGTTAATATCAGAATAAAATTATAATGCACATCAAATTCACCAAGCCCATACAGCTATTAGGTCATAAACTCCAAAATATTTTTCATTACTGTGGGCTGCATCCGCAATAAATGACCAGCTTCTTCTTGTGTGACGCCCTCTTCCTTCATGGTACACAGGGGCTACATTCACGTTCAAAAAGGCAACATGGAAGCGCCTAGAACCGCAGGGCCGTCCCATTAGGTAGGCACTAGTCCAGCTGAAAGGTTGATATGTTGCTCCTAGCCACTAGTACTGCGTAAGGGCATGTGGCCCATTGGCGATCGTCCCATAAGATCGTAATGGTGCTCCACTGATTAACTCGAAGCAGCAGGTGTCGGGAGTAAAAGCCATCTGCAGGAGTGGCATACAGTTGGCAGCGGCAAAAGGGGAGGAGATACCTGTCACCCAAATGAAATGAAAAAGAATAGTATGGGCATCAGAACTTCATTTGTATTACTCACTTCAATGATCACACTAAATCTACAGCCATATGCATGCTAGCCCACTCAAAAGGATTATTTCCACCCAAAAATCACTTGCGAATCATAACTATATAAATCGAGGTGAAAACACTATTACAAACGAGTGTTTGTGTGCATGCGTCTGTTAAAACAGAATCCATTAGATGGGATTAGTAACGTGCATAGACACAAGTGTTTGAAGGCGCGTCGAGACAGGGAGGGTCCAACAAGGGCAGATAGACGATGGTCCCACTATGGCAGCTCTGCATCACATAGCGCAGGGGAAGGGGATAGATTCCAAAAAGCCATGTACATGGCAAACTCTCAATTAAATCATCTGTCCATGCATCCATACATCATTCCCTTATCCCGGTATAAAAACGCCTGATTATTTACTCACATAACATTTGAAATTTCCATTGAGTCTGTGCGTAATGCAGTCTGCAAAATCCACTGTGCTCCAGCCCGGAATTCTAGTGTTGTGAAGTAACATGTATTTGGGAACGTCCTGCCTTATCGTCCACTACGCTATTGCGCATCCCATACTATTCATATCAATCATTGCATTCTCGCCATGGCCCCTGTCCCAAGGACATTAAACAATAGAACGTTATATTTGCAGTCAGACCTGTGGGCGTCTCCTCGCCGCTAGCTGAAAACCGAAAGCGCTGTCCTTCGAATTCCTCATTTGCAACATCACGTCGAAAAGGCATCTGTGACCGCTTGAAATCACAAATTCATCCATGTAGTGCAGCAGTGTGTGAAAATGGCAACTGGCTTCACTCACAAATGGGACGCCCCGCCCGTCGGTGAACCTCGGTACAGTGCTGCATGAGGGTCCACCGTTAATCGAGTACTACATTCCACTGACCCTTCACAAGTTTGTTCGCGACTGCAAAGATAGTATGTGAAACAATGGGACCATAGCAGAATGAACATATAAACCAATATTTCACTGCCATCGGGATTAAATACATGATTGTAATAGCAAGATGCCATGCGTCACATTGCAGCGTTGTGTGCGGGACGTGCTCGCCCAAAGGGGATTGCAGCTGGCACAGGTGGAATGAATCACCACAGGTGGAGGCTATACAGCCTGAAAACACATAAATTGCACACCCAACCCCCTCCCACAACCACACCCACTCCAAAATGCTACCGGCAGGACTAGCGATGTTGGCCCTGGGGGACCTGATAGCACTGCAAGTACTCCAACTTCAAGAAGAAGACGAACATCAACTACTACAACAACCGGCCGCACAGAGGAGACGCAGGAGGAGGAGGAGGGCAAGGCAGGGCCAGCAAGGCCCACCAGCACAGCCACTACCACCACGCAGGCAGCCCGCAATCCCACGCCTCCGAGCTCATCCGTTCAACCTCACTGCTGAGCAGATCCACACCCTCTACCGTTTGGACCGGGACACCATAACCGCCATTGTGAACATGACACACACTGACCTTGTCAGCATGATAGATAGCCCAACCGCCATCCCACCCCTACTGAAGGTGGTGTCTGTACTCCACTTCCTGGCCACAGGCACCTACCAGCACACAGTCGGACAGTTGCATGGCATTTCACAGCCACTGTTGTCACGGACACTATCGCAAGTGCTCGATGCCCTCCTGAAGCACGCAGACGACTACATCTCTTTACCACGCTCGGAGCAGGAGATTACAAACACAAAAGTGGGATTCCATGCACTTGCCGGCATACCGGGTTGCATTGGTGCCATCGACTGCACCCATGTGGAATTGGTTGTCCCACATGCCATGGAGGTCCAGTACCGCAACCGGAAACAATATCATTCTCTTAATGTACAAATGGTGTGTGACTCCAACAGGATCTTTACACATTGTTGTGCCCGATTTCCTGGATCAACCCATGATTCTATGGTCTTGAGGAACTCTACAATACCACGCTACATGGAGCGACACGCAGGGAACAGATCCTGGCTACTCGGTGAGTCTCATTTCATGCATGATAATGTGGGGTATGTGATGCGGCAATGACCTGGCAGGAAGGGGGGGGATGCGTACGTAGCAATGTCATTCCACAAACATCCTTTATTGTCCACATACAGGTGATGCCGGGTATCCACTGAAGAGATGGCTCCTTACACCACTCCGGAACCCACAGAACCAGCATGAGGAGGACTACAACCATGCCCACTCACGTACCCGTGTAGTCATAGAACAGGCATTCGGCCTACTGAAGGCTCGTTTCCGCTGCCTCAGCAGGTCTGGTGGGGCACTCCTGTACCGCCATGAGAAGGTTGCAAAGATGGTCATGGCATGTGTCATGCTACACAACATGTGCGTACGTAGAAATGTGCCCATGCCCCCTGACGCAGAACTGCAAGCACCTGAAGATGGTCATGATGAGGGTGGGGATGTGGCAACACCTCAAGGAGTCCGCGAGGCACAGGAGGCCCGTGAAATTCGTCAGAATATCATAGATTCATGCTTCTAGCACTCACGCCTGGTGGCTGATACATGGACACGGGACTTGTGGCACTGTGTGTGTCTGGAACATGCACAATGTGGACTGTACGCCTATAAAGGCCTCGTACACAAAGATCAATGTCCACACATCTCATTGGATGATTATGAAATGTTTATAGCATGTGTGAAATTATATTACACACCCCATCGACGCGCCACCCAAGAAAGCCCAACACCCCCCCTCCACCCTCCTACCTCCCCCCCGAACACCAGTGTCCAAAGATGCTCATTGTCAGTGGGCAGACGCTATTGCAAGCCCCCTCTCCGGGTATCAGGGGCACCCCTGCCTGTGGAGCGCAGGTTCCTCCCAGATCTACGTTGGGGGCTGCCCTGGACGGAACTTGCAACGGATGATGTCTCTGCCTGCTCACGTCCATGCATGTCGCTAAGGGTTTGTGAGAGCTCAGTGAGCACACGGCGCACAACGGCAAGTTCACCACATACGTCTTTGGACGTCACATGCAGTTCCCCCCTCAGGCTCTCGGTGCTTCTCTCCATTTGTACCCTTAGTGTCTCTGTACTTCTCTCCATTTGTACCCTTAGTGTCTCTGTACTTCTCTCCATTTGTACCCTTAGTGTCTCTGTACTTCGCTCCATTTGTGCCCTAAGTGTCTCAGTAGATGTTTCTATGGCTGCCTTAGAACCCCCACATTCATCAGCATGCTCCTTGAGGAGCGTGGCCAGTTGCTGCTGTTGCACGATCACCTGGTCGAGGGACTGTTGCCTCTGCTGGGCCATGCCCATTTGCGGTGGTGTCACAGAGGGGCTGATCACCTCATGTTGCCTTGCCACAGGGCTTGTGGGGGGTGGCCAGTCGTCGTCTTGTGGGTGTCCCTGCGTGGTATCCTCATGGTGTACGGGATGAAACAAACAGGGGGATTGAGACAGGTCATGGATGGGTCCTACATCGACAGCACCGTTTTCTGTGTCGGAGCATGCTGGCATTAATGCAGTGTCACCTATGGTGCTGCTGCCACCAGAAGCAGTGCCTTCTGTGGTATCCATTGGGGGGACCTGTGGTGCTGCTGTTGTGGGGATGCTGGCTGCTGGGGTGCCTGTTGAAGTCCCCTCCTGTGTGCTGCCACTTGATTTGTGCTGCTGCCGTGTCTTGATCCGTGCAGCTGAGGTGGAGGGTCTTTGGCCGTTGGTCTTGGCCCTCTTTGCAGGTGTGCTGGTAGGGGTGTCCTGAAGCTCGTCGTTTGAATCGGACCCTGTGGTGGATTAAAGGAGGGCGAGCGTTATTTATGGGTCTGTGGAAATTGGAATGGCAATGTTTCACATGCATTGGGGTGGTACCTGAGGGTGATTTGGGTCAGGGCCTTGGAGGTGGTTTCATTTTTGTGTGGATTGAGGATGCAGTTGTTTTGCAGCCTGCAGTTAGGGTGTGCATGCTGCACGTGTAGAGGGTGTTTTTAGGATTTTTAATTATTTATGTATTTAATGTGACTTTTGAAGTGCGCTATCAGGCCAATGTATGTGGACGTTCTCCTGGACATGTGTTTCTGTTGCACTATGTGGACACATGGTACTTCACATGATTGGTCATTGTGGATTTAGCATTGTTTTATTTGGCCCACCTACCTGATTCTTCGGATGTCTGCACTCCTTTCTCCATCCCTCCGACTCCCTCTATACTCTCCATTCCAATGGTGGAGGCACAGATTTCTTCCCAGGGGGTCAACTTGATGGGTGATTCCGATCCTCCCCCGGTAGCTGTGGCAATGTTACGGTTGGCTGATAGTATGCTCCATACGCGTATCCGCAAGTCGTCCCATCGCTTTCTGCATTGCTGTGGGTTGCGGGGTGCGGTCCCCACCGCACTTACCCGCTGTGCCACCAGGGCCCATATGGCCTTCTTGTTCGCAAGTGCCGTCCTGGTCATTTGCGTCGAGAAGACGACGGCAGCATTCTCCTGGAGGGTCTCTGTGAGCACGGTGAGTTCCTCATGGGAGAAGTGGACCTGCCGCTTGCGGTCGCACGCTTTTTTAGCAACTTTTCCCATTTTGATTGTTTTGACTAGGGTGGCTAACGGGTTGGGATGTGTCTCAGGGTCGGATTTTTAATGGTTGTGTTGGGATTCTGATTTTATAGGTGTACGGCGTGCTGTTTCCCGTTCCGGACCCATGTTTTTACTTCTGTTTCCGTATATTTACGGTCACCGTATTTTGCGATTACCGCTCATTACGGTGACCGCTATGATGGGTGGCGGAATTGCACCTAGGGCGCCGTACGACGGCGGTGAGGGGCGTTTTGGGGACATTTCCGCCATCGCAGACTTTGCACTTCCGCCATGGCGTAATGCTCGTGCCAGATGAGTCAGAATTAGCCGCACTTTACTCCATCGTGCAATGGCGGAAACGCTATTTACGCTATGGCGGTCAGGTCAGTTACTTTCCGCCAGGGTCGTAATGAGGGCCCCTATGTTTACATGCTCATGTCATGTGCAATGGGCTCCCCATTTGCAATTGAGCCTGCCAGCTTTCACCCATGCCACATATTTGCATGCATGGCTGCATAACGTTGGGTTGGGTGTGTGGAACGGTATGTAGGTGCCTTTGTACATTGGCCATATTTTACATCAGTGCTGTTGAGCACTTCCTTTCATGCCGCAATATCTTAAAGCACTTCCTAAAGCAAGGGTCTTATGAGGGCCTAACTGCAGCAAACGCAAATGGTCACATGTGGCTCCCTATTGTGCAACAGGTGCAATGATCTACACCATATGCTAATCTATGCATAGCAGCTCACTTCTGCTGTTCTACCAATTCTACAATGTCCTCCACAACCATTGTGTAAATGTCACCAACTTCAAATACATGCAGAGTTACAAATGCATTGTTGCATTATGTTGTGGTGGCTGTGGTGAAGGGCTAGATTGTTGGGTGCATGGCCTACTTCCTACGGCATTTGGCCATGCACCCAACAGTCTAGGACTTGCCCACTCCCACCACAACATAACAGAGCCATGTAGGCGAAAATGTAGCCATGTTCCAGAATTCACAAAGGCAATATAGACTCCGGCATTTCTACCCAACCGCCTCCCCATAATACAGCGATGCCTGCAAACATGTTCCAGTTACCATAATCCACAAACATACCACACTGTTTGGCACCCCTACCCACTTCCATTCACAAAGCATTCTATTACTGCCAACCAAACAACAAAATCTGCACAACATTGGTCCTCCTCCCTACACTCTAGTAAGTGCATAGAACCAATACTGAATAGTGCACGACAACACTTACTAATCTGCGCAATGCAGACTACCCAAGCACATATAAGAACCAATTCAACCGTACCCTCTTATATATGGACACTATTGCAACACTGCACCCAGTAGACACACTGCATGACTGCTCACTGCAGCATCTCCAGCCATACATCGACAACTGTAGGATGTTCTATCACCACACCCATGCAACCAACAATGTGTACAATGCAAACAAACCACACACACAAAGCAACCATGTGATGTGACACTTACTTGCAACCAGTAAACATACCTTTTCAACCAGTGGACATACTTTTACGTGCAAGGGATCCAGCCATGCATCGAAGGGGCTATGGACGTACCACACACAACAGACCATAGTACAGAATGGGCCTCATTACGATGCAGGCGCTGACGGAATGAAGGGGGCCGGTACGGTACCGGCCCCCTTCATTCCGTCAGGGCTGATTACGAGCTTCCCATCGCTGGACGCAGATCAGACGCCTGGTAAAACCAGGTTTCCTTTCTGGGTCCTGCCAGGGGAAGAGGGAGGTAACAACGGGACACTTATAATGTGCCCGTTGTTACCTCCATTCCCATTCCCATTGAGCCCTATGGGTGCACAAATGGGAATGGGTAATGGTTCCTGCAAGGAGGACTTACCGGGTCCTCCTATGTCGGAATGACCCGGTAAGTCCCCATTGCAGGAACCCGGAAAAGGAGCCCGGTTTGTGGGCAGCCATGGAGCTCATAGCTCCATAGCTACCTCCAAACTCGTAATGAGGCCCAATATGTTTACATGGTCATGCAATGTGGAATGCACTCCCCTTCTGCAATTCAGCCTGTCACCACTCATCACAGAAAGAGATCACCACTGGAGCTGTTACGCCATAACGAAGGCTGCCTGCAATTACCACACAAGATTGTTGCCTGTTGAGGTAACTGCAAATTGGCATAGTATGCACGGATACCGCTGCACACCACTGTCTTCTTCTAATGAGATATATCAGATGAAGCACTTCTCACTCCCCCACTCTTTCCATCCCTTCTTCCCACCACCAGATGCCATAAAGTATGTTTTCCAGGCCCTTTCGCTGCTGCATTGGCCTCAGATACAACATGCCGGCATTATCGAAAACTTATGACGCACATCACGTCACCGCACACTATAGTGTAATCACATTTTTGACCATGCAGCAAACAGGGAACTCAGACGCCAGAGCGGAGCCAGATATGACTAATTTCAGTGATCACTCTGTTACGTAAAAGAGCCCGAGCCATGCACACAATGCCTTAGGGGCTTGGCACACACACCACAACACTAATCGTCCATTACACCCTGGCAGCGTTACCCAAAAAGTTGACACACAGCACGCTTCCCTCCAGCCAACCACTGGCCGCATCCAATATTCGCCGACATCACTGCGTACTTCAAGCCAATGACACTTCTGTCTGCGGAGCAAACAGGGAAATGGGTCCGCGGAGGGAAGCCAGATATCACTCATTTTTTTAGACGTACATTTCAGTTCTTTGCGACATAAGTACTGGTCGGATTTCCGGCAAACATACAAAAGCACGGTTTCTGAAAAAAAGCCCCAACTCCTGACACAAATTTGGTGAAAATCCTTCCAGCCGTTCGCCCTATAACCGTGCACAGAGTTTTTCCCCAATCAGTCTATTGAAAACAATTAATATTAGGGAGCCCCTATAACTTTGTCCCCCCCCGCACCAAACCTCACCAAACGTGCTGCAAAAAAATCAAGAGCTGGCCATATACTTTTTTTGCAAAGTTTGGTGAGGATTCCTCCAGGGGGAGCGAAGTTATAAGCCACCGAAAAAGTGGTCTTCCTATGGGTTTAGCAACTTAACCATAACTAATATTTAAGGATAATAATAAGAGTGCACTGTATTTCATCCAAGACTACTCTCAACGATGCAATTAATAGACCCTAACCAGAAGTCACAGTCTAGTGCAGATGAACTGGACCTCCAATGGCGGCTCTCACTGCAGCGAGTTGGCAGTCACGCAGCCGTTCTTAAGTGATCATTGAGAGCAGTCCAAAGGGATGTCAAAGAAAACATTCTGAAAGCTGTGAGCAGTCAACCAGCCTGAAGGTCACTTGTTTCATTATTGTTTTAAAAATGCGCACGCTCCCTTTGGACTACTCGGAGCAAATGCAATTTGTTCTGATTCCTTGCCATGTTTGTTTTCTTTTCGAGAGATCAGGGAGAAATCAAACTGTAACATTTGAATGAAAAGGGATCCATGCTGGACTCCAAAGGTCACAGCAAACAGATGACTTGTTTTCAGGGGGTGGGTGGAGGCAATGACACATAAGCATATCAATCATGTTTGCATACAGCACTCATATTAAATGTCTCAGTCATTGGACCCTTCCTACGGTGCCGATAATGTTAATGTCTGCATTATTTTGCTACGGTTGCTTGGCAGTGCAACTGCACAAACGTTTCAAGCATTGGTTCCATGGCAACAAAGGTATTCTAAGAGAATGACAGTACGTGTGGTAAACCCACTCTTCTGCTGTGCAGAGACTTTCTAAACAATTTCACAAATGCTGCGCCTGCTATCGTTGCATTTCTACACTGTAGGGTCGCAGCTACTGAATGCAGTGAGCACGTAGGTGTCAGTGTTTTGAAAATGTGTATTCATATAGGCTTTAGAAATCTGCTTCTATGAAACCACCATGCTTCCTATAGCACTGAAATAATGTGGCTATAGTATGCTGGCAGCTGGCCCGTTGAGAAAATGTTAACATTAGAACATGAAAATGAGGTTTGACATCTGTCATGCAAGTGTCTTAATTCTATACCTTCATTGAAGATGCTAAACTTCAAGGCATCCTTTTAAAATTCTGGGGCCAGATTATCACAGATTTGCACTTGTGCTAAAAAGAGAGCAAATGCTTTGATAATGCAAAATGGAGGACACAGATTTTGTCACATCCCATAGGGCCTGATTTAATAGGCCTAATGGTGTGCAAAACTATCAGTGTGTTCTAAGATTGCGCGGCACAAATGCAACTTCCGGAGAGGAGATTTACAGAATAAAGTGCAAGCAGGAACCTGCAGTGCAAAGACAATTGGTTTGCGTCTGACATGCCCACAACACGCCCCCTAGGTCCTGCTGTAGCAGACCTTTTTGCACACATAGCGAACCTTGTCGATAAATACAGCGAAAATGATAGAAAAAAGTGCATGATGATTAATCACCATTAATTCTACCTACACCAACCATTCCTAGTCTAAGTAGTGCTACAAATCCTCACACCCCAGATGCAAAGTGCACCTACACCTGCTATTCTTATTCTCTGTACACCCACCAATCCGCGCACCCCAAATACAAAGCGCATCTACACCTACTGTTTCTACTCACTGTACACCCTCCAATCTGCATATAACTCCACACCCACTCTTCCTCCTCACGGTACTAGCACCAACAAGGTGCACCCATAATCCTCAGGACTCAGCACCCACTCTTCCCCCTCAAAGTAATTGCATCAACAAGGTGCACCCCTAAACCTCAGTACTCCACACCCACTCTCCCACCTCTCATAAAAAAATAGGACATTACACTGATCACTGCCCTTACACTAAGCTTGACTCAGAGGCACATCAGTAGGTCTGATACACTGCTAGAGCACTAGACAAGACAACAATCTTGCCAACTGTTAAATGCATGTGCCCTCCTGTTCCCTTGCAGACTGGAACACGAACATTGCCCTGCAAAACAACTACAATACTTGTGTGCTTTACATAGATAAGTCACAGCTGACATCAAGACAGTCCATGACAGAAGAAAGATCAGTACCCCAACCACTCCCAAGGAACAATGGGAGTAGCCCATCCAACTCTGATCCCTCACTTGACACTTTGGACAAGCCCACAATGTCATCCTCCTCCACCACCACACCCATCCCTGACACCACAGACGGGACCTCTACGCTGAGTGGCTCCTCTGTGGGGATGGTGGATCTACCCTGTCCCTCTGCTGTTGAGGTCTCACTTGCCATGCCCTTACCAACGCCCAGCACCTTAAGAGCAGTGCCATCAGGTGAATTGCATGCCCCAGCGGCTTGTCCCTCGGAGGAGTTGTATGATGGTAGGTGTGGCCGAGGTCTGTGCAGGCATCTGGAAACTCTTGTCCTGGAAAGCAGCTCCTCCTTATTACTTCTTCTGTCGTCAGTATAGCGGACACTGAATGAAAAGGAGGAAAGGGAGTGAGACATATGTGTGTACATGTGTGTAGTTCAAATGATTGACAAAGTAGTATAGGGCAATCACATTTCCAAATGCCACAGTCTCTCACACACACACTAAAAACAATGCCACATTTGTGTCAGGGCTGTGCAAGAAGTCCTCTACAGATGTCAACTACCAATGATGGGGCTGACACATATGCACATGCAACCCTTACCTGTGATCACATGACCATCACACGTACTCCTTAGAAATACATTAAGCAAATATGCCATGTCACAAGATAATTGTGCAGGCCGAGTGATGAAAATTGCACATGCCAGCAAGTGTCCTTGACATCAAAGTCCTAGCTTCAACACATCACTACCTACATTAATCATCCATAACACACATACATGAAAACCTTTAACACATGAAAACATCACTATCAATTGTCTGCATAGTAGGGAATAGAATGTGCAAACAACACTTCAGGGCCACAGCTCACACTGCGCATAGAAGGGGCAGACAAGCACACCCTGGCATTTTGGATGTTCCGTATACATGTGCAAAAACACAACACATTAGTTCAGTAGCACTGTCTGAGCATGAATGGCATAGGGGGTACTGCAACTTATGTGATGACATGGCACGGGCACACACCCTTCCAGGGAGACGTGCCAGACGAACATGTGTATGAGCCATAAAACCATATCCTCCAGTAACAGACCACCTCATACATGTGTGAATGTCAACAGAGGATCATTTGTGTCACCATCCTACTCAATAGTACAACACAGTTATGTCTCAACTTGCCTCAAGCCAATCAAACAATGGGTACATACCCACTGCCACCACCAAAACATTGTAAAAAGAAAACCTGACTAATTGCCAGACACATACTAATCTTCTCTCAGCCACCAGCACACCTTTCATTCACATGGTAATTTCTCCTTGACTCACTGTGTGCACCTAACCCACTCTTTTTGCAAGCCATGACCACAGCGCACCCATGATGGGAAGCAATTGGATTAGGTAAATGGCCAATACTGTAAGTGTGTGTGAAAGTGACGGGACTGTGTTTGAGTGGTCCAGTGTGGGTCATTTGTGTGAGGACCACAGTTTGAGTAGGATGTCTGAGAGACCACAGGAGGAAACAGCAAAAGGAGTGCAGAGGCAACTGGAAGGATGTGGTCTGTGGAGTGCATGTGTGCGAGAGGCATGAGCCTAAGAAGCTGAAATGGAGTAGGAGCCGTGGAATGGCAGTGGAGGGGTGGTAGATGAGGGAAGTGGAGATGGTGGTAGTTGGTAGTAGCAGATGATAGTAAGCGTCACTGAGTTGAACTAGCAGTAGAGGGAGAGAGTAGAGGAAGTGAGTAATAGTGTGGCAGAGAGACAGGAGTAGTAAGAAGTTGTAGCAGGGTGGACAGAATTTCCATCCAATAATATTCCTGATACGATCTGTTACACACTCCAATGAACGAGCCTGCAACTCAGACAGCCAATCGCCCTAGTGAAATTTAACATCACACCTATCACATCACCCAATGACAGACAAGGCCCCTCCACCAGATGATGGGTCAGCCCAGCCCTCATATCCCCCCAACCCAATACCACATCCTGGAAGGCAGATGGCGGGCTGATCCCTCACCTCAGAATTGAATTATGTATGTCCATCTGTTCAAACGCAACTTTGTAAAAATCCAGAATGCCAAAGAATCCTGAATTTGAACAGTTTATACAACTCCCTAAACACCAGCAGGATACTCCACGAGATCATAGTGAAATACGAGGCCCCACTCTGAGCACTTGCACAACATGGCTGGATAAAGAAACCACGGTGTTGGGTATCACTCTACATGCTCCCACTCAATCCCATGCACCCATGTCTGTGCTCACATACCCACTCACCAGCTACCCACTTTTCTCTTCCTGCTCTCCCATCTACAATACTGATTTCATTATGCTACTAGCCAGAAGCTGTCCCTCACAATATCCTGTACATCACCTCCCTCCATCCCTTCAAAAAGCCATCCTTTCCACAACCTATGCCAGCTGCATTGCAAGATCTATCAATAACACATTCCTTACTTCAGGTACCTTCCCAGCAGTTTTCAATACATTCCACAGCAAATGCCTGCTCCTAAATCCCCCCTTCTACTGGCCAACTACAGACCTACATCAAACAACTGACAAATTGTCAACAAATTGACTGAGCAGCTTACAGTCAGCTATGCTTTTTCACTAAACCTAAGCCCCTCCTCCTGCCCGCCCAGTCCTACTTCAGACCCTGTAAGGGATGGATTCATGCCAAGTCTCCATCTGTAATGTACTCGAAGGGACCTCAGTCTTGGAAGGTTGTGATGCATTGGTCGTTCATGACCCCACAGCAAACTTTGTCGCCATTCACCATTGCACAAATGTGCACACCTGCTTCCCTTGTCCTCGACTCTGCACCCTGTCACCAGGGTGCCTCTTTGTCACCTTAGTACTCAAACCTTTACCTGTACTGCCTTCCCCGCTATTGACTCTTCACACTGCATGTCTTGCTGTAAATATGCAGTTGACATCAAAATCATCTCCAAGAATCCATGGGACACCTAGAAACCTGCACCCAACCACACCTTATGCCTCACATGAAGCCACCACTGCATGCCGGCTAACCACCTTCCTCTCAACCCTAAAGAAAACTGTAATCATGATCTGCGTGAAGACTACCCTCTTCCATCAATCCACCTCTGCTTATCCTCCTTCAT
Organism: Ambystoma mexicanum; assembly: GCF_040938575.1. Lineage (NCBI taxonomy): Eukaryota > Metazoa > Chordata > Amphibia > Caudata > Ambystomatidae > Ambystoma > Ambystoma mexicanum. Next base: position 901,743,604 of record NC_090922.1, read on the forward strand.
CCCTCCCACCCCTACCTCCAAAGTACCTTGCATGCACCATGTGAACAGATCTGACCCTATCACATCACATGACATTTCACCTGTACAGAGGGGATGCCAGGTGACAAGTGAGGTGGCGGTGGCCAAATGAGGACATTGAGGTGGTCACAGAGTATTGCAGGGTACAAACAGAGGAACAAGCAGTGGAGTTGGACCAGGCACTCCAAGGCAGTGGCCATGGTCAGCAACCAGCCACAAGATGGCACACAGAAGGAGTTGTTGCAGAGAAAATGCAGGCATAAGTAGGATTAAGGACCAAAAGGCAGAAAGAAGGCAAATAAATGAGGAACAGGTCTCAGCAGAAGGTCAATGAGGCAGTATTGGCAGTTATGTTAATGTTAAAGGACATTTGTACCGCGCACTATCACTGCCAGAGTGGTCCCCTGGCAGAAGAAAGGCCTTTAGCGCATGAGTTACGCATATCATGTGGCGTGCTGCACATGCGTGATGCAAGCATGTTACACTATGAATAGGGGGCACATGCACAGCATTTACACAGCTTAATCCTAGTGGATGAGGAGCGTCTTGCCATTCGGAGACACATAGCGAGACAGCACACATTGACTTTGTGACTCGCAAAGGCAGATTTTCATCATTTTTTAACATTCTTGTACATTACACTTATCATGAGTGATAGGGGATCTGACACTGATGGAAGGACAGGGAATAAGAAGGGCCCACCAGCCAAAAGTGGGAAGCAGACACCAATACCACCACATCGTAGGGGGGTACCACCAGAATGGTGGGGCAGCAGGGCTGGAAGGGAAGAGGCCACAGAAACACCCATGACCCAGGGACAGCCACAGATTCATGAGCAGGGGCCAAGCAGGAAGAATCGGTTATCCGTAGAGGAGTTGCTAATCCAGACTGACTAAGTGGATTATCAACTATCAGAGCCCTATGGGCTGGCAGCTCTTTACCAGTGGTCCAGCAGATTAGGAAGTGGCATGAGGTCACTAAATTGATTAATGCCTGTGTGGTGGAAGTCCAAAAGAAGATGAATGACCTCACCAGGCTTACCAAAGATAAGCATGGCAGCAATGCAACCTATGATGGTGGCTGACCACATCTTGAGTAGCTCGGTCCATTTGAAGAGGTCACCTGTAGGTCACCTGTGACCTCATCACAAGTGAGCAGGTGGATGGTGTGGGAAGCATGGACACCTAGGGTCCAACATCAGTTGAGTGACATGTGTGACTTATAACTGTCATTTCTACACCACTGTACATGCTAAGTGCATTGATGTGGTCTGTGGTACATCATTTCCAGTCATATCAAATCCTGCTAAACATACAAGGGAACTCAGCCCATATGATATGCAGTGTGAATGTAGGATGTAGGGTCTGTAAGTCATTGACATTTCACCACCCCTTACCCAACACATTTTATAATGGCAATGGCAACATAAATAATATGGTTATAAATGCATGGCACGTGTAGCTGCACGCAGTATCAGTGTCATGCATGTGTAGAGTGCACTTGCAATGCTTTTTGCACTCAGGTATCACCCATTGCTTAGGGTGATGTCATGTGAGTAAATCAGTCACTGCTCCGATCAAACAGTGACCTAGGAAGGGATGCAATGTCAGTGAAAAGTAGCACAGGGGCAGTGTGGTTGGTATTCACTGCAGCTCCTATGCTGCCAACAGACACATTAGTCATGTAATGTTGCTTTCAGGGTGTCAGTACTCAGGAGTCCATTGTAAGGGTGCAGATGTACGAGTCTGTCACACTGGTGGCAAGTTTGTTGGTGAAGACATTTATTTATAATAGGAAAGGGAAAGGAAAAAACTATCTTGCCCTATTTTTATGAGGGGTTGCTGTACCTCATCAAATATACTAAGGAGTCTGCAAGGATGTCCAGTAAAGTAAAATGTCCACAATCCCGTGTCCAAACATATCCCTTGCAGTCTAAATTGACTAAGTAAAAACTGAGTGTCAACTTGATCCAGAAGGAGGCTTCTCTCGTTCATGATGAGTGGTTCTTTATCTTAGAAATTCTGAAACTTAACCGCCCTTGCATACATATACAAAACACAGTTCACAAGTATAATGGGGGGGACTCTTCCCCTATGCCTTTCTCCAGTTCCAAAACATAATATGAAGTCTGCTACACTATCCTGAAAGGCTTGACTGTAGGTCCTCTTATCACAAAACACAGTTCCCAAGTATCAGGTGGGAGTCGCTTCCCTTGTTCTTTCTCCAGCTGCCAGACTTGACTATATATCTTAGAATTCCAGAAAATGTCTCTTCTTTTGGCAATGGGTCCTCCACCCCTTGTTTAGCTTCTTGCACCTCTCTTTATTTCTTACATGGGACCCAGGCCCTCTGGGCTGTTTCAATATTCCCTTGACTTGTTCTGTAGCTTGTTTCTCTTTTGTGTGGATCCCAGACCCATTTATATTATCTTGGGATCTCCCCAACTTGCTCTGGGCCCCAGTCCCATGACTGTGTGCTTCTTCAAACTTGTGTGGGTACCCCTGTATACTGCTTTTGCGGGGCTCACCTGACTTTGTATGGGTCCCAGACACAGGTGTTCTGTTCTGGCAGGGCTTCAAGAACTTCACATTGGTCCTAGACCCTGGTGTGCTGCTTTTGCGTTTGCTCTGCCCTCGCTTAACTCAACGTCCAATTGGACAGACCTGGTGAGCTCTCCTGTGGTGTCTCCTGAAGGTGTCTCACCCGCTAATCCTTGAGGATCTGTCTTCCAGGTGGCTAGGACACGGCCATCGCTTTTGTATCAAGTTCCTGGGGGTGGACCAGTGTGGGAGGATCACCTGGGTGAGGCGTCTTTGAGGAGTGGAAGTTGGACACCGGGTGGTGAGATGCGGTATCCCCTTCCCTGCAACATCTTTTCCCCATACTACCAGGTTGGATACCTAAGAATTCAACCCCCAACCCTTTTCTGACACACACACTTTCTCCCAACAGTTTACCATGGGCGACAATGGACTAACACCAGAGCCGTAGACCTGACATGTCCCAACTCCATGGACAGGCAAGGTCAGGCAATTACGGATTATTACACACGCCTGACTTCCATCACACTTCCCCACACAGATAAAAGTTGGAGCAGAAAGCGCACCCTGAGCGAGGAAAAACACATGAGGAAACTTTAGTTCCAAGATGGCTCAATCCAGATGCACTCTCAGCAATGTCCTCTGGTCTTTCCTTAAAGCTGTCAGATGGTAAGTTCCAGCAACCTTCCTGATGGTCTGTCTCTTGTATGTCTGTCTTTCTGCCTCTGTCTTTCTGTCCTTTCCTCTCAGTGCATTGCCCCTTATATAGCAGCAATGACACCACCAATTTACCAATTTACAATCTTGTGGAAGTACCCTGTAATACTTCCTGCAACTAGGAATGGGCAGTTAACCTTCTCTCTCCTTCCAAACCCAGCCTCCAAGTCAGGATTGGTGTAGGGGTCTGGAACAAAATATAGCAATTCCCACTTGTAATCACCATTTGTTCTCCGTTCCAATTTTGAGCAAAAACTAGTTATGTATCACAACTTCATAATGTTACTATCAATTGCCATAATATACATATTTTCTGATTCAGCTAATCATGGAGATTTAGAAAAGCCGACCACCAAGTCCGTACCATGTAGAATGGCCTTGTGACACATTTATGCTGTTTCCATAAAAAGCATCACAGTTATGAATATATACATTTTTACCCATATCCCTAATTGTATTCTCTACCCTGTTCACCAACTCTCACATTTGGAACATTTTCAGATCATCCAGAAACCTAGTTTAACTACTATTACAGTTCCCTGAGTCGCAGTTGGAAGAATTGTATATCTCCAAAATCACTTGAAAAATTACATATCTAATGGTACATAGATGAAATCAATCTGCCTTATCGTTGTTGAGAAATGGCCTACATTATAATAGTGCTTTTAAATTAATTGTTAATCTTCATGTGGGACAAATGGCCCTCATCCTGCCTTCCGGCCATTTGTTTTCACTTGGTCAGCCTGTACCCAGAGCCTTTTTTTAAAATCTGTCATGATCACTGCTTCCAAGGAGTCAGGAACAGCCCAACATCCTTGGAAGCAGGCCCCTAATCGTCATCTTAGGCACCAGCCGGTCCCCACTGGGACCTTTTGGACCTTGTCCTGGCGCCGGTGGCACCAGGCTCATCAAAGTCATCGGTCCCGGCACTGGAAGCGCCGGGCTCGTATTATGTATGAAGATGCTTGGGTGGACTTACCTGCAGCAGACCATGCTGCTTACTTACCAGCCACTTAGAAGTCCTCTGTGAACAGGAACTACTTTCTTACCTGGGTGGGGCAAGCTCCACTCCCTGGATACAGCACTGGAACTCTTCTGGAACTGGAACTCTTTTCTTACCTAGGCGGGGCCGTGGAGGAAGACGCCTCATCACTCCAAGGCTATTTAAACCACACCCGATAGATGAAACGTGCTTCGCGTTATTCTGCATCTGCAGCAGAACGCTCACCGAGTCTGTTCCAGCCTTTCTTCTTTCGATCCTGAACCTGCAAGAATTATACTTACCATTCCTGTATCCAGTCAACAACAGCACCTGCAAAGACAAGAAACAACAGGTTAGCAAGGCAACCTTTACACGCAGTGCTTACTCACCTGATCCATCGGCTGCGGCCATTTCTTCGCGCTGCACCTCCGCCTGTGAAGACAAAAGCATTGTTATTACTTACCGGCACTCCGCGAATTCCAGATTTCTTCACGCTGCACCTCCGCCTGTGAAAACGAAAGCATTGTTATTACCTACCGGCACTCCGCGAATTCCGGATTTCTTCACGCTGCATCGCCGCCTGTGAAAACAAACGAAGAGACATTAGACAGGTATTTACTTATGCCCATCGCGCTCGTCACAATAGAACGCCTGCAAGTACTCCGGCGTCTCTTCAGCACGAACTAAGCAGCAAGGGAAAAAGACAGTTTGAGCGCTTGCATTTACTTACTCATTTCCAGGCGCTTCACTCCATCTTCCATCTCCAGAGTCCTGCAAGACAAAAAGGGAAAAGCATTATACAGAGTCCTGTTCAATATTAACGTGCCACGCACCTAAAGACTATAAAGACTAAAAAGGTGTCCGGAAACTCACCGCTCGTGCAGTTAACGACGGTAACGATCCTCTGAGTTCAAGAGGCCTATGTTTCACCAGTGAAGGAACTGGCAACGGCACCCTGCACCAGACGCAGATGGAGAGTCCAGCATTCACCTATCTAAGGTGAGCACGTTGACCTGGGGGCTCTATGGAGAAGCTAGGAAGAGAGGGAGAGAGAGAGGGACATTCAACAACCCAGACCCTTAACCCCCATATTCTTTCACCTGCAGAAACCTCACCCTTCGAGTTCGACACACAGTGAGAAGAGGTTCGACCCCAGAAGCCAATCGAGTCCTGCACATCACTTTTCGAGTCGCAGACACCTTCCTGCCAAGACCAGCGCCTCCGTGGGAATCAGGTGAGCGTTACAAAATCTCAGTCTCTCTGTGTTGGAAGCTTGCTCTTTGAAGTTGCTGCCCCCATGTTCACATGTATTGGTCATGCTCCAGCTAAGTGGAACTTCTCTTGCAGTCAATGCCTTCAAAGCCAGCAGGTCAGGAGAACATGGAATTCTGACACCTTTTGCAGGACACTTTATTTCAGTTGGCAATTAGATGGGAGATGTGACATCCAGGCCAGGAGTGGGAGATTGTCTTGTGAAGTTTCCCACAGTCAGCAAAAGGGTTTGTCTTGGGCTGATATTTTTTCATGAACACAAAGTGGCTTTTCAAATGTCACTGGAGATGTGTATGTGAAACCTAATATACATTGCTTTTTGTAAAACTGCACATTATGGTTTCTTTTCCGTGACATCTTTCTGTTTGCAGTGATACATTTTCACATTTAAACTGCTTTTATTTGCACACACCTGTGCCAGTCGTTTTTGGTGTCACTGTTTAAAAATCCTGTTTTCCATGTTATGTTATGTTATGTTACTTTGCATTTATATAGCGCCTTATGTACCATTGGTATGGTCTGAATGCGCTGGTAGGTTGAACGCCCTCGGGAACCGAAGTTCTAGTCAGTAGAGAGAGTAGAGAGAGTCAAAGGTGCTTGTGAGCACTGGCTATGTGTGCAGCTGGTGTGGCATTTGTGTATTAGCTGCTTCATAGCGGTAGGTGTGGAGGTTGAGAGATCAGGGGTATGTGTTCGTTACGGCAGGTTTTATCCAGACCGGTTCTGGCTGCGTTAGGCCTGAGGAGAACGCCTGGCTGGCGGGTGTTAAACCAGCAGTGATTAGTTAGAGTGATGTGGAGTATGAGGCAGATGTTGGTATGAGAACAGCTATACCGAATGGTGTCATAGTATCTCTGTGTTCTAGTTGAATGGTGGTGTAAAGAGGAGAGTAAGCATGGTGATGTGATAGGATGGTTTACATGCTCTTTCAAACGTTACAGGCACTCCGAACCATTCCACGCACTCCAAACCATTCCACGCACTCCGAACCATCCACGCACCTTGAACCATTCCATGCACTCCGAACCATTCCACGCACTCCGAACCATTCCACGCACTCCGAACCCTTCCACGCACTCTGAACCCTTCCACGCACTCCGAACCCTTGCACGCACACCGAACCATTGCACGCACTCTGAGCCATTCCACGCACTCCGAGCCATTCCATGCACTCCAAACCATTCCACGCACTCCGAACCATTCTATGCACTCCGAACCATCCCACGCACTCCGAACCATTCCACGCACTCCGAACCAATCCATGTACTCCGAACCATTCCACGCACTCTGAACCATTCCACGCATTCCGAACCATTCCACGCGCTCCGAACCATTCCACGCGCAACAAGCCATTCCACGCGCTCTGAACCATTCCACGCACTCTGAACCATTCCACGCATTCCAAAAGGGATCTTTGATTTTTCCTTTTTTTTGTAAACTGAAAATGCTGCTTATCCTTTGGTAACGACAGGCAGGCCCCTTTTCCAAATGGCTCTTCAATTTTACTTGAAAACAAACAAAGGCCAGTCCATTTTTGTTTCAGGGTTCAGAATCTGGCTGTTCATGTGAAAGGGACTTCGGTTTGGGTCCTTTGAATGCACCCCACAACTGCATGTGACCCAATCAGTGTGTTTGTGTGCATGTGAGGGCTGATGCTCACCAATGAGCCACTTGTTGCCATAGGTTCCCAATACAGTGCATGGTGCATGTGGGAATGGCATAAAATGCAGCTATGATGGGTACTTCAAGGGTAGTTTGCATTCACCTGCATGATGTGTCCCTTCGCTTCAAAGATAACCTGCACATTGATTGAATGGCAATTTTATTTCTCTTCTAGTATATGTATTCTGTGGCTCATGGGGGTTGAAGAAAAACATGGGTGCAATCAATGACCTCAATTACCCGTGGGAAGTGGGCAACTGCATATTTCCTGAGCCACTCTTTCCCGGTACCTAGTCTTATTATTGTGAACATTACAGAGTGGTACATAACAGAGCAGACAATAACACTAAAAAAACACTGAAAAGAATAAATAAATATATAACGGGTAGTGGGGTAAGGGGTTAGATGGGCTGGGATAGGGTTGGGGTGGTGTTATAAGGGTGAAAAATCACAGGGTTTGGGGGAGGTGTTTTGACACCAATGAAATGTATCACTCTGTAATTGTGGTCGGTAAAATCACATATTTTACCTTGCCTTGCATACAGGGTATGTTGCATGTCAATGTGGCTGTGCATGCATGCTATGATGTAGCACAAGACCTGGTGATGACAGTGTGATTGTGTGGGATGTAAAATACCCCTAACCATTGCTGTGGTCTGTTGGACTGTGCCAGTGCCCAGTAAGCGCCAGGATGCCCAAGGGTTGCTGCGTGCTTTATAAATGAGAATAATAAATAAAAAAATAAGAAGTGCAACCAAATATCACTTTATCTAGGGGTGGTATTGGCTGTGAGCACATGGTGGGGGATACCAGGTCATTCTTCTACTCCCTGACCAAATCAAGGATGACCTTTGGGGGCAGGCGCAGGCGGTATGTGCCATACACGTTCTCATCTGGCATACCGAATATTGTCATGCATGTATGGAAGATTCTGCCCCTCCTTCTCCTCCTCCTCCTCCTTCCATGAAGTAGCATGTATGCGAGCAGTCCTACTTTGCGCCTTGTAAGATTTGTGTCCTTTCCAGTTAGCGTGGATGCACATTTAAATCTCTAAATACTAGTATATTTGCACTTGATGGGAGATGTTTGTACATTTTTGCAGTATCTCTGTCACCACGCCCATGTTATCCCTCATTTCCCTACTTTAATGACTGCATTTGCATATTCCACCCACTTTTTACTCTTTGGGCTGGCCCTTCGGTGACGCCCAGCGCAAAGCGTGTAATCATTGCGCCTTGTGCGAATGACCAGCGCAAAGTTCGATGCATGAATCAGCGACATTAGTTTAGCATGATGCAAAGTCCTTTCAGTGCAAAGTGCATTTGGGCCATGCAATACTTTCAATAAATCAGTTTTGCACTAGGGCAAAAAACTATCAAGCTGTTTTTTGCACAATATTTTCTGCATAGCTGCTACATTTCTTTTCATGTTATGGAGCAAACATAGCCAATAAAACAGCCTGCTCCAATTTCCCCTGGTGAAAACATTTTTAGATAATATTGATTTGAGCTAGACATGTTTGCTTCATTCTCTATTATCACAGCGGAAAAATTGGCACTAATTCAATTGCTCCACTTTTTAGCACCAGTGCAGATCTTTGATAAGGTGGCCCCTGCAGATGGAACACTGCCCCGATTGTCTGGGATGAAGTTCCAAATATAAAGACCTAAATTAAATAGTTTATAGCTGTCAAATTAAGCATTTGCAATCATTTAGAATTATTTGAGAAATGAATTTACAATTCTCACTAATTATGTATTTATTTGTTATTTTTACCACGCCAAAGAAGCCAAAAATGTGTTATATGAATACTACACATGTATGTGCATATATAATGTTAATACTGATCCGACTTATCAAGTAAAGAAGTTTAAGAACTAATGTGTAGATTCGTTTTAAACCTGAAGTTATTTATGTATGTATGTATTTATAGATATATTTATTTATTTGTTTGGCTTTATAGAGTGATTTTGGCAAAGCACTGGACAATTATACTAAATAAATGGTGACAAAACAATAAAAAACAAAAAGAAAAAACATGAAGCCTGAGGCTACTGATTCAATGATGACAGAAGATGAGGTTTCAAAGAAGACCAAAAAGAAGCAAAGTGGCTCAGAATGTAATGACAAGGAGAGGGCCTTCCACAATTTGGGAGCGAGAAGAGAAAGGAGCGGTAAAACGACTGAGCTCTGTAAGAAAGCTGGACGAACAGAAAAACTCGCAGCCAGGAGAATAAACTGAGATGAGAGAGGAGAGATAAGTGGAGCAAGTCTGTGAAAACACTTCAACACAGTACAAACGAAGCATAATTGGACGCATGCAGGACAGGAATGCCAATGAAGGACTGCCCCCACAAATTTCCAGTTTTGCAAATCTCTGAAAACGTGGCTTTTCCAACACCACCCAACCATGGACAAATACCAAAGTACGACAGGAATACAACTCACATTACTGCACTACTGTTAAAAGGTGCCAGCCCAAACACTGGCTACTCAAACCTTGTACAGCATTTTGCTGCTCTCGTGCTAGCTCCACGCTTTAAACAATACAACACAAATAAATAAATAAACAACTACAGGAGAAGAAGAGGTATGTGAGAGAGGAAAGGAGATAGAGAAGATGAATAGAAGACTTGCAATGAATTATAATCAAATAACCGGAATGCTTTCATGGGTCTCCTTAAGAAAGTGCTGAATACATCCGTATGTCTCTCTGCACTCCTGGCATCCAATCACAGTCATGCAATCAAAGTAATGTGTAATAAGTGGGTTGTTATTTTTAGACAATAATCTATAAGTTTGCATAGGGAGACCCAGTACACATCACAAATTCACTTTGACTTTAGTAATGTATTTTTCTTTTCATTTATCCTGCAGTCAGGGTCCCACCACAGAAACGCTTTTAGTCTCGCAGACTTTGGGGTACCTGCAACAAATGGCTGTTAAACAACTCCAGGAATACAGTGACGCGCTAAGGCTTCTCCACAATTGACAGTTGGGCTTTAGGCAATAACTGAATTATCAACACTGCTTCAATGGAATCTAAAAAGCACAATGGGCCTCATTACAACCTTGCAGGTTTGGAAGCAAGGGTGCCTGTAAGCTTACCGGCACCCTTGTTTCTGGACCAGCAAATTGCAAGTTTGCCGGCAGGGGCCGTTATGCCCGACAGGTCTGACCATGCCAGGTGTAGCGGCCCCGGTAGGCAAACTCACGATTAACTGTGCTGATGCTTCCATGAACCCATTTCCATAGAGTTCCATGGGAATGGGTATTAACTGTTAGCGCACCCAGGTTCAAGGTCCGCCGGGACTTGAAATGTCCCGGTGGTATCGGGAAGCTAGTTGGCAGTAAAATGATACGAGTCTGGAGGCAACTCGCAGGTAGCTTGCTCACACTATATACATCTTACTACACTGTAAAGCATTCCATCTTATGGCGAACACTCCAACAATGTATGCAAATCTATGGCACAGCCTTTCATTGGATGATATGATTATTGTAGGAATAATGCAACCAGGTGAATTTTGATGAATTCCACTAAAGAAACATGACACAGCCCAGGTTATTCCCACAAGGTTCCTTTTATATCTTTGCCTTTTTAATGTTTATCTGAATACTTGGCACTGCCAATCGAGAACTTCAACAACCCATTCCATCTGCCTGGTGATGATTTGCAATTGAACATTCACCCGGGGAAGCCGACAAACAGGAATCCAAACTGTTTAACTTCTGCAATTGTTCTGGGAATGGATGATGAGCATCCATCTCTGCTTCACTGGTTCCTTCCTCTTCTCTATCGCCATCTCTAAGAACTGCTAGAAGCACAGAAACTGCTCTCCTGAACATCCGTGAAGACCTGCTTTCAAACCTTGATTCCAACACCCCCTGTGTCCTCATCTTACTTGATCTCTCCTCTGCCGTTCACACGGTGAACCATGCCATCCTGCTCAACCATCTCTGTGATGACCTGGGTATCACTGGTCTGGCCCTGACATGGCTGACTTCTTTCCTCTCTGAGCGACCCTCCCAGGTTCAACTTGGGTCCTTCCTCTCCTCTATCTCCATCTCTACCTGAGGTGTTCCCCAGGGGTCTAACCTCTCTCCCTGGCTGTTCAACCAATACCTGGCACTTCTTGCCTCTCTCTGCCCCAACTTCCAGTGCTATGTGGATGACACTCAGCTCATTTTCGGGCTACCCTCAGCCACCTCTTTGCCCTGTCTCATCTCTTACTGTCCATCTGCTATCTAGGAGTGGTGCACCGCCAATGATATCTGCCTTAATGCCAGTAAGAAAGAGATTCTCCTCATTGGCACACCCGCTCCCTCCTTTCCTGTGACTCTCTGGCCGGCCTCTCTTGGCCCTCCTCCTTCTCCCACCTTTGAGGCTAAAAACCTTGGGGTCATCTTCGACTCCACACTCTCATTCTCTCCTCAAATCTTTGTCGTCTCTAAGAAGTCACACTACCAGCTGCACCTCTTCAGAGGTATTCTTCCTTTCCTCTCCTTTCCCCAGAATCTCACTGTCTCCAGAGCTCTGGTTCTCTCTAGGCTGGACTATTGCAACAGCCTCTTTCTAAAAATGCTTGCTTCTACTCTCCACCGTCTGCAACTCATCCAGAACAGGACTGCAAGACTTGTCCTTGGCCTCAAGACCAGGGATCGTATCTCTCCAGGACTAAAATCTCTGCATTGTCTCCCAGTGGCTGCAAGGATTAAGTTCAAAACCCTGTGTATTGTCCACAAGGCCTTCTGGGGCCTCAATACCTCCAACTCCCTAATCCTAAATATCTTCCTTCTCATACTCTTTGCTCATTCACCTCCAACTCCCTCAGGGTCAGTCGCTTCTCCAAGCAAAGAGTTGGTGGTAGATCTCTTTCTTCGGCCGGGGCCTCCCTCTGGAACAACCTCCCTGCGTCCCTGAAACTTGAGGAAAACCATCTCCGGTTCCGGAAGCACCTCAAAACCTTTCTCTTTGCTTCTGCTTTCTCTACTACTCTCTCCTGCTGAATTTCCTGCTTGAAACTGAAACTGCAATGGTTACCTAGCCGCCCTCTGACCTCGGGCCCAGGTCCTCTCCCCAGCCAGTCACACACCTGCACTGCCTCCTGGCAACCCCCGCACTTGGGGGACTGTTTTATGTATCCCTACAGTCCCACTACCAGCACTTGATACCTGTTTGTCTGCACTTACCATTGCACTTGCCACCAGCTGGCCGCACTTTTGTTGTTATTTATTATCCCATGTACTGCACTGCCCCCTCCCCCTTCACCCCCCGCACTTTTCTCATTCGCCTTCCCATGCACTTGCGCGATCTGAATGACACCTGGCCTAGTAGGATCGTTGTCTCTGTCTCCCTCTGTTCCCCCTTCCTTGCTTCGTTGCGCCGTCAAACCCTTGTGTATAGGCACGTTATAAATGACATATCATATCATATCATGACAGAGGTTTCCCTCCAAGGAAGCCCATCCAACCCTCTGAGTCCATTTAAGAGGCCATTCTCTATATGGCCCTAAGCTTTCCTTTCAACAGAGCAAAAATCCTTGTTATTCAACTCACAAATGAAGACACTAACGGATAAATGAAACTTGCAAGTTCACATCCAGAAGTAGATTTTCCCTTGACTAACCCTTATTTATTTATTTATTTTATTTTTCATTTATAATGCAGTTAATATCAGCAAGTGGTTTCTAAGCGCAAGATCGGGATTCGAACCTGTGTTGTGCGTTTTGCTTCCAAGATAGGCGTTGCCCTGAGCTATCCTTCCTCCCAACCTTAGCTACAGTAGTGAAATTATGAGTGCCGTAATGGTATATATTAGTCCAACAGCTCATATATGGTTGTCTCTCAAGAAAGACATTCAGAAATGCACAAAATAAAGTCTCGAATGAAACCCAGCTTAATGACTTAGCATGCAAAGCAGGGCAGTCACTTAATGTTGGGGCTTGGCAAAAATGTATCATACTTGAAAGGCCTTACAGTCAGGCTTGGACTGGCCTATGGGTCAATAGGGCAATGTCCTAACCAAAATCGCAAAATCCTAGTGTGGGCCAGCTTTTCTGGTCAAAGGGATCCACTTTTTTTGACCCATGTGGGCTGTTTTGATAAGTTACTTCACCATGTGACTGGTAGTTTTGGCCAGTGTTACTCAATAAATATCCTTTAAAATGCACAATTTGCATCAGATTTAATCAAAAACCTCCCCCTTGGGTACTACTCAGTAGGTCACAAAAAGAATTAATTGCCATTTGCAACTGTGGGCCATTTCTTCATTGGTGCCCGAGACAATTTCATGCCCCAGTCTGACCCTGCTTGTAATCTTTAAATTGGCTCATCTTTCGCAAATGAATAGACTTCAAAACACTGTATTACTTGCAGAGCTTTCATGTAAAATAACTGGCTAACAGTATATCTGGCTTACAGAAATTCTCGGGAGGATAGCTTGGGGGCAACGCGCTCCCTTAGATGCAAGACGACACAGACCAACACTGGTTCGATCCCCAGGGCGTTATAAATAAGCAATTATAATCATAACCGTTACAGCCCAACAAGGAGTATTTGATGCTCATCCAACGAGCTTATTAAAGGAAAATAACTGCGAGCAGTTGTTTTCTACACAAGTGCCCTGGAACTTTAGGAAAATATTTCTCAAGATCCCAGACTTGAATAGGATCGACATAAACGTCTGAATCCTACAAAAAGCTATTTTGTTCCAGCACTGTTGAGAAGACTTTTTCTTAGTCACCTTTAATGGAGACGAGTGTCGAAACAAATGTTCTGGTGTGATGTGGGTATGATGTTCTGATGAGTGGAATATTTAGAAAATTATGCAGATGAGTGTTTTGCAAATGGCATCTGTGAGTTGACTGACTGGTGAATGGATGGACGCTTGGATATCCCCTACGTTTTCTACTTAGTGATTCAACTGCTTTATGTAACTAAATATAAAGTACATTTCCACTCCATGCTTCATTAAAGAGGATGCCACGTGGCCTTTGAGCAGGCGTTCTGTGTGGAAAAGGAACTTCAGTAGCCAGCTGCTCAGCTCACACCCATACCCAACGTATCCCATCACATACCTCTTGCGGACTCCACTCAGTTTCTGAAATCCATGATCTGAGAGTGAAGGCCAATTTGGATCCCTACCTCTTGTTGGGATGAAAATGAGCCTATCTCACCCCCCTAGGCGCTTTCAGGTACAGCAAAAACCATATGAGGTGATGTAATATACAAGGGAGGAGCAATGCACTCCATCATGCAATGCATAATGGCCCTGCAGCGCTTAGAAGTAGACAAATGGAACTAGAAAAACTCATACCCTTAACTCCATTTGTATGAGGCCCACAAGGGATAAGATGCAGGCTCCCGCTGTTCACGTCCCTGGCTCACCAGGCCCAATTTCTGCATAATACATCGGCTCTGTGAGAGCTCCATTCCCACGGAAGTCCACTTCCCCCTCTCCCCTTCAGTGTTGCAACTATTTAGTATCTTTTGCCGGAATGTGCCCTACAAGAGTGTGAGACAGTGCCAGGCTCTACGCTGCGTCTATTCATATCCACTAAACTGCCAGTCGGCCTCTCACCCTCATCGAACCAGGCCGGAGCCAGCCTCACACCACTGAATCGACCCCCACACCTTTGCTTCATTGACCTGCACGCAACCCCGAGGTCCCAACCCTCATCAAGTGCCCACAGGAGATCTAAGCATGCGTGACCATATTTCAACCATAGACACAATACAGACCCCTTGTAACACGAGGTACCACAGAGGATAAATTAAAGGTCAAACCCCAGAATGGAGACCTTGAGTGCGGGAAGGGTGGTATCAATGAAGCCCTGAATGTGTAGGTCAGCACAACTGTATTTTATCCTCCCTTTTCCTTGCCACCACTTCCTGTGCTGCCCAGGTGCCTGCCACAATGAGTTAATATTCAGTCCTAGCATGTTAAGCCTAGATAGAAACAATGTCTTAATATGTGATCCGAACTTCACTGCGAGGAAGAGCCCAGCTGACTCACGTGGATCCTGATTGATGAGAGAAAGCCGACCAATTACTGCCTGGCATCCCCTATGGCGCAGGTTCATGTGCTGAGGGCCTCCAATCAGTGACTCCCTATTGTGTACCCTAGGTAGTATGTATCTTGGGTTCTTAAGGCCACGTTTGTAACTGTTAGAGTCACATCGCTCTCGATCAGCAGAGTCCTTTGCTGATATTTGTATTCTGTATAATTAAACCTTGTTATCCTTGCAAAGCTATCTCCTGGCCTATTTCCCTAGCAGGTTGTCTTTATTTTGGAGTGTGCGTAAAGGGGTACATGCCTTCACTCTGCATCCCATTCCTTACCCTTACCAGCTAATCATACCAAACAGGGGATGAGCCAGGCGATGGGCCACATATTGTGCACACTGTGTTTGTACCTTGACCAATCATGGATGCTTCAAATAGTGCCCATGTTGACGAGGAATTGGACCTGCCTAACAAACCCCCTACCAAAGAATGTGCTCATCTTCCAAGTTCTTTTTTACCATTATCAATGTTAACCATATATATTTGTTTCCAAATACCTGCTCTTAACTTTGTGAAAAAGGTAATGTAATTCTGCTACCCTATATCTAAACTCGTTATGCTTACACATCTTATCTTGTAGTTGGCTCTCAGCCCTATCAAGACAAAAAACATCCAAAATGGAGGGAAGCTTCACTGAGCTCATTTACTCATTCGCCACAAAAGCTTTTCAGCTGATATTCACCAGGACCATTAAGGGGACATAGTGGTTAAAGTCTTTGATCATTGATATTGTAAAGCTAAAAACTAAATCTTCCGTAGGGACCACACGCAGGCGTGCCATAAATCCTTAATTGTATCCTGAGCTCATATAACTGCAGCTAGGTCTTGACAGATTATTTACATATAGGACAGGTGAGACCCTATTTTTATGTTGTTTTATTAAACGCAGAAAACCTGCTTGGCATCAGGGCGTGGATTACACAAACAGTGAGAAATAACAAAATAACGGGAAACATGACCTTAATAAGTTCAGTGACAAAGTAGCAATGGGGACTTTAATCGAACAGAGAGGTTTTCAGCCCTTTTCTGAATATCAGTAAATTACTTTTAAGGCACAAATAAGGTGGAATAGTTTTCCAGGTAGTGGATGCAATGTAAGGAAAAGATTTGCCATTTGCGTTCTAGCGTTTCGACGAGGACAGTTTCACAGCATGGTGTTACTTGAGCATAACCTTTTAATGGGATGTTAAATTGTTATTCTTCTCTTTCTGTATTCCGGGCTGTACCATAAACTGCTTTGTGAGCAAAGACAGCCATTTGAAATTGGATTTGAGCTTTTATGGGGAGCCAGTGAAGAGACCTTCGCTGTACGGTGATAGGCTCACATCGTGGGACTTGTTTTATAATGCAAACAGCATTATTATTAACCTCTTGAAGGGTGTGCAAGTTCTTTTTAGATGCGCCAGCCATGAAGGCATTACAGCAGATTAAAAACCCACCCCAGCATAAAATCATCAAAATCAATATATGTAGATTAAGTTTTCATTTCTGGTCTTGGGTGACCCTCTGCTTCATGATTTAGCAAACAACAATCACATCCTTGTGCTCTAAGAGGAGAAACTGGTTTGCAATAACAATTTCTTTTGACAAATAAAATGGTATCAAAATAATCTAACATGTGATCCCACACTTGAATTACAATGGGACGGCATCAACACCTCATTCTTAACTAGTTAAACTATCTACCTTTCTTTGACATGTATTCATTTATGTATTTATATACAGGAGGAAACATGCTCTTTGGATCACAAAAGAACATACAATAGGTAGGAAATCATATTTGACAGGAAGCAGTGAGTTTCTTACAATGGGGTGAGTTTGAGGGATATTCTGACCAGGTTGTGGAGGGGAGTACATGGAACAGACACCAGGGACAATACATAAGTGGACATACATAGATTAAGGACAGCCAACATTGGACATTTTTAAGTCCAGGTATGCAGTACGGCCAGCTCTGTTCGGGATGTGACCATGATGGGTGAAGTGCTAGAGCGGAGGCAGAGGAAGAGAGAGACAGAGGCAGGTTAGAAGCGAGGTAAAAATGTTAGCTAGCATGCAGATGAGAGGTAGGTTAAGAGGGTAACTCGGAGTCGAGGAGGTGGGTTTCAGTTTGCTTTTGAACAAATCCATGTGGACTGTTTCTCAGATGTCCAGGGGAAGAGAATCCCATGCAAGTGGAACATGAAGAGAGAAAGAGCAGAAGCAAAAAGAAGCACAGGGATGACAAGACCCCACAAGAGTAGTCGAGGAGGCAGAGCAGAGATTACGAGAATACTTTTAGAGTTGGATAGAGGAGGATAGATAAAGTGGTTCCTTACCATGGATGGAATTGTGAACCAGGAGAATTCAAATCTGGCCCTGTTTTGCAACCAGACGTGGTCTCCTTCTCACTGTGCTTAGAGAGGCATCAGCTTCACCTCACTGATGATCCCCAACAAGGGTGAAACACGTGTATGGTGTTGCTGGTGGTACTCTCGTTCAGGTTGGAATTGCCATTGCATTTCGGTGCTGGACTGCCCCTAGGCAGAACAAAGACTGATATGCAAATGGATATTTCCCATCTGTGAAAGGCACAGTGAGAAAAGCAGTGGCTGCGAAGTCTCAAGTGGTTAATAACCACTGAACAGGTTATCAAGCCTTGTTCTATCGAGAGAGGGGCGCCCGCTACCTTTGCAAACCAAATTTTAAGGAACCTGGGATTGGAAACCCTAGGTATCCTGGGGGCAACCAGACGTGGTCTCCCTCTCACTGTGCTTAGAGAGGCATCAGCTTCACCTCACTGATGATCCCCAACAAGGGTGAAACATGTGTATGGGGTTGCTAGTGGTACTCTCGTTCAGGTTGGAATTTCCATTGCATTTCGGTGCTGGACTGCCCCTAGGCAGGACAAAGACTGATATGCAAATGGATATTCCCGATCTGTGAAAGGCACAGTGAGAAAAAGCAGTGGCTGCGAACTCTCAAGTGGTTAATAACCACTGAACAGGTTATCAAGCCTTGTTCTATCGAGAGAGGGGCGCCCGCTACCTTTGCAAACCAAATTTCAAGGAACCTGGGATTGGTAACCCTAGGTATCCTGGGGGCAACCAGACGTGTAATCCCTCTCACTGTGCTTAGAGAGGCATCAGCTTCACCTCACTGATGATCCCCAACAAGGGTGAAACACGTGTATGGGGTTGCTGGTGGTACTCTCGTTCAGGTTGGAATTGCCATTGCATTTCGGTGCTGGACTGCCCCTAGGCAGGACAAAGACTGATATGCAAATGGATATTTCCCATCTGTGAAAGGCACAGTGAGAAAAAGCAGTGGCTGCGAACTCTCAAGTGGTTAATAACCACTGAACAGGTTATCAAGCCTTGTTCTATCGAGAGAGGGGCGCCCGCTACCTTTGCAAACCAAATTTCAAGGAACCTGGGATTGGTAACCCTAGGTATCCTGGGGGCAACCAGACGTGGTCTCCCTCTCACTGTGCTTAGAGAGGCATCAGCTTCACCTCACTGATGATCCCCAACAAGGGTGAAACACGTGTATGGGGTTGCTGGTGGTACTCTCGTTCAGGTTGGAATTGCCATTGCATTTCGGTGCTGGACTGCCCCTAGGCAGGACAAAGACTGATATGCAAATGGATATTTCCCATCTGTGAAAGGCACAGTGAGAAAAAGCAGTGGCTGCGAACTCTCAAGTGGTTGATAACCACTGAACAGGTTATCAAGCCTTGTTCTATCGAGAGAGGGGCGCCCGCTACCTTTGCAAACCGTGGTTAATAGATGGTTGGTGGTGTTGAAAGGAAGGAGGTGTCTGACTTTCCTAATATTTAGGAGGTTGATGTGTGCTGCTGTTTCAGTTTTGGAGATGAAAGTAGAGAAGGTGTGAGAAGGGTCGGAAATGACACTGAGGTTTCTAGCTGAAGAAGAGTGTTCCATGGATGCAATAATGTCCCCGCAGAAATGTCTCCTGACAAAAATGTCACAGTTTTATGCAGAGACATTATTAGATTGAACATGCGGGGGACACCGCTGCAACCCCCAATTTTTTGTTTACTCAGGGACATCCCCGCAACCCACCCTCATACATAATCTCACTATATATAATACCGCCAATGGCTTTTCCCGGCGACATTATGTATGGGGACATTATGTATGGGGTCATTATTACCTGATATCAAGAAGAGTAGGGGAGAGTGTCAGGTGGGATCTTGATAGGCAGAGGAAAAGTTGAGAGAGAGCTTTCAGCAGGGAAGAAGAGCACCTCTGTTTTTGTAGAATTTATCAGAGAGTCCAAAGCCACTTTTCAGATTTAATGGCAGAGAAACAGAGAAGATTTAGGTGTTGTCCACAAAGAGTAGGTCTGGTGCACGCTACAAATACCTTTAACATTAACATTAAGATTAACATCAATAAGAACCAAACAGAGGAGATTAGTGCCCCAAAAGCAGAGGTGTAGAGTGTAAACAGTAGCAGACCCAAGACAGAGCCTTGTGGAATACCAACAGTTAGAGGAGTAAGTTGAGAGGCGTAGTTGCTCCAGGAGACAGAGAATTGGTGAGGTGCAAGGTTGGATTCAATCCAGGCAAGGGCTCGATTGTGAATCCCAAGAAGAAAGAGAGTAATAAGGAGATCAGAGTGATCAACAGTGTCAAAGGCAGCAGGCAGTTCAAAGAGAATAAGGATAGGTTGGAGTTCTTGGCAGAGGCAATGAAGTTCGAGAGATTCATGAGAGCAGTTTTTCATGGAGCAACAAGAGAGGAAACCTGCTTGTAGAGGGTTTTGAGGGTTGTGGATGTCTACAAAATTGGTAAAACGGTTGCACACAGCCCTTTCAAACGCATTAAAGTAGTGCAGAATGAGCTACACAGGGTGAAAGTTAGCTGGTGGGTTTGGGTCAGCCCTTTGCTTTTTTTAGGAGAAGGATGACCATAGCTATTTTGAATACAGAGGGAAAGCAGGCAGAGTGAAGAACAGGTTGAAGAGTTCAGCGAGGTGAGAGGCCAATAAAGGGGCAATAGGCTTGACTAGCGGAAGAGCAAGAGGGTCCAATGGGAAACAAGAGGGCTTAGCCTTCATCAGTAGAGAAAGCACTTTGTCCGTATTAGTGTGACTAAAGTAGGAGATAGAGGCACATGATGACCGTGGAGTAGGCAGAGTGTAACTCCAAAGAACACACATGGCACCTTAAAATGTAGCTGATGCAGCAAAGCTGAGCCCAGTTGCACTGGTTGTGGATATGATAGTGGGAGCTTGTCCTAGATAAGTTTGTAGACTTCCACTGAGTGGCATAGTTCACTTTCTCAGCCTAGTCAGGTTGCATCTTTCTCATATGAGCACTGGGAGGCTACCGGTGGGTTGCCACCAACACCGTAAAATTGTTTCGGTGCTACCGGGATATCACAAACAGCAGCTGTAAGGTAAATCCTCATTCCCGTGGAGTCCTTTGGGAATGGGGACACTGAAGCACCGGCACTGTTGTTAATGGTGCCAGTGTTTCAGTGAAAATCATGCCGGTAGGGGCCTTACTCTTGGCAGGTAAGGCCTGCCGGTAGTTCAGTACTCCTACCGGCATACTGACAGTTTGGTGGTCCGGAAAGAGGGCCGAAGTTGCTACCGGCACCTTTATTTCCAGACCGCAAAACTTGTAATGAGGCCCAATGTGCCAACAATACATGAGCACTAGTAGCTGTCAGAAACTGTGATGGTGCTAAAATGGGTAGTGTGTGGCAACTAGTCATTCGTTTAAATGTTTTTTAAAAAAATATGAAAGACTGTGTTAACGTCCAACGCAGACATTTTTCAACACCCATTGACCGCTTGACGTAGAGGTGCACATCCTTTGCAAGACCTACGTGGGTTGACATGCACGTTCTTTTAAAATCCACTATATTTTCAGTTTTTTTATACTGAAATTAAGTGGTGAAAGCAACAACTGTTGAAAAACGGGTAGCCATTGACTGTGCTGTCACCTTTCCCTCTGAGAGCTTTTTCCACGTCTCCTTAATTGTGACCTCCCATCAAACTGTTGCAAGGTCTTGGAAAGGCCTTAAGAAACACCCCTTGTCCAGCTCACACTAGAAAGCCCTTTGCTTCAGACAGCCATTTGTTAGCCTACTGACAAGAAGAGAGAATGCAAGGTACAGAATACAAGGTGAGGCTGGGCATCGCTTTTGGAAACAAATTCAATCAAGTGTTGACGGTCTATGGGGTATACCAGTAACCCGAAATGCAGCCTTTTGGAAAATGAAACCGGGAGACTGAACTGATGATTTTTACCACCAGATCTGACACCACCCTCTATAGTAAAAACTACTGCATTCACAAAGAATTTTATAACAAAATCACTCAATCATCTCTTGAAGTGTTCTTGGTGGAAGTCTTTAATAGAGTGTGTGGTGCCATCTTTACTGCTGAAAGCGGCAGAAACAATAGCCGATGCATTTCCGACTAAAAGTCCATCATCAGGACTAGTTCTGCCCTCCCTGGGACCACAGTCACCAGTAATTAAAAACCTGATATAACGAAATAGAGTACTTGAAACTGAAGAGGTGTAGTCTTGTAGAAGCCAAGCCTTCCTTCCAACTGAAGAGTAGTAATGGTGTGTGGCTTCCATGCTCAAACGATCGCACTGACCTGGAGACCCATTTCACAGATAAACAGAACTGGATTCAGCTGCTGCCACCAACAATGCCTGTTCCTGCATGGGGATTTTCTTTCACCCAAGTCTGCTTCCCTGAGGCCATTCCCAATGAGCCTATATAAAGTCTCTTCCCATTGTGCTAGTCTAAAGATGTGAATCCGACATCACCCACTGCCAGACTTTCCTTGAGTGGATTTAGCACCATAAATAATGTATAAATAAATATATACATACATGTTTCAAAGCAAAAAGATGTATTTTGCTAGTGGAAAAAATGTCCAACTAAGATTGGCCTTTTCTGGCCAAAACATGAGAAGACATGGCCACCAGGTCAGTGATGTCTGCTGAGTGACCTATACACGAATTTCTAAGCAGGTATTATTCTCTAATCAACATTAGTGAACTGCTGTGGATTTAAAATAATCATTGATGCGTGTAAAGTCCTGGTGAATAAACAGTACACTAACATGACCTGTATTAATTTTGCTAATTTGACCACATCCAGTCAGCTAGTGCCATTTCCGTCATATATTCGTATTAGTTTTACATTAACCTTTGTGTGGCTATCAAATGCTCCCCTTTTTAAATGTATTGCATTGTGCCTTAGTTTTACTTGCACAATATAGAACCTATTTTCTGGTGTCCAGCTTTGCTAAGTAGAAAGAGAGCCAAGAATGTTCACCTGTGCTGCTAGGCTTCTAGAACAAAGCATTTATATTATCGTCCTTTCAATAGCCTCGGTGGTTTTGTCACAGGGACATTGTGACCAGAGGAATGTCTAGGTGCCTAAAGTAAAAGGTGGATATTATGCAGGTACACTTGAACTTGGTGACATGCCCCGTGCCTCGCACCATGCTTGCAGCTTTGTCGGAAGGATGCACTAACATCTTTATCACACTTGTTATGTAGGTCTTACTCTCCATCTTAAAGGAATGGTCATTTCCTGCATTGTTTCACAATGAATCAACAGTGCATCCGCTCTGCACCTCACAGCGGTGTATTATGAGTGTGTTTCCTATGGAGCATCACTTATATTGGGATGCATGTATCACTGCGTCCCACCCTTGTACTCCACGGCCGTCTTGTGTTAACGGACGGTCACACATAGGTGAGTTAACATTGTCTGTTCTGGAGGGACAAACTGGATCAACCACCCCTGCTGCTGAAGCCTGTGGCTGCCAGAGAAGAACATACATATTTAGGCAGTCATGTGCAGTCATGTAAAAGCTCTCTTCTGTAATGCATATTAACGTTTCCTTTCTCAGTTCATGTTTTATTCTATTTCCTCAAATAACGAAATCCATCACCACAGTCATTTCCATTATGCACAGGTAAAAGACATTATATAATGCGTATCCCATCCTTTCTAGTCTCCAACCATATCACTCTGAATAGCAAAGTCTAATGGAAAAAGATGTCTGTGGTGTGTTGGTTGGAGTGTATCAGAGTCAGATCAAAACATATCACACTTCACTGCTATATAGACCTGGTATACACGCATTTCGCCGACCAATTTTTGGTCGTGGTACTTTTCATCGCCGGATTTTACATCGCCAGAAACCCCGTTTTTTTATTTTTTATATTGGGATGTGTTTTGTTGGGGTTGGGGTATTATTATAATTGTAAGGGGGAAGTCTGGGGGGGAACCCCCCCCGCAATAAAAAAAAAAACAAAAACAGGGTTTGTGGCGATGTAAAATCCGGCGATGAAAAGTACCACGCCCAAAAATAGGTCGGCGAAATCACGTAGAACCATAGACCTAACATCAATTCAACACATGTATTCAGGAGTGATATCTTGATGCAATGTTTCACTTCCAGTATAATCCATTTCTTTCCAAAAACGCTCCATGTCTATCATCGCTAATAACAAAAATGTCTAGCAAACGCCTACAAGTGTTTCTATGTGTGGGACATCGGAGAGTTCAAAAACACTCTTCTCATAGGATGAACCACCATCAAATTGCCTAAACGCCCTCCTGTGTTTTTTTTATGACTTGCTGAAGGTGTCAATTTTGTTGGTTCTTCAGGATCACTGCCCAGGCTTAAAACAGTCACCAATAGTAAACCCAAAAACAATAACAAGTCAATAAAAATATATTGCATAAATCATTCATGGAAACAATTATAGACAATCTTAGGAAATGCTATCACAGTCAAAATGATAACCATATTGATCTAATGTACTAGACAATACATAAGATGCTTTGCCCAGCTTCACTGTATCATCTGGTGGCAAAGCTGGCAATTGCCCCAAAACACATTTGTTCTGCAGTCTTGAATTAAGCTACCAACACTTCTTTACAAAGCAGTGCACTCTCCTGGGGCCGAATTCCATTGGGCCTCCTGCATTTCCTCTTCCTTTTGTCACACTTTCAGAAACGCCAGGCGTGTTGGTAAGAAAAGGGCTTCCTTTTGCAAACCCGATGTTGCTGCCGTGAATGGCTGAAACTTGAGCCTAATCCACCAACCCTGGGAGCCGGCAGGCGAACGCCGGCCCCCGACTCAAAGGCCCACATACAAGGCCCCTGACTGAGCCTGTGATCACACTACCTCACTCTCCTAGATGCACAGTCGTGCTTAGAAACACATGTGTACAGGCGTATTATAAATTACTTATCGCATCATATCATATCCTAACATCAGGTGTACACCGGAGGCGAGCTGCAGCACAAGCAACAGATCTACGTGACATCACCAGCCACCAGGTAAGACCTTCTGGTCTTGGGAGTCATCCTGCCTGCTAAATTCACCAAGGTTGCAACGAGCGCCACAATATATGTTTTAAATGTATATGTGTACCTTCTGACACTGTGCGCTCTCCTTGGGGTGGATTTCAGTGGGCCTCCTGCATTTTCTGGGCCTTTTGTACCACTTTCCAACATGGCTGCTGTGTAGTGAAGCACAGGGCTTCGTTTTGCAAACCTGATGTTGTCGCTGTGATTGGCTGCAACTTGAGCCTTATCCACCAATCCAGGGAGCCGGCAGGCAAAATGCTGGCCCCCCCACTTAAAAGCCCACATTAAAGGCCCCTGTCTGAGCATGTCCAAACCTTGGGTGATTCAGAGGGCCCCCTCCTCCTTTCACCCTCTGAGAACATGATGGAGTAGCCACCAGTCAGCCTGTCTGTTACCCCAACAATCCTGGGCCTCTGGAACATTGTGCACCGCTCAAGAACACCATTGAGTCATGACACTGCTATTGTTTTTCTCAACTTACCTAAACAGCTGTTGAACCAAGGTGTGCCTATGCCTTTCTGCCTTCCTTACCTAACCTAATCCTTGCACAATGCATTCCTGTACCCTTGTGCAAATTCGAATCATGGTGTGCTTTTATAACTTCTGCACCCCATTTTGCATTGCTTTCTGTGCCTTTATGCAAGTTCGAGTCCTGGTGTTTTTAAAACCCCTGCCCTCCATTTTGCATTGCTTTCTGTGCCATTGTGCAAATTCAAATCTTGGTGTGTTTTTAAAACCTGTGCACCCCATTTTGCATTGCTCTTTGTGCCCTTGTGCAAATTAGAATTGTGGTGTGTTTTTAAAACCTCTGCACCCCTTTTTCAATTGCTTTCTGTACCCTTGTGCAAATTTGAATCCTGGTGTGTTTCTTTACATCTTTTCACCCCAGTGTGGGTACTAAAGTGTTCCCATTCCATCTGTTTTCTTGCTGCCATTGGCTACTAGGCCAACTGGTGAGTTGTGCTTTTACTGTGCTCTGCAACCCCTCCTCTATCTTCCTCCTTTCCTTCGCTGCCTCTATTGCACTCACCATCTACCCTATCTTTTCTAATTCCTATACTATCACCTAACCTGCCCCTCTCACAAAGTCTGGAAGAAAAAAGTTTTAAAAGACATCCTGACCACTAACCCTGTCCTACCCATCCCATGGGGAGTACTCTTGGCGGACTTCTCATCATCCAGGCGTATCATTAATGTCCATCATAATGGCACTATCTTGGCTCAGGGTCCTCAACCTAACCTCTTACACCTACAACTCCTTATCCTACTCCTTATCCCACTCTTCCACTCTCTCTGTACCCCCTTATCTGACTGGTGTACAATGCCCCTGCACCCCTCCTCCCTCCTCGGAAAACCTTTAAAGGCACTGACCTCCTGCATATAGCCACACATAATGCTCACTCTGCTACCAAACACTCTGCCAACATTTGCTCCCCCTTGAAGAACTTGCCCTCAATATCCTTGCTCTTACTGATGCATGAATCAATGCCAGCTTAGTCACTACATTTGACTCGCTTCTCCCTGATTCCTTCAAGATCATCTCTAAGCCTCACCCTAACCGTGCTGGCCCTGACGTTGCCCTGATGTTCCCTGAGTGCGTCCTTTCTTCCCTCATACCCACCCAGCCTTACTCTTCCTTCAAGAGCCTAGTTTGCAAGCTGGTCACCTCTCCAACTTCCTCCCTGACCATTGCCACTATCTACAGGCCACCTTTCTCTACCACCCTGTCCCTCGCTGAATGGACTGATTTCTCCTCCTCTCTCCTCTCATCCACCTCCAAACTCCTTTTCCTGGGTGACATCAACATCCACCTTGACTCCTCAATCACAGCATCCACTCTCTTCTGTGACCTCTGCACCTCGCTCTTCATACTCCCTTCTGGTTCTATCCACTCGGCTGGGCACACTCTCAATGCCAGCATCCACACCGATCTCTCATCTCGCCTCTCCTCTCTTGATTCAAACTCTCCTGCCATTCTCATTCTACTTGATCTCTCCTCTGCACTTGACACGGTTTATCAATCCATCCTCATAAAACATCTCCATAATACTCTAAGTATCTTTGAGTGGGCACTGGACTGGCTGACCTCATTCCTCACTGACCACCCCTCCCAGGTTATCCTGGGCTCTTTCTTCTCTCACACACCTAACTCCACCTGTGGCGTCCCCCAGGGCTCCAAACATTCTCCCTGGCTCTTTAACATCTATCTTGCCCCACTTGCACACCTAACCTCCACCTACTCCCCTCACTTCCAGTGTTATGCAGATGACAATCAACTCATCTTCAAACCTTTCTCTGATCCTCTCCTTACCCTCTCAATCATTCCTGACTGCCTGTCTGCCATCCAGTCCTGGTGTGCCTCCAATGATCTCTGTCTCAATGCCAGCAAGACTGAGATCCTTCCCATTGGGACTCCTGCCCCTTTTTTCTTACCCTCACTTTGGCCACCCTCTATTAGTTCTCCCTCTTCTCCTTCCTCTGAAGCCAAAAGCCTTGGAGTCATCTTCACTCCTCTCTTTCCTTCCTTCCCCACATCCAGGACCTTGCCAAGAAGGTCCACTTTCAACTCCTCCTCCTCAAAGGAATCCTTTCTTTCCTCCCCTAATCCCAGAATCTCAATGTCTCTAGAGATCTGGTACTCTATAGGCTCCACTACTGTAATAGCCTCTTCCTCAATCTACCCTGTCCCACTCTACGTCACCTCCAGTTAATCTGTCAGTCTAGAAAAATGGATACCTCTACTTTGTGACCGCAAACATATTTTGGTGGCCGTGGGCCAACCGTCTCATGCACGATATGACAGAATATAGGTTTTCGAGTTTGCCAATTAACAGCCATTTTGATGTAACAAGAATCGCCATTTTGTTTTCTAACCATTTCTCATTGCTTTCTGTTCCTATTGCTTCGCAGTATATTTTCCGCTTACACTGCTCGACTGTAAAACATTGTTGTCTGTATGTGAAAAGGACAAGGCCGCAGGGCCGAGAGGATAACAAGAGTTAGTTGAAACACAAACGTAGGCAGCGCCAGGAAGAATGCCCGGCTCCCTCCCGAATGTAACCTTGAAGCAGAGCTGCAGGGCATTTAATCATTTCGCAGCTGCCAGCCTGTCTTGTAATATGGTAGAATATGTTAGAATAATACTGCTAAAGGCTTGAATTATGCTTTTCTTATGGCCCCCCTTTGCTGAGCCCGCTAGGGCGTGTCGGCTCCCAGGACACAAATAGCACCTAATAGATAGCAAGGTCCGGAATGCAACTCTTCCCCCCCGTATGTAGCTCGCTTCCAAGAACAGAAGCCCTGTGTTCTATTCAACAACTGAAAGATGCCTTGGCACTCACAAATTGCAAATTGTTACTAGAATAGATGTTTGAAGGTGTCATAGTTGTCGGAGATGTCCATCATCACACCAAGTTCAAAGAAACCCAACAAAAGGGGGGTGTTAAATATTGGGATATTTAAGGGGATTGTTTGATATGCATTTTGTATATATGTAACTGATGTACGTAATTCACTCTCTTGCGTCTCTCGAGGTCTAGAGATACACGTCGCGGGGCGTGAGACCGAGTTGGCCAACTGAGACTTTTGCTTTGCAATAAACCCTAGCTTTAGGAATACAACCTTGTGTCTGGCGTATCTATCGTGTGTGGTGACTCACCTTGTTTCCATAGACGTCAGGGTCCCCTAGGGGCCCCTTTCAAGATGGCACCCGAATAGGGACCCTCCCCCACTTCAAATCCACAATAGGCTGCAAGACTTATCCTTGGCCTCAAGCCCAGGGACTCCATCTCTGCAGCCCTAAAACTCTTCACTGGCTCCCGGTTGCTGCAAGTATCACATTCAAAACCCTCTGCATCATCCATAAGGTTGTCTGGGGCCAGGAACCACGCTATCTACAACTGGTTTTCACTAAATGCAATCCCTCCAGATCATTGCATTCCTCTGACACCAACTCTCTGCATGTCAAGCAATTCGCTAAACAGCGAGCTGCTGGATGATCTCTTTCCTCGGCCGGCTCCCTCTTATGGAACAGCCTCCCCTTCCTCTTAATCTTCAGCTGGATCTCTTCAAATTCCAGAAGCTCCTCAAGACTTTCCTTTCGCCTCCTCCTTTCCCCCTCCCTCCTTTGCTAAATACCACAGTCACTGAGATTGGTTAACAGAGCCCTTTTGTGTCCACCTGGTTCCTAGCCTCATACCCCCAATAGCTTTCAGCCTCTGCCCACTCCTAGCACTTGCATTTGCCTGTGCTATCACAAGTCTGCACTTATTTATTCGCAGTCGACCACTTACCAAATGTTCTCTGGCAGTCACTTAACAGCTTGAAACTTACTTCCTAGTACTTACCTCCCTGTTACTCCTAGTACTTACCCCGCCTTCACCCACTCTCTCTGCACTTGCACACTCTGAATGCTCATATTGCCCAGTAGGACCGCCTCTCTCGGGCATTGTATATTTGACTGGCACTCCCTTGTTCACTCCCTGTTGCCCTGTGGGCGCTTACCTGATGTATAAGTGCCTTAAAAAACAGTAAATAAATAAATAAATACAGACTAAAGTTTTATGCTCTTCATTGACAGGGGCTGTCCGTTTTTACAACCCTAATTTGGAGAAAAATAGCTATACACCGCTAGTATACTGATGTTATGTTCGTTTTTTTTTTAAAGGGCTATTTGTTGAAGGTCCATTGTTTTGTGTTAATAATGCAGAAAAGCAATATCACATAACCCATGCATAACCGGAAATAGCTACATATATACAGAACACTGTTTATATGGGCAAATGCTAAATCTTACAAACCAAATAAATGACAACAAATTCCAAGGAAATGGCAAAGAAAAAGGTAATCTTAATTCAGCATGGAATAATAGAATGTAAAAATAATAAAATGAACAAATGAATGAAAAGACAGCAATTGCAGAGGAAATGACACAAACACAGTTGAGTGGAAAATGTGTTTAAAACAATTGATAAAGTAATATATTCAACCAATAATACAAAAATGAACAGTTTCTAGAAGGACATTGAAAGATGTATGAATATAGTCCAATAAATTGAAATAAAATTACTTCAAATGCTTCATGCTTGGCATGTTTGACTACTGGGATTAAACCAATACACAGTCACAAGCACTTTCATTTATTTTATTCATTTGGCTTATTTAAACCACGTTTGTTCAAACTGATGTCCTTTTATAGTCAGCTTGAAGGGCAATGACTTATGTATTGAGTGTATTTGGTTGGTCTGGGCTGGGTTCACCCAAAGAGACCATTTGAGTGACAAACAGGAAATTGCCTCTTTGTTTCTCCTGAGAAGGCTTGTCACATCCTCGAGAGCATAAGGTCTCTCCCAGGAGGTTGAGCGGTAGGGTGTTGTGGGGGAGGGGGGGTTTGACTCGCGACAAGTGCTTCAAATGCAGTCCTGTCAATACAATGGGCAACTCACACCAGGATTATTATTACTGGAGACATTTCAATGTAGGAGACAGATTAAGGGGGTGGAGTCAGAGTATCCAGGGGGGGAAGCAACAGTCCATATAAGGGTCCCACCATTGTGGATTTTCCCAAGGCTCACAAACAAACGTCCTGTCAAACTTCCCATTTCCTGCAGACAAAGCATTCTGAGTATGACATTACTGGGCAAGAAGACTCTGAAAGAGCACTCAGACTGTTATGCCTTACAGAAGGCTAGGAGAGCACCAGTCTATTGCTGCCTTTTGCTTATATAGGAGGAGAGACCATTCCCTTACTTGATTCATCTTTGGACTCTGTGAGAAGGAGTATTAATCAGAAACTGTGTTGGAAGTACAGTATCTCCAAAAGCCTCTTCCATAGAGTTGAAGACAGAGATCTTCAAAAGAGAAGCAAGCCGTTCCCACTAAGCATTCCCAGGGAATATTTTGGGTGACCTGCTGACTGGACAAGACCTAATGCAGTGGAGAGTACTGATACCCAGGACCTGTTCACTGGAGGTGTCAGATCCATGCAAGTACTCTCTAAGACTTCCGGCTGGGATGTACAGAGATAAACGACTTACCTTGTCCCTGGAAACCCTGGACAGTGGCCCCCATCACCACAAATCAAGCTCCAGCTCTGAACCCTTTTTTTCCGGCTCCAAGCACACAGAGTGGCCTTTTACAATTACAGATTTTTCGATCCACTGTATAGCTATCAAGCTGCTGATTCGACCTTTCACCTGCCTGTACGCCTCTGTTTTCAAGCTAATTGACCGAATCGCATCGTGGGACACTTTAGAGCTGCCTCAACCAATTCAAGATGCCGAATCAACCCATCCCACCTGGTTTCTTCATCCCAATTTGAGTTGATCACCACTACAGGACTGCACCACAATGTTGGACGGTCTTGAGCAGACTCGACTACTTTCAGAGCAGTCATCCTGTGGGAATCACAGACTTGAATCATCTTGATGCTGACTCAACTCATTTGAAACACCTAGAAGCCTGGCTGGATGCTGATTCCCAAAGAGAAGCATTTGAAAGACTTTGAAACGGTGTCTCCCACGTTAAAGTGCTCCCATGACTTGTAAAACTGGATTTTCTAACTTTGTAAAGACATTTTCAATTACTTTCACAATTGCTGCTGACATAAGTGCCTGTAAATCCTTATCTTCAGCCAAGAGTGCTCCTTTTATGCCTTAGTATGCATTCTCTGAGTTTTCTTTTACAAGGGCGGGTCATAGTGTTTTTGATCTTTTTTTTTTGTATTGTTAGTTTAATTAAAGTACCATATTTTATAGAACCTTGGTTGGACATTCTTTTATTTTGGTACCAAAGTACTATTGTTGCTCTTCTGAAGAGTATTGGCTGACGTAGGCTTGCACTACTCTAATAGGCAGAGGAGATTTACCTGTTAGGATGTGCCTGTTTCACTTTTATGATCGCGACCATTTCAGAGCTAGTAATAGCATGGGCTGACAAGCAATTTTATATAATGTTCACCCCTGTACCCATAAGGAGTAGTAGTCATGTTATCACAAATTAAGCAATACATTAATAGGACCCTGGACACTAAACAGACATACTAGTCACATGCTTGCTCAGAATTCTAACCTGGCAGTACATTCACACTATTGCACAAAGCAACCCTTCTAAAATACCTGCTTGTATTGTGATGTGTTAGATGGTGCAAAGAAAGTGCTGACTGCCCCATCTCCTCCTGCAGAATATATTTGAAATGTGCCATGAGGAAAAAGAAGCAGTTATGGCATACGGCTATGGGATGGAACAATGCATTCCACTAGGCCTAGACACTAAAAAGGCAGCTATATGAGAGACCACCAGGGGGCGCACAGGTAATGGCTGCCTGATCGCTGGGTTCCCACAGAGGCTGGGCCTTTTCAGGGGAGTGAGCCCCCCCGGGATCCCCAAGGCGGATTCACTTGACGGGTCCGCGCCAGTGATCCCCCCGTGACGCATCTGCGTGAAAGAGCGAAGCTCCAGGACCCCGGGAAACTGGTTTACGAGCGGTGACGGAGGAAGAACGGCGGGGCGCGCTTTGGCCCCGGCGCTGGTAAAGGAGGAGCAGCCTGCCGAGGTGAGAAAGTCCAGGCGAAGGGCCCGGCCCCTCTCATCCACCTGCCGTCGGGAACCGGGCAGCCGAGGCATCGGAGGCGGCACAAGAAGACAAGCGACTTCGGGAACGAGGGCCCCCCGCAACGCATCACACCACGGACGGGCGGAAGTGGCACAGGGCCGCCATCGACCGCATCGCCCTGCAGAAGGCCCCCACAACACCAACTCACCATGGCAATCCGGCAGTTGGAGGGGAAGCGTGCCCCCCCACTTCCGAGAGGGCCCCAGGGCCTCGGTGGCCGCTCCCGCCCTGAAGACAAGCGAGGGGACATCGCATACCCACATCCAGCCCCAGCAGGTGGAGGCCCCTGGGCTCGGCCCCAGGGCGTGTGCCTGCTTGGTGACGAAAGGCTTTGGCCAGAGGTAGCGGAACGGCAACAACGACTCATTAACCCGGAGAAACATCACCGGTACTGAGGCGACACCAAGGCGAGACCCAGGTGAGAGGCCCCCATCCAGAGTTGATGGGGCGAGTGCCCGCCTGAAGACTGCACCCCCTGCCAACAGAGGAGCGCATACCATTCATAAGCTCCCCCGAGACGCTCCATCCAGGTCCCTACAGGGTGGGGTGGTACCCCCCGTGCACCCCGCAGCCCGAGGCAGACCCTGCGGTGGGTGTACAGCACAACTATATGAACTGGTAAGAGACTCTGCAGGCTTTCCGCTACAGGGAGACGGAGAGCAACACCAGTGACCGTACTCGCACCAGGGACATGGCTCACCCAGAGGCCTCGACACAGAATGTCGAGGCCTTGAGAATGGAGAGGGGCTTCGCTCCATTCTCAAGGAGATCAGGGAAATGCGATCTGACATCGCCCAGAAGTTCGAAAAGATGGACCAAAGGGTGGACAAAGTCGAGGACAGACTCCTACAAGTGGAAAACAACCAGTCTTCCTCGGCTTCCCAGGAGGTTCAATTCGATATGCGGCTAGCGGCCTTGGAGAAGAGGGACGAGGAAAGAGCAAGGCAGATGGACGACTATGAAAATAGGGAAAGGAGGAACAACCTTAGACTTTTTGAGATCCCGGAATCGGAGGGCGAGACGGAGAGGGATTTGACCCGAGTCGTGAAGGACATTATTACTCTACTGTTTGCAGAGGAAATGACAACTGAACCCACGTTTCGACCAGGTGCACAGAGCAGGGGGAAGGGCAGGGAGCCCCAGATCAGTACTGGTTTGGTTCCACTACCGAAAAAACTAAAGTCCTGGAAGAAGTAAGGAAGGCGGGGGTGATTACTTACAATAACGCCCAGATCTCAATTTTTCAGGACCTCTCCGCCTATACCTTAGCCAAATGTAGAATGTGCCGCCCCCTAACACAACTACGAATACCTGGGCCAACGAACATTGCCGGTAACAGAGGAGGAAATAAAAGGAGCCATCCAGGATTATGTGGTGGAGCCTACCCCCCAGAGGGGTCCAGTAGGCCCAGAAGCACTCAGTAGGGGCACCCCCTGCCAGTCGGGTGCCAGGAGGAGTAAAACCAGTTCGAGAAAATTCAGAAAATTGAACACCCCGCCGTCTGCAATGGAGGAGGAGCATATCGACTCAGAGGGCTGATGACCAGGGATCCCGGGTCTGCAGTGGAGCGGAAAAGGAAGACACGAAGGACGCACTGAGGACAGTTTCTCCATGAACAGCAAGTACAATGGGGGCAATTGAAGGGACACAACCACAGGGAAGAGGGGGCATGATATACTGAGGTCCTAGCAGTGGAAGGAAGGCTGGGAATCCGGCCCTGAGGAGTGGATGACCACAGAGGCATGGGGAAGCCCTGACCATTCATAGATCGGGACCCAAAGAATCCAGGGTTAAGTCAAACTTAGAGTCCCTCTGAAAAGCGATCAATGTGGGGTGGACTGAGGGGTCGAAACTGGGGGGAGGGGAAGCTCACAAAATCGAGATTGACAAGCAACGCCTGGCTGAAGGGGACAGGCTGGTGGTCCGTCCACAATGCCAGAAATGGCAGAACTAACTGGCTGGATGCCAGGGAGGGGGGACACAAATTAGTTGGGGTTTGTTTGTTTGGGAGGGAGTTGGGGGGACAGTGGGGAAACGTTCTAAAAGTGTCCAAACGAGGAAACAGAGGAGGCAGGGAGAGAGTAACGATGCGACGTTGCTGACCACCAAAAAGGGAAACATAGATTATGGCTGAGGACCGACCGGCCCTGGGAGTGGGTACCCTGAATGTGCAGGGTTTGAACACCCCTACGAAAAGGTCCCTGATCTGTAGGGAATTTAGGAGGGCAAAACTATACTTGCTCTTTGAGCAAGAAACACACTGGGCGCGGGGGAAAGAGCCCAAAATGCAAGCGGGAGGAATTGAGGAGGTTTTTCACGCATCCCACAGGGCAAAGAAAAGAGGGGTGGCCATCCTGATAGCCAGGGGCATGGGTTTTGAGAAAGAGTCAGTCCGAAGGACCACGAGGGCCGTTACCTGATGGTGCGTGGTTCCTTACAAGGCTCTCCCCTAACCTTGGCGGTCGTGTATGGCCCGAATGAAGGTCAAGCCCTATTCTGGGAAGGAGTAAGGGACAGGCTTAGACTGGTCATGCAGGGTCCCTTGGTGGTTGGAGGAAATTTCAATATGGTCCTGGACCCATCCAGGGACAGAAAGCGGTTAGGCCCCCAAAACCCTAGACCGGCAGACGAAGCCATGGCTCGAAGCTTGCAGAGGGCGAATGAGTGCTTGGGCCTGGCAGACACAATCCCGACCTCCTGAACAGGTGTTCCCTCCTTTTCTTACTACTCCACCATCCACAACGCATTCTCTAGGATAGATTATATTCTGGTGGATGAGATCCTTTGCCCATATTTCACAGGCTATAGGATAGACCCGGTCCCTTGGTCAGACCATGACTTGGTCCGAGTCGCCTTAGCGGTGGGCTGGTGTAGGGAACGCAAGGGTCGATGGAAATGTATTGACGCCCTATTGAGAGACGAGGCCCACGCCGAAGCTGTCCTGGACGCTACAGCGGAATTCTTCGACCTCAATGATAACGGGGAGGTGGTCATGCACACACTCTGGGACGCCTTTAAGACAGTCCTAAGAGGAGTACTTATGAAAATGGGAGCCCAGAAGAAAAGGGAGAGGGAGGCCCAGAAAAAAACTCTGTGGGAGAAAATAGCCTGTCTCCAACCGGGGGGCTGTCCGGAACAGGCCTTGGGAGCGACCAGGAGGCTGCACTGGAGGACTACAGGCTCCAGCTAAAAGACCTACTCCTACACAAAACGGAGCGGAGCCTCCAAATGGTAAAACAAAAATACT
The DNA here is from genome assembly GCF_040938575.1 of Ambystoma mexicanum. Lineage (NCBI taxonomy): Eukaryota > Metazoa > Chordata > Amphibia > Caudata > Ambystomatidae > Ambystoma > Ambystoma mexicanum. The sequence goes on from NC_090922.1 coordinate 901,779,085, forward strand.
ACGACAAGGGGGACAAAGCAGATAGTATCTTGGCCTGGAAGTTGAGAGAGGTCTAGAGAAGCAGAAGTGTGAAGGAGGTAAGGGACATCCCGGGGGCCCTTGGCTGCGACACCCCCCACATAGGAGAGGCCTTTCGCCAATACTACAAGTCACTATACTCATCTGAATATAACGGGGACGATTCCCAGATAGAGGACTTCCTGAATTCCAAACAAATCCCGTCCCTGTCGAGAGAGATGTCAGAGGGGTTGGAGGGCCCGGTCACGGAGGAGGAGGTGGATAAGGTGATCAGTAGAATGAAGGTGGGACCCTCCCCCGGGGAAGAATGCTTTTCAGTCTATTTCTATAAGAGATTTCGTTCCTCCCTGATCCTTTACCTAGTGAGAGTCTTCAACACCGTGCTGGAGGGGGGCTCCCTCCCCGACTCCATGATGGGGGCCATAATAGCTGTTTTACCCAATGAAGTAAAGGACCCAGCAGAGGGTGCCTCCTACCGGCCCATATCATTGTTAAACATTGATGTCAAGATCCTGGCCAAGGTGGTGGGGAGGCGGATGGAGGGGATCATGCCGAAGTTAGTCCACGGGGATCAGGTGGGCTTCATCAGGGGCAGACAAGGCTCAGATAACATCCGTAAAACATTAGACCTGTTCCACTTTGCCCAAACATCAGAGCTTAACGCGTGTGTCCTCTCGCTGGACTCGGAGAAGGCTGTTACTGGGACTCCCCCCGGAGGAAGCGGAACTATACCGTTACCCAAGGATGTGGGAAACCATGCTGAGGGCGGGCAGAATGGCCCTCGCTCAGAAATGGAAGAGCCTGGAAACCCCCTCCAAGGAAGAGTGGATGAAAAAGGTGAAAGGCATGTTCTTGATGGACAAACTGACGGCCATGGTGAATAAAGACACAAGCTCATTCCTCACAAACTGGTATGGGGTACAACAAACTTGGGGTTGGGATGTGCATTGACCTCATGGGTAGATCCCCGAACTGAGAAGAGTACCTAAGGCTCGAAACGAACAACAATAAACGGCCCGGGGTAAGTCGGCGCCAAGCCAGTCAGCGAATTGGTCACCCATTGCATCGCCTACGAGGCACAGGGAACGGAATGAGCATTATGAGTCTCCTTTGTCGATCACTTTGAACTGGACACAGGGAAGGAGGGAGGGTCGGTGTTGGGGAGGGGAGTCAGAGGGGGGGCAGGGGTTTTTCCAATGTCCTGTTTTATTACAAAATGCTAATAAAAACTAAAGTTTTTTTTTAGAAAAAAGGCAGCTATTGCTCACATGCATGATCAGAATATTACCCAAAGAGAATATTCATGCTCCTGCACAAAGTAACCATGACTGGCAGACCTGAAAGGACTGTGATGTGTCAGTGGTTACTGAGAAAGCACTAGCATTTCCCTGTCTCCCCCTGAGGGCAACAAACAAGGTGAAAAGGAAAATTAACAGTTATCAAATAAGAAAATGGAATGGGCTAATATTCACATAGACTCTACACTGATTAAACATATATGTTATGTGCATGCTCGTATTTTTAACCTAAGAGAACATTTTACTACTCTACAAAGCATGTAAACGAAAAAGGGGTGCCTGACTATTCCCTCACCTTTCCAGGTACTGCAAGGCAATATAAACAACTGGTCAGGGTGGCCCCGGTTTTGTAACAGAATACACTGACAATTTAAATAGTATTAAGAGCAAAGTTCGCATTCTTATATATTAATACAGACATTTCGGTGAATCTGACATACAGGGTATCGTAGTGAACAAAGCATCATTGACTGACATAACTCATTGGACTGTGATGTGTCAGAAAGTGAAGAGAAAGCACTTCCTTCTCCTGTGGACAAGTAATAAAATGGGTCAACAGGAAAATGCTCAGTTATCTCATAGGGAGATAGTATGTGACAGTACACTAAAAAGAGAGACAATAGTCACATGCATGCTCAGAATTTTACCCAAAGAGAACATCCACATTGCAGCACAAAGTAACCGTGGCTGGGATACCTGCATGGCTATGATATGTTCAAGGGTACAAACAAAACACTGGATATCGCTCTCACCTCCTGCAGACAAGAAATGAAATGGCCAAGAGGAAAGGGGGAACTTGGAAAATACAAATCACATGTAGGGATACACTATTTATGAATTTACATCGGTGATCCATATTGTAATGACTGGCTTAAGTTGAAGTTAAAACAATGAGACTGAATGAATGTTGATACAGCAGTAGCAAGTAATCTCTCAGTTGTCAGCCCCAGGTGGCCCATCTTTGTAAATTTATCAGACTTGTACAGCTATGTGTTGAAATGTTGGGTACATATGTAGAATCACTGTCCTCCTTTATCTCTTCATTCTTTTTTGGTATGTCTATCTATGTCATTTGAATGAATGCCACAGTTGAGTAGCCATTCTTGGATCAGATGAATATATTTTGGGAAAAATGCATAGAATTGTCCCAAGCATCTCGGTATATATAGTGTTGGTACATTCGATGATGATACAAGATGGCATTTTACTGACAAAATCAAATTTTAGAATTTCTAAAAAGAAGACGTTATAGAATAAGTAATGCCATTGTCAAAATAAGACCATATTATATAAAATGTAACTCATATTCATACACCTTTCCTAAATTGGAATGAACAATATCATGATATTAAATAGGATTAACTCCACACTTGAAATTAATCTGTATCCAAGTTTTTGAATTTACAACAAGGATGGGTGGATAGGAATATTAATAAATTGACCTGACTTTAAAGTCTAAATAAATGAAAGAAAAATGTACACCTTCAGTGCTTGGTGTTGAGGAAAAATGCAGTAAAGATGAACGTTTTGAGTCAAAAGTTACTGTATACCCTGTACTCTTGATGTAATTATGCTACTCTGGTTGTGCGGTCCTTCGGTTTTTGTGTAATTGACTCTTTTGAATTTTTCCTGCAAACACATGATGTGTTTAGATGTCTAAATATTTTGTATTTTGTATTTTATTTTATTTTATATAGCGCCTTAGGCCAAAGCACTGTACATAGGATCAACGACTGTATAACAAATGTAAGTCAATATTAAAAACACAAAGTATTTCAATAATTGTAAAAAAAAGTCCACATTAACCAGATAAAAGCAGATGGGATCAAAGAGACACCCGAAAGGAAGAATAGACAGTAATAGAACAGAGAGGGTGAGGGATAACATTCCAATTTAAAGGTGCAATGAAGAAAAATACCAAAAACGATATTGAGCACAAGGAGGAGAGGTAACTACAAGATGGAAGTAAGAGGCAGACCGAAGAGGACACAAAAGAAGATAAAAAGAGAAAAGTGAGGAAAAGTAAGAAGGAGCAAGACCATGAAGAGCTTTAAAAACCAGACATATTGTTTTTTTACTTTAGACGGTTATGAAAGGAAAGTCAACCAATTTGAGCCAGAGAGGAAGAAATAGAATCCTTGGAGCTAATTGACATAGAACATGGATAGAGGCATGAAATGCAGATTTCAGTGGAGCTAAACGACAGATAGGAAGTCCAAAAAGTGCAGAAGTGCAATTAAAAAGTAATCAGAAAATTAAAGCAGACACCAATAGCTTTGTGGCTTTAAAGTCAAAAACAAACAGACTCCTGATGTTATATTGGTCAAATCGACAGGAGCGAGCAGAAAGTGAGACATGATGGGTAAAATAAAGGTCTATGGGTGGGTGGATTGTGGAATGCCTTGGAAGCTAGTATACCTTTTGATGAAAATAAATGGAATCAAATGCTCAAGGGCATGAAAAATGTACATGGTGACAGCAAGGTTAGATGATGTGCTGGCCCAAAATCTTGTACTGCTCTCCAGTGATGCCACACCATGGTGTGATATCCTGGCCAATTCTATTAGCAATTTCAATTGTATACAGTGGTATATTGACATTTTTATGGAGCACATAGGCAGAGACTGTATAGACTGTTCTTTTGATTTATGTATTCTGATCACATGGTTTTATCCAGCGTGACACAAGATGTGAATGGATGTCTATTGCTGATTAAGAGCAGATAGTGCAATGACTTTGCAGCTTTTATACCTTCGATAATCAACTTGAAAGTCAAATGAGGACTGTTTTGCCACTTTATAAAACTTCTATCATGCACTGGTGACGGGGCATCCGGGTCAATTCTCATTTCTAAGTGCTATTATATGACAGGTGTTCTTGACAGAGTAATGCAACATGTTGGTGGACTCTGTGTACGAAGTAATTGTTTGTCTCCATTTTAATTGCCCATTTTTGCCATGCTAGAAACAATGTGCAAACATGTCTAGAGATATGGGCTGGAAGATTGTTTAATGTCTTCGAGGCCAATATCCCTTAGATAAGTAAATTTAACCAAGTGAGCAATGTCTGGGAAAATAATACATGAGGACAACATGGTAAAATAGTGCAAGGTTGGGGTGTAGTACAACCTATGAACAGTTGGCTCATACCAAGGTGAGACATCCTGGGCAATTCTCAACTGCAAATCTAATATTCAAATTAAAGATCTATACAAAAGAGAGAAGCTGCTAGTGAACGCTAAACATTTGTTTTGTTGTTACATAGAAAAAGCAGTCTGAACATTGTGTGCTGATAATCATTCATTGGAAGTAATTAGAACTAACTGCTAACGACGAGTATGTTCGTATCACAATGCATTTTAATCATTTAACCTTTTTAGATGTTAGAGTTGGTCATATACTTACATATCAATGCATTTACGACAAACACATAGAACAATAAACATATAACATCAAACAACATATTGACCTTTCAAAGAATAAACATAAGAAAAAGTTGCAATGAGACAAAATATGTAGTAGTCAGCCAGTCAAATGATGAATACAACATTGAACCAATCATTTAGTTACATAAGACAACCCTATCCAAAAAGGACCCAGTCAGATATTAACCATGCTGAAAAACATGTTGATGTCTCAAGAAAGATTCATCCACGCTTTCCTCAGGACCTTAGCATGCATGTACTTCCATTCCCACATATAATGAATATCTAATACATTAATAACAATAAGAATAATATCATTATACTTGTAAATAACACAATTGCTTCACAAACAATTTAAAAACAAATATATTATATATGTGAACTGAAAAGAACTAAGTGGATCAAACTAAATAATACTGTAACCAAATTGTTATAAACTATAATGGCATACAGTCAGCGGAAATCTAGAACACATCTTACTGAGTGAACCAAGCACATAGATATATAAAGAAAGAGCACTAGAAGAAAGACACCATGGGGGTAATTCATAGAATTCAGCGCACACGTGGCGCATGCGGCTGGCGCACAGTGTGCTCGTGCGAATCCCTGCGCCAGCTGCGTGCGCTAAAATACATTTCCGTGCCACCAAAACCAGCCGTGGGGCACAGTGGCGCAGCGACCCTGCAGCAGCGCCAGTTACGCCCCCAAGAACGCCCCTTGCGCAGGGAAAAGCCATCAAAATCCCCAATCCAGCGCAAAGGCCTGCGCTAACCCTGTACCAGCATGGCAAGCGGGGTACGTGTATCACTGGGGTGCGCGGGAAGTTCCTCATGTGATTTCAGCTCGGTACGTGTATTACTGGGGTGCGCGGGAAGTTCCACACGCGATTGGCCCTGTGCGAACGGGGTACGTGTATTACTGGCGTGCGCGGGAAGTTTCACACGCAAATTCAGCAGGGTACGTGTATTTCAGGGGTGCGCGGGAAGTTTCACACGCGATTCCATCAGGTTACGTGTATTTCAGGGGTGCGCGGGAAGTTCCACACACGATTCCATCAGGGTACGTGTATATCAGGGGTGCGCGGGAAGTTCCACACGCGAATGTCCTGGGTACGTGTATTTCGGGGTGCGCAGGAAGTTACACATGTGAATTTAGCAGGGTACGTGTATTCCAGGGGTGCGCGGGAAGTTCCACACGCAAATGTCCTGGGTACGTGTATTTCGGGGTGCGCAGGAAGTTACACTGGTGAATTTAGCAGGGTACGTGTATTTCAGGGGTGCGCGGAAAGTTCCACACGCGATTCCATCAGGGTACGTGTATATCAGGGGTGCGCGGGAAGTTCCACACGCGAATGTCCTGTGTACGTGTATTTCGGGGTGTGCGGGAAGTTTCACACGCGATTTCAGCAGAGTACATGTATTTCAGGGGTGCGCGGCAAGTTCCACACGCAAATGTCCTGTGTACGTGTATTTCGGGGTGCGCGGGAAGTTACACACGTGAATTCAGCAGGGTATGTGTATATCAGGGGTGTGTGGGAAATTCCACACGCAAATGTCCTGTGTACGTGTATTTCAGGGTGCGCGGGAAGTTTCACACGCGATTTCAGCAGGGTACGTGTATTCCAGGGGTGTGCGGGAAGTTCCACACGCAAATGTCCTGGATACGTGTATTTCGGGGTGCGCGGGAAGTTCCACACGCGATTGGCCCGGTGCGAGCGGGGTACGTGTATTACTGGGGTGCGCGGGAAGTTTCACATGCAAATTCAGCAGGGTACGTGTATTTCAGGGGTGCGCGGGAAGTTTCACACACGATTCCATCAGGGTACGTGTATTTCAGGGGTGCGCGGGAAGTTCCACATGCGATTCCATCAGGGTACGTGTATATCAGGGGTGCGCGGGAAGTTTCACATGCAATTTCAGCTGGGTACGTGTATTCCAGGGGTGCGCTGGAAGTTCCACACGCGAATGTCCTGGGTACGTGTATTTCGGGGTGTGCAGGAAGTTACACACGTGAATTCAGCAGGGTACGTGTATTTCAGGAGTGCGCGGAAAGTTCCACACGCAATTCCATCAGGGTACGTGTATATCAGGAGTGCGCGGGAAGTTCCACAAGCAAATGTCCTGTGTACGTGTATTTCGGGGTGCGCGGGAAGTTTCACATGCGATTCCATCAGGGTACGTGTATATCAGGGGTGCGCGGGAAGTTCCACACGCAAATGTCCTGTGTACTTGTATTTCGGGGTGCGCGGGAAGTTTCACACGCGATTTCAGCATGGTACGTGTATTTCAGGGGTGCGCGGGAAGTTCCACACGCAAATGTCCTGTGTACGTGTATTTCGGGGTGCGCGGGAAGTTACACACGTGAATTCAGCAGGGTACGTGTATATCAGGGGTGCGCGGGAAGTTCCACACGCAAATGTCCTGTGTACGTGTATTTCGGGGTGTGCGGGAAGTTTCACACGCGATTTCAGCAGGGTACGTGTATTCCAGGGTGCGCGGGAAGTTCCACACGCAAATGTCCTGGGTATGTGTATTTCGGGGTGCGCGGGAAGTTACACATGTGAATTCAGCAGGGTACGTGTATTTCAGGGGTGCGCGGAAAGATCCACACGTGATTCCATCAGGGTACGTGTATATCAGGGGTGCGCGGGAAGTTCCACACGCGAATGTCCTGTGTACGTGTATTTCGGGGTGCGCGGGAAGTTTCACACACGATTTCAGCAGGGTACGTGTATTTCAGGGGTGCGCGGGAAGTTCCATACACAAATGTCCTGTGTATGTGTATTTCGGGGTGCGCGGGAAGTTACACACGTGAATTCAGCAGGGTACGTGTATATCAGGGGTGTGCGGGAAGTTCCACATGCAAATGTCCTGTGTACGTGTATTTCGGGGTGCGCGGTAAGTTTCACACGCGATTTCAGCAGGGTACGTGTATTCCAGGGGTGTACGGGAAGTTCCACACGCAAATGTCCTGGGTACGTGTATTTCGGGGTGCGCGGGACATTACACACGTGAATTCAGCAGGGTACGTGTATTTCAGGGGTGCGCGGAAAGTTCCACACGCGATTCCATCAGGGTACGTGTATATCAGGGGTGCGCGGGAAGTTCCACACGCGAATGTCCTGTGTACGTGTATTTCAGGGTGCGCGGGAAGTTTCACACGCAATTTCAGCAGGGTACATGTATTCCAGGGGTGCGCGGGAAGTTCCACACGCAAATGTCCTGGGTACGTGTATTTTGGGGTGCGCGGGAAGTTACACACGTGAATTCAGCAGGGTACGTGTATTTCAGGGGTGCGCGGAAAGTTCCACATGCGATTCCATCAGGGTACGTTATATCAGGGGTGCGCGGGAAGTTCCACACGGGAATGTCCTGTGTACGTGTATTTTGGGGTGCGCGGGAAGTTTCACATGCAATTTCAGCAGGGTACGTGTATTTCAGGGGTTCCGTGGAGTACTACACGTGAATTGGCCGTGTGGGTCCTCCCAGGTGTTCGCTCTACAACCTCCACGGCCCCTGCAGGCAGCCCACACCACGGGGGACTACCCTGCACCTCTGCTCATGTCCCGCAGGCAGCCCATCCACCATGGGCATGCCCCCCAGCCAAGCCACATGTCACCTTGCACTACTGATCAACAATGCATGTCTCCCAGCACCCCCACCTGTATATCAGGGGTGCGCGGGAAGTTCCACACACAAATGTCCTGTGTACGTGTATTTCGGGGTGCGCGGGAAGTTTCACACTCGATTTCAGCAGGGTACGTGTATTCCAGGGGTGTGCGGGAAGTTCCACACGGAAATGTCCTGGGTACGTGTATTTCGGGGTGCGCGGGAAGTTACACACGTGAATTCAGCAGGGTACGTGTATTTCAGGGGTGCGTGGAAAGTTCCACACGAGATTCCATCAGGGTACGTGTATATCAGGGGTTCCGTGGAGTACTACACGTGAATTGGCCGTGTGGGTCCTCCCAGGTGTTCACTCTACAACCTCCACGGCCCCTGCAGGCAGCCCACACCACGGGGGACTACCCTGCACCCCTGCTCATGCCCCGCAGGCAGTCCATCCACCATGGGCATGCCCCCCAGCCAAGCCACATGTCACCTTGCACTACTGATCAACAATGCATGTCTTCCAGCACCCCCACCCCCCAGCACTGTGGGGCACCCTCCACCAGGCCCCCACTCATGTCCAACTCATGTCCCCCAGCATCCCCACCCCCCAGCAGTGCAGGGCACCCTCCACCAAGCCCCCAACTCATGTCCCCCTGCACCCCCACCCCCCAGCATCCAGGGGCACCCTCCACCAGGCCCCCACTCATGTCTCCCAGCACCCCCACCCCCAGCAGTGCAGGGCGCCCTCCACCAGGCCCCCACTCATGTCCCCCTGCACCCCCACCCCCCAGCATCCAGGGGCACCCTCCACCAGGAGCCCACTCATGTCCCCCTGCACCCTCACCCCCCAGCAGTGCAGGGCACCCTCCACCAGGCCCCCACTCATGTGCCTCTGCACCCCCACCCCCCAGCACTGTGGGGCACCTGCCAGCAGGCCCCCACTCATGTCCAACTCATGTCCCCCAGCACCCCCACCCTCCAGCAGTGCAGGGCACCCTCCACCAGGCCCCCACTCATGTCTCCCAGCACCCCCACCCCCTAGCACTGTGGGGCACCTTCCAGCAGGCCCCCACTCATGTCCAACTCATGTCCCCCAGCACCCCCACCCCCAGCAGTGCAGGGCACCCTCCACCAGGCCCCCAACTCATGTCCCCCTGCACCCCCACCCCCCAGCATCCGGGGGCACCCTCCACCAGGCCCCCACTCATGTCTCCCAGCACCCCCCAGCACTGTGGGGCACCCTCCACCAGGCCCCCACTCATGTCCAACTCATGTCCCCCAGCACCCCCACCCCCCAGCATCCAGGGGCACCCTCCACCAGGTCCCCACTCATGTCTCCCAGCACCCCCACCCACCAGCACTGTGGGGCACCCTCCACCAGGCCCCCCGCATGTCCAACTCATGTCCCCCAGCACCCCCACCCCCCAGCATCCAGGGGCACCCTCCACCAGGGCCCCACTCATGTCTCCCAGCACCCCTACCCCCAGCAGTGCAGGGCACCCTCCACCAGGCTCCCACTCATGGCCCCCTGCACCCCCATCCTCCAGCATCAAGGGGCACCCTCCACCAGGCCCCCACTCATGTCCCCCTGCAACCCCACCCCCCAGCAGTGCAGGGCACCCTCCACCAGGCCCCCACTCATGTCTCCCAGCACCCCCACCCCCCAGCAGTGCGGAGCACCCTCCACCAGGCCCCCACTCATGTCCCCCTGCACCCCCACCCCCCAGCATCCAGGGGCACCCTCCACCAGGCCCCCACTCATGTCCCCCAGCACCCTCACCCTCCAGCACTGCAGGGCACCTTCCACCAGGCCCCCACTCATGTCCCCCTGCACCCCACCCCCCAGCACTGTGGGGCACCTGCCAGCAGGCCCCCACTCATGTCCAACTCATGTCCCCCAGCACCCCCACCCTCCAGCAGTGCAGGGCATCCTCCATCAGGCCCCCACTCATGTCTCCCAGCACCCCCACCCCCAACACTGTGGGGCACCTGCCAGCAGGCCCCCACTCATGTCCAACTCATGTCCCCCAGCACCCCCACCCTCCAGCAGTGCAGGGCACCCTCCACCAGGCCCCCAACTCATGTCCCCCAGCACCCCCACCCCCCAGCATCCAGGGGCACCCTCCACCAGGCCCCCACTCATGTCTCCCAGCACCCCCACCCCCCAGTACTGTGGGGCACCCTCCACCAGGCCCCCACTCATGTCTAACTCATGTCCCCCAGCACCCCCACCCCCCAGCAGTGCAGGGCACCCTCCACCAGGCCCCCAACTCATGTCTCCCAGCACCCCCACGCCCCAGCACTGTGGGGCACCTGCCAGCACGCCCCCACTCATGTCCAACTCATGTCCCCCAGCACCCCCACCCCCCAGCAGTGCAGGGCACCCTCCACCAGGCCCCCACACATGTCCCCCAGCCAACACGTTAACACAATCTAGATCCCTGGCCCTTATGGTCAGCCTCCAAATGCCAAACACCCACCCGATTATTGCATCCACCCACTTAGAAATGGCAATAACATGATAGAACCCCAATTGCAAGTTTGGAAATGAACACATGTCCCTCACATACACCCAATGGGTGTCAGTGAATGTCAAAACTCATATCATGATATGCATGAAACCAATGAAATGATACTACACATTGAAGTTTGAAGAAAAAATATGTATTAAAAGCAACATAAATTGAATCAAAAATAAACAAACAAAAATGGGAATTTAAAAAAATAAAAACCAGCATGTCCGTGAAATAATGCAAAACCACAAATCATAATCCAAAGGAAAGGTGTCCAAAGTCACAGTCCACAAAAGTAAATCCAATGGAAAATTAAAATCGAAAACCATTGCTCCATGGGTAAATCATAAAAAATAATTAAAATCCAACAGTCAACTATATACAGATAAACAATCCAGGGTCCATGATCCCAACAGAAGAAATGAAACCTATCTAATAACACTACCTAATAAAAAAAAACTCTATACAAAAATGTGGCCCATTGTCCAAAAGGTCCAAAAAAAATGCAAAACCAAAGGAAACCTAACACTAACTACAGAACTATTTACAAGGGCAGCGGGCTAGTCCGACGGCTCACTTTTGGATGTCCCGGGCCAGGGCATCATCGAACTCCTGCTCAATGTCCTGGAGGCGGTCCTCCTCCATGGCCCGAGGGTCCGCAGGGCCGTCGACATGTCCACCTCCAACCCCCTGCGGATTGCCTCGAGGCACTCGGCCCGCCTCAGGGCCCTCCGCATGGAGTTCTCCGCCCTGACCATCGTGAGCTGTGCCTCTTCCGCCCGCTGCCGCTCCGCATCTATGGCGTGGCCCAACCGCTGTCACACGGAAGACACTTCCCGTCGTGGGTCCTCCTGCCCTCCAGCCCATGCCTGCCCCTCTGTTGTCGAAGGCCCCGAGCCATCATGGCTCCCACCACGTTGCTGCTGCTGCTGTGCCTCTCCCCGTGCACTGCCTCCTGCTGCCTGCAAATCCTCCGCTGGCTGGGGTGCAGTCGTTGATGTGGCCACCCCTGCTGGACGTCCGACTCCCGACTGTGGCAGGGATGCCTCCTCCACCAGCCTGGCCGCACCGTCAGAGGCAGCTCCACAGGGCACCCAGGTGACTAATGGGTGGGAAGATGGCACAGAGGACGACTGGCGCATAGGGGGTTCAGTTGAGGAGGGGGTCGTAGCAAGCCCCATCAAACAGAGGAATCCGGCCTGGGTGACCTGTCCCAGTAGGCCGACGCGGTCAAGGAGCCATTCGAGATGACGTGCAGTCTCCTCATGAAAAGACAGCAGGTCACCTCGCATGGCCCGTTGACACAACGCCACACCAGTCAGGACAGGCTCAACCCGGACCCGGATAGCCACGTCCGCAGGCAGAGGAAGGCCAGTTGTCGTGAGCTCATCCCCTGCCTGAAAACGGGTCTGGACGTAAGCATCCCTGCTGGTGCAAGATGATGCAGTGACAGGATCAGGGACATGATTGCACACAGGCACCTGTGCTGCCTCCTGTCCCTGGTCCTGCACTGCACCACTAGCACCAGTGGAATCCCCACCTCCAGACCCCATCTCTGTTGCTTGCACGGCCTCCTCCTCCACCAAACCCCCCACCAACCTGGATGATTCCGTGCCATCTTCCCCCATTGGGCCCTGTGGGGTCCCAGCTGCCCCTTCTGCTGCCGAGGAGTCCAACTCCAACCTCCGCCTGAGCCAGACATCACATGCAACACAGGGAGTGCACTACACATGCACGCACACCACCACACTTGCATGCATGTGTACACCTCTGCCAACTGTCGCAGTGTTCAGATGGGCATCCATGTCACATCTGCCAATCAGGCTTCCACATCCCGCTGTCACATGCATCCATGTTGCATCACTGTTGCACCCTTTTCAAATACACACACATGCACATGTACACAGTGCTGATACATGCAGCTGAGAACAACATACATGCGTGACTTCACGAACATGCCTACTTACATACACATTCATCCAAACATGTGTGCCCACACAACTGCATTTGGCATGCAAGCCTACACACACAAGCACCATCCATGTCTCACACATGACAGCCCTCGCATGTGTTAGCCTCACGGCCCTGTACACCCCCACCCATACTCGGCCCCATACAAAAAGATGTGCAACCTGCACACTACTGGCACATCACCACACGTACAGCTTACAATCATGATGCATGTACACTTACCGCTCGACTCCAGACGGGTCTGCCTCTCAAGGACCTGGACGTGGAGTGCTGGGGATATGTGTTCCAGGACCCTCATCTGATCTTCCGACAAGTGGCCCCGGCGCCCCTTAGCATCCGCTACCTTCAAGAGGCGCCGGGCCTTGTTGAGGGTCCTGGACCTGAAGTTCTCCCAGCGCTTCTTGACATGTTGGAAGTCGCGGACTGCCACCCCCTCCGCGTGGATGGCAGTCACGATGTGCGTCCAGATCCGAGTCCGTCCTTCCTTGTTGGCGTGGGAACTTCCAAAGAGGGCATCATACTGCCCTAGGACTTGCTCCACCAGGACACCAACTTCCCTGGCACGGAAGCTGGTGCCCCCCTGCCTCTCTGGCCGGGGGTTGTCAGTGGTGCCAGATGTTGCAGTGCCCGACATGACAACCCCAGAGGCAGGAGTAGGTGGGCAACTGGGTCCTGGGGCTGGGCTGTGGAGCGATGGAATCCCAGTCAGGAGTCTTCGGTTCCAGCAGGGGTGGTCACAGCAACAGCACCCATGGCTGATGTGCAGGCAGCAAATGGCAGGGCACGTGGGCAGCAGGCAGTCAGGCAGCAGCAGATGGCAGGTGGGAGCGTGCTCGGGGCTCTGGGGGGCAGTAATTCGGCCTTCTGGGCAGGAGCGTGGTCTTCCGTGTGCTTACGCGTGGCCAGTTTGATACAGAGTGATTTGGCACGTGAATATTCTGCACGTCAGCGTGTAATTCGAGGAAAGGCCCTTAGCACGTAAGCGCGTCTGCATGCATATGCAATTTCATTGGACAGAAGGCCCTTAAAGCGCAAGCGCCTCTGTGACGTGACGCACGCAAGCGTGCATGGGCATTTCAGCGCGCGTGAAAAACTGCACGTCCGCGTGTAATCTGAGGAAAGGGCCCATGTGTGTAAGTGCCGTGACGCGCGCGGGCGTTTCCCTCAGCACGGGTTAAAGGTGAGCGGGGCAAGCAGTTCACTGTATGTGCCTTTCGTGGAGACCGACGTGTGTTGCTGCTTCCTGTTGTTTCGCGCGCCATCACAACTTCACAGCTATCAAGGACGTATCTCTTCTTTTGGCGGGGGTATTGGCTACGGGTGTTTTTCTGCATCGCACTAGTCAGACGGTGAGTCGCACGCGCTATTTTTCCCACTGTGGGTGCCCCTGTGTATTGCACCCATTTTCGATGTCATAGTAGCCTGCGTGTCCCACACGTATGTGTTATATGTGTTACTGGGTACCACCGCGTACTGCGGGAGTTTGATTCCTTGCACGTAGGCTGCAGGGTTGCATGCACAGTTTTACTGCAGTTTTGGGGTGCCTGAGCATTGCGTGACCCGTCACTACATCACCGGGGTCACATACAGCCTTACAGGTGCAGGGGGGCTGTTAACATCTTGCTTCCCACCCCCTTCACCCCAAATGCCCAGGTCAATTGTGGTGTACACCTCCCATTGGCACTACTCAATCTGTGCCGGCACTACTCCATCTGTGCAATGGTTGGGAGGACACCAAAGATGAGCGGCGCCTCAGTTGGGCGTACTCCTTGTGGTGGGCGTGGTCGGGGACATGGCCGTGGTGACCAGGGAGTAGGGGGACTCCAGGGTGTCCAGGGCGGCCACAGAGGGGGAAGAGGCAGGGGTGCGCCACTTGAGCACAATGTTGTGCCATGTGTCGGTGCAGTCATGCCACCACCCCCTGTGGTTCCGGGGGATGCAGCTTCTGCATCTGGCACTGGCGCCCGTGTGACCCGGCAGTCCGTTCCATCGACTACCACGGGCCCAAGGGTAGTGGTAGCTGCAGGTGCAGCTGTGGACACCGCCACCCAGGCTCAGGGTCTGCCAGCGCAGGCTGTGTTGGCACTTGAGGAGCCCTTGGTAGATTTCCAACAGGCCAGGAGGGAAACCATAGGGGCAGGCAGGGCTGCTCAGACCAAGACACGTGTCCCTGGGGCAGTTATGTCATCTGCTGCCCCGAACAGCCGGGTGTTGGCAAGTGCAGGGGCAGATGTACCCAACAACACCCCGGTTGTGAGTTTGCCAACCAGGACCGTTGCGGTCAATGACCCTGCCACAGCTGATGTTGCTGCGCAGGGTCCATTAGAGGGCACCCAGATGCCACTGACACAAGTCAGGCCTTTGGTCGTCCCTCCACCTGCCACTCCCTTGGCTCAATCCACCGAACCCACTGGCCATACTGGTCAGGGCGGCATTAGCCAGCCAGGGTCTGCGCCACAATCCAAGAGGAGGAAGGTTGCACCTGCAGCACAGGCTGGGACCCCACACACAGCCACGACCTCCTGCACATCGAGGAAGAAGCCTTTCTGCAAGCAGGAACTGGACTTCCTCGTGGGCTACGTGCGGGACCACAGCCGTGACATGCTAGTGGGTGCCAATAGTCAGACTACGGCTGCCCAACTTAGCACGAACTGGAAGCATGTTGCGGAACATGTCAGTTCATTCGGCCATGAGGTGCGCATGGCGCAAGAGTGCAAAAAGCGTTGGAATGACATCAAACGCAGCACTAAGGCTAAGCGTGCCTCTAATTACAACTTGACTCTGGTGACTGGCGGTGGGCCTGCACCAGAGGAGGAAGACTTACTCCGCATGAGGCACTCGTTGCGGAGTTCATACCACCTGAATTGGTCGAAGGAGTGGGAGAGATGCTGGACTTTGATGCCCAGTCCAGTGAGTGTTGATGCGTGTTTGTTGAGGACGTGTGTGTTTCACTTGTGGGATGTGTTGTGCATGATTGCCACTATATGTGACGTGTACATGGTTCTGATGTGTAAGTAATGCAATGCTTCCGTGATGCATGTCTGCTCGGCTGGATGGTGGACATGTGGACCAGACGGGGGCTGTCCGCATCACCACTATTGCACCCTACTGACATGCTGGTTACAAGTATGCCCCTCCGGTCCATGTTCCAGCTCACTGGCCCTTCTGCATGTGGCGTGGGGTGACCTTCCTCTCAGCCCAGGCACAATGTCATTGCATGACTGATGTGCATGTCTCCTCTGCCTGCATGTGGGGACTCCATGTAGGCATGCTCCCTTGCCCCTCCTCCGCCACTCTGCACCCCAATTCCACCTTTGCACTGGTCTGCTGGTCTGCAATCTTGCCAATGTGTACTTTCCTGTTCATGCGTCCTGTGTAGATGCTAACTTCCAGCGTACAATCTGCCAGACATATGCCGTGTGGTACAGCCTTAGTACTTGAAGTAGGGTATCTCACTTGAACTGTGCATAGGTCAGATGTCCCGCAGGGACATGAGTGCCCATTCATGCTCCATGTGCATTGCACGCATGCCCCTATGTGTCCTTGACTGGATGATCACTGTAATACAAGTCCTGGGTGACATACATTGCATGGCATCTCATCAGCCTTCCCATGTCAACTGTGGCTCAGTACTGCGTTGCACACATGTTTAGGGTCTGACAATCTGTGTGGCTCACAGGCCGCAGTCTGTTCAATGGCCAATGACTCTGTCCAATTGTTGTTTTGTCTTCTTCAAACGTGGGCGGCCTCCAGAGTTTTCATCATGTGTCCTGCTTACTGTCCCATCATCATTTGCAGTGTTGTCACTTGAATCACATTAAGCTGTTGATGCCAGTCAACACTGCCAGTCAATACACAGGTGTATGGTCAGCCTTTTGATACCATGCTAGGCATCCCTGCTTTTGTACTGGGATGGGGGGGTGGCTTGGCTTCTAGATATAGTACACATTGAATGCACAATGCACGTGATGCCTGAATGTGACCTTGCACTGCCTTCACATTTCCTGACACACACCATGGAGTCCTTGTACATGTAGGTAGTGAGTGGCGTACACATTTTCTGCACTGCATAGACCCACATCCATGGAAACTGCCACCTTTCAACAGGTCTGATCACAGAAGCAATTCAAAGTTGACCCAGCAGGCATGCCAGGTTATATGTTGTGTGTTACATGTCTGCCTGAAGCGTTTGTTGTCGGTGTGTGTGTGTTGTGTGCTTCTGACATGTGTAGTGACCTTTTTTCTCTCTATTTTTCAGGTGATGACGCAATGGAGGCGGAGGATGGTGTTGTCATGCCAGACACAGGGTTGTTACCACTACATCAACCCAGCACAAGTGGGGGTCATGGGGTGGTAGGCCACGAAAACCCCAAAGTGCTACAGTCCATCTTGTCTCTGGCTGCCTATGAGTCCAGCCTTGATGACGACTCTGACGTCCATGTTGAGTTGGATGAGCATCAAGTCCATGTGTCGGGGTGAGTGATTCTGATGTGGACACTTCTTTGTCCGCGACACCTGCACTGAGGGATCAGACAGTCTTGGTTCCTCCGCCCGTGGTGGATCGGGACGCAGGGTCACCCTCCATACCAGTCACTGATGTGCCTGGGACATCACTTCGACGGGGACATGTAGTTGTGCAGCCGCGGGCGGTGCGAACACAGCGAGGACCCCCGGTCCTTGGGTCCCGCAGGGTTCAAGCCTGGCAACGCAGTCGCCGCGCGCAACCGCAGTATACTGAGTGGGAGCAAGACATGACTGCCAATTCAGAACGGCAGGGGGCAGCAATGGAGAACATCGCTGAGAGCATGGAGCGTGTGGCCCGATCTGTGCTCCCCCCTGCTAGGCAGGTGCTTCTCCAGCTGCAGGCGGCACGGTCCACAGCCCGCTCGCTCAGGCTGGGCATGGCGGCCTCAGACAGGGCACGCCAGGCTGAAATGTCGTCTCTGCGTCAAGCAATTGCTGCTCACGCAGAGGCGCACATGGATGCCCTGAGGGAGGAGTATGCTTCCCTGAAATCCACTCTGGGTGTACTTATGATGTCCCAGAGGCAGCGGGCAGAGGAGAGGTTTGCACAGCTTGAGCGTACCCTCTCGGCTGAGCTACAGGCTTGCCGGGAGGTGCAGCGGTTGTCCAGCCAGGCCTTGCAGGAGGAACCTACGTCACATCGCCACACAGAACCAGGCTCACTCGTCCGGCAGACTTGCTGTCGACGAGGGGCAAGCTGCGGCTAGGCGTGGCCAGGCTACTGTGCCACATCCTCCTTTCCAGGATGAGCCAGACTCGGACGACCATCTATCTCCCACATAGGTCGGGCTGTGCAGGCGTTGAGCCCATGGAGGTTTTTTTTTTTTGGCTCAGCATCATCGCATGTGGGTGTTGAGCAGCACCCTGTACCTCCCCCCTCCTGGGTGCCTCCCCTCCCCCCCGGGTTGAATGTGGCCATTTTTGATTTTTCTTTTAGTTTAGTTAGTTAAGTTTCTGTTTGATAGTTAGTTTAATTAGGTAATGTAGGTTTTTCATTGTTAGTGTAATTAGTTAATATAGTTTAAGATTGCTTGTCTATTGTACTTTCATGTGACGGTGCGGTGCTTTGTGGCTTTTGAAGGCATCCACTGTCTGTTCCAGCTGGGCCCTTCAGGCTTGTCTTGTGTATGTGTTTGCTGCTTGGGGTCCTTGACTCACATATGCCACTCTTGCCTCCCTTATCAATGGGCTCGCAAGGATGGTTCAGTGTGACAACCTATTACACAAGGGCTTTGGACTGTCATATCTGTGGCATGTCTGGTGCTGTGTGTCTTGTGTTGACACCCCTAGTGGGGATGATTGCGGTGTTATTGTCCACTGTTCAGCTTTTGCTAGATGGGGTGTTTCATGATTAATGTGTACATTCATTGCTATGCATTGTGTAGTATGTTTCTTATCTTTACTGTACACGTGCTTGTTGCAATTCATGCCGTAGACAGTGTGTTCCAACTTTGGTTGTGAAAGACGGACTGATGGTGTGATTTCTGATGTAAGTCTCTGACATGGTCCAGTAATGAGATGCCTGAAGAGACACACACAGATGACTTTAAAGCATTAATCATGTGTTGCATGCCCTTTCTGCAGGGGGATGAGCCTCCAGAGCACCTTTGCCAGCAGACATGGCCCATTGGACATCTGAATTCTGGACACGTTTGTTGGTGCCCACATGCATGTGTGCACAAGCAGAGGCACAGGGATTGCAGACCTACATCCTAGAACTGCTGACGTGTTCCAAGGAACTCCAGGCAATGTGAGCAGCACAGGGGGGCCACAACACAGCAAAGCTTGCACCAGGTGAGTTGCACATGCAGGCTCAGTTACAGCACTGAGGGTGAGCTTGGACGAATATTGGTGTTTAAGCACACAATGCAGCTCAGATGTGTTGGTGGACTAATGGCTGTTGATTGTAAGGTTGTCTGGGACACCTGCAGGGGCAGTGGCACATACCCTCCGGTACACCAAGGTCCATTGAGGCACTTGTATCAACCATGTAGCCTTCCGAGACATGGAAAGGGGCAGCTCACAGGGACATACAGCAAGGGACATACTCGGGTGCAGTGCATTTCATTTCCATGTACATTTTGATACATGCACTGCCTACTTTGTTTCAGTCATGGTGGAACACGACTTGTTCTGAAGTCATGCCTTGCTATATGGGTCTTTCTGCTTACCCAGGGAACATTGCATGTTGTGTGAATTGTGACACATTGATGTTCCATTTGCCACGCACCCACCGGCGGGTGACTTACTGCATTGACTGTGTATGACCCATCACAGGGGTAATGTTATATATGGGTACGAAGCATCTACACCAGATTGTCTGTTTGTAGAGTAGTTTGTTGCTATGGGGCATGTTTGCTGGTGTGTTTTTGTGTTATGGGCATGGACAGATTATTAACTGTGGCTCTCTTTGCAGCATTGCAGTGCTCCTGTACCCGGACCTGAGAGTGTGCAGGCAGAAGGCCAGCACTCAAAACCAGAGCTAAGTGTCTTGTTGTTTTTCTTTCAAACTGCTCTGCATAGGCTTGCTGGATAGTGCACTAATGCATGGATGAATGTGTAATTCAATTTGGTATGTTTGTTTTCCCCTAATCACCCGGAGTCCTATCCAATTTTAAAACCTGTACCCTCTACCCGGTGTTCCTGCTTCCCATACCTATCCAAGCAACGTTCCCTAACTCTCTTTCCCCGCTGGGGTTGCGGATGCCTGTGTAAGCCCCAAACTTGCAGGCGCCAAAACCCTAGAGGGGGTGGTTGGTACGTGCCACTCCTAAGCCTGGACTACAGAAGGCCATGACAATGATGTCCAAGTTTGTTCAGATTGTGTATGTGTGCATGCAGGTAGTACATTTTCGTGCATTCCCTACTTTCATGTGTCATTCCTCCTCCCCTCTCCTGCCACTCATTCCAGTTATCGAGTGTGCCAATACCTGTCCCGACTGCATATCCCTGACCCTCCTTCCCCACCAGGGTCTCAGAGGCCTGTGTGAGTTTGACCTTGCAGGCACCCGGGACACGGTGGGGGTGGTTGTTTCGTGCCACTCCTGCGCCTGTACACTGAACCTGTGACAGTACACATCCGTTCATGGTGCATCATTCTATGTTATGTACCACACATGGTTCACATCCTGTTGTGACATTGTTTTACTGTGCTACCTTGGTTGTTACATCATTGTGGTAGTACTTGGCCTTTGTGAGATACTGCTATGTCAAGTCATCTACTGGAGGGTGTTCTGGTTCGTTTTTCTGGCTTGGATTTTATGATTTTGCAAATGAGGGTGGACTCTGAGGGTGCAGGCACCTTTTTACACACAAGGTGGGAGATGGTGACGAAGGGGAAGGGTGATCCTGTGGCCAGGTGAAATTGAGGGTTGAAGGCTCCATGACCCAGGTGCAGTTGTTCAGTGGGTCATGGTCATTTGTGAGGGAGGGGGGGTGGTTTGTTATTGATAGTTGCCTTGCCCTGCAGTGTGATGGGAACCCTGACATTGTAATTGTGGTAAACTATGTACATGTTGTGTTCTGCTGATCAATGCCTGTTCATGTGTTGTGTTTACCTTTCAGGTGTGAGGGGATAGTTGTGGTTTGACATGCTGGGGTGTACACATGGTGAATGTTCACATGTGATGTGTAGAGGACACTGATGGTCACTTGATTGCACATGCATATGTTGAGTGCATGTCCTCACTGACCTACACACGTGCACTATGATGCACTACATGTACAACCACCCTTGCATATCCACGTGTACACTCCGTTTGCCTTCTGCTGCCCACTGTGTCCCTGCAGCACATGTTCTGTGACCAATTATGGATCCTGTACATGCCTAATTTGCTTTTCGATGTGGTCTCTCACTTAGATGTGATGCTCAGGGTGTGCATCACACACAATGGCTGTTCACTGTGCTGTGCGCTGAGCAGTGTGTTGCAGGAGTTGGACACAGCACACAGATTCTGCAGTGTTGAATTTGCAATGCACAATGTGCATGTAGACAGTCATTCATTGTTATGTTACATCTACAACTTTTGTAATGCATTTGGGAATGACTTATTTTGGGTGGGAGGTTGTTGGTCAGTCATTTCATCTGATTCCATGTCAGGCATCATTGTCTGATGCCACTGTACATTTTTGACATGGCAATGTGTACCTTATTGGTACTGTGTTGGTGTATGCGTATTGCTTGCCATATCATGTTGTGGTTTGAGTGACATAACAGTGATGGTCATAGCCTGTTTTGCAGGTGTGTGTGATTCACACCTTGCATGTCAGGGTCATCCGCTTCTCAAAGCAACTAGCTGGGCGTAGATCTCTCTCCGCGGCAGGGGCCTCCCTCTGGAACAGCCTTCCTGCCTCACTGGAACTTGAGGAGATCCATCTCCGGTTCCGGAAGCACCTCAAGACCTTCCTCTTTGCTTCTGCTTTCTCTCTCCCTCTCCCTTGCAAAATTCTTCACTGGAACTGCACTGGATCTGCAACTGGGCCACTCTCACCGACCTCGGTCCCTGGCCCAGCCACTCTCCACTTGCACTGCCTCCCTGGCAAGCACTGCACTGCGGGACTGTCTCTCTATCCCTACAGCCCCCCCTTCCCAGCACTTGTCTGCACTTACCTTTGCAGTTGCCACCAGCTGGCCTATTTATTTGTTTTTTAGTCTACTTACCCTGTACTGCACTCCCCCCCTCCCCTTCCCCTTGCACTTTTCCCTTCCCCCTACCCCTGCACTTGCACAATCTAAATGACACCTGGCCTAGTAGTATCGTTGTCTGTCTTCCCTTGTTCCCCCCTCCCTGCCTCGTCGCACCTTGAAATACTTGTGTATAGGCACGTTACAAATGCCATATCATGTCATGTCATATGTGTGCCTTTTGGTCACACAGGATAGCTTGTGTTTAAGTAGCTAGGGATGCACACAATGTGGCACCTCCATGGCAACTATCTCAGGGTGGTAGGGTTGTGACAGTTGACTGTCTCTTTGTCATCATCAATTGTCACCTGGTCTGTGCCAGGCCTGTGTGCACTCCGCAGGGGTGGGAGTTTAGGTGAAAAATGTGGCGACTAGCTGGGTGCGGGCTTCCTCGCCACGTGCCCTGTCCCCTCCCATGGGCAGCGCCTGTGCCTGTGGTTGGGGATGTGGGGGCACCACCATGTCCACCGGTACGCCCTGCCGTGTTGCAACATTGTGCAGGACCCATGCTGCCACAATGATCCTGCACACTACTGGGGGTGCATAGAGTAGCTGCCCCCCAGAGCGGTCAAGGGAGCGGAAACGTGACTTGAGCACTCCGAATGTGCGCTCCACTATGGCCCTGGTTGCAATATGGGCGGCGTTGTATCTTACCTGGGGCGGTGTGGTGGGGTTCCGGATTGGCGTCATCATGTGGTTGCTCAGAGGGTAGGCACTGTCCCCTGGGGAGGTGTAAATGGTTGTGATTATTGGGGTTTGTGTATGTGTGTGTGTGTGTGTGTGACATGCATGCATGTGCAAGGGCCTTTGTACTCACCTAGGTGAGTACATGTAGTTTGTCGCCATGCTGCCCAGTTTCCAGGGTGGACATTCTGTATATGAAACTGTCATGGGTGGAGCCAGGGTAGTTTGCATAGACAGAGGTGATGATTCCCTTTGCATCGATCGCATACCACCTGTACATTGATGGAATGCCAGTGCTTGCGGTTTCGGTAGATGTGCTCAGTGGCCCTAGGTGGACGTAGGGCCACATGGGTGCAATCTATGGCACTAAGCACTTTGGGGAAGTGTGCCACCCTGTAAAAATCCAGGACAACGGCCTGCCTTTCTGTGGGTGTTCTGGGCATGTATATGTGCCTGCGGACTGAGGGGCGCGCTGTCATGATTGCCAGTACCTGGTGTAGGCAGCGTGACTGCGTGGCCTGTGAGACCCCCCCACTATGGCAGTAGTCCCCTGGAATGACCCAGTGGCCAAGAAATGCAGGACATTGAGCACCTTCTCCAAGGGGCTCAATGCTTGGGAGCAAAGGGTGGGGGATGTAAGGTCATCTTCCCACTCCCTCACCAGGTCTAGGATGATATGGGGTGGAAACCTGTACCTGCCGTAGACCTGGTCGTCAGGCATCCCAAAAAGGCTTGTCCGTGGTGCGAAAATGCGTGCCCTGGCTATTCTTATCTTCCTGCGGTGTCCCACGATCAGTGGTGCAACAAATGGGGCATTCATCGTAGCTGTATATACGTGTTTGTTGTTTGCGCGCACTTTTATACTGTGCGCGGGGACGCTTCCGCCTGCCTTCGTGTGGCGGACCGTTGACACCTGTGTGCGTCTTTTGCCGTGCACGGGTTTCCCGTATTCGAATCCTTGAATACGGGTTGTTGGCGTGCGTGTGGGCGTTCCGTGTAGTTCCCTGCAGTACTTCCCCAGTTACGCCTTCTTTTTCACGCGTTATTCCCCATTCCGCGTGATATGCCCACTGTTCCGCCCACTTTGGTTGTGTGCGCCGCGCTATGTGCGCTTTTGCTGTGCGTGTAGCGCACGCCGTGTGTGCCCACGTGTGCCATGGCAGTATTTGGCACACGGACAGCGGGAAACACACGCAGCGTCTTCCTTGAATCACACACGTGTGCGTGCGCTGGGTTTCTCACGCTAGCGCCACCTTGCGCCTGCTTGCGCTGGGATTTTCGGCGCACGTTTGCTCCATGAATCGACCCCAGAATCTCAATAGTGCCATAGAATTCAATAATTTATCCTCAGCCTAATGGGAAATTCTCTTGCAGATTATTTTAAATTAATGAAGTTGTTGAAAGGACCAAAACAGTCATCACTTTGCTCCATTTGTATCCATTTTAATGTGGATATAACAAAGCACAGGAGAGAAAAAAAAAGGGAATAAGAAGCAGAAGTAAACTATTTATTTTGACTGAAAAGCAATTAGTGTCTGTCTGTCTATTAGAAAACCTGACCAGACATAGGCTGAAGGTTAATGAATCCAATGATATCACTCAAAGTACCTAAATAATATTTTCCATGTTACCAAACCTTACATTTGTCATATAGCCTTGGTTGTAAGGGTTTGTCTGTGGTGCATTCAATTAAGAGACCAAGGTCTATAAAAAAACAAATGTGGAAAAAAGGCCCTATAGTCAAACCTGCAGCAAAGTAGGTGTAAACTCTAAAATCTTCTCCATCAGAAAACGTATAATATAGTGACAAAAAACAAAGTAGCTGGGAAGAAATGTACTCAGGCATTCCATCTACATACACAATGATTATAGTGTCAGTCCCCAATAGTGATAGTGGTTGTGATCTAAGTTGGATTTATTTTGAGCACCAATTGAGGTGTTTTTCTGTACTGCCATATAGCCACATTGTGTACATTGTGTATGTAAAGTTACTTAAAGTACAAGTAGCAAGTAAATGATGTAACACGTGCAATATAGCTCGCCATCTTGGAGTGAGCAATGATTCCAAGCTCTGATGTTAAATATCACATCAGGAATGTAATATTTATACATTTGTGGGAGCTGCTTCCAAAGTAGTTGCAGTGACATCAACAAACAAATGAATAAAAAACAAAAAGGTACAAAATGAAAACTGAATTTGAAAAATAATAGTATGTTAAAAATGATTTAGCTTGCTATTTGGGTCATCACCTAGAATGAAAAATGTAAATAGGGATAGCGTATCCTCTTAAAGCGGACAAAGATGTATTCCAATCATTGTGTGTGGTATTCCAATATATTTGAAAAGAGACCAAAATATTACAATAAAGAACATAAGCGTTACATCCTTTATCCCAGCCTCTTACAGCATTGGAAGCATATACTCACATCCATTAGATGATGCAATCATAGGACGGTTGGCCCGTGATAAATTTCATTTAAACAATTATTTATGACACCCATATCTTTGACCCAGACTAGTTCCTTATAGAATAGGCGGTTCTCAATGTTATGGTTCTATTTGCTATCATTGTCCACAATCCACCACCTCAACTGATCCTCGGTAGGTCTCTTTTCCAACTAGTTAGCAGCTCTGTGGAACCAATGTTCCTGCACTGGATCCGCAATCTATGCTACATAATATGAATATTTTATTGTCTTATTGTCTTAACCACATACCTAAGTCTATACAATAGATGGCATAAGTGGTATGATAGTTTGAAAAGAATTTAAGTTCCCATATTTTATGATTCAATGGAAATGCGAGTGCACATTCAGTAAATTCATAAACTAAACAGTTGCCACATGGGAAGTGACCACCAAGTCAATACGCTGATACATTTTCTTTGGCTATGTTTTACTCACAGCAATGCATCTATTAAATTCAGACCACATTTAAGTGCAAAGAGAGGAACAGGCAGATCTGGAAGTGAAAGTTGTTGCGTTTTCCAGTGTTGTTTTTATGATAATGTTAGGGGATAATGAGGATGAACATTACAAGCAAAACTAGCTTATCAGAAGCCTTCTTATCTTATTGAATATGGAGAAGGTTTCACCTGGTGTAAATCTAGTCCTGTCATCTGTTTTTTGAATGAGATGATTCAGGTATCCCCTCACCTTTAGCTGCTGACTACAGTGGTGTTTTTCTTTTTTTATTGAGGGGCATACATCTTTCCCATGAATATGCAGGAGCGACTGAGCATGGTGAGGAAGCATGACTGGAGCAGGAGGGATTCAGCGGGATACACCACCATTACATTTTTTTAAAAAATCATGCTTTTCTAGCACACTTTCTGTGAAGAAATTGGTATAAAGCCACAGTTTTCAGTAGGTTTTGTGCAAGTCAAAAACAGAGCATAGAAGCATTTTCCAACTCACTATAATGATGCCTTTACACACATTGCATGCCAGTAAATAAATAAAAATAAACATTCCTTGGAGGCTGCACCAATATATGCCAGCATTTCCATATAGGAACATGCTAATGCTGGGTTTCTAATCAGTTATACCATGCCACAGTACACACACATGTGCCAATGAAGACAAATCTAGCCATTTATCAACAATTATGTTTGCTTTACCTTTGATATTTAGTAACAAATGCCTTGCAACAGTAAGAAAATATATCAAGTCTTGCTGCACCAATGGAGGCTTGTCTAGCCACATAATAATACTAATCATGTTGACTTTACCCATGGTGCCCAGTAGAAAATGCCTTGACACAGTAAACAAATATATCTAGACTGGCCCACCAACATTTCAACATGGGCTGGTACCAAGTAGGAATACTCATAAGGTTTCCTTCACCATTGATGCCCATTAACACATACCATTCCACAGTGAAGAAATGGGCCAACACTGGTTCCAACGATGTGGGCCAGAAACATGTAAAACCATTCATCATGCTGCCTTTACCCATGATGCCCAGTAAACAAATGCCATGCCACAGCAAAGAAATATGTTCAGACTGGCCCTACCAATGTGAGCCAGTACCACCTAAGACCATTAATCATGCTACATTACCCTTTGATGCCTAGTAAAAAATATATATATATCCCACAGTAAAGAAGTATGTCCAGGCTGGGCTGCCAATGTTGGCCAGTACCAAGTAGCAACACTCATCATGCCGCCTTAACCCTTTATGCCGAGTATAGAATACCATGTTGCTGTAAAGAAGTAGCTTCAGACTGGACTACCATGTGGGTTAATACCACGTAGGAAAATCCATAATTTATTTATTTATTGTTGTTTTTAGTTCTAAAGAACTTCTAAAACATAACAAATATATTTACAAAAATCATCACAAATAATGCATTAAGCATTAAGCATCAGCAATATCAATTCATCCAAAGAGTAAATCATTAAAACAACCAGACTAACATTATTTAATTCATCAATTCATACACAAAACATGTCACCATAGCTGTTTCTCAAAAGTTATTGTCGCACTTCAAGTTTACATCTGTACCCATGCAAGTGAGTGGAAGCTTGGACATCTGCAATCGTATAGATATGGGTGTTATTGTTCGCTATTAATACCGATACATAAGACATGAGGTTAAGGAACAACAGTCAAACTTTTAGATGTTATCAACAGGTTTGAACATGGACAGTGCAATGTTCCAAACTTCGTATAGAGCAATGATCACATTTTCAGATGATGTATTTAAGATTGATTCCAAAAATGGATGGTATCAACACAGTCAAAATGGTGAACAAATCGACTATACATACACCTATACCAAGTTTCAAATTCGGGACACTCGGTTAATAGGAGCCTTACTGTCTCCAAATTTCTCTTATTTGCAAATATGTGACACATTCGTTGGTTAGGATCCAAGTTCCATTGAGTTCCATGCGTGGCTCTAACGGGCAGTTGGTTGAGCCGCATTAATAGCAGAAATCTGTGGATGTCAGGGCACAGCATGTAACACGATATATCTGGGGACATCAATACTTATAAACAATGCCCTCTAAATGCATGTAATTTCGAAGTCTGCTCAAATAGATGAAATTGTCCTCCCAATGTTTTTTCCGTGATTTCTTTTTAAAGGCCCTTTTAATGGCCTTATATCTTCCACTGATGCAGCGCTCGAGTGACCAAATAAGAGCAGCATAGGAGTTCGTACACAATACATCATATTTTTTAACTTGCATATTTTTTATTTTGAAATCAATTACATTTTTTCAATAATTCTAAGCTATTGGCTAACCGGATGACACAATGCCTTTAGGGGTAATAGGCCTCTTTGTTATTGTATTATAGCTTTTAAGGAAGTCAGACCAAACTCAACTCATATATATTGAATAGGACATGTTGGAGTAAGACTCAATATGGTCTGGCAGAAATAGCCTTCAACCATGTCCAACCAAAACAGATTTTCAATGGTAAGGGCTTCAAGTCCATAGGCCACAACAGGTATAAACCATTGAGTTTACAACGGCATAATTCCCTTCAGGGTATAACCAACATATTGGGAGACATACTTTCGCACAAGCAGCATTATTTGCCTAGCTAGTTTTATCTTACTGTCAATTAAAGATAAGTAGCCAGGTCAGCAATCCATGTCTACTCCGAGATACCTATAACAGTCGATATATTCAATTGTTACCCAATTTATTTTCATAGAAGGCCTATTAACCTTTCTAGATGTAATTAACAAGGACTTAGTCTTTTTGAGGTTAATAGACATGCCATGTTCGATTGAGAAACGACCCAATTCCTCCAGTATAGCCTTCATGCCTGTTATTGTGTGATCAACTATCACAAGGTCATCCACATACAATAATGCTGGGACTCTGGTGGTAGTAAATCTAGCTGGACTTTGTGCATGGCTTTCTAGTCGTCTGATCAGTTCAGCAGGTTGAAAAGGAGTGCCGCCAATAAACATCCCTGTTTAACACCCTTGTTAATTTTTATCGGACTGGAAAGACGGCCATCATTGTCAAGTCGTATGCAAGCTGTGGTATTCTGATGCAATTTTATTAGGATCTCCAGCAACCATGTAGGACACTGAGGGGAGGGTGAAATCTCCCACAGCTTATTACGATTCACCCTGTGAAACGCAGAGTTAAAATCAACAAATGTAACATAGATGGATTAGGTCGCGTTTGGCCCTAGTAGTAATAGCATCAATAAGTCTGATGTTATACATGGTACTGGATCCAGACCGAAACCCAGACTGGAATGGGTGAAGTATTTGGTTATCATCAGTCCAGCATTGCAGATGGTTCAAGACGATGGCAGTGAATATCTTACTAGTGGTGTCAAGTAATGAAAGGGTCAGATAATTTTCAGGCATAGTTCTGGAGCCCGCCTTGTACACAGGGATCAATATGGAGGTGGACCATAATTCAGATATACATTTTTCATGGCACAACTTATTGTATAAAGTCATCAAGATAAGGAACCAGATGATCGGATCTTGTTTAACAACAACAGAGGAGAGGCCATTAGGCCCAGGGGCCCTAGAACCATTGAGCTTACTAATGATGTTAATAATTTTTCTTCTACTAAACTTTAAGGGCCAAAACTCTGCGGTGTGGACAATTGATTCCTCAATCTGCCATCATACAAGTTTTTTGTAAGGTATTCGGCCCAGATCTGTTCACCAATTGCATTAAGAGGTTGGGGTAGGCTATTTCTTCTGACCTTATTCAGCACTCTCCATATGGACCTACTATCTCCTTTTTGTAGTGTTCCTATCAGCATTTGCCAGTTAGAATTAATTTCCCCTAAACAATAGCATTTACACCAACCTCTAAATGTGTTGTTCGAACATTTTCTTCGGGCTATCTAGTCGTCCCAAGTGATAGGGAGTTTTTTTATCTTCCGGAGTTCACAGCGATGAACTCACCTTGCAACCACCAGCACCCTATCATAGGAGGACTTATGTGTTTTACCTGAGGCAATAATGGGGGTGCCACAAACGGAAGCCACTTCCATAGTCCATTGTCTAATATGGATCTCAATTTCATTGCAATTCAATTGGGTGCAATCATATGTTACATTGCTTATACATTTGTGGATTCTTTTATTCAACTTTTTTAATTTGTGTTTCATTCCATTTTATTTTGGATACACTATTAGAAACACCAATATTTATCGGACCCTGTATTTTGGGTCTAGTGAGAGACAACTTCAGTGTTACTGAAACAAGGGAGTGATCACTATAAGGAAGTGTGATAATCTCAAAACCACCTATGTAGCCAAGAGCAGTCATGTTCCCAAACAGGTAGTCCAGAGTAGCTGATTTATCTCCAGCACTCCAGGTACACTTTCGAGTAGTATCACCAGCAGTCCTACCATTGAGAAGCCATATCTCCCAGTCTTGCATGAACTTGGACCAAACTCTGCCTCTGGCATTACTCTTGTTTTAAACATTACATTTTTTTGAGATATGTTATCAAGTGCCTCCTTCATGCTCGATACCCTGCAGTGAGCATTAAAATCCCCACCAATCATAACCACATCATTGCTCTCAATCATCAGCCAACTGGTTAACACTATATCAAGTGTATCATGTATTTCAGACGTACACTCTTTAGTCAGAGGGTCATAGAAGTTAACGATGAGAATTTTAGGGGTGAAAATTCCTTCTTTTGCTTAGATTTGGACAGCTAACACATAATCACTGTCAGGGATAAGAGAGATTTCACTATCATGGAAGTCATGACAGATTGCGATTAATAAGCCTTCAAAGGGGCGACCTTTCACTCCCTTTTTGCATGTTGTTGGTATATGCAGTGGGTATCTACATAGAAGTCTTTCAGAAGCCAGGTTTCCTGCAATATAAACACAGGGAATTTAAGAAGGTTATCAAGAGAACCATCCAGTCTTAGAAAGTGCATATGGCCTCTTGTGTTCAAGGATGCAATCTTTATCTCTCACGGTTGAGACAATTCCAACTGGCCCAGCAATTTCTTGAGCCATTTCGACCCTGCTTGATTTTCAGATGACCATTCCATTTGCACAGGCAATGTAGGCAAAGCTTTGAGCTTGGAAGTACCGCAATGTTCACAGGGATGAAAGACATGAGCCACAGGAATAGCAATGTCCAATTCATATCTGAAAAAACGTCAATGATTCCTCATGGCAATGGACCAATGTGGCAGTCGTTGGTAGTGCACAATGGACAAGTGCGATTGCTCCAAACGGACATCTCAATGGTTGGACAAAGTCAAAATCACAGGATTTGAACATACGCAAAGCAGGGATCTTTATACAAAGTTCAAGCAGTAGGGATCTATTTATCGGTTTCTTAGTTCACTTATCCATTTTTTCACTAATAGTAACCACTCTTTTATCAAGAGTGGCTTTACTATCTTTAGTTGGGTCCACTTCAAAACCTACGCCATCACAGGAGTTTTTACAAGATTGGTTCTCAAAAATGTTATGATTATCGTTTCCCACAGAGGCAAAAGATGAATCATCAACACTTGTCAGATCCTTTGATGCGTTAGGTTTTTCCTTATTGGCATTGCCGTTTGAGGCCAACCAGCTGGTCAAGGTACCGATTTTAGCTGATTGCCTTTTTTTTCTTGTTTTCGGGCTTGCGTATTCGCTTTGACTTACCCTTTGTGACTACCAGTGAGGCCACTGTAGAATTCAGGGTTTGGCTGATGTCATTGATTTCATCCTTGATGCTAATTGCGATAGCTGGTTGGTCTAAGCATTGTTTTCATTGTTTCACTCGTTTCTGTCTTTGCCTGCGAGATGGATAGGAAAGAGAGGACTCCGACACATTGTAGGAGTTCCCCACATCACAATCCACAGCAAGCTGATTTATGATGTCTTTCTCTTCAATTACTTCCCCATTGGGATAGTTAGATGCCTTCTCAATATTTACTACACAATCATTGTCTTTCAAATGTAGCAATGATTCCACCATCTGACAATTTCTTTGCATCTGATAATAGGTCTGGTCACTCAGTTTAATGAACATTTTTAAAGCAAAGTGTAAAAGGCCAATAGAGGGGAAGGGGTTACTCTCAGCGGTAGACCTTTCCTTCTCTTTGGCAGTGTGTAATGAGCCACCAGATTCACTTCTGTCAGTTATATTAATAACTTTGTTATGGGCAGGTTGCTCAGACGTCTGGTAGCTGGGAAGACCTGTAAGAGGCAACAATGAGGGAGTACTAGATAACCTGGGTGAAGGTCTAATATTCGTTTTCGTACATTATGTGGATGGATGTCAGATTTGTCATTCATTCATTCCGACATTGCGACCTCTGCTTCTGCTGTCTCTCTATTCGTGCCACAGAGATAAAAGCATAATTCTAGCAGGGAATTATCGTTGATTGCATCATGTAATGGCGGGGGGCGAGGAATCACCTCTACAAGCATTTGGAACATGAATAATAGCAGTGGTAGTCGACCGACAGGGTGGGACTGTACTCCCCAAAGGTTAATTTCCGGGTTTAAAAAAAATCTGAAATTTGGGCAGAGTCATGATTGATTTTAGATTGGGGGACCTTACATCAGCGGTGTTTAATGAGGTAGTCACTTTATCATGTTTATTATTACTCGTTCTATTTGGCATTTCCCTTTCTTCGCATTGATGACTGGAACTTTTTCCGTAAGGTTTGCCTTTTCGAAGGTTATAGTGTTTACACTTCTTCATTGCTTTGCCGGGCATTGAAGTAATCAAGATAGCAGGTGCTTACCACAAGGAGAAAGGCAAGGGCTCCAGTCCAGTATAGAAATATCAGACCCAGCCACGGCCGCACCTCGAACACCACCAAACACACTCTGCCCACACTCCATTTCACGCTCCAAGTGAGTGGCTATGGGTTTATAGAGTGGGAGAAGTTCAGGCTAGAGCGCCCAATAGTGGGAACAGAAGAAAGACTTGCTGAGTATCAGGATCACAGAGAAAACGCTGTAGATGCAGTCACTGACACCGCCAAACACACTCTGTCCAAAACCCATAATGCTTCCTTCATCTTGCACATTCAGGCCTAGAGTATACCCAATAGACGATGCAAGGCTGGGGAAGCAAAACACCTCAGCCTTTTATGGCTCATTTGGCATGCACTCTGGGTTACTACTGAACTGGCAAAGGGCCATTCAACATGTCTTAGCTTTTCCATAAGGTGTGGCGCATCGAGACCCTGTCACCCATTATGGACAAAGCACTCCTGCCAGACTTAGCTGTGTAGATGACTCATCAAAGTCTGGAAAATTCATGCAGTTTCACTTTTTCTTAGATATTGTCCCAAGGGAAGACTAACTCTCTGTGACTTACAGTGACAACTAGAATAATGTAAGAGGGCATTTCTATCAGTCTCTTTGTGATATATGGAGTTTTGTCATCTGTTCTCCCTCACTGTCATACAGCAAATCCAAAAATGTTCTTTTTTGGACTACAGTTACAGGTGAATGGTATGGGTCAGTTTCTATTGTTACAGAAACCATTAACATTACATTTTACAATGTTAAGAATACATTAAACAGACTGACATCACCCATTCATTCTGTGCTTCATGTTTTGCCTACTGTCTCCTTGTGTGTCCTGATGCCTGTGGGCTGCGGTCCTATATACATACATAAATAAATACAATAAATAAAGTAAGTTAATAATAAATATGAAGTCATCAACATATCTATTCCAAGATTGTATGTTATCACTTGGGATTGGTGTAAGAAAAAAATATTTTAATTTCAAAGCTAGCCATGTATAGGATTGCCAGGCTCAGAGAAAAGGTCAAGTCAATGGCCTTGACTTAAATCTGTAAATAAAAATCATCCTTGAGTCATGTTTTAGAGCTACATAGTCATGAGTTCCATTAAAAATGGAATTCAATTTTGGTCTCTCAAACACTGTTAAAGAGGCATGCTCTCATACATGTTATTGCCTCATCCTGTTGTATAAGATAAGATAAGATAAGATAAGATAAGATAAGATAAGATAAGATAAGATAAGATAAGATAAGATAGAGCACTAACATCTAGAGTCACCAAGAATTATTGGTCTGATATTAAAGGAATATTTTTAAATATCCCTTATGTATCTGTTGTTTCCCTAAAATAACAGTTGGTTTTACAGAAATGAATCCACACATTTACTAAGTGATTTAGGATATAATTACAACCTACAATGATAGGGCACCCTAGAAGGTTGTGGGCAATTGTATGCATCTTTTTTAGGACATCGAATGATGGTATTAAACATTTAGAGTGGTTTATAAAGTTATATTCATGTACTGTAATGTTCCCGGACCTTAATTAGTAGCTTCATGTTTCAAGCATATAATCCTATCTGTTCTATCTTTTATCAATGGCAAGTAGTTATTTGGATCACTTAATAATTCATAAGCCATGTCTGCATATTTTTGTAAAATCATAACCATAATGCAATTAACAATTATCTGCCAGTTTGATCCCTAAGGCCTGATTTTCTCTCTCTTAGTGTGCACCCTTCCAGTACGGACAGATTCTGAAGAATCTGTTTAAGGTTAGCTAGAATCTGATAGATGTCACATTAACTGCTTTCTCAATTATTTGAATTGCCAGGGAATTAATCGCATCCTGTGGGGAACATGTTCATTTCTCTTTGCATCCCATGAAGGGAAAATCTTCAATTAAGGTATGATTTTCAAAAATTCGAATAATCGAATTTTGAAAACAGAAATGTCTGAGTTCAATTTCAAATTGAAGCAAGTATGTTTTGATGATGGGGATAACAAATACTTCTGCGTGTAAAACTACAGTTTGACTATAACAAAGTTCAATACTCGATGCATTGGAAATGGGAACAGGTTGGTTCTCAATATTCATGTTCTGATTTACCTGTGGTATTGCCTCCTCTGAGTTTGAAATGTACCCATAGAACCAGGGTTGGGATAACTCTGGTGAACATGGGCGGGCTGGCCTATCTGCCATTCTGCCACCGGAAAAATCAAAATGGACTTTGGATGGCCCTCTGGGGCTGGTTTAATGAGCCACATTAATATCCATGGAGCTGGGCTGGATTTTTGTAACTGAAGTTGTACTTGTTACTTTGCCTCACACAGCCTGCCACTAGCTTGCTGCACAATGGCAAATGGATGTATTTATGATTAGAATGCACACAGTGTCAGTCGGAAAACATCATCAAAGGAAAGTTAATACTTAGTGTTAACTTTGCTTTGATGATGTACCTATAGCATGAGTCATGGGGCTGCAAGTGCGTCAGCCATCCAATGGCTTGGCTTCGGGCAGGTAGCTTCACGTTCTGTTCGAGAACCCCAACAATTCCTGTTGTGGGGGGTGGGCTCTACATCAAGTTTGCTTTTGCCTGCCTTGGTGGGGCACAGAGCAGGGCTGACCCAGGGATCAATCTTGAGCTTTGCCCTCTCAGGGTCAGGGGGCCTGTTGATATGTAGCAGGCTGGCAGTGGCAACCAATCATACTCAAGACGCGTGGCCGGTCATGCGCATTGGTGTGTTGCTGGGTGCAACACCCAGCACAATGCGCAGATATTCGAGAGGAAGTGTTGATGACAGAGGAGGGAGCAGGCCCCAAGTAAAGCACAGCCAACAATGATGAGGGACCTATTCAAGCTGCCTGGCACAGCTGTAAACTGCAATGGAGAGTCTCTGGAGACAGAATTTGTGCACATGTGTTACACACAGTAAGTAATAAAAACATACAATAGAATGGGCCAGTGGGGGTCATGGGTCGGAGAAGAGGCAGTCACTCTGAACGAGAACAGTCAAGTGAAGTGTTTGTAATTAATTGTTACTATCTCTGTTCGTCTAGAAAGGGCCAGAGCACTGCCACTCAGTCAGTGTGTGTCACGGCCGAGCAATCATCGTGTCAGCATAACTAACAACACATGCAATTCAAACCACAAGAGGATGTTTGAACACACACAAAAACTAATTTGAAAAAAATCACATTTTCAATCAGACTAAATGAGTGTCTTTTGAATGAAAATCAGGTTTTCTCAAACACCTGTTGCAGGCAGCAGCATCCCTCCTATCAATGGCATATGGTGGTGGGAGCATGAGATGACTTAAACTCGATGCTGTTCCTGGTGCTGTATCCGGAGATGGTGTGGAAGGGAGCTGTGTCGTGGTCTGCATGGGTCATTGCTTGCAACACCTAGCTCAGTGTGGGCCAGACAGCAGTGGAGGGCCAGCCTTTGTAGGAATCCTAGTCCTTACAAAAGTGCACCATGGGAGAGGGGAACACTGAATCCTAAAATGACCCATTTGTGTGTACATAAATGTGCACATGCAGGATTGCCAATTTGAATGAATGCCAGAACAACACGCTTAAAGTATTATGGACTCAGCCCACATTGAAGAGCTTCCCTGGACAGACCGGCTGCAGGGAAAGGTGAAAGGTCCTGTCCTGGTGGCGCATGCAGGGCCTAGTTATCCTAGTTGATGTGAAGTTTTTGGAAATAGTATCATTGTGTAGTCTTTCATTCTACTAATTGAAGCATCAACCTGCTCCAAATTTCCATTCCCCTTTTACCTTTATCTTCCTGTCTCCAAACTCCATATTTTATGAAGCCTGGGGTCAGTCGTTTTTCTAAGAAACGAGCTGGGGGTAGATCTCTGTCTTCGGCTGGGGCCTCCGTCTGGAACAGCCTCCCTGCCACTCTAAAACCTGAGGAGAACCATCTCCGGTTCCGGAAGCACCTCAAGACCTTCCTCTTTTCTTCTGCCTTCACTCCCCCTCTCTCCTGCTGATCTGTCCTCTCTTGGCACCATGCACCTGGCCACCCTCTGTCCTTTGGGCCCAGGTACCTGCTCATCCTGCCACCCTCCCGCACTGCCTCCGGGCCACCCCTTGCACTGTGGTCTATATCTGTACCCATACAGCCCCCCTTTTTCTTCCTGCACTTATCAGACCTGCCCTGTCTGCTGCCTTAAACCTAGCACTTGCAAATTGCTGGCTGCATTACCACTGTTTGTTGCCTTTATTATTTATTTATTGTTCTTTATCTGTTTATCCTCTGCTTCGCACTTTCCACCTCTCCCCCCTTCCATGCACTTTTCCCCTCTCCCCTCTCCCATGCACTTGCGCATTCTCAATGTCACTGGGCCTAGTAAGATTGCTGTTTTGTTCTCCCCTGCTCCCCTCCCTTGCCTTGTTGCACTCTGAAACACTTGTGTACGAGCGCGATAGAAATAAATATCAAAATCCGATTTCTCATACTGTGGCCCCAGGGGGTGTTAGGGACCTGGCTGTCCATGTTGCTCATCTGTGCATAAGGCATTTATGATGCAGATCAGTGGGTTTGTTGGAGGCAGCCCCACTGATGCTTGTTAGTGGGCACTGGGTTTCTGGTCTCAAGTCCAAGACAGTCTGTGCTTGTCTATCCACTTTAAGATAGCCCGTGCCTGGCCTGGGTCCTTACTTCTTTGGGGCGCTACTCGGTGGGAGGGCTCCACAAATGGAGGAGGTCTGACTACAGTTTAGGCAAATCAGGTGGGACTGGTTCTGATGTGGTTATCTGCTGCAGCAAAGTCAGGACATAGTTACCAAATGTGCAGCCTAATGTATTAAACTTTAATGCGGCTTTGTGATGCTACTCAGCAAAAGAGAAGTTTACGCTGCTGTCAAATGGGCTATGCTCATATCAGTGCTATCTTGTGTTAAAGGTATGTGAATGTGATGGTGTTCTGTGGTGAAAATACTCAGAGCTGCCCAGTGGTAAAGGTGTTTGATGATACTCAGTGTGTCAGTTTTAAAAAGCACAGTGAAGGTGGTTAATTGTAAAGGTTTACATTCGGTGGGCCTGGGAGGGAGTGGTGATGATACAGTATTTAGTTGGCTCCAGTGTCACAATACATATGTACAGGAAGCTCTATGTTTCACCCTGGGATGCCCTGGGTCTATGTTATCATACCTGCTGGCTCCTTCATGCAGTAATATTGTATGTATATCACACTTATCAGGTCATGATCGAGCCTCTCCGAAAGCTCTCTAAGACTGAAAATGAACATCATCCACGCCACATGTCTCTTTTTAACCCATGAGCGAAAGCTCTTATCATCTTCTAAAAATGTCAGAAATGTGACACAGACAAACCGCTACAGGCCAGGACAAAGCTTTATCATTTTAGTTTACAGAAATTGAAATTTCCCTTAAATTGTAGTAAATATTCCTGCATTTATGTGTATTTTGTACCATTGACTAGGAGTGTCCAATGCACAGTGCTTCTTTTAAGAGCTGATGTCCTAAGTTCCAGTGAACAGTTATAGGACACTGACAGTCAATTGTACTTCTGCATTAGGTATAAAGTGTGGCAAGCACAAGTGTGCGCTATCATTTGTCATAATGTGGTCCTTTCGCTCTTAGTCCAAACTGTTGGCTTTGGAGCCTACTGGCTTTGGAACCTTGCTTCCAAACTTTGCAGCATACGGCTGCTGTGTTCTGTAAGCCCTAGGATTGTATTTCAGAATGTACTATATATACAGAATATGGAGATTAAGGCAATCATTAAAACTAATTTAATTTTAAAAAAACTATTTCCCAGAAGGCCTTGCACCCTGCTTCCTCTTTACCTTTGCAGGTGAAGGGTGGGTGAAATGGGTGAAAATGCTGGTAGAAGGTTTTATTTGCTGATACCTGAGGCGTGCAATCATTATTCTCTCTTAAATGCTCAGTTTTGTTTATTCTAACGTTAGTCGCGGTCTCTGGCATCCAAACACTGGCCCTTATTCCAAACAGCCTGCTTTAATACATATTGGGTGTATGGTTGAATGTACAGATCCTACCTTTTGTTGTGCCTGTGTACTTACACAGCTGAGACCCAATACACAAAATGATATGAAACAATGTGTTCTCCATGCTTCCCTGTGCATTGGGAGTTTTGTTACAGGCCCCTCAGTAAGGGACCTCCCTGAGGCTGTGTATGGTTTAGACTCAGTGGCTGCATTGAGGACCCTTTCTGAAGTTGCTTTAAGGCCTGTTTTCTTCGGCCATTTGTATACCTGGGAGGGAGCCCAAGAGACATAAGGTTCATTGCAAACTACTCACATGATTGTAGGCCATCAGTATGTTTGATTGATGTGTAGAGAGATACTACATCCAATGTAGTTAACAAAAAGATGGGTTCCCACGGTATGCCGTCTATTTTATTTAAGAAATCTTTGGTGTCTCTCAAGTATGAGGGAAGAGTAGTCATGAAAGACACAAAAGTTTCATCCACAAATTTGGAAGTATTTTCAAGTAAAGCACCACAAAGTGTTACTAAACGTCTCCCTGGAGGTCTTGTCATGCTTTTGCGCACTTTGGGTAAAAAATAGATCATTGGCATAACCGGGAACCTAGGATGTAGAAATATACACATTTCGTCATCAATAATGATAATGATTTTGTGTATGAAAATTACCAATTGCATGCTGTTTTTTCCTGCAGCGATTTTGGTTGTGTCTCAGCAGAAAAAAAGGTGGGTGTGTAGGGACATGTAATAGGGAAATAAGTTTCCCTCTTCTGAATTTCATCATCCACATTTCTGGCTGAAAAAACAAGTTAGCTTCAGAGTTCTCATTATGTGTCTCAATTATTATGTTAACAGATACACTGAGTTCCAACAGGTGGTAAACGCATCTTACTGCAGGCGGTAGTTCCCATAACAACATGTGGTCAAATATAAGGTGAATTGATTATTGTGAATTGAGTTTTTCAGAGGTGCTATGAGTGTGTATGAATATACATATTTTGTGATTTGATATGATAAATCTGTTTTCAAACACAGTCAAAAGGGCATATTGTGGTATTGTATATAAGAAACTTTGAGCAGATAAGAGTGTACTAAGTCCACTACTTGCTTACTGTTAGTGACCCTGGTAAAAATAAATATTAAGCAGTGTTATGAAGTTTTGCTCACCACTATATCAAAAATGCCACTATGCCACAACGTACCAAATATACCACTATACCACAAAAATACCACAGGACATAAAAAATATAGCCAAAAAGATCTCTAACAGGTCCGTTCACATCAATGAGATAATGCACTTCACAGACTTTTTCCAGAACACAGTAAGGACGAGTCCACTTGTCCTGAAGTGCACTGGGTCTGATAGGCTCAATAATCCACACTCACTGGCCTGGAGTATCGATTGTCACTGTGGTCTTCTGGTCATGCCACTGCTTCATCAGCTCATTTGATCATCTACTGTTCCATGTACTTTGCCATTCTAGACCGAAGTCCAAGTACATAGTCCACCAAATCTCGCATAGACGGTGAGGGGTTGCTCTCCCATTGCTCTTACTCTAGACTGAGGGATCTCATGCAGGGTGTCCAAACAGAAGCCCAAAGGTGCTAAACCCTATAACGTTCTGCGGCACCTCCCTGTGTGCAAACAATAGGCATGGCAAGAGAATATCCCAATTTCTATTCAGGTGCTCTTCCAAGCCACCTATCATGCCTTTCAGGGTCTTGTTGAAATGCTCAACAAGCCCGCTTATTTTGTGGATGGAAGGATGTAGCAAACTGGTAGGTAACTCCACACTCTTCCTACATAGCCTTTATATACACTGATATGAAGTTTGATACCCTGTCAGAAACGGCTAACTTGGAGAATCCAACATGGGAGAATATCCCAATCAGAGCCTTCACATCCACTGGGGCTTAGATGCTCCTCTGTAACGCTTACCTGAACTCCGCAGGAACACCACAAGGACTCTTCTTGGAGAGCGATGCTACTACTAATTAGAGGCCTCCTTACTGCAATGGAATTACTATCAAAACACAGAAGGCTCTTATTAGAACAAGGATTCAAGTTTTTTAAGAT
Source organism: Ambystoma mexicanum (assembly GCF_040938575.1). Taxonomy (NCBI): domain Eukaryota; kingdom Metazoa; phylum Chordata; class Amphibia; order Caudata; family Ambystomatidae; genus Ambystoma; species Ambystoma mexicanum. The sequence continues at coordinate 901,819,593 of NC_090922.1, forward strand.
GGAGGGAAACAAAGGGCACTAACTCAATGTGAAAGTACTATGATTACTTTCTTATTATTTACCTTCTGCCTTTTTATGGTGAGCTCTCCATCCTGCATCTGCGCAGGGGCGCTTGTTCTGAAGAATGGGCAATGACAGGACTAGAGGTTCGGTAGATGTGATGGAAATAAGTGGGACTGCCACTTGTGAATACAGGAATTAATGTGGGGAGGAGAGGAGAGTACTTGAATGGGATAACAAATGGTAACAACTCTGAGGGCACAGAAGGTACCCCAATTATAATGAAAAAAACACCTAGTACTACACAGGTTACAAACACACCTTGAGGAAAATGCCAAATTCCACTTATTCCACAATGTGCAGATGCCACAAGACAATATGGAACTAATGTTGGCAAGCGGAATCTTATCTCTCCTTCCATTTAAGTATTTTCTGACTGAATTCTATGAGGAGAAATGCTATCAACAACTTCTGAGGAAAATTGGGAATGGAATTGCGAGCTTTTAAAATGCATACACCAGCGTGTACAAGCAGAGCATAATGGCTACTCCACACGATCCACGCACTCCAAATAAACTCACACAATTCAGTTACATCACAACCTTAGAGAGCGAGTCAGCTTTACGGGGCAACCGCATGCACAAGGATACTTGCTGTGAATGAGGTGCAGTGACTGCAATAACTCTGTACAAGGCAACACACTTCAAAACCAACTGAGGCAACGCCGAAGCGAACGATGACAGGAACAGCTGACTGACAGGGATCTACTGACAAGAATACGGAGAACGGAAAATTATACTAGGACACTTGAATTAAAACTGACAAGGAAAGGAATACTAAGGCTTTGGTTCTGTGAAACTGTGAAAGGAATAGAACTGTAATTCTCTTCAAGAGCAGACCGCGGTAAGCGTTAACTGCCGAAGCAGAAAAGACGCGAAGCACGGAGCCCTCGAGGGGCGGGGCTTATGTAGGGACATAGTGGTGATGACTAGACCTACACTGTAACTTCTGGGAATTAGGATGCGGCCATGTTTGGAAGTCAGGAAGTGGCTCCTTACTAGCTTCCTCAACATTGAATCTGCATTTAATCCAAGAATGAAATGCTCCGGACCAGGTTTTCTTGGAATGACCATAGGGAGTTTTGGCTGTGATCATGACATCCTCAGAGGGACAGCCTCAGAGAATCTTGTGGCATGGTCTACCACCACCAAGATGTATCTGTTTTCTGAGCTGGTTTGAGGATTCAAAGGACCCACAACGTACATTTCTACTCTCTCAAAAGGCCACTCCAGCAACGAGTAGTGGAATTAAGGAGGCATTTGTCACGCAGGACCGGACAAATTCTTTACCATTATGCCAAATTGCTGCCAGTAAAAGTGTGCAGACAACCAGTTTGATGTCTTAGTCACTCCCAAGGGACCTGCTAAAGGAATGTGGTGAGCCAAATATAAAAGGAACTTTCTGTGGCTTTGGGGAATCACCAACCATCTGGTGCCCTCACCCTCAGAATCTCTTGGCTCATTGTTCAGGAGTCCATTTTCCCATTACACTTTGAACAGTTCAGGGACCTCACCCTTAGCTTGCTCCTCTGCCTGCTTCCACTTGCCCACCTGAGTGTGACACTGTTTCTGGGCTTTAACAAAGTCAATAGGATTTGGGGTCCCAGCTGATGCACACTCATCCAGTTTGGGCAGACCCTTCAGATCTGCGCTCACCTGGTCCTCCACCTCAGGTTCCTGTGCTGCATCATGCAACTCTGAAATCGCTGAGTCCCCTGCTACCAAAGTAGGGTCCTCAGTGGCTACTGGCCCCTCTCCCGCAGGAGTAGGTGACTCAGCAGTCAGCGCAACTGACCCAGGGGCTACTGGCCACACCAGTCTCTAGCACAAGCCCTCTGGAAGTACTCTAGATCATAAGGCTCTGAAAGTGTTCAATCTGGTGACCTCTTTGGCCCTCGATTGGATAGCCGACATGACTATATCGGATCAGGAAGAAACAGACATTGGACAGGGATGGCATCTTTCACTTCTATGAGGCGCCGGGTCGCTTCACCTCACCAGCTGTACTCTACAATCACCAAGGGGCACTTTATTCGTTTCATCACACCCACTGAAGCTACAGTCAGGCCCATCAATATACTGGCCTGGCTATAGCCACTGCCGGGTGACAGCAGTGAGGCTAGCCATGGTGTCTCAGACCACAGGAGTTTTGTGTCCATTCATATACACACGTTTTAAATAGAATTGAGTATTATTGGTAACTGGTATCACTTCTGGAGACCCGGTACCATTCCCACTCAGTGTAACCAATCCACATTCAGCCACTCCCTGGCCTACTAGCAAGTCCTCCTCTAGGAGGCCAACGCTAATGATGACCTCTTCCACGAGTACAACATTCACTATGGCTTGCTTGGGTAAGACCATGCAAGCAGGATCCCCTTTTCTATCACCCAGCTCCTTACACACAAAACAACCTTTGCATGGTGAGAGCATAGGAGTCCCAGTGTTGGGGTGCATGCACTCTTCTTTTTGGTGTGTATGGCGGAACTAAAGTTTTGGGATTTTCCTTCAGTCTTTTGGGGACCTGACTTCAAAGAAGAATGGGTTGGACCTTTGTCCTTCCCATCCTTGCTAACTTTTTTGTCCCAAGATTTCTGGTTTAGGTGTGCTCACCTGAGCCTTTTTCTGGACAGAAGTACTTACAGGCCTTAGAGTCTCTAATAGTCTTGTCCACAAGATGCTGGTGTAGGTCAACCTCACAATTCTTCAATACATGCTCACAAGCAATGAAATTGTACATCCCTTTAAATGTGTCCACTTTGTTACCAGAAACCCACCCGACAGTTATCTCAAAAAGTGTGTGAATGCTTCAAATGTCTACCCACTTTCCTTTCCAAGATCTCTGAAGCTCTTGAAATACTGTTCCTGGGTTCTACAGAACTTCCTGAGGAGGGCCGCCTTCTTGCTCTCATAAACAGGCCTTTCACCAGAGATTAACTGAAGAATTGCATCAGTCCCTGGTGTCGGTAATCAAGGCTGCACCCACAGTACCTTGTCCACCTCCTGTAACTAACTGAAAAGCAAGATTGAACACTTCAAGCTAGTCAGAAAATATCCTTCCCCACTTCGTAAGCCTGCACCAAGTGTTTGGGTATGAAGCACCAGGGCTCATCCCGGACACTCTGGTTTGAGTCACTACCGCTGCTTCCGCTAAAGGTGGATCTGTTGGCCTCCTTCTTATCTTTGAATGCCAGCTTGCGCTGCTCCATGGTGACATTGTGTTAGGCAAAATTCTCATAAAAGTGCTAATTACCTTCACCTTAGAGACTCCCAGCAACTTTGCTGGATTTTTGAGGACTTGATTTTTCTACCTGGAAAGAGTGTGAGCCTGTTTTCCCACTCTTTCACGTATTTTGATGTGTGTTTTACATTTGTGTTCTTTGATTATGGAGTTTTAGATAACTCCTTAGGCATCATCTTTTCATGTGTGGCACACAGCACCCTCGGTGCAGTGACACAGGGATGGCTTTTAGACTTCCCAAAAGTTTAAATACCTTCTCTGGGTTAAACTACTGTTTCCCAGAGAATGTAAAGTGAAATTGACTTTACTAGTCTTTCCAAATTCCGAGACCCAGCAGACACCATCTTACAATGGAGTGCTCGAGGGGTTACATAGTATCCCATGTGTCTAAATACTCATGTAGCAGTCAAATGCTACATTTTCCTATTGAAAAGGCTGGTGGCAGTGGTTTTACAACAAACTACCAGGATTTTTCCTGACCGTGAACACCGGCAGCTAAAAATCACAGGAGCCATGTTTTTCAAGATGGCGCCTTAAGCCCCTTTGTTTAAACATGTCTCGGTCTTCTTTTTTGCTGTTTCTTTTTGGAAAGGTCATTCTAGTGTTTGTCTCTGTGCGCCAAACCAGGTTTGATCCCTTTGTTTGTGTGCCTTTGGCAGGCTTCAGGACTGAAGACCGTCTCTGGCGTCTGAGTGTCTGGGGTGGGCAGGAAGTGGGAGAGGTGCCCAAAACTCCCTGTGCTTAGACTCCTAGGAGACCCAAATGCACTCTGGCGTGATTGGCTGGCTGACTGTCCAGCAAGGACAGCCACTTTGCTGGGTGAGTAACAGCTAGGCTGGAATGAAATGGAGAGACCTGTTTAAAAGGCGAGTCTCTTGGACTGGAAAGCAGAGTCGACCACTGGAACGAAAGAACCGAAGACGAGCTGGAAGAGGACGGCTACCGCAACTCCTGGACCATTAGTTTGCCCGGTGAAGCCCGGCTGCAGGTCTGAATTGCCCAACTCCATTTGACAGAGAAGCTCCTTCAAGGACGGCTTCTTCCTTTGAGCTGGTGGGACCAATCAACTCATAAGACACCTGGATACCATTCTCAAGGCTGGTTAGGATTAACCAGGGAGGGGAACACCAGTTTGTGTTCTTGAAGCTACAGCTACTGGAAACTGAAGTGACTCCATCTTGTTTGCTTTCTTCAAATATCCCGTGCAGTGCAGGAGTCCCCCGATGTCATCCCTCTTGTCCCCACGATTGAGGCTCAGGAACAGGGATATCTGCAGGACATGCCAGGAACTACGACTTCTGCAAAATGTGTTTCTTCATACTAAGGTACTGTGCCAACCCGATTGAGAGAACGCCACTCTCACGGGAAAAGTTTGTGAATCTTTCCCAACTTGCAGGCCTAATCAGCTTGTGACCCGACATATGATTCTTTTTCACCTAAACTACTTCTAAGAACTTTTGCAAAGACTTTACCGTTTGATACCAGAACTGCTCTTTCCTATCCAGAACACTAGCCCATTGACTTTGGCCTGGCCTAGTGACTTGAATTTAACTCTTCACCTGAACTGAGACTATTTGCACTGTCTAAAAAGTAGATGTGATCTATTTTACTTACCTTGAGCCTTTTGCTCCTTTCTAAGTAACTGAACTGCCATTTGCCTCCTTTTTCATAGGCGCTCAAACTGTCTCAATACCTTAGAATTTTGTATTGAAGTGTATTGGTTTATAATATTAAGTTGCCTTCTGCTAGTGAAATGTTTCTAAATGATTGTGTAATAAATTACTAGGTGTTTTTGCCAAGAAACCTTGAGTATAAGTGTCTACTTGAACCACTGTGATTGACAGTCCTCTGTGTAACTACTTGTACTGCTCACATGCACTCTTGAGATGAGCTTGGCTGCTCAGCTCGCTACCAAAAACTGTGTGGTACAGACTTATACAAAGTTTGGTTTGGCTAACACCTGTACTCCATATTGTGTTTAGTGGTCCCCGAGGGTACTGCCTGAAATTCTGCCTAACACATTGTTCCACTGTTTCTGTTTTTCCAGCACTAGTCTCCTCTCGTCCAACAGGAGCTTTCTAGCCGCTACATCTTCAACAGACAGAAGAATTTCTGGGCCACTTAGAGACCGTGCTGAGGCCTGGGACCTGCAAGATGACACACTAGCCCCTGACCTCAATGACACTCTTGCTCCCTGAAGGGATGGCTGGCGAGAAACACTGTTCATGCGAGCGTCCTCGTCGTCTTCCACTAACCCTCCCGGAAGGTCTTCATCATCTGGGTACACTGGGCCTCACCCATCCCCTGGGGTCTACTCTTCAAACGATGTCACTTCTATCAAGCTTGGAGGCTAGTCAGCAACTCAGCTCTATTAACCATTGTGCTGTGGGGAAGTCCCCTCTCTTGACATAGGTCACGCAGAACATACTTGGTCATGCCTTTCACACTCTCTATGTCAAGATCTATGATTATTAAAAAATACCTAGCAGTTTCTAAACATTGCTGCAAGGCTCCAACTAGATCCGACCGCCTGCCACCAATGTGACCAATCAAATTCCTGGGCACCAGAGGTCCTGGGATGAATATCGGTTTCTAAACCACCAATCATCCCCACATCTCTAGTACACCAGAAGGGATCTGAATGGATTGGAAACACAAGCAAATTATACACATCATGGTGCAATTTTGTAACATGGACTGAACAGCAGAATTCTCTTCGAAAGGTTGTGGATTTTTGGTTAGTTGCAACACAGCGAAAAAAATATGATTACTCAATGATAAAAGGGACTGTCCAGTCAAGGTTGTACAAAAATATCTACTTTATTATTATCAAAACAGACGGTTCTAGCAACACCACAAAATGTAACCCACCCTGTAAAGGAATGCAGAGGACAGACAGTTTCAAAAAAGGAAAAGGGATGCACTCTGTATACTAACACAAGGGTGGTCAGTATAGTAAATAATCACAACAGTTCAAGAATACTTGGCTTCAGTACAAATGGATCAATGGGTCTTAAAATGTCCCTAGGCATCTTCTGGTAAAGACCAGGGGGACAGAACCACAATGTACCTTGTGCTATAGGTGTTCTTCGTGTGTAAAAGCAAAAGGAAATATCGAGGCTAAGTACCCCAAAAGGAAATACACCAAACACAGGCTTATAAAGATTCACAGATCATTATTCTAAAACTGTACAGTTACAAAGAAACAAAATCAGATACAGATAGCTATCTGGCCCTCAGTACATCACAGCGAATACCAGCCCTTTCGGTATGAGAAGTGAGAGGTACTGCACATTTAAACAGTTGTGCATTTTATACATTTGCGATCATAATGTCCAGCCCCTCTGCAAGTTAATAATCCATGGTCTAGAGTTCGTGCCGAGTTCACTTCTGGCTTGTCCGACAATATGCACATGGATCATCCACAATTCACATACAAACAAATCACAATGGCAAAAATGTGTATTCTCGGATTTAACAATAACCCTCAACACATATCCTTTACAATGCAGTTCAGCCAGTGTCCACATTCAGTATTTGTTCTACATTGTGGTCGATGTATGTCCGTGGATCAAACTCATTGGCGCAGACAATCCTCTGTCTACAAGTCAGGCATGGGACAAGGTCTCTTTACTCAACCCAAACATTCGGCCAACGGACAATTTACACATTAACTAACGTACGAAGTAAAGGACGGCTTAGTTACAAGCGGGAAACACTGTCCACCATTTTGGAACACAGAGTTACTTTGAAATGGAAATCAAAATGGTGGATGGACCTAAAATGGCGGCGAAGTGGATCTAAAATCGGAACTTTGCAATGCGGTTTTCTTTGCAGAGCGACTGGGCTTAGGCCAATATATACAATAAAGGAGGCACAATATGATATCCCGTTTAACTGGTGCTTGATAGGGTCGAGTCAGTTTAAGGGCGCTTTGCAGCTTCTTTGACAGAGTTCAAGATGGAAGACAACTGCGGGTATTAGGCGGCAAACAGTTTGGCGATCAAAGCTGGATGCAGGGCTGCAGGCTAAACTACACAGTGGCTCGGATCAGGAATGGTTGTCTCAGTGCTGGTTGGCGGTTCTGAAGCACTAGTTGAGAGGTCCCAGATGACGTCAAGCGACTGCGGCATAACAACAGTCAGCATTGCAGTTGTCTGCAGCTCAAGGGACTCGACTGGCTCGAAAACATTCTTTCAGGCAGACGTCAGTAGATGCTCGTCAATGCACTTCTCCTAGCTGGTGCACTGGGCTTGTGTCTTTCTTTAAGGTGGATGGCCCAGAGATGGGGAGTGCACTGCAGAAAGCTGCCTTGTCCTTGGTTTAGGGTTCAGAGACTCTCTGGCACTTCCAACTGAGGAAGCGTGCTGCAGAGCTTAGCAGGGCATGCTGTATGATGGCTGGGTACCGGTTCTGGAGCTGTTGGAGGGTCCAGGGAGAAGTTTTTGGGAGGTATCTTGCTTCCCTCTTGGAGGTCCTGGCCTTCCTTCACTGGTGGAAGACGTATGGCAGAATGTATCTTCAGCCAGGGTCCAATGATGAGCTCTTCTTTCTACTCCTTGCTAAATCTTCAGATGATCTGCCAAAAGAAGGACTAGGCCCTCTTTTAAAACCAAATGGAGCACAGGGATTGGTGTTGAATAAGCCTACTTTAATGAACAAATCCTGGGTTCCCACCAACAATATCCTGTGTGCTTGAGCTCATAACCAGAGTGCTTTACAACAGAAAAGGTAAAGGTAAAAGGTAAAGGGGTGAAAACAGGTAATACTAAGTCCCACCCACCTTCCTGTCTGTTGTGGATCAAAGGGTCTCTCTGATCAATGGAGCTCTCTGTGGTTCCTGATTAAATCGGCAGCTCTCCCTTACGGTTTGGTCCTCTGATTCAGCAGACAGATGACTCAAAATCGGATCCTCTTAGTTAGGAACCAGACAACATGTCTGACTAACCAAGCAGACCTTTATTTACCTCTAGGTCACACAAGACTAGAAGCACAAATCTGCTCTTTTGTTCTAATGCACTGAGGAAACATTGGAGTCTTAGCCACCCTTCTTTTCTTTATTGTTTCCCTTTCAGAAACCTAAAACTTTGTTTTTAACACACATGTGTTTACCAAATATGATGTAATATTTGTTTTACTTGCTAATAATACATTTGTGATTGGAGCAATGCTTGTTTTGTTTAACCCACCCCCAACTGTACTAAGACAACGCTGTAGATTTTTAATGATGAAAAGTATGAATTGGAAAATACTAATGATGCATGTCTACTAAACAGACAATTAGATCCGCTGAAATGAATAAAGCGGACATATGAGTTAAACAACTGCTCAATGTTATATGTATGGATTAAGTCCACACTTTCACCATAACCTCAAGGGACGTCTAGCTTACTTATGAAGCAATGTGTATGAATTGGTTGAAAAACACAGCAGACATACAAGTAATAATGTACTGTTAAGAATTGACCATGTGGTAGCAACAACCCCTTTTTTGTTTCATGCTCCCTTGCAGCTGCGACAAGACCATACTCTCTGGTTCCTGCAAACCACACCTTTCTACCCTATGAATGGTGTCCCCATGAGGGGTGAGCTACTGTAAACACGCACTCCCAGTCATGACAGCTCACTGTCAATTGATACACACACTGCATTTGTTCTACTTACTGGGCCTCATTACACGGAACGTGGTAGGGGATTACCGGTAAGGGTACCAGTAACCCCCTGCCGCCTTACTACGAGGTCCCTTTGCGGGACCCGACCTCAACGGCTGATTTTACCAGCTGTTAGGGAACGGGCCCGCAAAGGGACCTTGGAGGCAATTACGGTACCGCAATTTGCCGCCTTTCCCATTCCCATTGAGCCCTATGGGGGCTCAAATGGGAATGGGGAAGTGCCATGGTGAATGAGGAATTACCGCCCCCACTCACCTTGGAATGTGGCCGTAATTCCGCCATCCACCATGGCGGACTTGGTACGGTACCGGTGGCAAACAGGGCGCTAATAGCACCATGGTTACCGCCTACCGTGTAATGACGCCCACTGTATTGAATCCTCATTTGTAACGTTTATGTATTACCTGTTGTATTGTACTAATATGAATTTTGTCTATGTAACTTGTAACCTATAAGCAACTTGTAAGCCTAAAGCATTCTTGTCCCCGCGCCCTGATACCTTCGGGTCTGGTGCGCGCTACAAATAAATAAATAAATATAATGAGGGCGGGAGCTGGCTTCAGGTTGATACAGTTGCATATGAAAGGTTGTTGGGGTGTCCTGTCTCCTCTGTTAACCTCTGCAGCCAGGCCCCACTCTATTAGTATGTTAATTATGTTAATTGCTGCCACCAGCTACATGGCCCAACAAAAGGACATGGCAGATCCATAGAGCATTTGTTAGTTAATCAGGCTGGTCCCAGCAGGCAGCAGTAGGAAGGTTTGGTCCTCCCCCTTCTGGAGACGGTTTACCTAAACTGTCCATTCTCAGAGGGTGGGTGGGATTTGGGCAAAAGAAAAGGTTTTCAGTGTGTGGTGACAAAGGTCTTGCACTCCTTCCGGAGTGTGTAATTCTGCTGAGCTGGCCTAAGAGCCCTGTATTTATTGTAAAAATATGGCCTGGGGCCATGCATTTGGTTTTTGGCTGCTGTTGCCAAATGGCCTGCTGAAACTGACTGACACTTCACACCTATGTGGCTCAGGCTCAGTGCACCCTCTCTTTCCCTTTTGAAGTGAGGAAGAGATGTATCCCCAGGTGTTGCCTCCCCGCGCCATTCGCACCTCTCTGTTTTTAACCCCAGCTCTTTGTGACCTACTCCAGCCTGGAAGGTGGAAGTGCAGAGCTTCTTTCTGTCACCTGCTTCCCTCCTTCCCCCACATGCCTTGGTCCACTTTCTTATCTTAGGGCCTGTGCCCTTTAGCTACATGCGTCCCCCATTCCGAGACACAGGGCAGTAAGTGTGTTCAAGCCATGCTATGCATTTCCTCTGTCCTGATTTGCGTCACATACTTTCTAATTGTCCGATGTTTACCGTTAATGATTACCCTCAATGTACAATCCTGCTCCCTTCAATGGAGGTGCCGGTTCGGGTTGGCACTAGTGCATTTGGAAGAGGCTTGCCTTTTAAAATGCAATGCCTGCTTGTCTCCGTCTCGCGCATTCAAGATCCGGCAATAGCAGCTCCCTCTTGGCAACGCCATTTCGAAAGCAGACACGCGCCCATGACCTCTTTGGACTCAGACGGGTTCAAAGACAATCCGCGGGGAAGAGCTGGGGGTCAGGGGGTGGAGGGAGAGGCGGTAGTGGGCTGGACCCCTGTCTAGTAGTGGGTTTTGACTAAGGTTCGTCGGGCACACGAAAGGCTCGTGCGTGCATGTGGACATCGGGCGCGTCCCCACGCACCGTAGCGCTTCTGACGTCAATCCTATAGCAATAAGCCTGAAGTCAAGGTTTAATATGGCAGCTCGAGCTCCCCAACGCGCAGACGAATAGTTATTTAAGTGCCGAGCGAAGTCAGAGCAGGGGATTTGTGTGCTTCACGCGAAACGCACTCCCGTGCTCGCCTCCCCTCCTCTGCCTGAGCGGGGACTTGGTTTGCGGCGAGGGAGGACGCTGGGTGCAGCGCAGTCCGTAGGTGGCTCCTGGGAATGATAGACACATCAGTACAAAGAAGCACGCCTGCCAGAGGAGCATCTCCACGGCACAGCCCGCCGGAATCCTGCCCTAGAGCCGAGGGGCCCGCCAGCCTCGACACCGGGGAGCCATGTCTGCGAACGAGAGGCAGAAAACAAGGGTAACCAAGGACAGCGTCACTCTGCTGCCCTGCTTCTATTTTGTGGAGGTAAGTGAAACGCCGAGTGTGCAGACACCGCTGTGCAGCAATGCACAGGCGGCCCGCGAACCAACCGACGCTGGCGTTTTACGGATGTCTCTATGTGGTGGACGCACGGCTTCCCTTCAACCCGTGTATAATTAAAACAACGGGGCCACCTGCTTAGCGCAGAGCATCCACGCTCTTACGTTTGCACGCGCGCGCGTGTGTCTGTGTGTACGCGTGGGGCCCGCAGCTGTGTCTGTGTGTGTATTTCACTGGCGGAAATGAATTCTGATGGAGTACATTTATAAATCGCTCACGTATAATCTCTGAAACGGTTCTTCTGCATCTGGGCAGGAATTCAGGCGAGAAAAAGCGAACTGCCATTTGCAAAAGGTTTTCTCTCTCCCGGAATGGCATAGTGAGTCGTGATTTCACTCGCTGGCTGCTTCTTTAGATGGTACTCGTGTCATTATCATCATGCATTTGAATAATACATATAAAATATATATAGTGGGGGAGAGAGAGCTATTCAAATTGCATCCAATTATATGTATACCAAATGTGTTAATGCAATCGCGAAACTTGTCATATTTGACATGAGAGACTGGGCAGGAGGGGTGACCAGGCCATGTACGACAGGTGGCAACAGATGTTAGGACAGCCAATTCAACACGGGTTTAATGATTCTAATTATTTTGTTGACTTTGTTAATTCTGAAATGCAGAACACATGCATTTGCTTGTTTTAAAATGAATGCATTTCACAAAAGCGAAACACAGCCTTAATGTTGTCATTTCTTGGTACTTGTGAATCAGTGCGGCCCCTGAGGCCGACTCCACCATCTTCTGCCGAAATTGTCATCTTTCGTTCATGCACATTCTGCTTGAATATGTATGCTCGTTTTTCGAGACAGCAAGTACTAAGCGAAAAATCTGGGAATTTAAAGTTAATTATATTTAACCAGGCCCTAGGCTGCCATATTTCCAGTTGTTTCGTGCATGCGTGCCTGCAACTTTATTAATTTTTGCTTTATGGATGATTTCATAGGAGAGATTACCAACTTGCATCATTATGTCATCTGATACCTTTGAGGGCGGCTCTTCACGCTTTCAGGGGCTCATTACAGCTACTTTACAGAATTAATAGTGCACAGTTTTAGTCTGCAGGTCGCAGGTTCGAATCCCGGCAAGGCCAACTCGTCCTTTCATCCTTCCGAGGTCGATAAATTTGTACCAATTTCGTTTGGGTGGTATTATATGTAAATATGTGCTCTGTAAAGCGCTTTGGGTTAAGGCGCTATTTGAATAACACATCATAACATTAGTATAAATACAGTATTATTTCTGTGCATATTTGCACCAAAGCCATGTTTGTAAACCATGTTTGTCCTGGTAAAAAAAAATCTGTACCCTCTTAGCACTAGACCAAAACTTACTTAACTTTGTGCAAAAATTAATTAAAATAATAACATGTTTGCCTTAGGTCCATGTTTGCCCTAATGTTAATATCGTGAGCAATTGCACTTGCAACCGTGCAAAATACCCTCGAATGTGGCCCCAGTTGTCCTGAATACCAATCAATCTTACCTGTTAAGCAGAACATATGAGCCTGGCACGCCATGACAAACAGTGGGAATTGCCCCATCTTGGAACGCCATTGGCAGAGCAGCGGGGGAACCACCATGGCCATTGACTTGGAAACACACATCCGGTGAGCCAGTTACACTCAGGAAGTAGACATTAGCAAGCAGGCACCTGGTATCTGTCAGGGCTGAGGCTGTCATTGTCAATAAGATCACTTATTGTATGCTGCAAGGTCTGTTTGAATATACATGTTACAGGGTTTGAACTAGACCGGATTTAGCTCAAAATCCAGCCCGCGCAAGATTATATGCCCGATTTTCCAGGAAACATGATTGCTTGCTCTGAAAATAGGTAATTTATAAGCACACTTTGCTCCCTTGGAAATTGCACTTGTCATGTTTATATAAGGTCATTCTGTTTTCATCCCCTTTTTGTACTTCCATTAACAATAGAAATAACAGTCTTTACTCCAATTTCTTTACTCTGCCTTTGGGGTAATCATTTCGTGCAAAGGAGTGTCCCGGTGACCGCATACCTTCACACAAGTTTCCATTCCGCAGGTAGCCATACCTGCGCTGAGCCGAACTACATACATAAGTCATGCCGGAGATGTTTAGGTGTCTGGTTAAGCTGAAAGTAACTTCAAATGGCTCGGTTCTTTAACCCTAGGGTCAGGCTTTCACGCCGCCTATTGGGAAAACACTTCAGTGCTCAGTGATGAATAATTCAGTCCCTGCTTGAAGCAGTCAGATATTGATGCACGTGTGTTTCCACATGCTGCAGCTACCGCATACACTCAGAGCTGTGCTTTAAGGTGAAGGCCATCCATATGTTCACCGTGTCTTCCTCTTAAACCTTTGAAAGAGGACCACAATATATATACTGGGTGGTTTCCTGTTGTGGATTTCCTGGGCCTGGGTCATGTTTCATAACTGCCTATTATGATACATGATCACATGGGGATCGTTATTGACCTCCTCTCATCCAGTCAAAAAGTCCAGAGTGCTGTCATTCACTACAGGTGACTTCAAAAGCAGAGAGGGAAGCAACAATGCAATTTCTCAGCAAGATCCTTTTCATTTAGACCAGGGGTCTGCAACCTTTGGCTCGCCAGATGTTTTGGACTACAACTCCCATCAGACCCAGCCAGCATAGTCGATATGAAGGTATTATGGGAGTGGTAGTCCAAAACATCTGGAGAGCCACAGGTTGCAGGCGGCTGATCTAGACTCTAGGAGGACCATTTATTTTGCTGTAACATCAAATTTAATTGAACAAAGAGAAAGTTAGACCATAAGAAGAATTTTGTTTCTTGCAGAGAAACTGTTTTCTTTTGCGTGAGAACTATTGCATGCTCACGTTAAACCCTCTCCAGTTTAACCAAGTTTGCAACTGCACTGCTCAACCTACGGCAACAGCTTTCGTATTTAAATACTACAACATACAAACACATTTAATGTATTAACTAAGTTTGCCTATTTACTTTACTAACTAATGATGATAACTTCACCACCAAAACATGTATTGGTACTACCACTATGTGCTAATAATTTATTTTAATTTAGAATTTATATAGCGCTACAAACCCTCAGGTATCTGAGCGCTGCTTATTATTATTACCCACGGTGTGTGGTGCTCATTTATCGACCTCGGAAGGATGAAAGGCTGAGTTTGGCCCTGCCGGGATTTGAACCTGCATCAGCAGACTCTGCACAGATGTCAAAGCTAGCGCTCTACTCACTGTGCTATGGGACCGGCTGGATAGACCCACCCTATCTGAGGGTCATTATCCTGCAGTAATGCCCCCATCCTCGGTCTATAAGGCTATATTACATCACCCGGGACCCATAGTCACTCACAGTGCAAACCTTATCAGTAGCAAACCTGGGACTCCTTTCTGTACACAGATGCCCCTAGAGTACTCACCACTCTCCTGGAAAAACAAGCGGGGAATAGTTTCTTCCAATCTTTACTTAGCAATTTTTGTTACCACTTACCTCTTTCGTCTGTACTCTATTACAGAATCTACCGTCACGAAGGTGCTAGACATATGTAAGACCACTTTACATTACATGACACCCCTACAATGCCAGTCATCAATCTTTAAGTGCTGCAATATGGAAGCCCCCTGCTGGGAAGCCATCTCATTGCCTTCGTCACATGTCACTGTTGTCAATAACACTGTAAAAAGTGGTATGGTTTAGCCGCATTTGCTGCCCTTTTGCTCCTAAGATTAACGGAAATGTTATGTACCAGAACCACAAGATAAAACCTAATGGTGTCTTGTCCACAAATAATTTGGCCAATCCAACCACCACGGTTCAACCATAGCTTTGGGAAAAAGCACAACATGATGCTTTGCCGGGAACAGTGAAGAGGCTAAGCTGCAACTTTATCCCGAATGTGATGCAGACCTATCTGGCAGTTACTTGTCAAGATTGATACCGTTTTGAGAATATAATGATGTATACACTTTATAATCCACTGGGACTCCTCACAGCGTTCACCCTGCTTCAATCATGTTTCATCTTTATAGCCCAATGCCTGGAATCATATCATAAAAGCGTGTTTGCAAGTAAGCGAAGGAGAACGATATGTGTACATGGACAAACGCTGTCATTGGAGGATTGCTCCTCCTTATGCAATTCTTTGTGGATGTCCTAAGCAAGAAAATGTTGTCCTCCATTTCTCATCTGGAGGCATGCAAAGGAAGGGTTTATGGCTAATCTCTTTGGGAAATACATATTTGAGGCTTGGCTTAGAGGGTATTTTATTAATCAGAAGCTGAACAATCTTTTCTGAAGTGGTAAATGCCTGTCTAATTTCCTGGCACAAAGTCTACACTTCTTAAGTAATCTAGCGCTTACGATCTTTGCCAGAGTGCGGCCAAACAGTGAAATTGATGCGTCTCTCTGGCGATCCTTCCCCACTAAAAAAGGAATACACACAGACTGCCCTGTCTGGTTTTGCATTATTTATTTGTAACCCTATGCTCCTGAGCATTTTAATTTCTCTTGTAGTAGGTGCTCTGCTCCTGCCTGGATACACTTGATATCCCTATAACCAGCTCCAATCAGAGCAATACATGCTTCAGGAGTTGCTTGTATTTTATACTAAGTTTCCTTGGACATCAATTTACTAATCCAAAATCTCCAATAATGTTCATATATTAGCAACTACCTAAAACATTTACTGGCACTGTGTGAGTGGGATCTAACTAAGCCAGTACTTAGAGACTTTGCCAGAATACAGGCATGTGAGAGGGTACACTAGGATGCCACTGGCATGAAAGATGCATCCCATTTGATGCATCCACTTATGGATAGGACTTACCCATCATTCCATAATGGTTGTGTCTAATGTCTGCATCACCCACTGTTTCAGATTAACATGGTGTCACCGAATGCTTAAATAGGACAGTGATCTTAGCTTTTAACTTACAAAAGGTGACCTACAATGAATGGAGAGCATACATACGGTTATCCTTTCTTATTAGCCTAAATAAGTAGTACCAAACGTTGAAACTAATGAAGATGCTGCTGACTATATGTCCCCAAACTATTATCATCTTGATGTGTCTACAACATAAACACATAATGGGTTTCTGAACAAAAGATCTGAATGTGCTTAATTGTAAAGAGGGTTTTTATTTTTTATTTTTAGAGTAATACATGTTTATTGTCATGTGAACCAAAAACGTAAAATTAGTTGGCTCTCTCTTACAGTATAATCCTTTGCAATGTTTTGAAGGTATACTTATGCAGATCTTTGGGTCGGTTCATCCTCTGTGTCAAGTCCTTCAGAATCCCACTTCACGTCCAGTGATAGACTACTGGGGAAATGTTTCAACCCGATATTAATATTTTGAGTTAGAAGTTGTTCGTGCTGAGCTTTTTTTAGTTTGTGCTGGGAAATTGACTACAGACTCTCAGATGGTAATGGTTGGTTGGTTCTTTCTCAGTCTCTCAGCATTCTGTGAAGGTCTTGCTCAGGTTGTGTGGGTGATCTGGATTCAAGTCCCTACAAACAGCATATTTCAGTAGTGAACATTGAATGTGAATGAATGTCCCAAAAAGCACAGTTTGCTGTCCAATAAGTCTCTCAGATTGCTTTAGGAGTTAGGCCTCAGTATTCCAGTCTGCAGTGGGTTCTCAAACAGTGGTCCTTAAGTCCATTTTGGGCCTTTAGGCTCAGTGCCAAATGTTATTGGGGTTTCGCAGAAGGGTTGTGCTGATCCAATAATGTCAACTGAGTATCCCAATAAGCAGCAGACTCACAGAATAGTTACTGTCATTTGCACTGGGAACTTGGTTTCAGTGTCCCTCACCGGATGTAATGGGCTCTCAACCTTCAGTTTCTTCAGTTTGTTTTAGGAATTAGACCTCAGTGTGTCTACATGCAGATGGTTCTCAGCGTGTAGTTTCCTCAGTACATCATGAGAACTTGGAATCATTATCCCAGTATGCAAGTAGTTATCAAGCTGTACACTCTTCAGTACACTCTGGGAACTGTGACTCAGTTTGACAGTTTCCAGTGGGCTCTTAGCATGTCGTTTTTACTGTTTTCTCTGGGAATTTGGATTCAGTATTCCAGATTTCAATAAACTCTGACCCTCATCAGTTTGCTCTTGATACGCAGGCTCATTGCGCAGAATAGAGTAGATTATCAGCATTCAGGTTCTTCAGTTAGTAACGTGGAATCTAGGCCCACTATGAAGCCGCTGCTCAGCTCATGGCATCTTAGTACACTAAGGGAACATGTACTCAGTCGCCCAAAATGCAACGAATATTCATCGGGTAGTTTCAGCACCCAGATTATGCTATCTCACATCAGCTTACTCTCCAAAGTCTCTTCTGGCTGGTCTTCTGTTCTGTGCTCGTAATCAGTCGCTTTAATTCTCTAACCCTGACTTCCTTTTCTCAGCGGACCTGCATGGGTCAGTGGGCTCTCTGGCTCCATGCACATTCATGGGCTACTGCCTCACTCTGCTTTGCTTTTCCCAGCTTTTGTTTATTTATTTTTATTCACATTTGGAGATCGCGCAGCAGCCCGGGGGCATCGTGGTGCTTGTTACAGAGAGTGATCAGAACTTTGTTACATATAAAAAACATACAGGCATAGTTATTGTACAATTTGCATAGAACAGTTTGTCAAGCATATATATTGGGTGAAGGAGGGGAGGAGTGAAGGTAGCGAGCGGTTAGTTAAAGAGAGCAGTTTTATGTTTTTTTCAGAAGGCAGGGAGAGAGGATTCTTCTCTGAGAGCAGTGGGGAGCGCATTCCAGAGCTTCGGGGGTAGATATGGGAAGTCTCTGCGTTGGCCCTGTTAATGCACGGAACAGTGAGTTGGTTGGAGTAGCATGTTCTGGTAGGCCTGGTTGAGATGGATCTGGATAGTGTGTTTGAGAGATAGGGCGGTGCTGTGAGGTTGATGTATTTGTGTGTGGTCATGAGAACTTTGAATGTGATGCCGTCTTTGACTGGGAGCCAGTGCACAGACTTTCTTGCTTGTCAGATGTGGTCTCTTTTTGGAATGCTTAAGGCTGCTCTTAGAGAATTATTTTTGGTGATTTGGAGTCTAAGTTTTTTATGGAGGTGCCGGCTAGGAGCGCATTGCAGTAATCAAGCTTGGCCCCTATGGTGGCTCTGGCTATTGAGAGACAGTTTTCCTTAGTTAGGAAGGGTTTTATGGCGTTAATGAGTTTAGTTGTTAGAACGGAGGAAGAGACAAAAGCATTGACTTGACGTGATATTTATTACATTGTCCTGGGAGGATAGCTCAGTGGCAACGTGCTAGCCTTGGAAGCAAGACAACACGAAGCAACACAGGTTCGATCCCCAGGTCCGCGCTTAGAAAACTCTGGGTATTTAAGCACGTTATAAATATGCAACTAAGACAACAACAACAACAGAAATATAATTCTGTAACAGTGTCTCGATGCCCCCGGGCTGTGTGAGCACTTTAAAAATGCAAATAAATAAATAAAATAAATATTTATAAGCTTTGAGTGCTTCAACTCTAAATTCTGTCTGTAGCAGTAGCTCTTCTCATGGTTGTTATAACCCCCATGCTCGCTTTATGGCAGTGGCTTGACCTCTGCTTTGGTAGCTTTCGTCTCTCATTTGGTCTCCACATGACCAGTGTCTGATGCTGTATGTCCCTGGTGTTCTTGATCTTACCTGTCAAGGTTGTCCTGAGACTGAAGGCAAAAGTACAGATGGCCTTGGGTTTCCCTTTTCCCACCCACATTTATTAAAGTGGACCTCCACTGCCAAAAACTTGTGTTCTCCCACATGTTAATGCTGTCCCACATTCTGATTTTGGCACTGTTTTCTTCTTCCTGTTGAACTTTTTGAGTCACTTCTGTACCGTGGCACAGACCACATGACTGCCAGCTTAGTACCCATCAATCCAAAAAGCAATACACTTGGACTGATGTAATAGCTGACTTGTCACAGCAGGCTGGCTTGAGAACAGACTGTGCTTCTATTGGAAGGCGTTGCAATGAGGTGGCGATTGAAATCCATCGGGAAGGCATACACATATACCTTGAAACATTGATCATTGGGCCTGTCCCATGGCTGAGAATCATCTATGTTCCCCAGCAGAGATAATTGATACGGAGGCATCACTATCATATCCTTGGCATGGTGGTCAAGCTGCAAAGCAATGTTCAAACTAAAATGCATTGGTCTAGTTTTGACGAAAAGAGTGTAATACATGTAAATCTCTATCTGTCAGAGCTGGCATAGAATTTAGTATTGAAAGGCTGGAGGATGATCTTGTCAAAAACAGCAACTCTGTTTTTTTTAGGCTCCAAGCAGTGAAAAGGTACACAGTTCTCAATTATTCCACAGCATTTAGAGTGGTTGGTTGCATTGTGTTCCACTGTGATATTGGATACAGGTAAGGCTATGCATCATCAATGTATCAAATATGTGTTAATTCATGACTCTTATCAGCTCAAGAAGGGATTTACATATTTTTGTTTTGCTTTATTTAATACAGAAAATAAGCCTTTTGCATATAGATAGAATATACAATTTGACATTTCATTAATGTTTAATCGTCATCACAGAGTAAAACCACATCAATATACAACAACAAAATGTAAAATACACCATCAATAAAAACACAACAGGCATTCCACATCACCAAGAAATTCATATTAATCAAAGACACACCCTAAAATTCTCCCTCCCATATCATAGTCAAATTAACTTTAATGTAGACCTATTTTATACCATATTCCTACATGATAAAAGAGTCTGAATCTTCTCCAAAACTTGCATGGATGCGGGCGCAATAACCAACGATTCAGCGGTCAGAATTGTAGACCAAAACTGATCAGATTCAATCGACCCAAGTGAAGAGCAGAAACGTTCATACCCCTTTGTGTACAGGTCAGCAGCCTTCTCACATGCAGTTAAACATGTCTACTGGTCTCAACACAATTTTCACACAACTAGCAAAGTCTCCTTTCTCCCGGTACCCTCTGCCATGCACCAAGGAATTCTATCAATGGGAGGATATTTAACTTCAAATACAAAATAAACCATCTTAAATTGTGAGAACACACCTTAGATAAATAACTGTGTGGCTTTTCATATTCAAATCTCTGTACTACAAACTCCCCATAACGTTTTTATTTGTATGGAGGGAGTCAATAGATCTAGCTTTGTCTCACAAAAATGACTTTGCCTTAAGCTTATACGCATGATTTCCAATGATCATCATGGTCAAAAAAGGCCAACACAATATATTCTGGATGGACTTTCATGGACACTACTAGGTCTCTATCTGCTAAATTAGCTTTACGGAAACGCGAGCTAGCCTCAAAGAGAAGGAGAATTCCAGGGATGTCCACTGGCATGACTGCATGCTTTATACTTAAGTATAATTTACTACACATCACTTTTCTCAGAGTATATAGTGATGTGAGGCCCTGCTCCATTGTTATTGCTGGCATGGGAACCACCATAAGCAATCCCAAGAGAGACCTGAGAATCTTTCCCTCCAAAATATCAAGACATCTCACATACTTTTCCAGGATGGTCTCTAGTCCATTAAGTATGCATGGGAAAAATTGCTTTCATATCTTTTTCCCTGAGTCCCTCAAACAAATCACCACCTACTCTTTTGATGAGTACCCATCGTCATAATGCTTTCGCTTTGATATATGTGTAGTACACAACTGCACGAGGGGCACTGCAGAAGGGAAGGCCCAAGTAAATATAGGTATTGACTACTTCTAGTTTGACACCCCTAATATGTCATCGGTATCGAGCAGGATGTCGTCCTTTACTGAGAATCTGCATCACCTTAGTTTTAGGATGGTTGATCGTAAAGTGGTTTGTCTCGGCAAAGGTGGCCAAATCGTCAATGGCCCGCTGGAATTCCAGTGCGGTGTGGTCCAGGAGGATCATGTTGTCTGTGTAAGAAATCCATAGCAAAACCTCCCCTCCAATGCTAGGGGGGGCCACCCCCTCCCCCGCTACCAGATTCTCCCCCATAAAAGTCACATAGAGGTTAAAAACCAGTGGCACCAAAACGCATCCCTGCTTCAGTCCCCTATTGGTGCACATGGGGGAGGACATTCGAACTATAACATTTGTGTCAGTATGTAGGTCCCTAATAAAATATAATAGCTGCCTATCAATGCCCCATTTCTCCAATTTGGCCCACAGGGTCGGGCGATCGACACAATCAAAGGCAGACGGATAATTGACAAAGCACAAATAAAGTGCTCCATTGGCCCCATGCAAAACACCCGCAGATAATAGGCGTAGGGCCCACATTGCGTGTATTGTCGAGTGCCCCTTCCTGAATCCAAGCTGTTGTAACCGCAATAGCTTCTTTTTGCTAACCCACTTTTCCAATAAGCATAATAATCGTGTAGCAAAAATATTGCTGCTAGTGTCTAACATAGCAAGCAATATAAAATTACAGGGATCCGTATATGACCTGCGCTTATGGACCCGGATCAGGATAGAACTAAGCCAACTTTGGGAAATAGCACCGCAAGTACAGATATTAGTGTGCATATCAACTAAAACTCTTGCCCAAAATTGAGGGTTAGATTTTAGCGTACGTTTGGCTAAAATGTCAAAAATATCAGAAATGGCAATGTTCAAGACGGGCCCACCCTTCTCAGAAAAAGTTTCAACAGATTGTATAGTCCCCTGGCCCCAATAAAAACTTTTCACATGACGATGCCATGCCACTTCCGCAATGCCACACAACTCTTTCGGGGTAATTGCAGAGATATAGGTACAATACAAATGCCAGAACTTGCGCAAGTCATGCTTTCGCAACATGCCATATACCATTTTCAAATTTGCTGATGTTTTACTCATTTTATGACTGCAGAGCCAGTTCTTATACTTGGTGATGGTGGACCCAATCTCATATTCTGTTACCTCACAGTCAATGGCCCTCATTACGAGGTTAGCGGAATGGGTTTACCGGCACCGGTAATGGTGCCGGTGCCGGTAAACCCATTCCGCCCTATTACGAGGTCTCCTCGTGGGACCCGCAATGGGCGCCTGGTAAAACCAGACGTCCTTACCGGGTCCCGCGAGGAGACCAGGGAGCTAACAAGGGGCCCGTTATAAACGGGCCCCTTGTTAGCTCCTTCCCCATTCCTATTGAGCCCTATGGGGGCTCGAATGGGAATTGGGATGGACAAAGGTCCGGGTTCCTCAGACGAGGAATTACCGGGTCCGCCAAGGTTGGCATGGCCTGGTAAGTCCTCATTTGAGGAACCTGGGCCCGGTATGCAGTAAGGAGGCAACCATGATGCTAAATGCGGCATGGTTACCTCCAACCTCGTAATGAGGGCCAATGTCTTACCTTTTTTGATCGTGGCCACCCTTTTGACTTAACATGCTTTTCAAGGTGTATTTTGTAATCAAAGAGCGGTGCATTACCCTTACCCTGGGCCTTGATCTTGACTAGGACATATAGCAATGGCCTGATTGCTTCGTATAACTCACGCAAGTCCCTTTTGAAGTATTTCAAGAACTCTTCGGGCGAACACAACATGTTATTGATGTATAGAATGAGGTTTTCGCATTTGCCACAGACCAAGCAATTCGATTGCCCGGGGCAGTCGCTGCCACCTTACTTAGGTCTATTTTTATGATATTTTGTACATCCCTGTAAAACATCACTTTTAAAATGGCACGATCACTAAGTGGAGTATTCATAATTTCATACTTCCATATAGTTCCACAAGCGTGCCCGTAATATAAATACAATCCAAACAGGATGAGCTACGGCTATTAGACTAGGTGACAACCTCCATTCAATTTGGACTCTCACTCGGAATCAAAGGGACGAGATCCAATTCCAATAGTGTTTCCTGCCATTTCCATCCCCTCTTTAGTAATGAGAGGGCATGCGCAGAGAGTTGTGAACCCACTTCTGCCACCTTGCCCCCCCACAACGTCTGGACAGAACCCTTCTTCCAGAGGGGTGCAATGTGCATTGAAATCCCCAGTGACCAATATGAATACAGAGATTTATTTTTTTAAACGCCAATAGGTCAAAAGCTCCATCACACATCTCAGCAGATCCTCAGTCAAAGTGCCATCTGGCGGATCATACAGATTAAGCATTAAAACACATATATTTTTAACTGCAAAGTTCCTAATCTCTACGGCTAGACAGTTATCGTTAGTTGACTTCAAAATATACTTTAGTGCCACGTATCTGAAGATTTGATAACCATCCATAGTTAGGGTAGGCTTGAGCCATGTCTCCGGCAGAAGAAAATTATCTGATTTGACCAAAACATTGTATCCTGCAGGCTGAGATATATATAAACCAAAGCCCCGCGTATTCCACGATAAAACCTGAATCTGGGTGGCGGTTTCTGTTGGTTAATAGGTCTCTTCCTCTAATACTGGGTCCCACTGTTCATCTTTCTGCATTTGTAGACAACCTTTTTTCTGTTTCTGCTCATAAGCCAACTTTCTTTTAGGACACTGTGGTTTAATGG
Organism: Ambystoma mexicanum; assembly: GCF_040938575.1. Classification (NCBI taxonomy): domain Eukaryota; kingdom Metazoa; phylum Chordata; class Amphibia; order Caudata; family Ambystomatidae; genus Ambystoma; species Ambystoma mexicanum. Next base: position 901,843,288 of record NC_090922.1, read on the forward strand.
GTAGCTTTTTCCCTTGCCTTCCCTACAAGAAATTGGATTTTCACAACCGTCCTCATTAATTGTACCCTTTTAAAGTCGTATCAGAAAACCTATGCCATAAAATTCCTTTGCAAATAGATTTTCTCTACCAACATTTGACTCACTTTATAACCTCCCAATTGGTCTGACCAAAATAGGGCGGGATTTTCACACGTTCAATGTCTTCGGTTGTCATATTTAGCTCCCTAAGTTGTTGAAAGGGAGCCTCACATTTCCTGTATTTCAAACAGGGGGAATACTCTGTGGGTGCAATTTCCTCTATCCGAAATGTGCGAAAGAAATGCACGGGTACATTTGAAAGAATTTTAGGATACCTAGTATGTTTTCTCCTTGTGTTAGTCTTTTGAGTCTCAGCCTGTGGCCTCCCATCCCCCCATGGCTATGTACTCAAATAAATGCTGCTCATCTAGGTTTTTTTCTGGGTACCTCTACAACAGTCATCCTGGTAAGACCCCTAGGTGTTTCCAGATCGGTGGGTTTCCCATATTCAACCCCAGCATACGCTTTGTCCTGCCGCCCATGTGTGGTCATAGTCAATCATTTTGCTTTTGGCTTTTTGGGACCCTTAGGCTCTGTCTGAAGGGCTTACTCCACCTCAGGATACTGGAGCCATGTATCCAGTGTACCATGTTGTCGTATACAGTGCTTAGGTTTATGGCCTTTTCTCGATGTGTTAGCTTCCTCCTCATTCGTATGGATTATCTTTACTGGTCTGTTTAGTGTCGCTGAAAGTGCTCCCGTATTCCTTGGTGGCCTAGCCGGTAGTTGATTTCTTTTTAACTGCCTAGACTGTGACCTTGTTTATCCTTGGCCAGAACAGATTGTGCCAGTGAACTCACTGTTACAGACTTCATTGTCCCTTCCATACCTAATCCCCTCGTGCAATTGCCTTCCACTGTAAACGAGGCATTCAGGGAGATTTGTAACGGTGTATTTAAAATGCTCAAACCATTAAGCAGTGCCTCCTCCTCCTCCTCCCATTCTGCCTTCCTTCTATTCACAGCACCTCTCTGTTCCAGGCCCATGGCACAGTTGGTTAAAATAGCATCCACTACCCTGGCCAAAATACTTTGCATTTCGTTTCATTTCGTTTCATTTGAACTCTTTGCTGAAATGATCAAGTCTTCTTGTCAGATGCTGGCAAACGTTAGTTAAATCAGCTTTCGGCATCTTCCACTTGCATCTGTCAATTGTCAAGCGTGTGAGGGTCTGCCAATAATGTTTACTCTATCTTCGGATTTACCACAAGCAGAGGTGACTCTACTAGCATTCCTTTGTAGATCTAAGTATCATGAAGATTCTGTTGCTAACAGGACTATTCCTAAATCGGATGCTTATAGTATTGTATCACTTTGTTTCTACAGACAATAGTGTTTGACAAGGCCACCTGTCCGTCCCCATAAGTGAATGCTGGGGAACTGTGGGGCCAAGGCTATCCACACATTTTGCGGTGCAACTCCTGGAGGTGGATCCAGCAGAACTCCCCCAGACCTTCCTTAAGAGACCCTGAAGTGAAGTTCTCCTCAGAACCACAGTTTGTCACACAGTGGGCAATATGCTTTATATTCCAGGAGAATAAGCCACTCCCCATTGTTCCAGGTTCATTAATATGACAAAGGAAAAAAAAAACAGAGTAAATTGGCACCAGAACCCCTGTCTGTCATGTCTAGAATAAGAAGATATTTATTTGAACAATTCAGTCTGGTTCTATTCATGGAGGGAGAGCCACAGGGCAGTGCTTGATGGGTGCATGAGCTACAACATGAAGCATGGACTGGAGTCAGTAAGAAAACATTCAGCAGCAGAGTGAGAGCTACAAAGCTCTGGCACTCCTGATACCCACATGGTGGTCAAGGCTTTTATAGCCATGCCGGTCGAGCATGGGCCAATCCTTTTTGGTTGAAGATGCACAATGCTTGCAGATAAAATTCACTGATCATATAAACCAGGAGGAGATGGAGCCAATTGGCAAGGAACTGTCACAGACAACGAAGCTGATGGTTAAACAAACCCATGAATCAGTTTACTCATTGACACAAACACCCAGACAGCAACTGAATAAAAAGAGCCTCAAGCCTCCAGTCTTGGTGGCTATGATGACAGAATTCCATTGAGAGAATGATTGTGTATTGGGTAGAGGCAGAGGACAGGCAGAACAGCTACAATTGTGATGGGCAAGCTAAGAAAGACAAATAACAATAGAGAAGCAGAGAAGAGGAGAAGAATCTGGAGAAAGGAACCGGTGTTGGACAACCCAAGAAAGCCATTTAGTAAAAGAAAGAGCAAGGGATAGTTGGGCAGGTTATGTCAGAGCTTGAGATATGCCAGGCTGAAGAGCAAACTAGGATAGGTTGCCTGCTGAGAACCTGGGCGACAGACTGGTGGGGGTCAATTCTTGGAGAAGCATTGGGACTAAAGCCACCTTTAAAGCCAGCTCTATACCAGACCTTGAAGGGAGTTGTGAGGCCCCATACTAAATAAATAATTCTTGAAAATCTTTGAGTACACAGGTGGGGTGGGGGTTTCCTACCCAATTGTACCCAGTAGAGGTGAGACTACCAATCAGAAACAACCTACAAGAAACTGCAAGGGCAAGAGGATTCCATTGAGCTTGCCTCAGTCACATTGTGAGGCCATCACCCCATACTACCAAAGCCAAGACAAGACCATGCCAAAAACCAAGGCCAATCCAGTAACCAAGGCAAAGACATGGACACGAAAAGGAACAAGAGCCGAGAACAAATGAAGGAAACTGTTAATACATTTTATTGGAATACTTACAATCCCATATGACTGTGAATGACTTAAGAAATACTGGGCCTCATTACGAGGTTGGTACTAGTCATGGCGCTATTAGCACCATGACTAGCACCAATTACGGGACCGTGTCCACCCTCGTTCAATGGGGACTTACCGGTCCAGTCCGACCTTGGTGGGACCGATAAGTCCCCATTGTAAAAGCCATTCCCCATTCCCATTTGAGCCCCCATAGTGCCCAATGGGAAGGTGTTAATAACAGTACCGCAAATTGCGGTACTGTTATTGACCCCGGTATCCCTTAACGGGTCCCGTCCATAACATCTGGTAAAAGAAATAGGAATAGGTCGCAAAGTGATTACCGGCACCGGTGTCATTACCAGTGCCCGGTATCCCTTTGCGCCCACCTCAGAATGAGGCCCACTGTCTTTGGCAGATGCCAGGAATACTAAACTCTAGAATAGGGATTGAAATGTGGACATTAAAGGCCAGATTCTGAAATATGAGCACAAATGAAAGGAGTGCAGAGAATGCACTCGTTTCATTTGCACTCTTTGCTGAAATTATCAGGTCTCCTTATTCTCTAAGTTGACCAGAGCATTTCAGGGGCGGCTGGGCATTAGTGCAAGGATGTGCTGTCCTGCGCCCTTGAATACACTGGTGTTTGGAGAGTGCTCCTGACACTATTATATGACAGGCTCAGTGAATTTCACCAAAATGGGCCATTAAAGGCCCCATCTCTTTGAAATACTCAAGGAACGTAAAAAGCATATCATCCCTGTTTGTTTTTTTTTCCATCAGGTACAAATGCCGACCAAGGACGTTAGTTTCCTTTATACCGCATCAGTTGCCAGATGTCGAAAGACAGATTATCAACGAAAACAATCAAAAATGTTGTTATACATTGGAGGCATAGTAAAATCCCATAATCAATGATTCCCTCAATTGTTTTGTTGGGAAAACCTAACAGTAGTTGACATTTCCAAAAATTCAATAATTTCTCTCAGTTCAATGCATATCCCATACCATTAGAGGATGAATTGAATGAAAAAAGAAAATGTCACCCTCTATGATAATATCTCTCTTAAACTTTTCAAACAGTTACTGGTAGATTTGCCTAGCCAATAAGTATAAGAAAAGATGGACTTTTCTTTACTTAATGGATTATTCCACTTTACCAGTTTTAGGAGCTTTTTCAGAATTAATACTGGGGTGGGTTCCTGGTAAACCAATCTATTTGACCAGCACGTGTTTTCACACTTGCTCTAACAAACCTTGGCTTCTTAACAAGGCTGATCTGTAATGCTTAGAGTAAGGAGATCAGGTGTTTGTTGGCAGATATTGTTAACAAAATTAGAGATTGACCAATATTAGAATGCCTGCACATTAGAGTATTAGAATATAGGGCCTCATTACAACTTCTGCGGTAGCCATGGGGTCCGGGTTCCCAGAATGGGCAATTACCGGGCCATTCCGAGTTTGGAGGGCCCGGTAATTCCTCCCTCCAGGAACCCGAGCCAGGACCTTCCCCATTCCCATCTGAGCCCCCATAGGGCTCAATGGGAATGGGAGAGGGTGCAAAGAACGGGCCGATTACGAGTGGCCCGTTGGTTGCTGCCTCTTCCCCTCGCAAGACCCGTTAAGGATTCCTGGTTTGACCAGGCATTACTTACTTTGTCCCGCAAGGGGAGCTTGTAATGAGGTGGAACGGGTTTCACGGGTCCGCCTCCTTTAGCGGAGCCTGTTAACCCGTTCCGCCTCACTCGTAATGAGGCCCATAGTGTTTATTTAAAACACACATTCATTAAAGAAAAAAACACCACCAACTAAGAAAAGGAAAATATACACATACCAACACAGTTTGGTAACACAAAATGGAATACACACCACTTTCGTTTTTGCACTGCTAAATAGGCATGTACACTGCTACAGTAGCTACGGTTTGGAAATATTAGTTATCACACACATTAATGGCCTAATAACCTCATAAGACACCTGCACCATTTCCTGAATTACTTAAGAAATCAAGCCCTATCTTATCCCGTATCCAGAAGTGTTACATGTAAGCACCCCAATTGTGCAAGCTAAAATAGGGCAGTTCAATCACACACCTGGGGTTTAACTGGTTCAGACATAGCACTCAACTTTCCCCAAACGGCTCCACCAATGGTTTGAAAGTCAGCCTCTAGAGCTAGAGAACAATATGGATGAAAAGGTAAGTATAGAAAAGTCAACTGTCCTGTAAAGAAAAAGGGTGACTCTCAGTCCATAGTGACTAAGGGGAACCCAGACAGGACCCCTATGGCCTTGGCGCCACCACCATAGACAAGGCAAAGATAGCTAGAGGTAGACTCCACATCCTAATGGTTTTTACTGAACTCTGAACAGCAACACCATTATCCTCCTAGGGCAGAATATCATTGGGGACAACTGGACTTGCCTTGGGCTCCTTTTTGCAGATTGTAGGTTCCTTCTGATGGTCCAGTCAGAGATCAGTAGATACCGCTGTAGTGGCAGAAGACAGTTGAAGTTGTATCCCTTCAGGCAGACGCCACCAAAGGAGCAGCATAATCGAGCAGCAGCAGTTTCAACCCTTGGCAGGGTCAACAGGCACCATGCAGCATGGTTTTAAGATTGCAGTCCAGGTATGCCCTTCTCCGTGGTGAAGAATGAGATTAGAAAGGTGAAGAGGTATTTTCAGTGCAGGGATGATACTCATTAAGTGTTTAGGCCCAAGACAAGAAGATGTCCATGCTATGATGCAGTCCATTTCTAGGAGAATTCAGGAAAAATGTAGCACCATAAAAGTTGTGAGCGATAAAACACTGAGGACAGCAAGTAGGACTTAGGAATATTTGGTCCCATCAGTCAAAGGGAGTGAGACACTTATCACAGGTCTTCACAAAATACTTGGCTGAATTAGTCAATGTTTGAAAATGGCTCCAGGCCATCTCCTTATAACATACATTTAGTATGGAGCTTGCCCCATCCCTCCAGCAGTAAGCACCTGGCAGTGCATGACCAAATAAGGTATTTTCCAACCTAGGAGGAGAAGAATGCAACCAATGAAGGAGCACAAAAAACAGAGCTTAAACCATGAGGAGCTGTTACTTTGCGAATATAGCACTCAAAAAAGTAGTATCGCAGTAAAAATCGTTGTGCGCAGTATTGCACTATTAAAAAGAGTAAAAGTCAGCTCACTTCCACCAGCCTGTTTTGTGCACATCACACAAGTAGCACAATATGATTTAGAGAAAAAGAGAAGGAGACATATGTGTCACTGCAGAAAGCCACTTAATGTGGTGTATGCTACCATGTGAAACAAAGGACTCATGAAAATGGGAGAAATTCCTCCTGAACTGAGAGCCTGAAGTGCTACCCAGTGCACCCCAAACAATATGAAGTAAATGGGTGAGTGAGCGGCCCCATTGTAATCAATCGGGTAAAGTTGAACAAATAAATGTTTCTGCATAATAGCCATCGACAATTTAGAGCTCCACAAAGTTCAAGCAACTTTCCAGTGGTTACTGGCCACAGCCACTGGGATCATAGTCAACTTTCATATGAGCCTATGATGACACCATCATACCAAGCCGCCCATAGGAGGAAACACCTGCACAATCTATACTTGCTAGATCAGGCCTTTCCTGAAGGGTGACGAATAGCCAGCTCCACAAAGTGCTATCTCATACAATCCACTGTAAAGTAATTAGGATATTGTGTGAGCAATTGTTTAGTGCAACCGCAGGTAGAAAACAGTATCTGTTGACCAGAAGGGACCCAGTCTGATCAACAATAAGCAATTGCAAGGTTTCTTAGGTCTAGTGGTATACCAGAGGAGGTTTATTCCAAGATTATCTACCATAGAGGGACCCCTTACCAACAGCAGACCAGACTTCGTGGGTAACCTGAGCAGAACCTAAAATAATAGCTTTTTAATCTATGAAAGAAGCACTGTATAAAACCCCAACTGCAGACTGTCACCCGGAAAGGTGCATTTGGGGGCAGCATTGTCCCAGGGAAAGCAAGGTCTAAAGCAGCCCATCTTGTACATATGTAACAAGGCGTTTCCCCAGCAGAAAACGTATTTATTTATTTTAATTTGTGTTAAGCATTACCCGCCCATGGGTCTCAGAGCGCACGACATTATAGAAAGTGAAAGCTTGTGTATCAAGTGAGACATCGGAGACTTGAAGTGCTAATTACTAGGAAGGACATGTGCCTAATTACAGACATGTCCTGTTAACCTAGCTGGCCTATAATAAGTTAATTAACTCTGGCCTTACGTGCTGGTTTTGAAACCCCCATCCATATATAGAACATCAGGGGTTAGATTAAACAATCTTTGCACGAGTGCAAGTGCCATTTTGCCCAGCATTAGCACGGGAGAACATTCGTGACATAGTGCAAACAACATTGGGGCCATATTAGAAAACATTTGTACCATGGAAAGTACAGTTTTGCAAGGCATTATCACTAGGGCGAAGAAACACCATATTGCAAAAAAGATATTCTTTCAGTGCATTTTTGCAGCATGGCAAAATGTGGTTTATTAAGGCAATAGAAAGTTGGAACCTAAACTGATTATGAATACGGCTTATTAACAGCAGAAGTCTGGCATGGTTATTGCATTGGTACGGTTCATTAGAGTTATGTATGATATATTAGGGGAGAAAGGGGTTTTTATGAATTAAGATCAGTGAAATAGACTGTGAGAAATTGTTTTATATTGTTACTTAGAAGGTTGTAGTAGAAATGTATATGATGATCATGAAAATCAAAATGTATGTTGTTTTTATATATTTTAATGATGTATTAAGAGTTTACTAAACCAAATATACAATGAATAAAAAAAAGAAATTCAGACTGGGGTCGATGTGCTATGCCATGAGCGAGAGTCTACTGGAGTTTACGCCAAGTGTGTGAGCCCAGGCATCGAGTTTAAACTGGAGACAGGGAGACATCATTCAACAGCTGAGAGGGAAAAAGAGGCACTACATGGCATCTCATCTTCACATGGGTTGTTGAAAGAGGCTCACTTTTTAATTGGGGACCAGGAAGACAAATCAGCATATGCCCATGACTACCTGATCCCAATGTAAGCGATAAGGAGGGTATAACTTTGGGACATAAGGGTCAGGGCATACGCTTATTCATGTTACTTTAAGGTTGCACAGCACCAAAGATAGATACATTTACTGGCCACATATTTGGCGAGCAGGTCGAACCATTATGCAATGGCCAATCAAGGAATCCAAAGCTGATGTGGAAATGGACCGATAAATCAAAATACATATTGACACAATCACACGATTAGCACTTGAATAAAAAATGCATAAGCCTCTAGACTTTGGCAGGTCTTACAACAGTGTTTCAAAGATAGACTGGTTTAGTGTATATATATATATATATATATATATATATATATATATATATATATATATATGAAAAAGAGGAAAAATGAACCACACTCTCCACGGCCAGTTGAAAGGCCATGGTCATGGAAAAAGAAAGCACAGCTCACAGCAAAATATAGGTCTGGAAGTTATTTAATGTGTCATATAAACAAAAAAAACATCAATACAAAATACGGCTGGAAGGCAGTAGAAAAAACAGAGACAGGACGCCCCTGAGCGCGACCCACACACAACGCGTGCTTGATGATGTGAAGAAACAAGGGACCTGAGCACATTAGTAGTTAGGTAGATGCAGTCATTTTGCTATTTCAATTAAACTAAATGGGTGCTTGGGAAGATCGAATGGGCGGCGGCCATGATGGAATGAAAAGGCAAGAATGGGAAACATATAGGACAAAGTGCCCATAACATAATTACCCAAGCAGCCATTCCATAGCGCCCAGACCCAAGGTTTCATAATTCCACCAATGTGATTTGGAGTATTAAAAAAAATATGCAGATCATAAAATATACACAGTAGAATGAATAAAATTAACCCCCGCAGTTGAAAAAACAGACGAAAACCATCTATGAGGATGGACCAGACCATAGCGTAGCCCCCTAGTATAGGGAAAACCTATCACGAATATGTAAGTCATGGCTGGACATGGTAAAGGCTTTCTAATACCAACAGAACAAAGTAAAGTGCAAGTGCAAGCGAATGTAGCAGCAAAGTAATGTGCAAAAATGCACAACCAAAATGACAATATCCACATGTGCAAAGATGCAGAATACAACAATCTGAAAGATTGAATAAAGTGCAAGTGCGAGCATAATAGTAGCAGCATAATGGAGCACTAATGTGCAAGAACAAGGTAGCAATATATAGATATATAAAATGGCATGATACAACACTCTGGCCGCAATAAAAAATAGAGTAAAGTGCAAGTGCATAGCAGCATAGTAGTGTGCAAATGTACCAGGCCAGAGTGTTAAAATCTATGGAAGCAAAGTTGCAGTGTATCATCATTATAAAAACAATATATAGCAGCCTCAAAATGCGAAAACTTGCAAACCAGAATAGTAGCATTGACATAGATAAAATCACATGGTCCATGGCTAGCCAACACGAAAAAGGGGAGGGGGGGGCATATGGAGAATAACAGGTCGTAATTCTAACATAGACAGAAAAAGTAACAGATAACAAATATAGAGGGGGAAATAGCAGCGATAGTGAGTACAGGTGTACAGATCAAATGGGGAGCAAATGTGTGACAGCATAGAAACAAAGGTGGAGTAGAAAAAATATGGAAAAGCAGGAAGGACTGCACAAAAGATGATAAAAAAAATGTCATAAGTAGCTCAGGTCCCATAGAGACGTGCTGCAACAGCTAAGAAATTAGACAGGAATAAGTCTAAAGCAAAAAGACAAAAACACCAAAATAAGGTGTAAAATAATCCAAAACAGGCCAAGGATACAACAAATAGATAAGAATGCCAACGGAGAACACTTAAAACAAAAGGGAATAAAGATGTGGCAAGGCAAGAGAGAGCATAGCAGGAATGGGGCAGATAAGCCAGTCTTAGGTGCCCAGAAACGTGTAGACCTCCTCATCGAGATTATGTCCATTAGGAAACTTGGTATCGAAGTCCAATATAAATCGAGTTTCCAAATGTCTTAACTTTAAAACACGGTCTCCACCCCTAGGATGAATAGGAATGTGTGCCACTGCAAAGATCGTAGGCAAATTGGAGTTATTCTCATGTTCCTGTCGGAAGTGTTTGGCCATGGGGTACGCAGGATCCGAATTTTTAATTGCCCTGAGATGCTGTAGAATCCTTAATTTGAGCTTGCATGTAGTGCTCCTGACGTACCACTTCACGCAGGGACACGAGAAAACAAACCACAAAGGCAGTGTCACAATTGATTGAGTAATTAATGATTTGATTACATTTGGTGACTGGATGTAAAAAGGATTTGCAAGGTGTGGCATGGGCACATGCTTTACATTTGGTCCATTTAGTAAAACCAATGGGGGAGACCGCCAACCAATTGGAAAAGGAAGGACTTTTATCAATGGGTGACAAAAAGCTGGAAACAAGCTTATCTGAGTGAAGGGACTCTTTTGTAGGTAATGGTAGGACGTTTAGACAATAATGGGCATAGATCTTTGTCTAAAATCAGGACACACCAATGCCGTTCGATGATCCTATGGACATTATTAGAAGCATTATCGAAAGAGACAATAAGTCTGGGTTCATCATCAGTTGTAGTCTTATCAGATTTGGTGCCATACAATAATCTGTCCCTGCAGAGTCCACGGGCTTTGGTGTAGGCCATTTCGATGGTTCTTTTGGTGTAGCCTTGTTGCAAAAAGTCAAAGTCCCTAAGGCACAATGGTGGTCAAATGATGCCAAGTCAGTGCAGTTCCTGCGATAACGGATACATTCACCGTAAGGGATGCTTTTTTTACATGATACAGGATGGCAGCTAGTGGCATGCAGAGGTAGACCGGTATTGGAAAGTTTTTTATGCAGAGTTGTGTGAAAGCCAGATCTGTCTAGACTTACCACTACATCAAGATAGATAATCTCAGTGGTACTGTGGCATTCTGTGAAACGTAAATTGGACACATTGGTATTGATAGTTTTCACAAACTGCTGCCAATACATTTCGGTGCCCTTCCAAATTACAAATACATCATCGATGTAGTGCCACCAGGCGACAATGTGGGTGGGAAAACTGGACACAAGTAGGTCATTTAAGAAGGTAGCCTCCCACCGCCCCATCGTCAGATTGGCGTACGATGGGGCAAAAGTACTGCCCATGGCAGTTCCCCTGACTTGTCGATAGAAGGCACCATCAAACAAAAAGACATTATTTGTAAGGCAGAAGAACAACATCTCCAATATCATGGAACTATGGCCGTGGTAGTTTAGTGAACGTGTCTCCAGGAAATATTTGCAAGCTCCCATACCCACTTGATGGTCAATAGATGTGTATAAGGATACAACCTCAAGGGTGGCCAGAAGGAGGCCCTCCTCCCAAGGAGTCTCGGTGACATGTTGCAAGAAATCCTTCGTGTCCCGCAAGTAGGACGGCAAAACTGAAACAAAAGGAAACAAGGTCTCATCAATGAATTGGGCCAAATGCTCAAGGAGGGATCCGCATAATGTGACAATGGGTCTCCCAGGTGGATGGGTGAGAGATTTGTGTGTTTTGGGTAGAAAATAGATAGTGGTGACAGTATGCCAGGAGGGAACGAGGAATTCGACTAGATCCTCTTCAATTAGGCCATTATCAGCCCATTTAGTGCATAGAATGTTGAGCTCCGACTGTATATCCAAAAAAGGATTTTTAGATAGTTTGGCATAGCACAGTCTGTCCCTGAGTTGGCGATTGGCCTCAGAGACATAATGGACTCTGTCTTGGATCACTATATTCGACCCCTTATCAGCCTGTTTGATGACAATGTTAGGCAGATTTTGTAGTTCGCCTATGGCCTGGAGTTGTATGGCAGTGAGATTATGTTTTACGCTGGCATTGCTGGTCTGTAATTTTCTTAGATCGTTGACACACAAATCATAGAACGCTTCGATACAACCACCCACGGGAAACTGAGGATTGAATTTGGACTTGTTCTTGAGCCTAGTGTATATGTCCCAATTGGGATTAATGTCAAAGTCCTTAAAGTCAACATTAGTAGGATCAAATTGGGTGTCTTCCAGACAAGCTAGATCCATAAGCGATGGAATGTCCGAAATAAGGTCAGTACGACCAGTATGAGGTACGGAGGGCTTAATGACCATCGGATTTGTGCTGAAGAATTTCTTAAGCTTTATCTTACGGAAAAACTTATCTAAATCAAGACATGTCTGTACATAATCAAAAGCCTTGGTGGGGCAGACATTGAGACCAAGGGAAAGAACCGAGGATTGAGGCTTAGTGAGTATATGGGAGGACAGGCTAATGATTTGGCAAAGCTTCATGGTATCAATAGTTATTTTTTGGCTCCAGAGCACATTGATCTGCTCTCCTGATTTACGCCTGAGCCGTTTCCCACGCCGGCCTCGGCAAATCCTTTTCGTGATTTCTGTCCTTTTTCTCTTCCTCTTGGCTTGCCTTGACCTCTGCCACGTTTTTGATTTTTCCCGTCTTGACAGAGTAGACGCATCTCGTCTAAACAATTAAGCTTCACAGCAGGCTCCTCATTTTCAGAGGCTGAAACATCTGATTCAGACGACATGGTGCCACGATCACCAGACATAACAGATGCAGGCTGAATGACGGGATTTTTGCGTAAAGAGTCAAATCGTTTGGCAAAGGTGAATATCCTTCCTGTCTTATTCTCCAGTTTATCCCTTAAAAACTTGCAATGTTTGCACTGTTTAATATCTTCTTCATATGCGGTCAAAGCCTCATTAATTTTTACACGTAATTGCTTGCCCTCCTCTGTACTGGGAACCTTAATTAGTTCACTTCCTTTCTTGTCCAGTTCCTCAAGAGCCATGACTCGATCAGATTTGGCATATTTGACTAGAATAGTGAGAAAATGAGCAGACCAACCCTTGCTGGCTTCGCCACATTCCTGGAGCATGAGCAGATCTTGATCCTCAAAGGATGGCATTGTCATGATGCGCAATCCTCGAGGTACACGTCCAATGTCCAGATAATTCTGCAGTGAGTGTATATGTATATTCACTAATAAGAACACGGTTAAAGAGACGTCATGATTATGATGCACTAGCGAAAACCTATGAAATTCAATGGAAAAACGTTGTTACAGGGACGTTATGGTTACAGGTAAAAACGAAAAGCCCCTGATTGTGCCACTGCCAACCTACCCACATTCTGTTTGCAACGCTGGCCTATGATGTCAGAAATGTGCTCCACAACCATTCTTACATGTAACCCCCCCTCTAACTGATCTGATGCAGAGTCAAACTTGCATAACTGCTGTGGGTGTCCTCAAGTCCTAGGATCTTGAGTGCATGGCCTACAGCCTACGGGCTTCGGACATGCACCCAATAGTCTAGGCCTTGAACACACCCACAGCAACGTAATGCCACCATGCATGTCACCATGTCACCAACTATGCAAATCCACATACACACCTCACAATATTCGCCTGTCTAGGTACCCGCAAATTTGCACAATACACGCGAATACTGCTGGCGCTCCTCCGTCTTCTTCCAACTATGTACATATGTCACATGAACCACTTCGCACTCTCCCACCCGTTCCCTCCCTTATAGCCGCCAACACATTGCATACGGTACATTTTCCAGACCCTTCTGCCACCACACTGTCATCCGATACACCATGGCGGCTTTCCCAAAAAATGTTGATGCAAAGCACGCTTCCCTCCAGCAACCACCGGCTGCGTCCAAACTTCTCTGACAGCATGCCGTACCGCGAGCCAATGAACTTCTGTCCGTGGAGCGAACAGGGAAATGGGTCTGCGGAGCGGACCCAGTTATCCCCAATTTTTTGGGACGTACATTTCAGTTTTCTGGGACGTACAGTTCTTTGCAACAAAAGTACTGTTTGGATTTCCACCAAAGACACAAGCACGCTTTCTGACCCAAGCCTCTGCTCCTACTGTGAATTTGGTGAAAATCCGTCCAGCCATTCGGCCTGTAGCCATGCACAAACGTTTTCCCCATTCAGTGTATGAAAAAAAAGAAATTTGGGACCCCCTACCCCCTTATAACTTTGCCCCCCTACCCGCACGATACCTCACCAAAATAATTCAGAGCGGACCATATACTTTTTTTGAAAAGTTTGGTGATGATTTCTCCAGGGGGAGCAAAGTTATACAGGGTAATTCATAGAATTTCGCAGAAAAGTGTCGTAAGCGGCTGGCGCAGAGTGTCTGCGTGCGATTGACTGCGCCAGGCACGTGCGCTAAAACCGATTTCCGCGCACAGCGTATTCATGGATTTCAGGCTCCCAAACCAGCCGTGGCGCAGAGTATCGCAGCGACCCTGCAGCAGCGCCAGTAACGCCCCCAAGAACGCCCTCGCGCAAGGAAAAGCCATCAAAATCGCTAAATCATCGCAAAGGGCAGCGCTAACCCTGGACCAGTCCACAGGGCTGCCAAACAAGGAACGCAAAGCGGGTAACGTGCATATCAGGGGTACGCGTGAAGTTTTACACGCGATTAGCCAGGGCACGTGTATCACAGGGGTACGCAGGAATTATCACACGCGATTTGGCTGGGTACGTATATTACAGGGGTGCGCGGGAATTATCACACGCGATTTGGCTGGGTACGTATATTACAGGGGTGCGCGGGAATTATCACACGCGATTTGGCTGGGTACGTGTATTCCAGGGGTGCGCGGGAATTATCACACGCGATTTGGCTGGGTACGTGTATTCCAGGGGTGCGCGGGAATTATCACACGCGATTTGGCTGGGTAGGTGTATTACAGGGGTACACGGGAAGTTCTACACGCGATTCGGCTGGGTACGTGTATTACAGGGGTGCGCGGGAATTCTCACATGCGATTTGGCCAGGTACGTGTATTACAGGGGTGCGTGGGAATTATCACACGCGATTTGGCTGGGTAGGTGTATTACAGGGGTACACGGGAAGTTCTACACGCGATTCGGCTGGGTACGTGTATTACAGGGGTGCGCGGGAATTCTCACATGCGATTTGGCCAGGTACGTGTATTACAGGGGTGCGTGGGAATTATCACACGCGATTTGGCTTGGTACGTGTATTACAGGGGTGCGTGGGAAGTTCTACACGCGATTGGCCAGGGTACGTGTATTACAGGGGTATTTGGGAATTATCACACGCGATTTGGCTGGGTACGTGTATTACAGGGGTACACGGGAAGTTCTACACGCGATTCGGCTGGGTACGTGTATTACAGGGGTGCGCGGGAATTTTCACATGTGATTTGGCCAGGTACGTGTATTACAGGGGTGCGTGGGAATTATCACACGCGATTTGGCTTGGTACGTGTATTACAGGGGTGCGTGGGAAGTTCTACACGCGATTGGCCAGGGTACGTGTATTACAGGGGTATGTGGGAATTCTCACATGCGATTTGGCCAGGTACGTGTATTACAGGGGTGTGCGGGAATTATCACACGCAATTAGGCTGGGTGGGTCCTCACAGGTGTTCCCTGTACACCCTCCACAGCCCCTGCAGGCAGCCCACAAAACAGGGGACTACCCTGCACACCTGCTCATGACCCCCTGCACCCCCACCCCCCAGCAGTGCAGGGGCAGCCTCCACCAGGCCCCCACTCATGTCACCCACCACCCCCACCCCCCAGCCACCAGGGTCACCCTCCACCAGGCCCCCACTCATGTCTCCCACCACCCCCACCCCCCAGCAGTGCAGGGGCAGCCTCCACCAGGCCCCCATTCATGTCCCCTATCACCCCCACCCCCCCGCCACCAGGGGCACCCTCCACCAGGCCCCCACTCATGTCACCCACCACCCCCACCCCCCATCCACCAGGGTCACCCTCCACCAGGCCCCCACTCATGTCTCCCACCACCCCCACCCCCCAGCCACCAGGGTCACCCTCCACCAGGCCCCCACTCATGTCTCCCACCACCCCCACCCCCCAGCAGTGCAGGGGCAGCCTCCACCAGGCCCCCACTCATGTCCCCTATCACCCCCACCCCCCCGCCACCAGGGGCACCCTCCACCAGGCCCCCACTCATGTCTCCCACCACCCCCACCCCCCAGCAGTGCAGGGGCAGCCTCCACCAGGCCCCCACTCATGTCTCCCACCACCCCCACCCCCCAGCAGTGCAGGGGCAGCCTCCACCAGGCCCCCACTCATGTCCCCTATCACCCCCACCCAAACCGCCACCAGGGGCACCCTCCACCAGGCCCCCACTCATGTCTCCCACCACCCGCACCCCCCAGCAGTGCAGGGGCAGCCTCCACCAGGCCCCCACTCATGTCTCCCACCACCCCCACCCCCCAGCAGTGCAGGGGCAGCCTCCACCAGGCCCCCACTCATGTCCCCTATCACCCCCACCCCCCCGCCACCAGGGGCACCCTCCACCAGGCCCCCACTCATGTCACCCACCACCCCCACCCCCCAGCCACCAGGGTCACCCTCCACCAGGCCCCCACTCATGTCTCCCACCACCCCCACCCCCCAGCCACCAGGGTCACCCTCCACCAGGCCCCCACTCATGTCTCCCACCACCCCCACCCCCCAGCAGTGCAGGGGCAGCCTCCACCAGGCCCCCACTCATGTCCCCTATCACCCCCACCCCCCCGCCACCAGGGGCACCCTCCACCAGGCCCCCACTCATGTCTCCCACCACCCCCACCCCCCAGCAGTGCAGGGGCACCCTCCACCAGGCCCCCACTCATGTCACCCACCACCCCCACCCCCCAGCCACCAGGGTCACCCTCCACCAGGCCCCCACTCATGTCACCCACCACCCCCACCCCCCAGCAGTGCAGGGGCAGCCTCCACCAGGCCCCCACTCATGTCCCCTATCACCCCCACCCCCCCGCCACCAGGGGCACCCTCCACCAGGCCCCCACTCATGTCTCCCACCACCCCCACCCCCCAGCAGTGCAGGGGCACCCTCCACCAGGCCCCCACTCATGTCACCCACCACCCCCACCCCCCAGCCACCAGGGTCACCCTCCACCAGGCCCCCACTCATGTCTCCCACCACCCCCACCCCCCAGCAGTGCAGGGTCACCCTCCACCAGGCCCCCACTCATGTCTCCCACCACCCCCACCCCCCAGCAGTGCAGGGGCAGCCTCCACCAGGCCCCCACTCATGTCTCCCACCACCCCCACCCCCCAGCAGTGCAGGGGCAGCCTCCACCAGGCCCCCACTCATGTCTCCCACCACCCCCACCCCCCTGCCACCATGTGCAGCCCCCACCAGGTCCTCACAATGTGCGTAATGGTCAGCCTCCACAGCCAAAAAGCCCTACCAAGTAACCCATTCACCCACATGGAAATGGAAATCACATGTTACACCCCCAATGTTCATGAAGCAAATGAACCCATGTCCGTCACACACATATTTTCCAAATGAATGGGAAAACACACAACATGACATGCATGAAACCAATGAGATGAAACCACACAGTGAACAATGAAAAAAAAAATGTATTAGAAAAAAATACGAATGCTAAAGAAAGAAAACTAACTACAATGTAAATGTGAAAAAAGAAGCTGCATGTCCGCATAAAAACACAAAACTAGAAAATCTAATCCAAAAAATTTTGTCCAAAGTGAAATGTCAAAACTCTCCGTGCAACAAAGAACTATGTACAAAAATAACAAGGGTCCATCATCACAACAGAACTAAGGAAACCTCCTAAAAAACCTACCTAAATATCAACTATATACAAAAAGTGGAGCAGTGTCCGTCGACTCCAAATCATAAGAAAAAACAAAGGAAACCTAAAACTAAAGAACTATATACAAAGGCGGCGGGCAAGTCCAGCGGCTCACTCTGTGGTGTTCCGGGCCAGGGCATCATCGAACTCCTGTTCGATGTCCCGGAGGCGGTCCAGTTCCATGGCCCCGAGGGTCCGCAGGGACGACGCCATGTCCTCCTCCAACCCCCTGCGGATTGCCTCGAGGCACTCAGCCCGCCTCAGGGCCCTCCGCATGGAGTTCTCCGCCCTGACCATTGTGAGCCGCGCCTCTTCCGCCCGCCGCCGCTCCGCACCTATGGCGTGGCCCAACCGCTGCCACACGGAAGACACTCTCTGTCCTGGGTCCTCCTGCCCTCCGGCCGATGCCTGCCCCTCCGATGTGGAAGGCCCCGAGCCTTCATGGCTCCCACCATCTTGCTGCTGCTCTGCCTCTGCCCGTGCACTGCCTCCTGCTGCCTGCACATCCTCCGCCTGCTGGGGTGCAGTTGTTGATGTGGCCACCCCTGCTGGACGTCCGACTCCCGACTGTGGCAGGGATGCCTCCTCCACCAGCCTGGCCGCACTGTCAGAGGCAGCTCCACAGGGCACCCAGGTGACTGATGGGTGGGAAGATGGCACAGAGGACGACTGGCGCGTAGGGGGTCCAGTTGAGGAGGGGGTCGGAACAAGCCCCATCAGACGGAGGAATCCGGTCTGGGTGACCTGTCCCAGCAGGCTGACGTGGTCAACGAGCCATTCGAGATGACGTGCAGTCTCTCCATGAAAAGACTGCAGGTCACCTCGCATGGCCCGTTGACGCAACGCCACACCAGCCAGGACAGGCTCAACCCGGACCTGGATAGCCACGTCCGCAGGCAGAGGAAGGCCAGTTGACGTCAGCTCATCCCCTGCCTGAAAACGGGTCTGGACGTAGGCATCCCTGCTGGTGCAAGATGATGCAGGGACAGGATCGGGGACAGGATTGCACACAGGCACCTCCGCGGCCGCCTGTGCTGCCTCCTGTCCCTGGTCCTGGACTGCACCACTAGCACCAGTGGGATCCCCACCACCAGACCCCGTCTCTGGTGCTTGCACGGCCTCCTCCTCCACCAAACCCCCCACCAACCTGGATGACTCTGTGCCATCTTCCCCTGTTGGGCCCTGTGGGGTCCCAGCTGCCCCTTCTGCTGCCGAGGAGTCCAACTGCAACCTCCGCCTCTTGGACCTCCCCCCGGCAGCTGCGGCCTGGGATGCGGCACCGGACTCCTCACTCCCCGACGAGATGACAACACGGGAGGGGAGCCGGGCCTTGCGTCTCCGGCTGGCGGTCGGATCCCCGCCGCTGTGCTCCACAGCACCTTCTCCGCCCTCTTCATCAGTTGACGCTGCAGACAGGGAGAAACAAAACACAGGCATCAGGGCACTGTACAATGGACACATACACGCATGACAGTTGCACATGAGTGGCATTGGCAAACCTCAGACATGTCATCACAATCCCCAACACACATGTCATTGCAACTGGCACACATGAGCCATACCACAGCCATATCGCAACTGCCACCACCATCCCTACACATACAACAGCATCAGCAGCCAAAGGGGAGCCATACATCACATGCAACACAGGAAGTGCACCACACATGTACACACACCACCACACTTGCATGCATGTCTACACCTCTGCCAAGTGTCGCACTGTTCATACGGGCATCCATGTCACATCTGCCAATCAGGCTTCCACATACCGCTGTCACATGCATCCATGTAGCATCACTGTTGCACCTTTGACAAATACACACACATGCACATGTACACAGTGCTCATACATGCAGCCGAAAACAACATACATGCCTGACATCACGGACATGTCTACTTACATACACATTCATCCAAACATGTGTGCACGCACAACTGCATTTGCCATGCAAGCCCACACACACAAGCACCATCCATGTCTCACACATTACAGCCCTCGCATGTGTCAGCCCCACGGCCCTGTACACCCCCACCCATACTCCACCCCATACAAACAGATGTGCAACCGGCACAATGGGGAATGATCACCACACGCCCTGCTCACAACCAGGATGCATGTACACTCACCGCTCGACTCCAGACGGCTCTGCTTCTCTAGGACCTGGACGTGGAGCGCTGGGGATATGCGTTCCAGGACCCCCATCTGTTCTTCCGACAAGTGGCCCCGGCGCCCCTTGGCATCCGCTGCCTTCAAGAGGCGCCGGGCCTTGTTCAGGGTCCTGGACCTGAAGTCCTCCCAGCGCTTCCTGACATGTTGTAAGTCCCGGACTGCCACCCCCTCCGCGTTGATGGCAGTCACGATGTCAGTCCAGATCCGAGTCCGTCCTTCCTTGTCGGCGCGGGAACTTCCAAAGAGGGCATCATACTGCCCCAGGACTTGCTCCACCAGGACACCAACTTCGGTGGCACTGAAGCTGGTGCCCCTCTGCCTCTCTGGCCGGGGGTTGTCAGTGGTCACAGATGGTGTTAGCCCCGACATGACAACCCCAGAGGCAGGAGTGGGTGGGCAACTGGGTCCTGGGGCTGGGCTGTGGAGCGATGGAATTCCAGTCGGGAGTCTTCTGTTCCAGCAGGGGTGGTCACAGCAACAGCACCCCTGGCTGATGTGCAGGCAGCAAATGGCAGTGCACGTGGGCAGCAGGCAGTCAGGCAGCAGCAGATAGCAGGTGGGAGCGTGCTCGGGGCTTGCGTACTTGCGTGTGTAAGTGTCCGCGCACACCTCATATACACGTACATAGGCCAATCGCGTGTACACGCACTTTTGTCCAATTACACGCGATGAGACTCTGACGTGCAGTCTTTCCACGTGTGCTCTGTCATCACGTGCTGTGTGGGAAACACCCGTGCCTGAGGGCCTTTGGTCCAATGGAATCGCGTATGCGTGCTGACGCGCTTAGGGCCTTTCCTCGGTTTTCACGCTGACGTGCAGGATTTTCACGTGCCAATTCACTCCGTACCAAGCTGGCCACGCGTGAGCACACGGGAGACCACGCTCCTGCCCAGAAGGCCGAATTACTGCCCCCCAGAGCCCCGAGCACGCTCCCACCTGCTATCTGCTGCTGCCTGACTGCCTGCTGCCCACGTGCACTGCCATTTGCTGCCTGCACATCAGCCAGGGGTGCTGTTGCTGTGACCACCCCTGCTGGAACAGAAGACTCCCGACTGGAATTCCATCGCTCCACAGCCCAGCCCCAGGACCCAGTTGCCCACCCACTCCTGCCTCTGGGGTTGTCATGTCGGGGCTAACACCATCTGTGACCACTGACAACCCCCGGCCAGAGAGGCAGAGGGGCACCAGCTTCAGTGCCACCGAAGTTGGTGTCCTGGTGGAGCAAGTCCTGGGGCAGTATGATGCCCTCTTTGGAAGTTCCCGCGCCGACAAGGAAGGACGGACTCGGATCTGGACTGACATCGTGACTGCCATCAACGCGGAGGGGGTGGCAGTCCGGGACTTACAACATGTCAGGAAGCGCTGGGAGGACTTCAGGTCCAGGACCCTGAACAAGGCCCGGCGCCTCTTGAAGGCAGCGGATGCCAAGGGGCGCCGGGGCCACTTGTCGGAAGAACAGATGGGGGTCCTGGAACGCATATCCCCAGCGCTCCACGTACAGGTCCTAGAGAAGCAGAGCCGTCTGGAGTCGAGCGGTGAGTGTACATGCATCCTGGTTGTGAGCAGGGCGTGTGGTGATCATTCCCCATTGTGCCGGTTGCACATCTGTTTGTATGGGGTGGAGTATGGGTGGGGGTGTACAGGGCCGTGGGGCTGACACATGCGAGGGCTGTAATGTGTGAGACATGGATGGTGCTTGTGTGTGTGGGCTTGCATGGCAAATGCAGTTGTGCGTGCACACATGTTTGGATGAATGTGTATGTAAGTAGACATGTCCGTGATGTCAGGCATGTATGTTGTTTTCGGCTGCATGTATGAGCACTGTGTACATGTGCATGTGTGTGTATTTGTCAAAGGTGCAACAGTGATGCTACATGGATGCATGTGACAGCGGTATGTGGAAGCCTGATTGGCAGATGTGACATGGATGCCCGTATGAACAGTGCGACACTTGGCAGAGGTGTAGACATGCATGCAAGTGTGGTGGTGTGTGTACATGTGTGGTGCACTTCCTGTGTTGCATGTGATGTATGGCTTCCCTTTGGCTGCTGATGCTGTCGTATGTGTAGGGATGGTGGTGGCAGTTGCGATATGGCTGTGGTATGGCTCATGTGTGCCAGTTGCAATGACATGTGTGTTGGGGATTGTGATGACATGTCTGAGGTTTGCCAATGCCACTCATGTGCAACTGTCATGCGTGTATGTGTCCATTGTACAGTGCCCTGATGCCTGTGTTTTGTTTCTCCCTGTCTGCAGCGTCAACTGATGAAGAGGGCGGAGAAGGTGCTGTGGAGCACAGCGGCGGGGATCCGACCGCCAGCCGGAGACGCAAGGCCCGGCTCCCCTCCCGTGTTGTCATCTCGTCGGGGAGTGAGGAGTCCGGTGCCGCGTCCCAGGCCGCAGCTGCCGGGGGGAGGTCCAAGAGGCGGAGGTTGCAGTTGGACTCCTCGGCAGCAGAAGGGGCAGCTGGGACCCCACAGGGCCCAACAGGGGAAGATGGCACAGAGTCATCCAGGTTGGTGGGGGGTTTGGTGGAGGAGGGGGCAGCGCAAGCACCAGAGACAGGGTCTGGAGGTGGGGATCCCACTGGTGCTAGTGGTGCAGTGCAGGACCAGGGACAGGAGGCAGCACAGGTGGCCGCGGAGGTGCCTGTGTGCAATCCTGTCCCCAATCCTGTCCCTGCATCATCTTGCACCAGCAGGGATGCCTACGTCCAGACCCGTTTTCAGGCAGGGGATGAGCTGACGTCAACTGGCCTTCCTCTGCCTGCGGACGTGGCCATCCAGGTCCGGCTTGAGCCTGTCCTGGCTGGTGTGGCGTTGCGTCAACTGGCCATGCGAGGTGACCTGCAGTCTTTTCATGGAGAGACTGCACGTCATCTCGAATGGCTCGTTGACCACGTCAGCCTGCTGGGACAGGTCACCCAGGCCGGATTCCGCTGTCTGATGGGGCTTGCTCCGACCCCCTCCTCAACTGGACCCCCTACGCGCCAGTCGTCCTCTGTGCCATCTTCCCACCCATCAGTCACCTGGGTGCCCTGTGGAGCTGCCTCTGACAGTGCGGCCAGGCTGGTGGAGGAGGCATCCCTGCCACAGTCGGGAGTCGGACGTCCAGCAGGGGTGGCCACATCAACAGGTGCACCCCAGCCGGCGGAGGATGTGCAGGCAGCAGGAGGCAGTGCACGGGCAGAGGCAGAGCAGCAGCAGCAGCAAGATGGTGGGAGCCATGAAGGCTCGGGGCCTTCGACATCGGAGGGGCAGGCATCGGCCGGAGGGCAGGAGGACCCAGGACAGAGAGTGTCTTCCGTGTGGCAGCGGTTGGGCCACGCCATAGGTGCGGAGCGGCGGCGGGCGGAAGAGGCGCGGCTCACAATGGTCAGGGCGGAGAACTCCATGCGGAGGGCCCTGAGGCGGGTCGAGTGCCTCGAGGCAATCCGCAGGGGGTTGGAGGAGGACACGGCGTCGTCCCTGCGGACCCTCGGGGCCATGGAACTGGACCGCCTCCGGGACATCGAACAGGAGTTCGATGATGCCCTGGCCCGGAACACCACAGAGTGAGCCGCTGGACTTGCCCGCCGCCTTTGTATATAGTTCTTTAGTTTTAGGTTTCCTTTCGTTCTTATTATTATTTGGAGTCGACGGACACTGCTCCACTTTTTGTATATAGTTGATATTTAGGTAGGTTTTTTAGGAGGTTTCCTTAGTTCAGTTGTGATGATGGACCCTTGTTATTTTTGTACATAGTTCTTTGTTGCATGGAGAGTTCTTACATTTCACTTTGGACATAATTTTTTTGATTTGATTTTCTAGTTTTGTGTATTTATGCGGACATGCAGCTTATTTTTTCACATTTACATTGTAGTTAGTTTTCTTTCTTTGGCATTTGTATTTTTTTCAATACATTTTTTTTCCATTGTTCACTGTGTGGTTTCATCTCATTGGTTTCATGCATGTCATGTTGTGTGTTTTCCCATTCTATTTGAAAATATGTGTGTGACGGACATGGGTTCATTTGCTTCATGTACATTGGGGGTGTAACATGTGATTTCCATTTCCATGTGGGTGAATGGGTTACTTGGTAGGGCTTTTTGGCTGTGGAGGCTGACCATTACGCACATGATTGGGGATTGTGAGGACCTGGTGGGGGCTGCACATGGTGGCAGGGGTGTGGGGGTGGTGGGAGACATGAGTGGGGGCCTGGTGGAGGCTGCCCCTGCACTGCCGGGGGGTGGGGGTGCAGGGGGACATGAGTGGGGGCCTGGTGGAGGGTGCCCCTGGTGGCTGGGGGGTGGGGGTGGTGGGAGACATGAGTTGGACATGGGTGGGGGCCTGCTGGCAGGTGCCCCACAGTGCTGGGGGGTGGGGGTGGTGGGGGACATGAGTTGGACATGGGTGGGGGCCTGCTGGCAGGTGCCCCACAGTGCTGGGGGGTGGGGGTGCAAGGGGACATGAGTTGGTGTTCATTAGTTCAAGGAGACATGTGCCTTTGCTGGGGGGCATGCCCATGGTGGGTGGGCTGTCTGCGGGACATGACCAGGGATGCATGGTAGTCCCCTGTGGTGTGGGCTGCCTGCAGGGGCCGTGGAGGGTGTACAGGGTACACCTGGGAGGACCCACACTGTCAAATCACATGTGGAACTTCCCGCGCACCCCTGAAATACACGCGCCCAGGCTATTCGCGTGTGGAACTTCCCGCGCACCCCTGAAATACACGCGCCCAGGCTATTCGCGTGTGGAACTTCCCACGCACCCCTGAAATACACGCGCCCCCAGGCTATTCGCGTGTGGAACTTCCCGCGCACCCCTGAAATACACGCGCCCAGGCTATTCGCGTGTGCAACTTCCCGCGCTCCCCTGAAATACACGCGCCCAGGCTATTCGCGTGTGGAACTTCCCGCGCATCCCTGATATACACGCGCCACCAGGCTATTCGCGTGTGGAACTTCCCGCGCACCCCTGAAATACACGCGCCCAGGCTATTCGCGTGTGGAACTTCCCGCGCACCCCTGAAATACACGCGCCCAGGCTATTCGCGTGTGGAACTTCCCGCGCACCCCTGGAATACACGCGCCCCCAGGCTATTCGCGTGTGGAACTTCCCGCGCACCCCTGAAATACACGCGCCCAGGCTATTCGCGTGTGGAACTTCCCGCGCACCACTGAAATACACGCGCCCAGGCTATTCGCGTGTGGAACTTCCCGCGCACCCCTGAGATACACGCGCCCAGGCTATTCGCGTGTGGAACTTCACGCGCACCCCTGAAATACACGTGCCCCCAGGCTATTCGCGTGTGGAACTTCCCGCGCACCCCTGAAATACACGCGCCCAGGCTATTTGCGTGTGGAACTTCACGCGCACCCCTGGAATACACGCGCCCCCAGGCTATTCGCGTGTGGAACTTCCCGCGCACCCCTGGAATACACGCGCCCAGGCTATTCGCGTGTGGAACTTCACGCGCACCCCTGGAATACACGTAGCCCGCTCCCCCAGGCCCGATCGCGTGAGGAACATCACGCGAACCCCTGTAATACACGTAGCCCGCTACCCCAGGCCCGATCGCGTGTGGAACTTCCCGCGCACCCCTGAAATACACGCGCCCAGGCTATTCGCGTGTGGAACTTCCCGCGCACCCCTGAAATACACGCACCCAGGCTATTCGCGTGTGGAACTTCATGCGCACCCCTGAAATACACGTGCCCCCAGGCTATTCGCGTGTGGAACTTCCCGCGCACCCCTGAAATACACGCGCCCAGGCTATTCGCGTGTGGAACTTCCCGCGCACCCCTGAAATACACGCGCACAGGCTATTCGCGTGTGGAACTTCACGCGCACCCCTGGAATACACGTAGCCCGCTCCCCCAGGCCCGATCGCGTGAGGAACTTCACGCGAACCCCTGTAATACACGTAGCCCGCTACCCCAGGCCCGATCGCGTGAGGAACTTCACGCGAACCCCTGTAATACACGTAGCCCGCTCCCCCAGGCCCGATCGCGTGTGAAACTTCACGCGAACCCCTGAAATACACGTAGCACGCTCCCCCTGGCCCGATCGCGTGAGGAACTTCACGCGAACCCCTGTAATACACGTAGCCCGCTCCCCCAGACCCGATCGCGTGTGAAACTTCACGCGAACCCCTGAAATACACATAGCCCGCTCCCACAGACCCGATCGCGTGTGAAACTTCACGCGAACCCCTGAAATACACATAGCCCGCTCCCCCAGGCCCGATCGCGTGAATAACTTCACGCGAACCCCTGTGATGCACGTACCCTGCTGAAATCGCGTGTTAGACTTCCCGCGCACCCCGGTATACACGCACACGTATTTTTTGTCAGCGGGTGTCCGTGTTTGTGGGTACCCCTTTGCACGTCATTTTTCCTGGAGGGCCACAGTATGGGACATTCATCATGGCAGTATATAGGTGCTATTTGTTGGCGCACCTTTTGGCGCACATTTCTTACAGCCGCAGAGACGCTACCGCCTGCTTTCTTGTGGCGGTCGTGTTTGTGCCTGTGCGCTGGTTTGAGCGTGCGCTTTTTTGCCCTATTCTATTCCATGAATACGTGTTGTAGGCGAGCGTGTGGGCGTTCCGCGCACTTGTGCCCTGTACTTCCCCCGTGACGCCCACGTTTTGACAAGTTGTTCCCCATTCCGAGTGTTACGCCCGTGTTCCGCCTACTTTTGTTGCGTGCGCCGCGCTATGTGCGAATTTCGCTGTGCCCTGTGCGATTTTCGCTGTGACCTGGCGCACGCTGTTAGATGGCCTGTGCGCCAACGTGCGCCGCGCACTTTTTTATCGCACGTCCGCTGGTTTTCTCGCGCACGGCCTTCCATGAATCGACGTGCGCTGCTTTTCGTGCGATTTTCGCAATTGCACTGCGATTTTCGCTATTCCACTGCGATTCGCACGTTTTTGCCCACTTGCGCCGCGCTAATTATTCCATGAATCGGCCTCAAAAGCTGCTGAAAAAGTGGTCTTCCTATGAGTTTAGCAACTTAACCATAACTACACAGCTGCTACTTTAGTTATGCGACAGTTAATGTGATCAGATTTAACACAGCAAAATCCTTGTTGAAATTCAGTGAATGTGGATAGTTAGAATCATCTTAACTTGGTGTCTGCCTGTTGATGACCACTAGGATCAAATGATGTGTTATTCATATAGTGCTTATGCCTATTCGCTTCACATATAACACATACACATTCAATATCACCTAATCAGAGTTGGTACTCATTTATCTGATTTGAACCTGCGAGTCACAAAGATCACAGCAGCAAACACTGAACCCACTGAGCTATCTTGTCAGCCTCTAATTTTTAATGTCATTGTGAATTCCTCCTGTTATTTATGTGCTCACAGGCTTTGCAACAGGGGGGACGCCAAGTTAAGATGGTCATCACTTCCCACATGCGCTGTTTTTGAAGGGTTTATTTTATTAAATCTGATCACCTTAACTGTCCCTTAACTCATCAATATATCAACGTATATGGAAGACGTGATCGATCAATCAGAAGAATCTCAAATCGAAATTGAAGTGGCTTCAATGTTCACACCGGACGAATAGGAAGAAGAGCAACCAGAAGATCAAACTCAAGAAAGGTCCGGATATGAAATGACTCTTGACATGATATCTAAGGTCGACTGGGAAGACGATGATGAGCCAACATAAAATATGAATAATGAACTAACACCGACAAGGAGACATGAAAACAACAATGATAAGAACGAAGCAATCCTTGGGCAAACAGAAAAAGCAATAAAACTGCCAACTTTTGTCCACCCACAAAACAAACAAATGGAAAATGCAGACAAAAAAATTAAATTAAAAAGAGCAGCAACAAAAAGCGTCAACCTGATAATGAACCGCACAAACGTTCTAAGATTGATACAAGCAATCCGAAACATGAACAAAATCACAACGAAAGATATACGAACAGTAGAATTCTGCAATGACACAACAATGGACCAAGTGAAGATCAACTTCAACTCCGAAAAAACACTGAACAGAATGATAGATAATAAATTAATCTTCAAGCAGCTAGGCTTTGAGCTAACTCTGATCGAAGAAATGCCAAACACAGGAAGGAAAAAACAAATGGCAAAGTCAAGCTGGAGACAATCCCTGTTCAATGAAAGCACACATGAAAAGGCAGATGATTACGAGAGCAAGCCAACTGAATAAGAGAACGAAGAGCACATGCAAAAGACAAAAGCAAAAGAAAATGATAATAAAGAATATCAAAACTGGCACAAGCTCTACCGAAATATGGAATATGGAGACAGCAAGACAAACCAATAACGGAAACAGAAGAAATTCACAACCGAAGAAGATAACAATCAAAATAAGAGAATACGTACAACACCACACTATGCTCCTGGAATTCCCGGGGTAATAACCTTCTATTCAACACAACAAACCCGACTCTCATAACGGCTGACATAATCTGCATTCAGGAATCATGGATAACAGAAAAACCTATATGTGACGGCTATACAATAATAATGAACCTAGCAATCCAGAAGAAGAAAGGCCGACCGTCATCTGGACTCTTAACGATAATCAAAAATGGGCAAAAGATTGACATAGTAGAATCCGAAAAACCTAAACCCGTGGATACAAATCACAATACTCAAATGCAAAACAGAAAACAAAGAAAAAGAATCTCCAAGCAGGATTTACAGGAAGGACCAAATATGGGCACTAATGAACCTGTACTGGAACCTGGTAAGCATAACGGATGAGAAATTCATAGACGTGGTATTATCGGCAATAGACAACACAAAAGGAAAATACAATGCAATTGAATTCATAATATGCAGCGATTTAAATATTCACATATTCGACAAAAAAGGAGAAGAACTAGAGGAAAGTCACCTCACGCCCGAGCCAAATGCTGTAAGTTGCAGGAACCTGAGAAGATCGGATAGCCTCGACACATCAACCGGAAGACAAATGGAAACTCGGGCAAGAGGCAACTCCACTGCCATAATCGCTTATATATACATGAGTAAAGATATACATGACGAACTGAGTGAATCCCTAAACATCAAAACTGAAACGAGCGATCACTACATAATGAAAAGATCGTGGAACATGAGAAAATGATTAATAAAAAAATGGAACCAGCAAAAATTGTAATAATTAATGGAAGAAACAGAATAAGAATCGGACAAAAAACAATGGAAGAACTGCCAAACATAATGAACAACTCAACACTAGATGAAATTTAAAAAATCAACTATGGATGGTTACTTCTACCATATAGGTGCCAGAATACAACAAATGAAAAGCAATTAACAAAGAAACATACTCATGCATACAATGAGAAAATAATAACAAAAAAAAGGAATTGAGATTGAAAAATAAAATTGATAATGAAACAAAACCTAGCCGAGAAATATAAGAAAATCAAAGCGGCAAAGCAAGAATGCAGAAATTGGACAAAGAACAACAGAGCCTTAATAATGCAAGATGACGCAGAGAAGATGCCCCAGACCTTAAAAAACAGAAACACGAGACAATTATGGACGCTACTACATGATCAAACACAAATATAAAACACAATGATCACTGATGTACCGGAGGCAAGATGGGCGGAATATTTTACAGAGATATATGGAAACAGCAAGTCATCAAAAGAAAAAATCCATATAACAAAAAACATAGCATGGCAATGGGAATGGGACCCTGAAGACCTACAAAAGGCAATAAGTACTCTAAATATTTCCAGAGCCCCAGGACCAGATGGTCTATCAAATACAATAATCAAACAGAATCCGGAAGTCTGGGGAGCAATATGCTAGAGCATATTCAAGTTGATTCAGAATACAAAAACAATCCCAAACACATGGAAGCAAGCTACAATAATACCCATATTCAAGCATGGATCCACAAAAGAACCGCAAAACTACCGACCTCTAGCTTTACTTGACCCCTTGTGGAAGATTTTTGCAAAACTACTACTAGGGAAACTGGACAGATGGGCAACTAAAGAAAAGAGATATGCAACAAGACAAACAGGATTCGTCAAAACAATAGGCACAAAAATTAATCTCTTTCTACTAAACATACTGAAATAAGAAGCCATAAGAACAAAAACGCAGATCTATGCTGCCTTCATAGATCTACGGCTGGCCTTCCATTCCGTGAGCAGAGATGACCTATGGGAAAAACTGAATGCATGGATGTGCCCAACCAACATCATTGAACCGATCAAACTCTTGTACAACGACGCCAGTATAAGAGTCAGACTATCGAGAGACGGCACACTGACGGAACAAATTAGAACATGGAATGGCCTGAAACAATGTTGCCCACTGGCAGCTACTTTATTTCATCTTTATATTGCAGACCTTGAAACAAACACATACACACCTCAAATAAAGCCTCCAAAAATAAACAACACAGCAATACCCTTATCTTGTATGCTGACGATATAGTGCTACTGGCAAAAACACCCAGAGGACTACAGATTGCACTAGAAAAACTAGAAGAATACATGACAAAGAGCCAGCTGGAAATAAATACGCAGAAAACTAAAATCATGTCATTAAAGAAGGAAACTAAGAAAAATCGATTGCTCCCCCCCTTTCGTATAGGAAAGACAGAATGGAACAAGTAAAGACAATAAAGTATCTGGGAATATGGATCTCTTAATCTCCAACAGAAGATGAATGGGCCCTACATCTCAAAAAAAAAACACTGTCCTTAGCACGTGAGGCGAAAGTAATACACCGAAAGCACGGAAATCCATGATAAACATCAACAGCACCATCTGGGATAAATTGGAAGGGAGTTTCTGTAAGAAAGGGTTAAACCTGCCTATTGTCACTGCCCACCACATGCATCCGAGCTGAACTTGCACTCCAATCGCTCAAATCCATCGTCCTGTGGAAACAGCTCGATTTATATCGAAAATTATGAGCAAATCAAATACCCCACCGCTTGAAATACTCAGAAACGAGAAAATAGACAACACAGAACATGCCATAAAAATCTGGAAA
This sequence comes from Ambystoma mexicanum, assembly GCF_040938575.1. Taxonomy (NCBI): domain Eukaryota; kingdom Metazoa; phylum Chordata; class Amphibia; order Caudata; family Ambystomatidae; genus Ambystoma; species Ambystoma mexicanum. Next base: position 901,874,009 of record NC_090922.1, read on the forward strand.
AGATTGACAGAAGCAAAAAGAGAAAAACAAGACATATCAATGGAAATGCTACTAGAAAGACCACAAAAAGTGAAGATCAAACTAAGAGAGAATGACTAGCTGAACACCAACCAAGCCAAAGCTAAATACCGGCATGACATACACTGTGCACTTGATAATAGAAGAATTAACCAACTACCATCGTACTTGCAAATTTTTCCGTCTTCCAAAATAAGAGACACATTCATGAGACTACGGCTAAACATCCTCCCAACTCGAGAAATAATGGCAGCTAGGAAACAAAGTAAAAAATACTGCCGATTTTGCAAGGACTTAACGATGACAGAGAGTCTACATCACATAATTATGATATGTCCAGCACTGAATGAAAAAAGACATCTATCCAGAGAATGGTTCATGAAAACCCAAACAACTCTAACACCTGATGATCGTTGGGTGACGATGATTGCTGGAAATGAAAAGAAAATTGGTGTTTTCACTAATATCATTCTGGAACAACATTACAAACAATAGACAAACGGGATAATGCATCTCTAAGATGAAGGAAAATGAGAATCTGAAGTGAAAATCAACAAACATGAGGAAGGCTACTGCCAACGCCTTGACAGCTTATCTTAAGTAACTTGAGCAATAAACAGAAGAGAAGATAAAAAGATGAGAGGTTTGAATGTAAACCAAACATTAAAAAAAAACTGTGAATTTCAAGATTTATTTATAACATAGTTTATTCAAAGGCCACTAGCCATGACCTTTGGCCCTGGCCACTGTACATGTTCCACCTATAGGTTTCCTTGGTGTCCACTAGCCATGGGCTTCGGCCTCAGCAGTGAGCACGGCCCTTGGCTGTGCCCACTGTATATTTTAAAACACTAGGCTTCTTTCAAGCCAACTAGTCATGACCTTTGGCCGTGGCCAGTGTCCATGGCCTTGGGCTGTGCCCACTGTACATATTGCACCAATATGTTTCTTTGGGGCCCACTAGACATGGCCACAGTGGCCACAGTCTTTGACGCCTTCGGCCGGGCCACTGTGCATGTTTCACCAATAGGTTTCTCTGGGGCCCACTAGCCATGGCCTTTGGCCGTGGCCACTGTGCATGTTGCACCAATAGGTTCCCGTAGGATCACTACATATAACATTTCTTACTTTTCACTCTCTTCTGATTCCTGCGGGACTCCCCTGATATTCCCCCAATAATGGCAATGAACTACAGATATAGAGTCAATTAACTTCTCATGCCCGCACTGTTTACGGTATTCCAGGGATAATGCAAGAATGCTTGAAAATAAAAAACTCTTGCCTTTATTCATTTATTTTATTGATAAAGTGCTAGGACAAAGGCCCGAGGGGATAACGGCACTAGACAGGACAAACAACAGGAAACACAAGAAACAGAACTAGGAGGGAACAGAACCCTAATCTAGATTTCAGGCACTCTCCAAGTTCCCCCTCCTCTTTCCATGGTGCCCCACTCTGCTCAGCTGCTCTTTCCCTCCCATGCCGTCTTCCATTATCCCCTTTCACCCTTTCCTTCGTGTGATGGATTTCTTTTCCGATCATGTTTCTCATTATTACTGCAGACATCTCGTGAGATTCCCCCTGTAATCCAAAACTGTTCGAACTGTAACTGGCTCCCAAGACCACCCCACACTCTCCAATTCCATACGGTATCCTCTTTCACCCTCCCCACTCCTAGCCGAATAAAATTTCACCCCTTTTCCTCCTCTAAATACATTTTTTTTTTACTTTTTGTTTTTGCATTCCGCCTCTATTACTGCAGTAATCACGCACATAGAGCAAAGGAAATGATGGCGGCTTTTCATTTCTGTATATCCTCTCTGCTGCAAAGCACCATGGGAGACATACCTATATTTTATGGAGAAGGTGGCACCACCTTCCCTGTCAAATATTTTAAAACCTATGGGACGGTATAAACCCAAACCTGTCCCCGAAATTAAGTCAACGCTTCCTTCTCATGTTGTTGCTTATTTGGTCCAATACTGTCTAGAACTGTTTTGCGCTTCGGCTTGATAAAATGTGGGCTTTTTCTCTATGGGAAATGAATGCGAGTAGGCTGAAAACAGGTTTTTCTTTGCTTTCTAAATGACGTTTTAATTTATTAACAAATCTTTCCCATAACCTCCAGTCTGGGGGGGGGGAGGGGCTGTGACAAATCTTTTGTTTGGAAAATGTCATTGAAATCCATTCACCAAGTCAATGTTATTGGTAATGGAATTTCCGGATTTCCTATGGCTCCTGTCACTCACCTTAACTGTAGGGCGGCTAACATATGTATATGTATAGAGAGAGGGAATCAGAGGAGCATAAACTGTATTGAGCAAGCTAATTTCAAGCAGTAAAAAGTAGAGAGAAGGTGAATCAGGAGAGCAGAACTGGTGGGTGTTCAGAGGCCACCATCTCAAAAACTATGACTTGCAAGACTTTGTGTACTTAGGTAATAGGCAATCATACCCGGAAGTAGCCAGTATTGGTAGCAGTGTGAGCCCATTGCCTAGCCCTGTAGGACAAAGACAAAGAACAAAGCCTAGAGTAGACCGAGGGAACACTAGACAAATGCTGAGGGCAAAGTGAACATGTATACAAAAATCAGGAGCTAAGACCAAAGTGTTAAATATCTGTGTGCGGACACTAATAAACTCATGTCACTGTGAGTGAAACGCTGTCCCAGGGAGTCATGGTGGATACTCGTGTAGAATAGGCATTGAAATGTGGAGTTTAGACCCTTTCTCTTAGGCCTTAACACTACACTTATATGGTATCTTTTCCTTCATGGTTTGGCTTTTACTTGTTCACTTTTGAGTTGGTAAAATCAGTGTGTGCATGTTCTCTGACAAGCACCCATGACAGGTGCTTTGTGGACACCTCTTCTAGAAAAAAAGTATCAACTAAGTATCATAATCCACCTTTTTGCACCTGGGCGTGGAGCATGCCACACATCTCCCAAAAAAAACACTGTAAGGTGGCATTGATGTTATGTGTAGAGCAGTCATGCCATTTATTCCTTATTAAGATAAAATAATTTTATTGCAATGTGTATTACATTAAATACAAGAAAGTCTGTAAACCATCAAACAGCAAGGAATACATTTACATTCTTAAAATGAAAGTAATGAGTATGACATATCTAAAAATACCAGTGGCTAAATTGGTCTACATATTTAAAAAAAAGAAAGTAACAGGCTTTTGACAAAAAAAATGTTGTTTTCATGAGGATTCAGACTGAGGAGCATTGATTAAAACATTTTAAACATGTGGCTTAAAATGTAAGGTTGCAACATATGTTTGGCGTATTCACACGTTTTGTTATAAATGCCATATCATATCATATATTATAACATAGACCTTTAAAAGTGTTTCAAGTTTTATTCATTGGTCAAGTGCAAGGAGACACCTCTTGTAGTACTTTCCTTTAAGCATGTGGAATATATGAGAAGTGACATATTTCTATCCAAGCTACAATAGTGCAGGTTGTTAGTTGTTTTACAGGGACCACAGTTTTGACAGTTCTATGACCCTGAAGGTTTACAAAACATATTCCCACAACGTGTGAGAAGTAGTCAGCTATATAGATGTTTTCAAGTTGGCCAGGGAAGGAGCTCATAGCTAGTTACATTAAGGTGAGATTGTTCAGAAAGTCTAGTTACAAATGGTGCCAACCTGCTTCTCAGAGTGCCAGCAAAGTGGAGGCATGACTAGTTTGGCACAATGATGTTTCCTTTGGAATCAATATGCCTTTGAGTAGACCATTGTGACAAAATCCCCTTTCTAGTCTTATGGGAAGAAGGTGGGCAAGGTAGGAAATCTCGGGTAACACTGCTGGCTATGTGATTATGTACCCAGGTATATTGTGGGAAGGATCCCATGGTTCGCCCCATCATGACAATGCTGTTTGGCAGGGGTTTGTGACATTGATATTCCATATGCACCAAGCCACTATAGAAAGACCCTGAACCTAATTAAGTCACCCAGCTACTTGAGGGTCTGTGGCACCATTGCCCACAGAGCATACCCGAAGTAATTGTCATGTGACCCCGATCTCCAGTGAGTCAGCATGTCAGAGAACTAAAAACTGTTTGCCAGAACCGTGGGCTTATTTATGACAATTATTTTTTTAAACTCTTAGCACCACCATCTTTGGGAAACCAGTTTGATTCTTGGATGCTCTACTGTGTGACACTGGTCCACATATTAATCTCAGTGAAATCTGCAACAACACGCCAGACAGCAATATCACCCTCACTCCCCTCCCCTTTTCCACCCCTCCTCCCTCAACCACCTCCTCACTACTAAAATCTTTCATCCTTACACCTCACACACTCGTTCTAATTACCTCCCAGTCTACTCTACTTAATAAATTCAGACTCTATCTTCTATCAACAACCATGCTGTCAATGTTTGCACTCTACAGGCTAGGGGATGCCCATATGGCAGACCTGCCCTGTCAGTACCAACCACAAACAACAGAGATTTTCTTATCGACACACAGGTAAAGGGTACTTCGGACTTGTATCAATCAACAGCAGAGGTTTCTGCATCTGATTTCCCTCTATCCCACTAACACACTCTGCACTCCTTTCTTACAGATCCATGGACAGCAATGCCAACATTATTGGCAGATGGGCACAACACAGGCCACTTTACACTATATTAGATTATGGAATTTACACATCAGTTCTCTGCAGAGAACTAATGTTCGCAGAGCTAAACACAAAAACAAGCAATCCAGCTGTAGTTTGAGAATTCATGTGGATGCAAGATGGATATCAGCCCCAAAAGATGCTTGGAATGTATCCACAGGTGGTGTGGCCTGGCAGTGGGAGATGCAGAGAGTCTGCTAGCAAAAATGGGTCACTTTATAAGTCTCAACAGCATGGGTGATGTGGGACAGTGGCAGATCCTTTGAGAGAGTTTTACAAGGACAGGGGAGAAGAAGGAAGTGGAAAAGGAGGTTAAAAGCTGGAGAGAGGTCAGCAGGAGAAGGGAGAGGAAGATGGGTGGAGAATATGAAGGAGGTGGCAAATAGGAAAATCAGGAGGAAGGAGGGGGAAGGAGGAAGAAATAAAGGAGAATGGGAGAGGGATACTGGAGGATTGCAATATATTAAGGAGTCGTTGGTGGTAACATCAACAAGAAGGTAAAGGAGAGTATTAGAGAGGAAGAAATCCATGAGGGAGATGAAGACAAAGCATGTGGAGAGGAGGGGATAGAGGAAAAAGAAAAAGGCCAAAAAGAAGAATGGAGTTGCTTAGGAAAAGGCAGACTCCAAATTTTAGGCTGTGGGAGTTGTGATGTGGTATAGATACCGGCTTGTGGAAAAGTGAGGAGGAGGTTTGGGATGAGGAAAATGAGAGAAGTAGTGAAGAGGAGAAAAACAGTGGTGTGTGAGAGAACTCCTTGGGTATGAGATCATTCATGGGACCCTCAGGCAAGGAAAAGTTAATGGTAACTTATTAACATCTGCAGAAAAGCCTATTTGGCCATCTGTGTCATCAAAGTTTTGGGACCCATCTAGTTAACATCCAGCTCAGAATTCTGCCATCACCCAGGCCTACCGTGCAGGCGGAAGTAGATCCGTGAGACATAAGAGAGCAGTTTTCTTCAGTAGACAATGAGATAAAACAGTGCACCTGGTGGTGCTAAAGAAACAATCATGAAACAATTAAGGGAACACTGAAACCCTGAAGTCTGTGAGTGCCTGAAGACTTTCTACTGAAAGGACCTCTGATTGAAAACTGGAAACTCAGCAACTTTGTGATGCGTCATAAGGAAGAGACAATCCCTTTGTCGGGGGTGAAAATATCAAGTTGCATGCTACTAGCCAGGTATAAAATGTAATTTGCCCCCTGAGTTCAACACATACACACAGCACACCATTTTTACACACTAAGAGTCAAATATCACTAGCCAATAGCTAGTTGCGAGTGCACATTTTGGAGCCTACCTTTGCTAGGTTTTAATTTTCTCTTAGGTTGGCCTTCTTGTAGTTAATAAGTCCCTATATACATTAAAAGCTTGATTGATCACCTGGCACCCTAAGGAACTCAATGTTGCTTGATAAACAAAAATGTTGCCTAACCTAATAGCAGTTGAATGAGCCAGATAATAAAGCAAATAGAGCAGATAACCAATCTTCCTGGCCTTTTTACTCTCTTATATGGATCCACAACTTTGTTAACAGGCATTTTCTTAACTGGAACCATTAGAATTACTGTCAGTGTGGGTGCCTGTGAAAAGAGCATTCAGATTACTGGTTAACAAAGTTTTTACTGTACAGTTGAATGTATGATTTGAAACCTCTGTGTCACTCTTCTTCTCAGCTTTGTGACAACACATCGTTTAATTGGCAGTATAGCAATATGTTTGTATTTTATGTGGTTATACTTATGCATGGGTGAATTTTCAAAAAGATGATCCATGGATTTCCAAAGGTCGAGGGGGGCTCCGTAAACTTTACATTGTACCTCAAATATTCTCCTACCTTTTGGTACTCTTGAATCCCAGCCCCACCATCCCTCTGTTTGATTCAAGCACCTGCATGTGCATAAGCCTGCCATGCTTGAAATAGAACTAGGAAGCATTGTCGGGGACGAAAACCCACTTTGAGTTCAGCTTTGTTTATAGTGACAGCCTAAGCATCCCTCTTATGAAGGAACCATTTTAGTTTGCTCCTACAATTAAACATTATGTGTATTATGTGATTTACATATCCTTTCAAGTACATGGATTTCTAAAGGGTCAGTATTCTTGTGTGTGTGTGTGTGTATGTTTGTGTGTTACCAAATGGCAACATTCACAATGTGACACAACATATACAAGCCTTGAAGTAACAATGGGCAAACTTACTTCTGTTCAATCTCATAGCGTGAACCAAATGCATTAGCTCATATATGATAGCCCAGAAAGATGTTTCAGAATTCAACAGCAGACTGGAAAAGCACCCAAACCCACAGGAGAGTTCGGCAGAATGGATTTTGCCACACTGAATCAACTATTTTCTTGGGGAAAAAGTCAGCCAAGCTCTATTTCTCCTTCCATCTGTGTGTTTTGTTGGATTGTAAGAGCCCTTGTTTACTGGCTCATAGTTTGGAAAAGTTTAGGTTGAATTTGGTCGAGCTTGGTGGCCTGTTTTGCCAGTGAATTAGTTATCAGTGCTTGTGTTTTTATTCCCCCTTTTTCGTATTTTAATTTTTAGCTTTTCGTTTCCTCATACAAAGGTTTCCCTGTCCTTTAACCCTTTTCTCATTTCCATTTTTGGCACCCCCAAAAAGCTTAAAAAAAGCAAACAAAACCCTTTTCTCATATGGATTCCAAATCCCATTTGGATGTGGACGTATACTTCTAAGGTCTGTGAGAGTTTGCTTCACTTACCTTTTACCCAATAATTGTGTCCTTCTGTATTCCCACTTTTTTTGTGAAACTAAACATATTTTCCAGTTGTGCGTGGACTAGGGAGTCCATCATTTAGTTTAGTCACCTTCCTTGGGGTGTCTGAGCCCTTTCCAGTTGTTTGTGTGATTTCTGTTTGACTGCATTTGTTTGACCTAGTCAATAATGTCTTTTTTGTCTAGTGTGAGTATTTGAAAGGGAATGAAAGCATGAAGCAAGACTGACAGGGTAATTCATAGAATTTCGCAGAAAAGTATCGCAAGCGGCTGGCGCAGAGTGTCCGCGTGCAATTGTCTGCGCCAGGCACGTGCGCTAAAACCGATTTCCGCGCACAGCGTATTCATGGATTATAGGCTCCCAAACCAGCCGTGGCGCAGAGTATCGCAGCGACCCTGCAGCAGCGCCAGTAACGCCCCCAAGAACGCCCTCGCGCAAGGAAAAGCCATCAAAATCGCTAAATCATCGCAAAGGGCAGCGCTAACCCTGGACCAGTCCACAGGGCTGCCAAACAAGGAACGCAAAGCGGGTAACGTGCATATCAGGGGTACGCGTGAATTCTCACATGCGATTTGGCCAGGTACGTGTATTACAGGGGTGCGCGGGAATTATCACACGCGATTTGGCTGGGTACGTGTATTACAGGGGTACACGGGAAGTTCTACACGCGATTCGGCTGGGTACGTGTATTACAGGGGTGCGCGGGAATTCTCACATGCGATTTGGCCAGGTACGTGTATTACAGGGGTGCGCGGGAATTATCACACGCGATTTGGCTTGGTACGTGTATTACAGGGGTGCGTGGTAATGATCAGACGCGATTTGGCTTGGTACGTGTATTACAGGGGTGCGTGGGAAGTTCTACACGTGATTGGCCAGGGTACGTGTATTACAGGGGTACGTGGGAATTATCACACGCGATTTGGCTGGGTACGTGTATTACAGGGGTACACGGGAAGTTCTACACGCGATTCGGCTGGGTACGTGTATTACAGGGGTGCGCGGGAATTCTCACATGCGATTTGGCCAGGTACGTGTATTACAGGGGTGTGCGGGAATAATCACACGCAATTAGGCTGGGTGGGTCCTCACAGGTGTTCCCTGTACACCCTCCACGGCCCCTGCAGGCAGCCCACAAAACAGGGGACTACCCTGCACACCTGCTCATGTCCCCCTGCACCCCCACCCCCCTGCCACCATGGGCAGCCCCCACCAGGCCCCCACTCATGTCTCCCACCACCCCCACCCCCCAGCAGTGCAGGGTCAACCTCCACCAGGCCCCCATTCATGTCCCCCGGCACCCCCACCCCCCAGCAGTGCAGGGGCACCCTCCACCAGGCACCCACCCATGTCTCCCACCACCCCCACCCCCCAGCAGTGCAGGGGCACCCTCCACCAGGCCCCCACTCATGTCTCCCACCACCCCCACCCCCCTGCCACCATGGGCAGCCCCCACCAGGCCCCCACTCATGTCTCCCACCACCCCCACACCCCAGCAGTGCAGGGTCAACCTCCACCAGGCCCCCACTCATGTCCCCCTGCACCCCCACCCCCCAGCAGTGCAGGGGCACCCTCCACCAGGCCCCCACTCATGTCTCCCACCACCCCCACCCCCCAGCAGTGCAGGGGCACCCTCCACCAGGCCCCCACTCATGTCTCCCACCACCCCCACCCCCCTGCCACCATGGGCAGCCCCCACCAGGCCCCCACTCATGTCTCCCACCACCCCCACCCCCCAGCAGTGCAGGGGCACCCTCCACCAGGCCCCCACTCATGTCTCCCACCACCCCCACCCCCCAGCAGTGCAGGGGCACCCTCCACCAGGCACCCACCCATGTCTCCCACCACCCCCACCCCCCAGCAGTGCAGGGGCACCCTCCACCAGGCCCCCACTCATGTCTCCCACCACCCCCACCCCCCTGCCACCATGGGCAGCCCCCACCAGGCCCCCACTCATGTCTCCCACCACCCCCACCCCCCAGCAGTGCAGGGTCAACCTCCACCAGGCCCCCACTCATGTCCCCCTGCACCCCCACCCCCCAGCAGTGCAGGGTCAACCTCCACCAGGCCCCCACTCATGTCCCCCTGCACCCCCACCCCCCAGCAGTGCAGGGGCACCCTCCACCAGGCCCCCACTCATGTCTCCCAACACCCCCACCCCCCAGCAGTGCAGGTCACCCTCCACCAGGCACCCACCCATGTCTCCCACCACCCCCACCCCCCAGCAGTGCAGGGTCACCCTCCACCAGGCACCCACCCATGTCTCCCACCACCCCCACCCCCCTGCCACCATGGGCAACCCCCACCAGGCCCCCACTCATGTCTCCCACCACCTCCACCCCCCAGCAGTGCAGGACCACCCTCCACCAGGCCCCCACTCATGTCTCCCACCACCCCCACCCCCCAGCAGTGCAGGGTCACCCTCCACCAGGCCCCCACTCATGTCTCCCACCACCCCCACCCCCCAGCAGTGCAGGGGCACCCTCCACCAGGCACCCACCCATATCTCCCACCACCCCCACCCCCCAGCAGTGCAGGGGCACCCTCCACCAGGCCCCCACTCATGTCTCCCACCACCCCCACCCCCCTGCCACCATGGGCAGCCCCCACCAGGCCCCCACTCATGTCTCCCACCACCCCCACCCCCCAGCAGTGCAGGGTCAACCTCCACCAGGCCCCCACTCATGTCCCCCTGCACCCCCACCCCCCAGCAGTGCAGGGTCAACCTCCACCAGGCCCCCACTCATGTCCCCCTGCACCCCCACCCCCCAGCAGTGCAGGGGCACCCTCCACCAGGCCCCCACTCATGTCTCCCACCACCCCCACCCCCCAGCAGTGCAGGGACACCCTCCACCAGGCACCCACCCATGTCTCCCACCACCCCCACCCCCCAGCAGTGCAGGGTCACCCTCCACCAGGCACCCACCCATGTCTCCCACCACCCCCACCCCCCTGCCACCATGGGCAGCCCCCACCAGGCCCCCACTCATGTCTCCCACCACCCCCACCCCCCAGCAGTGCAGGGGCACCCTCCACCAGGCCCCCAATTGTGTCCCCATGCACCCCCACCCCCCAGCAGCGCAGGGGCACCCTCCACCAGGCACCCACCCATGTCTCCCACCACCCCCACCCCCCAGCAGTGCAGGGTCACCCTCCACCAGGCACCCACCCATGTCTCCCACCACCCCCACCCCCCTGCCACCATGGGCAGCCCCCACCAGGCCCCCACTCATGTCTCCCACCACCCCCACCCCCCAGCAGTGCAGGGGCACCCTCCACCAGGCCCCCACTCATGTCCCCCTGCACCCCCACCCCCCAGCAGTGCAGGGGCACCCTCCACCAGGCACCCACCCATGTCTCCCACCACCCCCACCCCCCAGCAGTGCAGGGGCACCCTCCACCAGGCCCCCACTCATGTCTCCCACCACCCCCACCCCCCTGCCACCATGGGCAGCCCCCACCAGGCCCCCACTCATGTCTCCCACCACCCCCACCCCCCAGCAGTGCAGGGTCAACCTCCACCAGGCCCCCACTCATGTCCCCCTGCACCCCCACCCCCCAGCAGTGCAGGGGCACCCTCCACCAGGCACCCACCCATGTCTCCCACCACCCCCACCCCCCAGCAGTGCAGGGGCACCCTCCACCAGGCCCCCACTCATGTCTCCCACCACCCCCACCCCCCTGCCACCATGGGCAGCCCCCACCAGGCCCCCACTCATGTCTCCCACCACCCCCACCCCCCAGCAGTGCAGGGTCAACCTCCACCAGGCCCCCACTCATGTCCCCCTGCACCCCCACCCCCCAGCAGTGCAGGGGCACCCTCCACCAGGCACCCACCCATGTCTTCCACCACCCCCACCCCCCAGCAGTGCAGGGTCACCCTCCACCAGGCACCCACCCATGTCTCCCACCACCCCCACCCCCCTGCCACCATGGGCAGCCCCCACCAGGCCCCCACTCATGTCTCCCACCACCCCCACCCCCCAGCAGTGCAGGGGCACCCTCCACCAGGCCCCCACTCATGTCTCCCACCACCCCCACCCCCCAGCAGTGCAGGGTCACCCTCCACCAGGCCCCCACTCATGTCTCCCACCACCCCCACCCCCCAGCAGTGCAGGGGCACCCTCCACCAGACCAGGCACCCACCCATGTCTCCCACCACCCCCACCCCCCAGCAGTGCAGGGGCACCCTCCACCAGGCCCCCACTCATGTCTCCCACCACCCCCACCCCCCTGCCACCATGTGCAGCCCCCACCAGGTCCTCACAATCCCCAATCATGTGCGTAATGGTCAGCCTCCACAGCCAAAAAGCCCTACCAAGTAACCCATTCACCCACATGGAAATGAAAACACATGTTACACCCCCAATGTTCATGAAGCAAATGAACCCATGTCCGTCACACACATATTTTCAAATTGAATGGGAAAACACACAACATGACATGCATGAAACCAATGAGATGAAACCACACAGTGAACAATGGTAAAAAAAATGTATTGGACAAAAATACGAATGGTAAAGAAAGAAAAATAACTACAATGTAAATGTGAAAAAATAAGCTGCATGTCCGCATAAAAACACAAAAGTGGAAAATCAAATCCAAAAAATTTTGTCCAAAGTGAAATGTAAAAACTCTCCATGCAACAAAGAACTATGTACAAAAATAACAAGGGTCCATCATCACAACTGAACTAAGGAAACCTCCTAAAAAACCTACCTAAATATCAACTATATACAAAAAGTGGAGCAGTGTCCGTCGACTCCAAATCATAAGAAAAAACAAAGGAAACCTAAAACTAAAGAACTATATACAAAGGCGGCGGGCAAGTCCAGCGGCTCACTCCGTGGTGTTCCGGGCCAGGGCATCATCGAACTCCTGTTCGATGTCCCGGAGGCGGTCCAGTTCCAGGGCCCCGAGGGTCCGCAGGGACGACGCCGTGTCCTCCTCCAACCCCCTGCGGATTGCCTCGAGGCACTCGGCCCGCCTCAGGGCCCTCCGCATGGAGTTCTCCGCCCTGACCATTGTGAGCCGCGCCTCTTCCGCCCGCCGCCGCTCCGCACCTATGGCGTGGCCCAACCGCTGCCACACGGAAGACACTCTCTGTCCTGGGTCCTCCTGCCCTCCGGCCGATGCCTGCCCCTCCGATGTCGAAGGCCCCGAGCCTTCATGGCTCCCACCTTGTTGCTGCTGCTGCTCTGCCTCTGCCCGTGCACTGCCTCCTGCTGCCTGCACATCCTCCGCCGGCTGGGGTGCAGTTGTTGATGTGGCCACCCCTGCTGGACGTCCGACTCCCGACTGTGGCAGGGATGCCTCCTCCACCAGCCTGGCCGCACTGTCAGAGGCAGCTCCACAGGGCACCCAGGTGACTGATGGGTGGGAAGATGGCACAGAGGACGACTGGCGCGTAGGGGGTCCAGTTGAGGAGGGGGTCGGAACAAGCCCCATCAGACGGAGGAATCCGGTCTGGGTGACCTGTCCCAGCAGGCTGACGTGGTCAACGAGCCATTCGAGATGACGTGCAGTCTCTCCATGAAAAGACTGCAGGTCACCTCGCATGGCCCGTTGACGCAACGCCACACCAGCCAGGACAGGCTCAACCCGGACCTGGATAGCCACGTCCGCAGGCAGAGGAAGGCCAGTTGACGTCAGCTCATCCCCTGCCTGGAAACGGGTCTGGACGTAGGCATCCCTGCTGGTGCAAGATGATGCAGGGACAGGATCGGGGACAGGATTGCACACAGGCACCTCCGCGGCGGCCTGTGCTGCCTCCTGTCCCTGGTCCTGGACTGCACCACTAGCACCAGTGGGATCCCCACCTCCAGACCCCGTCTCTGGTGCTTGCACGGCCTCCTCCTCCACCAGACCCCCCACCAACCTGGATGACTCCGTGCCATCTTCCCCTGTTGGGCCCTGTGTGGTCCCAGCTGCCCCTTCTGCTGCCGAGGAGTCCAACTCCAACCTCCGCCTCTTGGACCTCCCCCCGGCAGCTGCGGCCTGGGACGCGGCACCGGACTCCTCACTCCCCGACGAGATGACAACACGGGAGAGGAGCCGGGCCTTGCGTCTCCGGCTGGCGGTCGGATCCCCGCCGCTGTGCTCCACAGCACCTTCTCCGCCCTCTTCATCAGTTGACGCTGCAGACAGGGAGAAACAAAACACAGGCATCAGGGCACTGTACAATGGACACATACACACATGACAGTTGCACATGAGTGGCATTGGCAAACCTCAGACATGTCATCACAATCCCCAACACACATGTCATTGCAACTCGCACACATGAGCCATACCACAGCCATATCGCAACTGCCACCACCATCCATACACATACAACAGCATGAGCAGCCAAAGGTGACCCAGACATCACATGCAACACAGGAAGTGCACCACACATGTACACACACCACCACACTTGCATGCATGTGTACACCTCTGCCAAGTGTCGCACTGTTCAGACGGGCATCCATGTCACATCTGCCAATCAGGCTTACACATACCGCAGTCACATGCATCCATGTTGCATCACTGTTGCACCCTTGTCAAATACACACACATGCACATGTACACGGTGCTCATACATGCAGCCCAAAACAACATACATGCGTGACATCACGGACATGTCTACTTACATACACATACATACAAACATGTGTGCACGCACAACTGCATTTGCCATGCAAGCCTACACACACAAGCACCATCCATGTCTCACACATTACAGCCCTCGCATGTGTCAGCCCCACGGCCATGTACACCCCCACCCATACTCGACCCCATACAAACAGATGTGCAACCTGCACAATACCGAATAATCACCACACGCACTGCTCACAATCAGGATGCATGTACACTCACCGCTCGACTCCAGACGGGTCTGCTTCTCCAGGACCTGGACGTGGAGCGCTGGGGATATGCGTTCCAGGACCCCCATCTGTTCTTCCGACAAGTGGCCCCGGCGCCCCTTGGCATCCGCTGCCTTCAAGAGGCGCCGGGCCTTGTTCAGGGTCCTGGACCTGAAGTCCTCCCAGCGCTTCCTGACATGTTGTAAGTCCCGGACTGCCACCCCCTCCGCGTTGATGGCAGTCATGATGTCAGTCCAGATCCGAGTCCGTCCTTCCTTGTCGGCGCGGGAACTTCCGAAGAGGGCATCATACTGCCCCAGGACTTGCTCCACCAGGACACCAACTTCGGTGGCACTGAAGCTGGTGCCCCTCTGCCTCTCTGGCCGGGGGTTGTCAGTGGTCACAGATGGTGTTTGCCCCGACATGACAACCCCAGAGGCAGGAGTGGGTGGGCAACTGGGTCCTGGGGCTGGGCTGTGGAGCGATGGAATTCCAGTCGGGAGTCTTCGGTTCCAGCAGGGGTGGTCACAGCAACAGCACCCCTGGCTGATGTGCAGGCAGCAAATGGCAGTGCACGTGGGCAGCAGGCAGTCAGGCAGCAGCAGATGGTAGGTGGGAGCGTGCTCGGGGCTCTGGGGGGCAGTAGTTCGGCCTTCTGGGCAGGAGCGTGGTCTTCCGTGTGCTTACGCGTGGCCAGCTTGGTACGGAGTGATTTGGCACGTGAAAATCCTGCACGTCAGCGTGAAAATCGAGGAAAGGCCCTTAGCGCGTAAGCGTGTCAGCACGCATACGCGATTCTATTGGACCAAAGGCCCTCAGCGCGTAAGTGCGTCTGTGACGTGACCCGCACGGGTGTTTCCCACACAGCACGTGATGACAGAGCACACGTGGAAAGACTGCACGTCAGAGTCTCATCGCGTGTGATTGGTGGAAATGGCCCTACACGCAGAAGTGACAAAGCGTGTAATTGGTGGAAATGGCCCTACACGCAGAAGTGACAAAGCGTGTAATTGGAGGAAATGTCCCTACACGCAGAAGTGACAAAGCGTGTAATTGGTGGAAATGGCCCTAGCGCGTACACGCCGCGTAAGTGACGCTGGACGTGTGGGCCTGTATAAAAGGTACGCGTAGAACACCACTTCCTTGTACGTGCTTTTCGTGGAGAGCGAGTGGGTGAATTCTGTACTTCTTGTCGTTTCACACGCGATTTACTTCACGGCGTTTCAAGTTCGTATTCCCTGTTACCTCTGACAGCTTTTTCTCTTCTTTCGCTTTTACTGGTTTACCTGGGCCTGTTCCCTCAAACAGTGTTCCCTTCTACTGTTGTCCTGTCTCCTCAGACAGCGTACAAATCTTCTTTTGGCGGGGGTGTTGCCAACCAAACGTGCTCCTTTTACACGCTCGTTTACCAGGCAGACGGTGAGTCACGCACGTATCTAACATCTGTGCTTGCCCCGTGTGTAGCCTACCCCTTCAGAGGTCATTCTAGGCTGCGTGTGACAAGCATACGTTCATTCTTGTGTTACTGGGTGCCACAGCGTAGTGCAGGTTTTTCTTTCTGCACACGTGGTCTAGGAGGGGTTGCGTGCACGTCATCTCCCTTTTTTGGGGCTCCTGTGCGTAGCGTGACCCGTCATCTTTCCCCAGGGGTTACAATCAGCCTTGCAAGAGCACTAGGGTACAATTACCATCTGGTACCCAACCCCTTTGACCCCCTATTGCCCAGGACAATAGTTTCCAGACACTCCCATACGCACATTTACATCAGTGCCATGGCTGGGAGGCGAGGATTCCGTAAGGGTGGCAAAGGTGGAAGAGCCACAAGTGGTGGCCGTGGTGGATCCGGTAGGGGACGTGGTCGTTACTTGCAGGGTGAGCCTGTCCCCCCATGTGTGGAGGACCAGTCAAGGGCACCCATAATCCCCCCCCCCTCCCGTTGAGGCTGATGTGGCTGACACCATCCATGCTCAGCCCTTGTTGGACCAGCCCATTGTGGCACCAGATCTGGCTGACTCCATGGCTGACTTCCAGGTCAGCAGGCCTATGACACGTGCGCTGGTGCACGTTGATGTCACCATGCCACGTGCATCTGGGCCAGCAAGGTCATCTGCTGCACCAAGGAGGCAGGGCGGAGAGGCTGCAGGGGCAGCTGCGGCTCCATCCACCCCAGCCCTCACACACCCAGCCAGGACAGTGTCGGTCCTAGTCCATGCTGCTGACATTCCCCCTGACACCATCACACTAGAGCCAATGCCTGCACCAACTCCCATGCTGAGTGTGCAATCCCACACTCCTGATACAGAGTCCACCAGGGCTCCTGCCCCTAGTGTCCGGAGCAGCGCAGGACACTCAGGATCACCACCACCTTCCAAGCGGAAGAGGAAGAGTGCTCGTCCGGCACTGGCTGATGCCCCAGACACGGCTACACAGTCCGGCCCATCCAGGAAGCCAAGCTTCACGGATGACGAACTGAATGCACTTGTCGAGTATGTGTCCGGACATGACAACGAGATGGTCATTGTTGCAGGATCCAAGACCACACCTGCACAACGCCAGGCCCACTGGCAGACCGTTGCGGACATCGTAAGTGCCCTTGGAATCGTGAGGCGCACAGCCAATGATTGCTATAAGCGCTGGAATGACCTAAAGCGCAGGGCAAAGAGTAAGCTGGCCTCAAGTCATGCCGCAACTCTAGTGACTGGAGGTGGGTCTCCAGTAGTAGACATGGAACTCACTCCACATGAGTCAGTCGCTGGGACCTACGTCACGGAGGAACAGATCCAAGGCGTGGGAGATCTGGCTGATTACGAGGCATTGTCCGGTGAGTGCACATGCATGTGTGTGTCATCCATGTGCATGGTGTGTGTGTGAGGGCTTCTGTTTGTGTGCCAGGTGAGAGTGTGTGCGCCTGAGTCGTATGGGTCAGCCATGTGCTTCATGCAATCCTTCCTGCGCAGCTGCATTTGGCCATAGCAGTATCCCTTCTGCCAACAGTAGACATCTAGCCCAACTGCACGCCAGTTGCCCTTGAAGTGTCACCTTGCCACAACATATTTGCTTATTTTTCACTGTTCATTCAGTCAGTTTGTTTGCATTCCACCACTTTCACTAGGCATGTCGCTGTCCACTAGTCACATGTCTGACATGGGTATGGTAAAGTGTAGTGACTTTGTTACCTGGATATCATTTGTACACACATGTCCCTGTGCAATTGGACCATTTCAGACTGGCAGCTCCAGGTGAATAATCTGACCTGTTAGAATTAGAAAAGCGATTACATGCGGGAACTGGACTGAATGAATAGGTGCTGCCCTCCTCTCCATCTTCACTCAATAGCAATGGTACATGCCATCTGTGTGATGGCATGTGTGTTTCACCTGGCAATCACAGGCCAATGTGTGATGCCACTGCCAGGCAGCATGCAGAAAATGTGTTCATCTTCCATCTTGGTGTCATCAGTGTGTGCCATTTGCCTGCACTTCATACGCAGTGAGGGTGCATGCATGGGAGGGTTTTAGTCATGTGGGACATGTGTCAATCAAGTACTGGTTCTCTTGCTTCTCAGCCCTCATTGTGTGCCATGGTGCTAATGCCTGTTTCCATTTCTTTGTTTTCATGTCTTTGCAGGGGAAGACGCACCTGATACTGCTGGGGTTGTGGATATGGTGCAGACCCAGGAGGGGTCCGAGGGCCGACCAACCACCAGTGAGGGACGTGGTGTGGTGGTGGGGGAGAACCCACAAGTGCTGCAGGTCGTGCTCTCAAGGGGTGTCTCTGGCTGCACCTCCCCCGAGCTGTACTCAGGTGTTGATTCGGATGAGACCTACGTGCCGTCGCAGGTGATTGTTCCAGGGAGGGATTCTGTTCTGTCTCACCCACCTGCACCAGGGTCAGAACCCTCCATGGGGATGTCAGTGTTGGCAGCTACGCCTTCGGTGGTTACGGATGCAGGGTCACACTCCGCGACATCTGATCCTGTTCCTGGGCCAGCAGATCAGAGGGGGAATACAGTCCTGCAGCCTCAGGCAGTGCCGGCACAGCAAGGCGCAGTTCGCCTTGCCCCAGACAGGTGTGGTGCCCGCCGACGTGGTGGCCGTACGCCACCCGGCAATACCGCATGGGAGCAATCCATTTACGGTATGGCAACCCAACAGGCTGCATCATCCGAGATGATGGCTCAGGCCATGGATAGGGTGGCCACTTCCATTGTCCCCCCAGAAAGGCTGATTGAGCGACTAGAGCAGGCAACCGACTCCATCTGCCAGTCACACAGGGAGGACATGTTGGGGTCCAACAGGGACAGGCGGGCGGCACTGGCGACTCTGCAGGAGGCCATATCCATTGAGTCCCAGAGCCACAGGGAAGCCCTGAGGCAGGAGCTCCTTCACCTCAGGACGACTCTTGTTGAGCTTGAGGCTTCAACACACCAAAGGACAGAACAGCAGCTGGAGCGTCTCACCCGTACGCTCTCAGCTGAGATGCAGGCAACGAGGGCGGAGGTCCGGGCATCCCGTGAGTTGTTGCATGGGGACCTCCGCACACTCATCCTCCAGAACCAGACCTACCACACCCGCATGCTTGCAGCCATGGAGGAGCAGACTAGGGCCTTGCGTGGGCTGCCTCCCATAGTGCAACCACCTCCGGATGCAGCTGCACAGGGTGATAATAGCGACAGCAGTGATACTCCCACAATAGGGTAGCCGTGTGGGCCATGAGCCCATGGAGGTGTTTTATCTTCCCAGGATCCACGCAGGTGGGTTCTGGTGTGCATCCTGTCCTCGGACCTCCTGGGTGGCCTCCCCAACCCCCCCGGGCCCATCAATGGCCATTTTTGATTGTTTCTTATTTTTATTTTTATTTTGATTTCTTTTATTCCCAATTTTTTTGGGACGATTTGTTGGATTCCGTGGTTCCTGTGGGCATACGCTGCATTGTGGCTGGGCACATGCAGGCTTGTAATGTATTTGGTTCAGATGCTTGGGTTTGAGTCACACACACCCCTCCTGCTTCCCGTTTCCATGGGCTTGCAAAGGGTGTGCCCAAGTGACAGTGAATTACACAGTGACATTGGACTCCCATGAGCTGTGTGGGCAGTCTGTAGTCAATACTGTGTATACATTCCTAGTGCATATTGCTGTTGTGTTGTACACTGCATGTTGCATTGATGTGTAACTCTTCTTCTGTGTCTACCTCCGAATTTGCAGGTCCCTTCCTCATGTCTACACAAGGACCTCTAGTCTGGAGATGGGGTCCATGTTGGCAGCAGTGCACCTACAACTCTACATGGCGCCAACACTGCACAGTTGGTAGTGGTGGGAGACATGAGTGGGGGCCTGGTGGAGGGTGACCCTGGTGGCTGGGGGGTGGGGGTGGTGGGTGACATGAGTGGGGGCCTGGTGGAGGGTGACCCTGGTGGCTGGGTTGACATGAGTGGGGGCCTGGTGGAGGCTGCCCCTGCACTGCTGGTGGGTGGGGGTGGTGGGAGACATGAGTTGGACATGGGTGGGGGCCTGCTGGCAGGTGCCCCACAGTGCTGGGGGGTGGGGGTGGTGGGGGACATGAGTGGGGGCCTGGTGGAGGGTGACCCTGCACTGCTGGGGGGTGGGGGGTGGTGGGAGACATGGGTGGGGGCCTGGTGGAGGGTGACCCTGGTGGCTGGGGGGTGGGGGTGGTGGGTGACATGAGTGGGGGCCTGGTGGAGGCTGCCCCTGCACTGCTGGTGGGTGGGGGTGGTGGGAGACATGAGTTGGACATGGGTGGGGGCCTGCTGGCAGGTGCCCCACAGTGCTGGGGGGTGGGGGTGGTGGGGGCCATGAGTGGGGGCCTGGTGGAGGGTGACCCTGCACTGCTGGGGGGTGGGGGGTGGTGGGAGACATGGGTGGGGGCCTGGTGGAGGGTGACCCTGGTGGCTGGGGGGTGGGGGTGGTGGGTGACATGAGTGGGGGCCTGGTGGAGGGTGCCCCTGCACTGCTGGGGGGTGGGGGGTGGTGGGAGACATGAGTGGGGGCCTGGTGGAGGGTGACCCTGGTGGCTGGGGGGTGGGGGTGGTGGGTGACATGAGTGGGGGCCTGGTGGAGGGTGCCCCTGCACTGCTGGGGGGTGGGGGGTGGTGGGAGACATGGGTGGGGGCCTGGTGGAGGGTGACCCTGGTGGCTAGGGGGTGGGGGTGGTGGGAGACATGGGTGGGGGCCTGGTGGAGGGTGACCCTGGTGGCTGGGGGGTGGGGGTGGTGGGTGACATGAGTGGGGGCCTGGTGGAGGGTGACCCTGGTGGCTGGGGGGTGGGGGTGGTGGGTGACATGAGTGGGGGCCTGGTGGAGGCTGCCCCTGCACTGCTGGTGGGTGGGGGTGGTGGGAGACATGAGTTGGACATGGGTGGGGGCCTGCTGGCAGGTGCCCCACAGTGCTGGGGGGTGGGGGTGGTGGGGGACATGAGTTGGACATGGGTGGGGGCCTGCTGGCAGGTGCCCCACAGTGCTGGGGGGTGGGGGTGGTGGGGGACATGAGTAGGGGCCTGGTGGAGGGTGACCCTGCACTGCTGGGGGGTGGGGGGTGGTGGGAGACATGGGTGGGGGCCTGCTGGCAGGTGCCCCACAGTGCTGGGGGGTGGGGGTGGTGGAGGACATGAGTTGGACATGGGTGGGGGCCTGCTGGCAGGTGCCCCACAGTGCTGGGGGGTGGGGGTGGTGGGGGACATGAGTTGGACATGGGTGGGGGCCTGCTGGCAGTTGCCCCACAGTGCTGGGGGGTGGGGGTGGTGGGAGACATGAGTTGGACATGGGTGGGGGCCTGCTGGCAGGTGCCCCACAGTGCTGGGGGGTGGGGGTGGTGGGGGACATGAGTGGGGGCCTGGTGGAGGGTGACCCTGCACTGCTGGGGGGTGGGGGGTGGTGGGTGACATGAGTGGGGGCCTGGTGGAGGGTGACCCTGGTGGCTGGGGGGTGGGGGTGGTGGGTGACATGAGTGGGGGCCTGGTGGAGGGTGACCCTGGTGGCTGGGGGGTGGGGGTGGTGGGTGACATGAGTGGGGGCCTGGTGGAGGCTGCCCCTGCACTGCTGGTGGGTGGGGGTGGTGGGAGACATGAGTTGGACATGGGTGGGGGCCTGCTGGCAGGTGCCCCACAGTGCTGGGGGGTGGGGGTGGTGGGGGACATGAGTTGGACATGGGTGGGGGCCTGCTGGCAGGTGCCCCACAGTGCTGGGGGGTGGGGGTGGTGGGGGACATGAGTTGGACATGGGTGGGGGCCTGCTGGCAGGTGCCCCACAGTGCTGGGGGGTGGGGGTGCAAGGGGACATGAGTTGGTGTTCATTAGTTCAAGGAGACATGTGCCTTTGCTGGGGGGCATGCCCATGTTGGGTGGGCTGCCTGCGGGACATGACCAGGGATGCAGGGTAGTCCCCTGTGGTGTGGGCTGCCTGCAGGGGCCGTGGAGGGTGTACAGGGTACACCTGGGAGGACCCACACTGTCAAATCAAATGTGGGACTCCCCGGCACCCCTGAAATACACGTACCGTGCAGAAATCGCGTGTAAAACTTCCCGCGCACCCCTGAAATACACGCGCACAGGCTATTCGCGTGTGGAACTTCCTGCGCACCCCTGATATACACGCGCCCAGGCTATTCGCGTGGAAAACTTCCCGCGCACCCCTGAAATACACGTGCACAGGCTATTCGCGTGTGGAACTTCCCGCGCACCCCTGAAATACACGTAGCCCGCTCCCCCAGGCCCGATCGCGTGTGAAAGTTCACGCGAACCCCTGAAATACACGTAGCACGCTCACCCAGGCCCGATCGCGTGAGAAACTTCACGCGCACCCCTGAAATACACGTAGCCCGCTCCCCCAGGCCCGATCGTGTGAATGACTTCACGCGCACCCCTGAAATACACGCGCCCAGGCTATTTGCGTGTGGAACTTCCCGCGCACCCCTGAAATACAGGCGCCCAGGCTATTCGCGTGTGGAACTTCCCGCGCACCCCTGAAATACACGCGCCCAGGCTATTCGCGTGTGGAACTTCCCGCGCACCCCTGAAATACACGCGCCCAGGCTATTTGCGTGTGGAACTTCCCGCGCACCCCTCAAATACAGGCGCCCAGGTTATTCGCGTGTGGAACTTCCCGCGCACCCCTGAAATACACGCGCCCAGGCTATTCGCGTGTGGAACTTCCCGCGCACCCCTGAAATACACGCGCCCAGGCTATTTGCGTGTGGAACTTCCCGCGCACCCCTCAAATACAGGCGCCCAGGCTATTCGCTTGTGGAACTTCCCGCGCACCCCTGAAATACACGCGCCCAGAGTATTCGCGTGTAAAACTTCCCGCGCACCCCTGAAATGCACGTAGCCCGCTCCCACAGGCCCGATCGCGTGTGAAAGTTCACGCGGACCCCTGAAATACACGTAGCACGCTCAGCCGGGCCCGATCGCGTGAGAAACTTCACGCGAACCCCTGAAATACACGTAGCCCGCTCCCCCAGGCTCGATCGCGTGAATGACTTCACGCGAACCCCTGTGATGCACGTACCCTGCTGAAATCGCGTGTGAGACTTCCCGCGCACCCCGGTATACACGCACACGTATTTTTTGTCAGCGGGTGTCCGTGTTTGTGGGTACCCCTTTGCACGTCATTTTTCCTGGAGGGCCACAGTATGGGACATTCATCATGGCAGTATATAGGTGCTATTTGTTGGCGCACCTTTTGGCGCACATTTCTTACAGCCGCAGAGACGCTACCGCCTGCTTTCTTGTGGCGGTCGTGTTTGTGCCTGTGCGCTGGTTTGAGTGTGCGCTTTTTTGCCCTATTCTATTCCATGAATACATGTTGTAGGCGAGCGTGTGGGCGTTCTGCGCACTTGTGCCCTGTACTTCCCCCGTGACGCCCACGTTTTGGCAAGTTGTTCCCCATTCCGAGTGTTACGCCCGTGTTCCTCCTAGTTTTGTTGCGTGCGCCTCGCTATGTGCGAATTTCGCTGTGGCCTGTGCGATTTTCGCTGTGACCTGGCGCACGCTGTTAGATGGCCTGTGCGCCAACGTGCGCCGTGCACTTTTTTATCGCACATCCGCTGGTTTTCTCGCGCACGCCCTTCCATGAATCGACGTGCGCTGCTTTTCGTGCGATTTTCGCACTTGCACTGCGATTTTCGCTATTTCACTGCGAATCGCACGTTTTTGCCCACTTGTGCCGCGCTAATTATTCCATGAATCGGCCTGTGAGTGTTTTACTTGAAGTGAGAGAGAGAGAGGAAGAAGAATACATTCACTTAAATTAGATGAGGATGTAAATCGCCATGTCTTGTAGGTGAAGGCTGTGTGGTTAACGTATTTGTATGGTTAGATATCAGTAATCCACAGCCACATATATTTTCTTAAGTATTATCTGTGGTGGGACAGTTATTGGGGGTGGGTCAGGAAGACAGAAGGAGGCAGTCCTGAAAAGGAAGGGTCGAAACTGCTACAGGAGGAAAGGGAGGTGGAGGAGTCAGGGCTAGTATAAGAGGGAAGCGAGTCCTTTTGCCCAATGTGGTAGAAGGTAATGAAAGGAGCTGATGCAATGTCTAGAGAGCCAAACTCTTCCCGCGCACCCCTGAAATACACGCGCCCAGGCTATTTGCGTGTGGAACTTCCCGCGCACCCCTCAAATACAGGCGCCCAGGCTATTCGCTTGTGGAACTTCCCGCGCACCCCTGAAATACACGCGCCCAGAGTATTCGCGTGTAAAACTTCCCGCGCACCCCTGAAATGCACGTAGCCCGCTCCCCCAGGCCCGATCGCGTGTGAAAGTTCACGCGGACCCCTGAAATACACGTAGCACGCTCACCCAGGCCCGATCGCGTGAGAAACTTCACGCGAACCCCTGAAATACACGTAGCCCGCTCCCCCAGGCCCGATCGCGTGAATGACTTCACGCGAACCCCTGTGATGCACGTACCCTGCTGAAATCGCGTGTGAGACTTCCCGCGCACCCCGGTATACACGCACACGTATTTTTTGTCAGCGGGTGTCCGTGTTTGTGGGTACCCCTTTGCACGTCATTTTTCCTGGAGGGCCACAGTATGGGACATTCATCATGGCAGTATATAGGTGCTATTTGTTGGCGCACCTTTTGGCGCACATTTCTTACAGCCGCAGAGACGCTACCGCCTGCTTTCTTGTGGCGGTCGTGTTTGTGCCTGTGCGCTGGTTTGAGTGTGCGCTTTTTTGAGTGTGCGCTTTTTTGCCCTATTCTATTCCATGAATACATGTTGTAGGCGAGCGTGTGGGCGTTCCGCGCACTTGTGCCCTGTACTTCCCCCGTGACGCCCACGTTTTGGCAAGTTGTTCCCCATTCCGAGTGTTACGCCCGTGTTCCTCCTAGTTTTGTTGCGTGCGCCTCGCTATGTGCGAATTTCGCTGTGGCCTGTGCGATTTTCGCTGTGACCTGGCGCACGCTGTTAGATGGCCTGTGCGCCAACGTGCGCCGTGCACTTTTTTATCGCACATCCGCTGGTTTTCTCGCGCACGCCCTTCCATGAATCGACGTGCGCTGCTTTTCGTGCGATTTTCGCACTTGCACTGCGATTTTCGCTATTTCACTGCGAATCGCACGTTTTTGCCCACTTGTGCCGCGCTAATTATTCCATGAATCGGCCTGTGAGTGTTTTACTTGAAGTGAGAGAGAGAGAGGAAGAAGAATACATTCACTTAAATTAGATGAGGATGTAAATCGCCATGTCTTGTAGGTGAAGGCTGTGTGGTTAACGTATTTGTATGGTTAGATATCAGTAATCCACAGCCACATATATTTTCTTAAGTATTATCTGTGGTGGGACAGTTATTGGGGGTGGGTCAGGAAGACAGAAGGAGGCAGTCCTGAAAAGGAAGGGTCGAAACTGCTACAGGAGGAAAGGGAGGTGGAGGAGTCAGGGCTAGTATAAGAGGGAAGCGAGTCCTTTTGCCCAATGTGGTAGAAGGTAATGAAAGGAGCTGATGCAATGTCTAGAGAGCCAAACTCTGAGGTCCTCATTAAAGTAGGGGCAATGCAGCAGTACGTGATTATATATTGTGAGTTTTTTTAATTATCTAGATCTGGGATATTTGGATCCTATTTATCTTTGTCATCTTGGTTGAGCAGATAAAGCTTATGGGAAAGTTGTATGTGGGGCTATAGCCAACAGTTAGTGCTTAGATTAATTATTAAATGTTAGTCAAGAGAATTTGTCACAAAAGAAAATGACTAGCCCATAAATAGCGAGCTGAGCAAGCTGAAATTCTATAGGAAAAGTTAACTGAGAAAACTGTTTATTTTATGGAAGGATAAATTGTTCTAGACACTGTGATGTTTTATGTTAACAAATGATGAAACAGTTTTTGGAAAATTATATTGGGCATTTATTATTCAATGATTAAATGTTAAATTGATAAGTTCATTTTTTCAATATTTGGTATTATCTTAGGGTGCGTTGTTGATTTATTTATGTGTTATATGGAAGTATGTAATTGTAAGTGAATTTATTTTTCTTTTATTGTCAATGATTAGATCTTGTAAAGGTTTTTAATAACCAAATACAATGAAAAGAAAAATAAATGCAGCCGTACGTGGTAGATACAGACACATGGCGTACTGCGCAATGTTGCTCAGCAGATTGACTTTGGAGTTGGAGAGAGAATTTAATAAGGAGCGAGTGTGCGAGAGCTATGGGTCACTTGGTAGATTTAAAAGGAGACGATGCAGGTGATGGTGCTGCAGTAGACATCAGGTGGCTCAGGAGGAGAAAGACATTAACGTATCTACACCTGTTCCAGGCCTTGCAAAAGTGGTAAAGCAGGCACAGGTTTTCCTCTGAAAAGTTTGAGTCAAGACAGGGTGGGTCTGGCTCCACTGTAGAAGCATTAGGGGAAGATTGTGTAGGTAGAGGAATCAATTCTGTGAGGCACCTTTATAAGAAGCTTGTCAATTTGAGCCCATTGGGACACATGCCAATGCATAAGCATATGGAATCCTGGCCTTTTGACTAGTTCTAGATTGGACATATCATGCTTTAGTGACCCTTATTCTACAACACCATCCATCAGTGGGCATGGCAGTGAGGGAGTTTCTGCAGGTTGTTCAAAGGAAGACATGCCTTAATTTGACCAGATATAGCACTACTAGAAATATTTAGATTCTCACTGCAGTGGAGTGTACCACATAGAGGTGCATGCTCCAGCACCATCCTATGCTCTTGTAGGTTTCATGGTAGGAGGATAAGAAAATGGTAAAAAAAAATGGCTCTTCAATTTTGAAAGAGTGTTGCAATGTCAATCTGTTGCAGAAACCACTTTCACAGCCTAATTATTTGTTGGAAAACCTTTACCATCCTCAACAAAGGGCATTGAACAACCCTTTGAAATTGAAAAGATAATAGCACAATTTGAAATAAGTATTGAAGGAGTTATTGTGAGTCAAAGGAGCTAATCCAGAATTAGTTGATTGGAGACTTATGTAAAAGCACCAAACCCCTACTGAATCCAATGTTGATATTAACTGAGCTGAATAATGTTAATTCCAGAAATGTAGCACTTTGAAGAGGATATACAGTTATAAATACACAATACCACAGAGTCTAGTAAGACTGCTTGACCATAATACTAACTGTTTAGATGTTTGCAATTTCAGAAGTGTACACGAAAGCAGTACATTCTATAAACCATTAAATTACATTGCAGCAAATTATTGCAGTTGAAATATGCAGGCATATGCAAATAGACAATGGTTCCTGGGTATATACTGATGGTGTGTTATAATACTTGAGAACAATTCTCCACCTAAAGATAATGTGTATTTCAGTGCTGGGACAACTTGGGTAGGCACTCAAACACAGTTGTCTCACTGCCATGTACCAGGCACTGAGTACCCAAAAAAGACTTGTGTTTGCAGCTCTGGAAAACTCAGAAACACTGTAAGAACACTGTCTGTCTCATTTGAAAGTTGTGTTTTGTGAATTCCAGTGTCTGCAAAAATGGCAGGACACATGAAGAGAACAGTAGTACCACAACACTGTTCCTCTAGAACGTCTAGTTTTTCACCTGTCAGAAAAATTGTTGGTCTCTCATTTCTCATAAAAATAGTAACAATGATTAAAAAACACTGAATACAATATCCTCCTGCCACCAAAGAATGTTAAGACATTCTCACCAACATGTATTTTTTCATAATTATCATAAGAATTATGTACCACTGGCTCACAGCCATATAGTATAATGGGATTCTGACACCAATACAAATCTGAGACATTTTCTCTGCAACTAGCAGTTTCTCTCATTCACAAAGAAAGATAAGATAGTCACTGAATATAATGTGCTCCAGTATCCAGATATTTATAAGATATTTTCTCTGTAGCTAGTATTTTATCTTCTTTGTCATTAAAAAGAATGCTACACTTAGTTCACAGATCTGAAAATGATCTACTCCTGCCTCCAAAAGTATTTTTTATTTGCAACCAGGACTTTCTATTGTCTGTCACAAAGAAGATCGTTCACTCATTTACAGTCACATAATATAATATCCCCCTGTCTCCAAAGAATTCTAAGGCCCTGATTCTAAAATACATGCACTGGAGCAAGTAAGGAAATGCCCATGGTCAACTCTCATTTGTACCGGCTACCTTTTAACTGATTCACAAGGCATACATCCTGAGCAAATGTGAAGATGTCTGGAGCAACTATGGGATGCTCATGTTTTAATGTGTTTATTTAATTATTGATGTATTTATTGTTTCTTTGTACAGCGCTTATACACAAGTGACGTGCTACAAAGATTTACTGTCAGACCTTTCAGCGATACTCCAAGCATATCTAGATTTTCTCTGGTTTTAGTCTTTGTGAATCATGTAGCCAAGGTGCCATCTCCTGATTTGCTACATTGCGATTCTTTGAGACTCGGTCCTAAGACATTCCCTCCACAACCAGTATTGTTTTCCTATTTGCCACAAAAAAGATTGTGCACTGAGTTGCAGCCAATAAAATAAGTATGATCTCCTCCGGCCTCCAAAGAATTATAAGACTTTCTCTCTGCAACTATTATTTTCTCTCATTCATCACATAAGAATGTAACATTTTTCCCTACAAGTATATGTTTTCTGGTTCATAATAAAAGGATGACATAATGATTTACATTCATCATCACAAAAAGTGAGTTAGAGCCACTGACTATAATCTCCTACTTATGAAGTAGTCCAAGGTCTTTTCTTTTCTCCTACTTATGAAGTATTCTAAGGCCTTTTCTTTGCAATAATTATTTTCTCTCATTCATCGCAAAAAGATGATGCAAAATGCAGATCAATGGACGTTTACAAATAAAACAATGCATGTTCTCTTTCTAGTGATCAACTGCAGATGATAAGGGAAGTAAGTTGCATGTCATACATGTTGGGTAGGGGAGGCAGAACTAAAATGTTTATTACAGTTGTAGGTATAAGTAAAGGGATAGGCAAGGGACTCTGTTAATGCCAACCACCTCTAAACCTTGATCTTATCTGCACTGTCACTCTCAGAACCCTCACATATACAAATTACTGACCGCACACACGCATTCATTCACCATTCACATTCAGGATACTAGACACCTTCCTTCCCATGGAAAAGGACAGAAGCAAGGCTTGGTTCACGCAAAGCATCAAAATCACATGTAAGCTTCACCAGCAATAGCAGTCACACTGCAACCAAAAATGTAACCCCTACAAAACAGTCATCAGACAAAGGCTAGAACCACACAAACCAGATCATCCACAAACATCAATCAAATTTCATAATAATATTAAATCCGAAACAGATCAGACAGCATGCCACACCTTCTGCAAAGGTCAATGCAGCGCACACACACCTCTACACTGCTAGAAAAAAAGAAGGTTTTTCAAAAGATGCCATTTTATTAACTAATAAGGTTGGATACACGCCTCACTATCCCCACCCTGACGAGGAGTTCCGTGCCAAAAATAAACTAAAGAAATCAATCTAACAAAGCATATCTGTCCCTCACACTTGTACATACAATAACTTAATGTGGGAATGCATGGCAGTTCAAAAAGGCAACACAATAATAATCTCTTTATAATCTTGGTGAATACCCCTTCACCAGATTCAAGCAAGATTTATTTTCAGTTACAAAAAAAACAAGGAAATCCTGGTGTACAGAAAAGTTATATTACAGTTCTTTGTGACTCCAACTTCATAACAGAAAGTTCCACTGTTCCAGTGTTGCAGTGATTCACCGCTTAAAGTAATGAGGAACACCTTTAATGGGTCAAACCATTGCCACAATATTTTTGTACAGGTGACATTTATGACACAATTCTATCACTGCATACCATTTAAACATCAGTTTACACCAACTTTGCAGCTTGCATCACTTTACAACTTCAAGCTTTCAACAATTCTTCAGGGAATGCAAAATTCACATTGGTGTTCTTTAGTACTCTTTTGTACTTTCCAAAACCTCTGCAAGTTATACTACTTTCATTCTGAACATCCTTTTTCAGAAGGCTAGCTGTCTTGCCAGTCTAATCTCCAAACTGCATTTTCAAAAGAAAACACTTACAAGGATGGTATTTTATTCTGCTTCTTCCTTGGCTTTGGCAATGTGGGTTTTTACCAGCCCTTCTTATGTGATACTTCAAACATGGGCAATATACTTAACAACCTTTGGAATTCTCATTAGTCCCCTCCTACCGTTGGTAATTGATTGATTTTATTGATTGTTTGTTTGTATAGCGCCTATGCACAGTGTGCTTCAAAGCGCTTCAAGGAGAGAGGGAACATGAGAAAAATACAGTTACATTCTTAATGGTCCTGGAAACAAAACAGAATGTGAAAATAACTATCAAATCATAACAGATAGTACAAGTGCATGGAACATCAAGGGAGAGGCAGGAAAGGAGAAAGAAGGAGAACAATACTAGCAGTAGCATTACTATGCCTGACGACAATTGTTGCAGTGCAAGAGTGACAAGAGGAGGGGGAGGAGGGTAGTAGGGGGCAGGGGAGAAGGGAAGAGGAGAGGTACAAAACAATTGACTATCTTAACGGGTCAGCGACTGATCAAGGTAGTGCTGGGGAGGGAGAGGGAGGAGAAGACAAGGGGGAAAGGTGGGGACAGACAAGCTCTTTACAGAGGACAGAGGACGGTGAAAAGAGTAAGTGCTAAATAAGGAACAGTGAGAGAGGGGAAGGGAGGGCAAGATGGCTATAGAAGGCAGGCTCTACAATTACTATGCCTAAGGCAATTTTGGTAGTGCCTAACTTGCACAAGACAAGGGAGGGAGAGGAAGGAGGGGAGGGGAAGAGGCTGCAAAAGAAAGGTGACTATAATTACTATGCCTGATGGCAATTGGGGTAGTGCCGGAGATTTACAGAAATGAGGGCAGGGAGGAGAAGAGGGGAGGGGGCAAGGATGCAAAGCAGGAGAGGGAAGAGGGAACCACGAGGAGGGCAGGTGGGGGAAGGTGGGAAGTGTACATTTAGAAAAGGGGGGCAAGTGTTGAGGAGGGGTCAGAGAAGAAGGGAGGGGTGGAGAGGAGGGAGCCAAGGGGGGGGGTTTAGTCAGAACGAAAAGGGGGGTTTAGTCAGAAAAAAAGGGGGGGTAAAAAACAGAGGGACTCGGGGGCAGAGGGGTACACAGGAACACTCGGGGGCAAGATGGGGTACACAGGCACTCTCAGGGGCAAGAGGGGGTACACAGACATACTAGTGGGCAAGAGCAGGTACACAGGCACACTAGGGGGCAAGAAGGGGTACACAGGCACACTAGGGGCCAAGAGGGGGGGTGACATACTAATGGAGCGACACTGCATCGTACCGTGGTGTGCAGGGGTAGACAGGGCCTTCGTTGTGGTGTGGCCAGCTCCCGCCTCCCGGTTGCAGCCATTGGCCTATGGGCCAAAGGCAACCAATGGGAAGTGGGACGGGAGTTGGCCCAGTAGCAGGAAGCAAAGACTTGAACATATTTTCGGCAAGAAAAGGTACAGCCATCTTGAAAGGCCACAAAGCATGGTATCAGCAGGGAGGGGAAAAATGCATTTCAAGATAATGCCGCATGGCAAAGGGGCGGAGCGCAACATGATGTTAAAATTGAGCAAAGTACAAAGACACGATTCAAAACGTGAAATTACCAGCTCAAATTCAGGTTGCTCACTGCTGCACCCCAAAATATCCAAAAGTCAATGTCTCTTTGCCCCAAGCAATGTGCATCAGGATGGAGGTCATGCGCAGTTGGAGGGTGCTGGGGGGCAGAGGGAAGGAAGTCCAAGCTGAAGAGAAGAAAGGGAAGAATATCTATTGTTTTCAAATTGCCTTGTTCTTACTTTCTTTAGGCTTGGGTAGAGATTTTCTGCATTAGGTGGTAAAGGTATTGACCCAGATTTTGCTGGCTTCCCCATAAACTTGTGTGTGATATTACCGCCGGGATACTGCCATACTCCTGATGAGGCCTACAGTCACTAGGTTTTGAAAAATGTTTTATTTGGGGTTTGAGCATGCAAAATTGCCTTTAATGCTACTTTCATTCATACACAAGTGTTTCTTTGCTGAAAACCCCTGTATCTAGCACGCAAGAGGTCTTGGAGCGCTCCAGTGTCACTTTCAGCAAGTGAACTCATGGGGTAAGGCATGTGCATCTGGCTCACTCGCTGCTCACTGTTTCTACATCAGTGGCTCCTTGCGAGCCGGCAATCTGTTACTTTTGATCCGCTGCCACCGTGCCACATGTAAATGGAGCTCTCTTTGCTCTGGGGGCTGGGCTTTCTGGTGCTCGCCATTCACCGGGGACAGCCTCTTGGGGAAGTAAGCTTTGTACTTTTGCTTCCTGCCGCACAGCCTCTGCAAGTAAGACTCCTGGCAATTAAGACCTCACAGGACTGGCTACTTTTCTCTGCTTCACAGTAGTCCTGGCATTTTCTCCAGGTTCTGCTTCCGCTGCTTACACTGCTCTTCCTGCTCAACCTGCTTTCTCATCTTTGCTTTCTCATGGCCTGCACCTGAGGGTGCTTTTTAAGCTACTAAGTCGCCCTCAGGTGTGGGTCAATTCCACTAACAATCTGACCACTCCTGCACCATTGTTCCACTTTAGCCCTCTACTGCACAGTGCTCAACGAGGGTACACGCGGGGGGGGGGGCGGAATCCACACACTTTTTTCACAGGGTGGAGTTAGTCCCCCCCAGCTAAAATGAGAAACATTGAATGTCCTCTTTGAATTTATGAATTAAAGTTGACCTCGGGGATCGTAACGCAGTTGTCAGGTTTGCAGGCTGGACACTTCATCACTGCACTGTATAACCTGATGAAAAATAACAAACAACTAAAGGTTAAATGTCCCATTTCAGTACTGCAAATCCCAGGGAAAATATTTGTATTGGTGCATGGAGTTTGAAAACATTAAAAGGTGTGCATGTTTTAAAAACACTATTAGAAGAAAATATCCTCTTTTGGTTTTGTGTGTGTTGATTTTATGAAAGGCACATTTTTAGAACTTGACCCCTGCTTCTGCATCCCAGTACTTCGGGATTTAAGGGACTTGGAGTGCCTAATGACAAACTTAGTTTTTCCCACATAATTTACAATATTCTTTGAAGAAATATCATAAAGATCAATCACAGGACTGGTTTGTAAAGTGGGATAAAGTTCTTTAAAGTTTGAAATGGTATGATTCACAGACTTTGGGGGTTAGGGGAGCTTTTAGCTTTACAAGTCTCCATGGTTTTAGAAGGGGTTTTATTTCTCCCATTGCCTATGGGTTAAAGATAGTTTTTACCCACTTAGATGTTCAACTTGTGAAATAAAAAGATTGTTATGACAACAAGCCTTTACACAAGAAGCCTTTACAGACTTTGGCATTGAAGAGATATCCCCCTTAGAGGCGGATAAATAATGCGTCTCACCCTACACAGTCCTCGCATTGCCCTGGGCCCTTTGTCCTCCCAGTTGATCCTCCTGCAGAACACCACCCCTAAAGTCAGGGTCAGAAAGCGTCTTCCTTTCCCTGGTCCCCTGGGAGGAGACCTTAGGCAAGGGTTTAGTGAGGAGTCCATAGGATTCCTCACACATGACTGAAAACCACATAAGAGACACACATGCACCTCAGAGAAGCAGTCACATTGTGCACATGACCCTAGACCAGTTTACTGAATAGTACAGATATTTATTAACTGACTCATCTTATCCACACAAATGCAGTTTTGC
The DNA here is from genome assembly GCF_040938575.1 of Ambystoma mexicanum. Classification (NCBI taxonomy): domain Eukaryota; kingdom Metazoa; phylum Chordata; class Amphibia; order Caudata; family Ambystomatidae; genus Ambystoma; species Ambystoma mexicanum. The sequence continues at coordinate 901,907,444 of NC_090922.1, forward strand.
TCAGTTGTCAGGGAGCTGCAACCTTCTTTGTGATGACTGTGTGGATGTGTCTTTACACTGGGCAGGATAAACAAAAGGATCTTTTAAAGGCAGCATTCTAAAACCCTAGATATAGTTTACAGAGTGGCACCGGCATTTACAAATTGGCTGATCCAATCCAGACAAATGCTGTTTTGCTCAATGTTCCAGGAGCTACAGCATTCCTCTTTGTGTTGTACATCCACAGTTTACATGTGTAATCTGATTTGGCATGAGATAGAGGGACATACTGTACCATAATTATTATGGTTACAGAGGGTATGCACAGCAGCTGCCCAGTTTGGGAGTGAGTTTCCGGTACTTTCTGCTGCCTTCTCTGCCATTTGTCAAAGACATTTTACCAACTTGTGTAAAAGTTGTAAATGTAAGAACAACATTTCAGTCAACATCCCACATACATCAGAGAGACAGCCCGGCAGCCACTCTTCTCCTTTACTCTCTTGCGTAGTGTAAATAGCAAATGTGCTGCACTTATTTCATTTTTTTTATTTGAGGAATCCGCACTCCACCTTCCATCTTTCCTGGTCCTCATTTCATGGTGAATAATCCCCTTCAGGGATGCAACATCACTCTGATACTGAAAGCATTGGTGCCAGTCAAATCTGGTGAGTTGTGGGTGTTGGTAGTGGGGGAAGGGTTTCATTTTTGGACTGTGTGAAAAGAGTGTGGTGCTTGTGGGAGACAGCAGGCTAGAGCTCTGCGAGAAATGAGCAGGGATTCTGACCTCTGCCCGACCCCCAATGAATGTCAGACAAAAATCTTGCTCTGCCTGGATGGGCTCTGCCCTCGACAGGCAAATGCCCCAGCAGGCCATTGAGCATAACACCTGAGCATGCAAGTGTAAGGTTTGAGGCATCTCTCAGCCTGCTGGCCAACATCCTAAGGATGGCGAAATGGGTGACTTCTGTCCTCAAATTTTAAGCTGAACTTCCACTGAGCCTTAAATTCTTGCCTCTCATAAATCTTAGCAGGTTATGGTAAAGTTTGAGTTTCCAAGCCACCCCTTTCCCTCCTCTGCCAACTCACAGATGCGTGCTTTGTTCCTCATGGGGATCAATGTATCCATTTGAGACAGACAGACAGAGAGAGAGACAGAGAGGGACAGAGACAGAGAGAGACAGAGACAGAGAGAGAGAGAGAGAGAGAGAGAGAGAGAGAGAGAGAGAGAGAGAGAGAGAGAGGTGACATTGGGGCTAGAGAAATGGGGTCTGTTTGCAAATGGCCATGGGTAAGAATGTAGGATTGCAGGTTATTTTTTTGTTATTTTATAGTTGCAGAACAACTTTAAAAATAATTAATCCATTTCCATACACAGAGTAAAATAAAGACAATGTTCACATGTTAAAACAATACATCTGATGATAACCAGCCTTTTCCAAAAATAATTAACTTATTAAAACAATATATAACTGTCGTATGAAATCAAATGTGTTTTTTAATGTGAGTTATTAGTAAATTGGTATATAATCTTGTATTTTAATACTGTAATAATGTGTAATCTCGGTATATAAAACATTTGTTTTGTTATATGTATACCTAATAAACTATTAGAACTATTAAAATATATAACTTATTGAAACAATCTTTTTCCAAAACAACGAATAGTAATAATGACATCCTTCTGGGTTCCCACTGATAAATATCTTCCATACCTCAACAGACAAAAGTGATGTTTGTAAGCCTGCCCCTCTCATCACATCACCGTTAACCGTAGTGAGTCAAGTGCCTCACGGTCCATTAACAAGTGTTTAGTGGATTCAAGACAGCTTCCTGCACATAATCGTCATAATCACTCGCAGCAAGGTATATTTGACCAAGCCCAGTTGCTTTCAAGGGACATTACACTGTTAAACTTGAACTTAATGTTGTCCCAAATTACATGATTTCCCACACAGAATTTGATATAGCCAGGCACCCTGCTATTTGAGGTACAATATTCAAAGATACCACTGGCCAGGGATTTATTTACCTGCTCGCCTGTTTTTACAATGCTCAATTACCTCTGAATCTAAGCGTGGTTTAATATGATTTTTAAATTTAAGGAGAGACCAATTCAAGATGCCATGCTAGCCAACATTCTAAGGATGGCGAAATAGGTGACTGCCGTCCTCACATTTTAAGTTGAACTTGCACCGAGCCTTACGTTCTTGCCTCTCATAAACCTTAGCCGGTTATGGTAATGTCTGAGTTTCCACACCACCCATTTCCCTCCTCTGGCAACTGGCAGATGCTTGCTTTGTTCTTCATGGGGATCAATGTATCCATTTGAGACAGAGAGAGAGAGATAGGTGACATTGAGAGAGAGAGTGTAGGGATGCAAGTGTTTTTTTTGCCTTGTAAGGCCTACTCCCACCTTCCTCTGACTCACTGACTCCTCTCTAAAATCGCCTATCAACTTACACTATGCACACACACACATACACAAACCCCCCAGAGAAGATAACCACAGGCTTAGCAGTTAGCACATCAACACTAACCGAACCACAACTAAGCTCTCCTCTTTAGCCCTGTCACACTGTCCCACATCAGCAGCGATCCATACCCAAAGGGCTGTAGTATATCACATCTTGGGCTGTTTCCTATGGACAGCATATTCCCAAGTTTCTTCAGCCAAACCCATAGAAAGCAGATTGGCACTCAGGCACCTGGTACCTCCGACCTGCACCCATCAACACCAGAGGATTCACATTTGCCATCCCCACTGCCCAGCTAATGAACACCAAACCCTTTTTCTCTTACCGATCCAAACACAACAAGTCCACCAATAGTGGCAGTCATGTGCTACGCAAGACCTCTTATGTTACATTACATTTAAACATGGAGTGGAAAGCTCCACATTCAGAGGGACTTATAAACTTTGAGTTACCAATGAGAATTGAAAACGCGGTTTTCAAACACTTGCGTGAATGCTGAGACAAACCCACAACAAACTCCAAACAATAGGTGGGATGTGTACTAATTGTTCATTCGGTAGAGCAGATTAGCACCCAAATACAGAGCTAATCAAGCACCACATCAATTGCAAACCTAACCTGACAAAAATATTTGCAGGAGCTACATGAAATGAAACAACCCCTACATAAATAATGCATGCAGATCTGTGCAGTAATTAATGCAACGTTGAAATTCTCTACGTACCCACTAGAAACCCAAAGTAGCTTAAGCATACATCTGAGCTGATGGAATAATGATGAAGTAACGATACTTATTTAAAATGAGAATGCATAGGAAACAGTTGAGTATCCTTATATTGGCCAAAACATGGGATGGATCATCTAGTTTATATGGTATCTCTTAGAGAAAATACATATGATTTAGCACAACTGGGAACCCATCAAAGTAGGAAAACGTCTATTCAGGTCATGAAAAGTGACATTCCTCGTACGAAAGCATTGCAATCATGCAACACAGGATCCAAGGAATCAAGTACCCCTTGCTAGCCTTCCCTGCTCTGGCAACTTCATTGTTAGACAAAGTCTGTTTATGATTGTGAATAAGGAATCTATCAAGTAAAGTGAAGTTATTAAAGGTGGTCATAAAGTACAATTAACTTACTTGAGTGAGAAAGACAAGTCTCAAAATGTTTTCTATATGAACTGAAACTTCATTGACTGTCTTGGGGGTAATTATAATTGATATTATTGCTCTGTCTCACAGAAAAGGCTGTTCCCTGATAAAGTGTTCTGGTGCTGCCTTGCAGAAAGGCTGCTATGTCAAAAATGATGACCAAAATTGCGATTCGTCAGAAAAGTGACAATGCACAAGTTCTCAAAGGAAAGACCACAGTGCACAAGAAAGCCGAAATTGTTGCACAAAATTAGTGCAAAACATGGCACATTTTTAATGATGCTTCTGACACGATGTGCATGTTTTATGATTTATAATGCAAAAATAGTGCCCGAAATGTGTGCATTGCATCAGAAGCATTGCGAATGTGCACAGTTGTCTGCAAAAACACAGGCAAACTCCATCCATCTGTATCCAGGAAATCCGGATGGCATCCAAAGATGATTAAGGTAGCAAGGTTGAGGAAAAGGTGTGAATGGCAAGAAGGTTAGTACTACAGAGTTGGACCTCATAACAGTCTACAATGTAGAGTATGATGGTATCCCCTTTCAGCTGTATGTGGTGTGATTATCAATTGCTGTCCAGAGTGCACCCTGGTTAGAACTAACAACTGATATAAATGCACTTGGTGTTGTCAACTGGACACCGAAAGAGGCCAATAAGTGCAGGGACGACATTAAAATGCACATGGAGAGATTGGCCAACCAACAAGCCTATGCCAGTGGAACAGGCAGAGGATCAGCTGCTGACTGCTGCAGTGGGGGATGCTTCCATGATGATCAACACTAAAGCTGTGGTTGGCATACGGGGAATAAACACACAGCTACAAAAGTGCTATTTGAGCAGCCACAAAAGTATATTCTACTTTCTTTGTGCCTTACCAACATTTGCTGTGTGAGTGATGGGATACTGTAAGATTGGCTGCCAGAATATATATGCAACTGATTCCCCCTCCCTATCGTGGGCAGGGGAATACATATCTGGAGTAGCCAGCCCAGTGTGGTGCAAGGTGCTGCCCTGAACTCTCATTGTGTTCAAATAGGTACAATTGTTTGTAATAGTGATGTTGTGGCAGTTCCCCATTGTGTATGGATACTCTTGAATCTATGACTAGGGCCTCTCCTGTATCGAGAGTTGATGGCTTAGTGTATGTGTTCTGAGGCTGGTGTGTCCTTTTATGCATGGGAATGCAGCATCACTGCACACAGACCCAGGATGAGAAATGGGTGCTGGGTGATCAGTGAGTAGTGCAGAAGTGAATGAGATCATAACATACACTAGTGACGTGGGCATTGCGTGTGTCATGTAGGAGGAACCCAGCCGAGTGGGTCGCTGAGGGAGGAGCATGTGGACTCCACACATTTGTGAGTCAAGCATGAAAGAGGACACAGCAGCAGCGCACTTAAGAGCTTCCACCGGCGCCTAAGAATAATGACTATTACTAAATAAACCAAAGAGTTTCATTCACAAAAACATTATTTATTATTTACATTAAATAAATTCACATTTCCAGAATGGCAACCGAGAATGAGATCAAGAAAGAATACGTCACATAAAACAAAACTATGCCACCGCCAGAGAAACAAATCGAAGAGTACACAAATAACTAACAAATAAATGAAGAACACAAGAGGAAAATGGTATAACAGGTAGCAACACCACCAAACCTTCCTATAAAGCACAGGGAAGACAGCATTACCGTGGCCACAGCTCCAAAGTGCACACATGGAAGCTTCCGGACTGCAAGAAACGATTGCCAAAAAAATATCCACAGTGCTACTAATGTGTTAGGACTAAAGGCTCAGCCTATATTTAAAACCCTGCATACAGAGGAGTGTGAAAGTTGGAAACTAGAGAGCCCACGGGCAGAGGTGCTTTGAAGGGAAACAAAACATGAATTCAAAGGGAAAAACTTGAGGCATCGGATGCGCTATTATGAGAGGATGCAAATAAACCTGTTGACGTTTATCTCTCAGTACTGGGGGAACTAGCAAAGGTTAGCTATTTCTGAAAGAGACTAGACACCATCTCGGGAGACTCCATAGTAGTAGAGTGCAAGAGCATGAACATGCAAGATAAAGTGCTGCAAAGTAAGATTCCAATGCTGGAAGAGGTATTGACAATATCAAACAGCGTGGAAGAAAGCAAACTGACCAACAGAAGGAAAGAAAACGGAGCACAGCCAAAGAAGTCATGCAAGTGAACGAAAGGAGGTGGGCAGAAAATAAAATAGCCGACAAGTTGATAATCAAGAAAGAAAAGAGTACAGCCCTTAGGGAGAAATCCAGCACCAGAGTGAATGCATCGGGCGTGTAATGCACAGTCATGCAGCAAACGACAGAGTATGTCCCACTAGACCAAACAATGTTCCAAATACCACAAAATAGGTCACTTTGCCAGAGCCTGCGGGAGCATAACAGTGAAGCAAGTAGAAAGAGAAGAAAGTGACAGCAATGACTCAGAAGCAGAACCAGAAGAAAGACTAGCATGAGTTCTGAGCATACAGATACTGACCGAGAAGCGACAGAAAGAGAAACCATACTGTAAAGTGCTGCTAGGTAGGTAACTGATGTAAATCATTGGCTGACTCCGGGCCAAATCTCACGCTTATGAGTGAAGACCAGCAGGAACACATTTGGAAACGAGAGGGTGTTGAAAAGTACCCAACCCAACACCTCAGCCCATGGTGGCAGAGAAATTAAACGTATTTAGTTCTTCAAGACAGACATACAATTCAAAGACAGAAAAACAAGTAGGAAATGCACTGTTGTGAGGGACACATCATGCAGACGTAGAAATTAAACTACATCCCAATGCAAGAAAACAAGCCATGGTGGTAACGAAAAAGGGAAACTACAATCTACTGCAAAAATATTGAGAAGTATTCAATTGGGATGCACACATCATATATACACAAAATTAAACCTCTAGAAGGTGCCACACCAGTCAAGTGGAAAGGGAGATTGATGCCAGTACCACGCTCGAACCCACCTACAAATACTGATGAATCATCTCCTAAAAATTGTTTTTTAAAAAGAGAAACCGCTGAAGTCATGAAGGAGCTGAGCCATGCAGTAATTACCAGAAGAAATGGGTCAGACAATCTGAGGATGTGCATTGACCTCAGAACACTGACTGAACCAGGAAGTAGTACAACACAAGTTCGTTTTGCAAAGCGGGACCGAAATTAAACAATCACCTGAAGGAGCAAAAAACTTTTTTGAAGCTAAATGTAACAAGTGACTTACTCATGTGAATTTAATATACCACAAGTCGAAATAAGTGACTGCATTTGTGACTCCATTTGGCACATACCAATACACGAGGATGCCCTTTGCTTTGTGTTCTGCAGCCTTTTAACACAGCATCCTGATATATGGAGCCAATGAAGAATGCAATAACACTTAAAAGAAAGTGTTCAACCGACTCTAAAAACAAGAATTGCGTCTAAAAATTAGAAGTCAAAAATAGGCAATGACTAATTAGACTTTGTAGGATATGCCATCTCAACGGAACGACTGGAACCAAAACAAAGTCTCCTTTCAGCAATGGAGCTGCCTCCAGAACCACAAAACAAGGAAGAACTGAAACCATTTATGGGCATGTCGGCGTATTTTGAAAATGTGTAAGTGACTTCTGCATCAAAACTAATAAGTTGTTAAGAAAGGGCGAGCAGTATGAGTGGACAGAATCATGCAGGGATACCTTCACCAGAATAAAGACGGACATAAAGAAGGCAGCCAGCCTTTAACCTTTCAGTGCAGAAAAACAGCTTGCATTAATGCTGCTCCCACAATTCAGGGATTACCTGCTAGTGCCTGCATGTTGGGAGCAGCAGTAATGCAAGCCACAGATAACGCGCGCGTGCGTGAGAGAGAGAGAGAGAGAGGGGCAGAAAAACAGTGGATTTCAGCTTCAAAGCACTGACGACAAAAGAAGAGTATTACTCGGTTATAGAAATAGAGATGGGCAGTGAACCATTTTAGAAAATTTATTTGGAGAAGAGGATTCAGGCTGTAGACTAACCATAAGCCATTATTGAAAATACTGGGACCCAGGAACGCAGCAGGTCAAACTCCAATTTTAGCCAGATTAGCCTCCAAAATGCAAGAGTACATCCTTAAAACAGAACACATCCAAGAAGGGCAAAACTGCCAAGCGGATTGTCTCTCAAGACTACCAGGCACAAAAAAGGACAATGAAAGAGACCTGAAAGAGAAATAGTAGCAACAATAATAGACACAACTGAACATGAGGACCAAGAGATACCCAGAAAGAATGGAAAAATGAGCCCATACGAGACATAATTCAACACAGACTGATGGAGTACACAAAGAAGGGGTGGCCTGGAGCAAGATCATTAACCACACACAGACACACACACACACAAATAATCATGAGGGGAGACATACTGATTCCCCTCAAGTCTCAGAAACCAAATAATTTGGCTTGCCCAAAAAGGGTACACTGGAATTATTCCAAGCAAAAGGAGAATAAGAGAATAGTATGCATGCAAACAAAGTAAGAAGAGATTAACGACAAGGCCAGCATCACCGACAACAGCAGATTGGCTAGGAGAAGTATGGACTCAAATCAGAGTCAACTTCAAAGGACCCATGGAAGACCTACCTGGCAGCCAGTAGCATTGGATGGTAATGATGGATTGGGTTATACATCAAAACTGATGTAAATATATTTATTGCCATAATTCGCTATGGGGGTGACCATAAGAGGCCTTAAAGAGGTGTTCAGGAGAGATTGGTATCCTAAATGCTCAATAACCGGAAAAGAGTTCAGTTCACTTTTGACAAAATGAGGAGATTGCTTAAAAAGAATGGCATCAGGGATAAGAAGTCCAACTTGTACCACCCCCAAAGTGATTGTCAAGTTGAAATAATAAACTGGTATATAAAAGGGGTTATGCAAGCGGTCTATTGAGTATGGACTGCCAAGAAGTGCCCTGAACATAGCTGCACACTGAATAACACCCACCAGTCTCATGGGAGAGTACTAACTGACTGCTAGAAGGCGCCAAAGACTTCACAATGAGTTAAACTCCATTAATTAAAAAGTGTATAATGTAGTGGCATGTGCAATGCATGCATCATGTGTGTCACTTGGGAGGATGATATGAGAGGGATTTGTAAATGCATTCAAGGCTCTATCTCACAGCAGTGTTATGACAAATGGGGCTTCCATCAGTCAACTGATTTTGCCAACCCAAGAGATCACACCTGGGAGGGTGCCCGCTCCTGTAGAAGGTGGCTCAGTGAATCAGCAAGCAGCATCTCTGCTAGCACCTTGGTATACATTTCTTACCATTTAAGCGTTCATTGATAGTTGTTATTGACGTGTTTTGCTTTCCATGTTCGTCATATTCTGCTCTGACGTCAAGCCAGAATCCACATTTCGTTCAGTTTGACCTATGGGAAGTCACATTTCAGTCAGGAATACCTTGCAAGGGAGCGGAGGCTCATGGGGATAAGTCACAGGTGGTGGGAGGTGCCCCCCTATGGGTAGCACTGTGTTCTGATGCCTCCTGTCCTCTGGGGAGATACAGTTAGTAAGCATGTCCTCCACTGCTAGTTGAAAGTGGTTTACCTCGGCCTATGTTTTACTCCACCTCCTCCTCCTCCTCCTCCTCTCTCTCAGTTCACACAGCAGCAGATAACCATTGTGAACATGGTTATCTGACCGGCTTTTCTATTGTGGTGAAGGAAATATTTGTCACTTGATTGTGTTGCCTCTTTGCACACTTTCCTGAACGACTTGTTACACTTTTTGGGAGAAATTAGCGATGGTGCAAATATTAACACAACTTTGTAAACTGGAATATTTGAGCATTTGTGCCTACGTTTTCGGGTTACGTCCCTCTTCCATTAGTAATTTCTCTTATATGCTTCATGCATGAATGCATCTTTTGGTCTGCTTTTGCATATTTTTGTCCGAGCACATTTCTGAGATGCACACTTCTGAGAATCATGTTTATCTATTTGTTGCACATTTGTTGCACATATTTGCACCTCTCAGATTTACCCAAAGTATTTTGGGGCGAATCTGCCCCAAAATGTCCCCTTTTTCTCAAGATTGATAACTTTAATTATGCGACCATTTAAATGTATTTGAAATATATATATATATATTGAAACATAAGGAATATTTACAGGAATTGGGGCAAAATAAGCGAAAAGAAAACATCATATAGAGAAGTATGGTAATGAAAAGAAATCATAATAAGACACGACACACTCCGAGCAATACAGAGAAAAAACACTGTAGAATAGTTTCCATGACAACAGTGAAAAAACCTACAGCCCAAATTAGCATGTACTTTCCTAGCAGCACTGAACAAAATCATGTACAAAATCCATTTCGTTCGTTTCTAAATAATGGGTTGGGAATCCTTCAATTCACTGCGGGGGGGGGGGAGGTGGGATCTGAGCTGTTAGAGGTCTGCATTTACTCTCACTGAATCTAACTTTCATGTAAGAATGACCTGCCACTGCAATTCTTGAACATATACGAACCTTGAAAAATGAACCAGTAGTTGTAGTGCAAAGAACACAAGGGGCAACGATAGGCGTCAATATGCGTATCCCTTCTTTCCTGTTATCATTGGCTGAGAGTACTGGCCATGTTGTGTGCTTGTTCAGTGTTCCTCATATCTCCATTACTTCTCCACTATCACTCACTTTGCAGTTTTCTTCATTAGGCTAAAAACACTAATGTTAAAGTGATACGGCTTGAGACCCTCTTTTGAGTGTGTCCTTTGTGTCTTGCTAAGATTGCTGGGCTCAATGGTACATAATGTGTTCCGTGAGAGTGCACAAGTGCATATGCTTAGTGCTATGTGCACAGAGCATTGGCAATGGAGGCCACCCACCCTCCATTGATTGAACCATATTATGTAACGAAAACCCCTTGAAGAACCCTTCTTTCCCTCTTTCACATTACCCAACAAGATCAGAAAATGCACATCAGCACATCTTGCCTCAGCTGGCACCTCAGTTTCTAGATAGGAACATGTGAGGGGCAGGGAGGGGTTCAGGCACACGGAGCAGGCAGATGATGTCCCATTTGGAATGCATGCCCATTGAAACTGCAGCCTCAGAATTGTTAGTACCAAAGGGGTCTTGTGTTCCTGATTGCAAGAAATTGCCCACTTTAGGGGTGGAAGTGGTGTAGGATCAGCGAGTTCTGATACTTTTCCTGATTAGTCCCGTGCTACTGTAATTGAAAACATGATCAAGTCCAAACAGAAGAGGCCAGTGAGACCTCATGGTTGTTATGGCAGACTAGGCTTCCTGAAGGATGCATATCTCGCCTGGTTGGACTTACTACAGTGTTTCTGCTGCAATACTCTCCAGATGGTTTAAGGTGCTTGCTGTAGCAACCGAGGTTGCTTCGTTGTCGGGGAAAGGTAGGCATCTTGTCCTGTCTCGCAATGGAGATTTATCACAATTTTTTGTGAAAAGTTCACCAACCTGCAGGTCCTCCATGGGAACACCCCTACGCATGTGAAAAAGTCAGAAAGTGTTCAAACAGGGTTTGCTGACCTCTATGGGTATGCCAACACCTGCCTTAGTGTTAGGGTGTTCTGAGAGCCTAAGGCATGCCTTAATCTGAAGGCACCATTTCCTGGAACCCCCTACCATATCAAAGTGGGGCTCTGGCAATGCATTTTCCACTAGGCAGCATGTCTCTTCAGCAATTTCTCCCAAACCTTGGCAAATGAACAATCATTTAGGATGAGCCAAGTGTCAGTTCCGCGCGTGCTAGCTGAAGTCAAGCATAAGCCTTCTTGATTTCAAGGTTGATGCTAAAGTGAAGGCTCCCCACACAAGTATAACTGATTCCAATGCAAAACTAGACCTAGAGAAAAGGGACCAATCATAGCTTTCTGGGACCCAGAGCCCACCTACCCTTTGCAGCATGTGCAGTCTCCACTACCTGCAAGTGGTCACCCACTTCCCACAGAATATTACCACATCCCCAGTGTCCTCATGCAGCCAGGCAGCATCAGCCAGGCAGCATACTGTACAAGCATATTCAACAGTTAATGATGCCCTTTGTGGATTAGAAACAACTGCATCCTTCAGCAGGGTCAGCAGATTTCACGAAGGAGCACGAATAGGATGTGGAGGCCAGTCTACCCCAAGCTCAAACCACTGACTGAACAGTAATTGATCACTCTGTTTCACCTGGATAGGAACACCATCCTACTGTGTATAGCTGGTCACATGAACAGTGCCATCAACACCCAGAAAGCCATACTCTGTCTCATTGAGGTAGCATTTATCTGCCATTTATGTGCCATGGGAATATTCCAAACTGGTTGGCATGTTGCTTCGAATGACAAAGCCAAATCCATTAATGTTCACTCCCCACTCCACAGGACCAAAGGGTAGTTCTTCAGCCTAGAGCGATTTCCAAACTTACCCAAGGTATCCAGGAGTGCTCCAGATTCTTATTTACACCACAAGGAACAAGGGAGCTAGTGTACTGCCACTCCTCATGAACATGCATATAGAATGCTAGATACAGTTGCAAGAAATGTATCAAATGTCTATTTTTGTGGCAAGGAAGATAACCACTCAACCACACAGCCATAACCCTTTACCCATCTGCACCCTCCAACCTTCATCACCCTCCACACTATTACATTTTCACACCTGTTCAGTGGTGGATGAAGAGGTGTGGATGTGCACAGGGATGCTGGTGGCAGACAAATAACACACTATAATAATTGCATGTTAAAAGGATTTTTGCTAAAATATATTGCTGTGCATCCCCTAATGCCATCACAATCGCATAGAGTCAGGCTATCGCCTTGGCGAGGATCTCTTTCTGGGATCCCCCACTTAACAGGAACATTGGTGCAGCAAGGCACATGCCACGGTCAGAAGAGCGAAAGATACACCTTTTTATCTGATTCAAACCAAACTACAGGTGCCTCCACAGAACCGGAGTTTCCTACATGTACACCTCTGGCAAAGGCCGGGCAAAATAATAATTGTAGGCTGCATGCTGAGGCCTCCAAACATGTCTCACTATTTTTTTAAACGGAGGGGCATCCTTCCTTTCCACACATTTACCTGCAAGGTCCACTTGATCTTGCCCAGAGCCATAGCACCTTTGGTGTATGCCGTTAGTCTATATGTAGGCATACCGAAATACATGAATCAGTACCTCCATAGAATCCAAAATACCACTGATCAGCTTGGAATCACTCCACTGGCTATCTGTGTTGGCCTGTACACAAGGCATACAATAAAATGTATATCATTTTCTGACAACCGAAACAACATTTGCCAATCAAAAACACCAGGCTTCTTCCAATACCCAGGACCCCAGACTGATTTGGTCTGAAAGCCGTTTTACATGAAGTAGCAATACTTTGGTTTCTATATCAATTGGTATATCATCTATGTAAGATCATATGAAATTCCGAAAGGCCTCGAAAAAATATCTATTTAACTAAAGAAGACAGGCTTCATAAGACATGTTTTAGTTTTGTGGGACGACTTCAGAGCACCAGTAGACCCTGTTGAAGGTCAGAGTGTTTAGAATATGCATGCAATACCATAACATGTTATAATATAAGCTCTGAACCCAGAGTTTTTCTCGGTGATGTCTGCTCTTGCAAGTTAGATTAAGATATGTTTCACATGAGCCAGTAAACGGAATGCTGGGTCTGGTGTGTAAGTCTGTTTTAGCTTCCTTCTTGGATTATGAATTTCTAGCACAGATATCCACTGTGTTCACTTTAGAGATTGTATTAACGCACTTTTATTTGCAAAACGTTATAACGTAGTCAGCACATGTTTGGCACTCAACTGTGCTTTCTAAAGGCATATTCGACATTGGGGTTATTGCTTTGCTGCTTCTGTGGCAATATTGTGGTCTAGGGCTTTCAGAAACATAGGTTTTGCTGGTAATTGTTAATACTTTGGCAAAATTACAGTTTTTCTCTGTGGCAGTCATGAACCAGATTTGCCAGATATTCTGAACTAGACTCCATACCTATCTAACACATTGTGGACCACAAACAAAAGATGAAGTATAGGCTATGTTGTTACATCCATCTCAAGTAAGATCACTCATGGGAGGAAAGTCCACCCTGCTTGTAGACCTCTCCCTTACTAGTTAGATAATATCATTGTGAGAGGAGGAATACCCTTCAGCGCACCCACCATCATCATTTCAAGAACTGAAGGAAATGACATCCTAAGTATGATGCTGGTAAGGATGCTTTCTGTCCTCATCCCCCCTGATGGTCCTGGCTCCCTGCCACAGGTACAGCAATTGGTTCCTACTCCACCTTTCCACACGCACAGCCTCCTTGGCAGCAGTAGGCTAAGTACAACATTTCCGACTGTCAGTGATGTTGGATAGGGAATAGCTGCATCAGAAAGTGGGGGCGGGGTCAGTGTATTCGCAGGGCATCTCCAAGAGGACATCCTGTGGTATCAGACCCTCTTGCCACCTGAAAGTGCTGGTGCCAGTGGTAGGTGCATTGTTAATACTTCACGCCTTCATTTTCTCAAAAACTCTCCTCACTAGATCTTGCATAACTCACTCAATTTAACAGCTAGATGCCTCATTTCACTTTCATATTGTGCCTATTATCCATAGCTACACCCCAACACAATATTTCACCCATTTTTATTAAAAACTGTTTTGATAAATTCAGGCGGGAATTGCAGAAGTCTGTTAAATTTCCAACGTGTCATTTTACCTATAAACTGTTTTCAATTTTCCATTCAATTTCAAATTGTATGCTTTTGCTCAATCCATTGATTGCGATTACTAGTATCTTTCCAGTGTTTCTCCAGTAAATAATTGTTTTAGTTTCAAGAGTTTTATACACATTCATTCATTTATCCATTTCAGAGTGTCATTTTTAGCATTGCCCAGCACTAGCTTTTGTTCGGATAAAAGGTATCCTGTGAGACACCGTAATCTGCCTTCAAAAGCATATCCAAAAATTCTTCATTTTACCCAAACCTACCTTTCATTTCACTAAAGTCATCCCAGGAACTTTAGTGTCAAGTACAATGTTCATTGCACTCTGCTCATACCATCCAAGAAATCCTCTGCCACTGTATATTTAGACCTCTACCATGGCTGACTGTCCAACACATTCAAGCATCCCTTTAAACTCCCCCACAATGTCAATGTTCACCCTCTGTAGGAATTGGCCCACACACTTGGCTTGGCCAGGGCATGACCCTTCCCTTAAAAACATGCCACTCAGGTCTTCCAATCTATAATGGTTTGATCTGAGCCAGAGTCCACCAACATGGGTTCAGGTATGCCATTGATCCTCACTTCTGCATGAGGCTGGTCTCCCCTCCTTTTCTTACTGTCACCCTGATTACAGAAAAACTCACACTATCTGGATCCTCAACTACTCCACCTACATCCATGTTCCCTTAATCAACAGACACCTTCCTCACACCTGACTTTGAAAAAAGTCCACAGCATCGTTCAAAATGTCCCCTTTTTCCACACTGTCTACACTTCGAATTAATCCCTGGGCACTTACCAGAATTTGCTAAATGGAATGTTCACCCACACCTGAAAAACCTACTAATGTTTGTTCCACCCTCTCTCACAGTTCGCTTGTGCTCTGTCTTTATTGCAGCACACCCCTTGTCTGCACCTTTATCCTTATTTCCAGATCCAACTGTGATCTATTATCCTTGAGCAAGTTGCATTACCCAAAAGAGGTGCTAATCTCAATACATTACTGTTAAGAACAGACATGTATTGGATTGATTAACTTGAAGCCCTGCAACTGAGGGGGATGAATGCAGATTGGGATCTGACATGTTGTTATGAATTTCTATGATTTACTACAACTGAATGTTAATTGAACACATTAATAGCGTGACTTAGTTAGCTGTGATGTACTGTGAGAACTACATGTCCATACAATGTAATATTGTATATGCTATTTAAATGCATGAGATGTAAAAAAAAAACAATGTTGACACCTGTAAAGATGATTCCAGAAAAGTTCAATATCACTAATTAGTGTGTAAATACATTTGGGGGTTTTGAATGGCATACTGAGTGCAAACTAGTGAATGCTGGAGAATATAACTCTAAAGCTACTTAAATGATAATCAGTTGCATGTACTGCTGGTGGAATGACACGAAACATCAGAAAATGTCAAGTGTCCTGTGCAGTGATGTCATTTTCTGAGGTTAAAGAAACGAGTGGAATACAAACGAGGTTTTGTGCTATGTCAATATCAAAGGAAGTGAGATTCAGATAATGAAGGAGCTCATTCAGGTATTATAGTAAAAATACTCTCTTCTATGTTTCTCTACAATTCATGAAGTTAGCTATCTTTAACAACCTCGGCCTTATAACAACAGCACTGCATTATATTTACTGTTTAGGTTCAATGAGAACAAGTTTGGAAGAAGTGGGGTAAGATGTTTCAATAAGTTAACATATTGTGTGAGAAACTGTGGACGAGAATATTTATAATAGTTATGATGTATTTTATGTTTTCTAGACAGCCTCTTGATGAAAGGCCTTTGGATGGAATAACCACAATGAATTGAAGGATACTAAGAATTATCTCTAGGTGGAAAAGTAAAATAGTGGATGAAATATCAACGATATTATAGTTATCTATAATTATGTTGCAGGAAAGGATGACAGATTTGGGACATCTTGAAAAAGGATTTTAAAAGTCTGAAATGCATTCAGAAGAAATAAAGAGAAAGATTATTTAAGAACATTTTTTCGTATCACACCTAATCAAGTCCCAAACAATTGTTGTGAAAACAAAAATATATTATAGCCAAATGCACTAATATGGTTTGCCACATTAAAAAAACGTGCTCAGGCTTGACAGGCTCCTGTTTCATTTGCACCAGCTCACTGCATTTTGAAGATCCTTCTGCTTCCCTAGGTCACAAGTGCTTCACTTTAGAAGTTCAGTTTTCAGTGGTGTTCATTGGGCTGTCAATGGAGGGGCACAACTAAATAACATTGGTGCCTGCATGTGATAGGGGTCATAAAGGGTGGTCGTTTTCCTGGCAAGTTGTTTGCTATAGTTCATTCTGCACCTGGATACTGTCCACCCTTATGTCTGCTCCATAATTCTCAAAGATGGTGTGAACATACACTTCCAGAAACTGGTTTTTGCAGAAGACAGTGATCACGCAAGCATTGCCACAGGCCACATCCCCAACAATCACCATTTTTTTTTGTGTAAGGCAGTCATCTTGACTCATCATTTTCCTTCTTCATTCTTTTCCCCCTTTCCCAACACAATCTGCCTACAATGCTCTGCACACACTATTAACCAAGGACCTTGATGGTTGGTTACTGGTAGAAATGTTGATAGCGGAGACATAAAGGTGAGGGCGACCTGAAATTAAATCTGTACCGAGTACAGCAGGTCAGCATGAACGTGCAATTTGACTTGAACAAGGAACCCTGGGTTAATTAAAAGAGATCCAGAGAGAAATTCACAGCCAATCAATGCACTTAATGGCAATAATCACAGTTATTAGTTCATATGGAAACAACAATTCATACAGCCAAGAGGTATAGCAAGTTGGAAGGGCTGAATGGTCCTCAAACTAAGAAGTACACACAATCACCAACACCAATAGTGAGCCCATCACCAGAAACTACTCAAACAAAAAACATATTCAATATTTTTGAGCAAAAGTTTTCTAGTAGCGCCTATCTCAATATTGTTATGGCGCATCCTATGCATGTACAATTAATACCATGATATCAATCTTTGAGTAGAAAAACAAAATCACAAAGCGACCCTTTGGCACATTTGGTAATTGTGTATGCAAAAATCCTTTGGGTTAGTATATTCATATTCTAAACAGAAGCCAACTTAAGTTTTGGCTGAATATGACAGAGCAATTTGGCTCACCCTTCATAAGGGCTATGTAATAAAAATGCTGATAGCCTCTTATAGCATTAGACTGCAAGTGAGTCAAGAAATGATCTAGAGAATTACTAGGAGGGTTCAAATCTAAAACATCAGGTGATGAGAGGGGATGGAAGTCGGAAAGACTTGACTTAGTAACGAAAGTGGTGTTTGTTCAGTAAGGAATTTTAGTGATAAAAATATTAGTGAGAGAGTCACAAATCTCTTTACTGGGACCAATATTATTGAATAAAGCATAACAAATCATTTTCTTTGAGTGTCTTCAGCCTCATGAATTCTAGATAAAAGTAGTTGTTCTTTACAGTGTAGTCACTTTTTTATAATGTGCAAGATATTTTAAGAGAATATTGTAATCTGAAGTGTATTAATTACATTGTCATATTAATTTTAGTCCATGCTTTTGCGCTTTCTCAGTTGTCAATTGGAATGTCCACCAGGCAGCTCTTTTAAGCTTACAATTGTTCAAACTCGTTTTGGTAAAAAGAGGTCTGAAAAGAGTGTAATCTTGTGTTTGAAATGCAGTTGAACCTTTTCACAATAGGTAATTGGACCCAATGTAATTTTAACAACAGAAGGCTTCCTATATAGCTATGTTCTCTGGTATACAATTTTAGTTGAGTTAGAACTTTACACAATGGAATCTCCTCACACATTAACAGGGTAATTCATAGAATTTTGCACAAAAGTGGCGCACGCGGCTGGCGCACAGTGTCCCCGTGTGATACACTGCGCCAGCTGCGTGCGATAAAATCCATTTCATCGCACAGCGTATTCATGGATTTTAGCCCCCAAAACCAGCCGTGGCGCAGAGTGGCGCAGCGACCCTGCAGAATGCCCTCGCGCAAGGAAAATCCATCAAAATCCCCAATTCATCGCAAATGTCTGCGCTAACCCTGGACCAGTTTACAGGGCTGCCAGACAGCAAACGCCAAGCGGGGTCCATGTATTACTGGGCTGCGCGGGAAGTTTCACACGCGATTGGCCCTGTGCGAGCGGGGTACGTGTATAACTGGGGAGCGCGGGAAGTTTCACACGCGATTTCAGCAGGGTACGTGTATTACTGGGGTGTGCGTGAAGTTTCACACGCGATTTCAGCAGGGGACGTGTATTACTGGGGTACGCAGGAAGTTTCACACGCGATTTCAGCAGGGTACGTGTATTACTGGGGTACGCGGGAAGTTTCACACGCGATTCCAGCAGGGTACGTGTATTACTGTGGTGCGTGGGAAGTTTTACACACGATTGGCCCTGTGCGAGCGGGGTACGTGTATTACTGGGGTGCGCGGGAAGTTTCACACGCGATTGGCCCTTGTGCGAGCGGGGTACGTGTATTACAGGGGTGCGCGGGAAGTTTCACACGCGATTGGCCCTGTGCGAGCGGGGCACGTGTATTACTGGGGTGCCCAGGAGGTTTCACACGCGATTGGCCCTTGTGCGAGCGGGGTACGTGTATTACTGGGGTGCGCGGAAAGTTTCACACGCTATTGGCCCTGCGCGAGCGGGGCACGTGTATTACTGGGGTGCGCGGGAAGTCTCACACGCGATTGGCCCTGTGCGAGCGGGGTACGTGTATTACTGGGGTGCGCGGGAAGTTCCACACGCGATTTTCCTGGGTAGGTGTGTTCCAGGGGTGCGCGGGAAGTCTCACAACCGAATTCAGCAGGGTACATGTATTTCAGGAGTGCGCGGGGAGTACTACACATGATTTGGCCGTGTGGCTCCTCCCAGGTGTTCCCTCTACACCCTCCACGGCCCCTGCAGGCAGCCCACACCACAGGGGACTACCCTGCACCCCTGCTCATGTCCCGCAGGCAGCCCATCCACCATGGGCATGCCCCCCAGCCAAGCCACATGTCACCTTGCACTATTGATCAACAACGCATGTCTCCCAGCACCCCCACCCCCCAGCACTGTGGGACACCTGCCAGCAGGCCCCCACTCATGTCCAACTCATGTTCCCCTGCATCCCCACCCCCAGCAGTCAGGGGCACCATCCACCAGGCCCCACTCATGTCAAACTCATGTCCCCCTGCAGCACCACCCCTCAGCATCCAGGGACACCCTCCACCAGGCCCCCACACATGTCTCCAGCACCCCCACCCCCCAGCATCCAGGGGCACCCTCCACCAGGCCCCCACTCATGTCTCCCAGCACCCCATCCCCCAGCAGTGCAGGGCACCCTCCACCATGCCCCCACACATGTCTCCCAGCACCCCCACCCCACAGCACTGTGGGGCACCCTCCACCAGGCCCCCACTCATGTCTCCCAGCACCCCCACCCCCCAGCATCCAGAGGCACCTTCCACCAGGCCCCCACTCATGTCTCCCAGCACCCCCAACCCCCAGCACTGTGGGGCACCCTCCACCAGGCCCCCACTCATGTCTCCCAGCACCCCCACCCCCAGCACTGTGGGGCACCCTCCACCAGGCCCCCACTCATGTCTCCCAGCACCCCACCCCCCAGCACTGTGGGGCAGCCTCCACCAGGCCCCCACTCATGTCTCCCAGCACCCCCACCCCCCAGCAATGCAGGGCACCTGCCAGCAGGCCCCCACTCATGTCCCTCTGCACCCCCACCCCCCAGCAGTGCAGGGCACCTGCCAGCAGGCCCCCACTCATGTCCCCCTGCACCCCCACCCCCCAGCAGTGCAGGGCACCTGCCAGCAGGCCCCCATACATGTCCCCCCAACACCTCATGACGATCCATAATCATGGCCCCCATGCCCACTCAATACACTGCCTATGCCACCCCAGTCCGAACACACCACCATGTATGTCATCCACCCGACAAAGAAATCACCAGCAAATGATGCATCCCAAATGGCTAGTCTGCACATCAACACATATCCATCAAACCCACACAATGACAGCATGTGAATGATAGAACAAACATTGTGACATGCATGAAACCAAAGAGAGAATACCACACATTGAAGTACAAAATTATAATGTATTAAACAGAAAAGCAAGGCAATGAAATGGAACATAAGAAAATGGAAATAATAAATGAAATCCAGCATGTCCAATAAATGAAAAAGATGCATGAAATCCAAATGAAAGGCAATCCAAAAGCAAGTCTCCAAAGTGTCAGTCTGAGAAACTGAATCCAATGTTCCAAAATAAGAAAAAACCATTGATACATGTGAAAAAAAAATCAGAAATCCAATGCCATTGTCAAACTATGTACAAGGTGAACATCCAGGGTCCATGTGCCCAATCCTTTAAATGAAACCTATAAAATAAAATACTACCTAATGAAGAACTATATACAAGAAGTTGGGGCATTGTCCAAGCGCCCCAAAACAAAACAAAACCGAAAGGAAACTTAACACTAAAGAACTATTTACAAGGGCAGCGGGCTAGTCCGACGGCTCACTTCTGGATGTTCTGGGCCAGGGCATCATCGAACTCCTGCTCAATGTTCCGGAGGCAGTCCTCCTCCATGGCCCGAGGGTCCGCAGGGCCGACGACATGTTCTCCTCCAACTCCCTGCGGATTGCCTCGAGGCACTCGGCCCGCCTCAGGGCCCTCCGCATGGAGTTCTCCGCCCTGACCATCGTGAGCCGTGCCTCTTCTGCCCGCTGCCACTCCGCATCTATGGCGTGGCCCAACCGCTGCCACACGGAAGACACTTCCCGTCCTGGGTCCTCCTGCCCTCCGGCCGATGCCTGCCCCTCCGATGTCGAAGGCCCAGAGTCATCATGGCTCCCACCTCGTTGCTGCTGCTGCTGTGCCTCTGCCCGTGCCCTGGCTCCTGCTGCCTGCACATCCTCCACCGGCCAGGGTGCAGTCGTTGATGTGGCCACCCCTGCTGGACGTCCGACTCCCGACTGTGGCAGGGATGTGTCCTCCACCAGCCTGGCCGCGCCGTCAGAGGCAGCTCCACAGGGAACCCAGGTGACAAATGGGTGGAAAGATGGCACGGAGGACGACTGGCGCATAGGGTGTTCAGTTGAGGAGGGGGTCGGAACAAGCTCCAGCAAACGGAGGAATCAGGCCTGGGTGACCTGTCCCAGTAGGCCGACGCGGTCAACGAGCCATTCGAGATGACGTGCAGTCTCCTCATGAAAATACTGCAGGTCACCTCGCATGGCCCGGTGACGCAACGCCACACCAGTCAGGACAGGCTCAACCCGTACCTGGATAGCCACGTCTGCAGGCAGAGGAAGGCCATTTGTTGTAAGCTCATCCCCTGCCTGAAAACGGGTCTGGACGTAGGCATCCCTGCTGGTGCAAGATGATGCAGTGACAGGATCAGGGACAGGATTGCACACAGGCACCTCCGTGGCAGCCTGTGCTGCCTCCTGTCCCTGGTCCTGCACTGCACCACTAGCACCAGTGGAATCCCCACCTCCAGACCCCATCTCTGTCGCTTGCACGGCCTCCTCCTCCACCAAACCCCTCACCAACCTGGATGACTCTGTGCCAAAACCTCCCCCGTTGGGCCCTGTGGGGTCCAAGCTGCCCCTTCTGCTGCCGAGGAGTCTCCGACTTCTGCCTCTTGGACCTCCCCCCGGCAGCTGCGGCCTGGGACGCGGCACTGGACTCCTCACTCCCCGACGAGATGACAACCTGGGAGGGGAGCCGGGCCTTGCGTCTCCGGCTGGCGGTGCAATCCCTGCCCCTGTGCTCCACAGCACCTTCTCTGCCCTCTTCAACAGTTGACGCTGCAGACAGGGAGAAAAAAAACACAGGCATCAAGGCACTGTACAATGGACACATACACACATGACAGTTGTACATGAGCGGCATTTGGAAACCTCAAACATGGCATCACATTCACCAACACACATGTCATTTCAACTCGCACACATGAGCCATACACACCCATATTGCAACAGCCAGCACCATCCATACACATACAACAGCATGAGCAGGCACAGGTGAGCCAGACATCACATGCAACACAGGGAGTGCACTACACATGCACACACACCACCACACTTGCATGCATGTGTACGCCTCTGCCAACTGTTGCAGTGTTCAGATTGGCATCCATGTCACATCTGCCAATCAGGCTTCCACATCCCGCTGTCATATGCATCCATGTTGCATCACTGTTGCCCCCTTGTCAAATACACACACATGCACATGTACACAGTGCTGATACATGCAGCTGAAACCAACATCCAGGTGTGACATCACAAACATGCCTACTTACATACACATTCATCCAAACATGTGTGCCCACACATCTGCATTTGCCATGCAAGCCTACACACACAAGCACCATCCATGTCTCACACATGAGAGCCCTCACATGTGTTAGCCTCACGGCCCTGTACACCCCCCCCATACTTGGCCCCATAAAAACACATGTGCAACCTGCACACTACTGGCACACCACCACATGCATAGCTTACAATCATGATGCATGTACACTTACCGCTCGACTCCAGATGGGTCTGCCTCTCAAGGACCTGGACGTGGAGCTCTGGGGATATGCGTTCCAGGACCCTCATCTGATCGTCCGACAAGTGGCCCCGGCGCCCCTTAGCATCCGCTGCCTTCAAGAGACGCCGGGCCTTGTTGAGGGTCCTAGACCTGAAGTCCTCCCAGCGCTTCTTGACATGATGGAATAGTCAGACTGCCACCCCCTCCGTGTTGATGGCAGTCACGATGTCCGTCCAGATCCGAGTCCGTCCTTCCTTGTTGGTGCGCAAACGTCCGAAGAGGGCATCATACTGCCCCAGGACTTGCTCCACCAGGACACCAACTTCGGTGGCAGTGAACCTGGTGGCCCTCTGCCTCTCGGGCTGGGGGTTGCCAGTGGTGTCAGATGTTGCAGTGCCCGACATGACAACCCCAGAGGCAGGAGTGGGTGGGCAACTGGGTCCTGGGGCTGGTCTGTGGAGCGATGGAATCCCAGTCGGGAGTCTTCGGTTCCAGCAGGGGTGGTCACAGCAACAGCACCCCTGGCTGATGTGCAGGCAGCAAATGGCAGGGCACGTGGGCAGTAGGCAATCAGGCAGCAGCAGATGGCAGGTGGGAGCGTGCTCGGGGATCTGGGGGGCTGTAATTCGGCCTTCTGGGCAGGAGCGTGGTCTTCCGTGTGCTTACGCGTGGCCAGCTTGATACGGAGTGATTTGGCACGTGAAAATCAAGCACGTCTGTGTGTAATTCAAGGAAAGGGCCTTTAGCTCATAAGCGCGTCAGCGCACGTACGCGAATTCATTGGCCCAAAGGCCCCCAGCGTGTAGGTTCGTCTATGACGTTACGCGCACGTGCGCTTTCCATGGCGCGTAGAAAAAATAAGCACGTCAGAGTGTCATAGCGTGCAATTGGTGGAAAGGACCTCAGCGCATATGCGCATCTGTGACGTGCGTGCGCGGGCGTTTCCCTATGACTGCACGTCAGCTCGTGTAATTGGAGGATAGGGCCTTAGCGCGTACACGCGGAAGTGACGCTGGACGTGTGGGCATGTTTAAAAGGTACGTGTACAACGCCATTTCCTTGTATGTGCTTTTCGTGGAGAGCGAGTGGGTGAAATCTGTACTTCTTGTCGGTTCACACGCGATTTACTTCACGGCGTTCCAAGTACTCCCTGTGACCTCTGACAGCTTTTTCTCTTTTTGTCTTTTTCCTGGGCCTGTTTCCTCAAACAGCGTTCACTTCTCCTGTTGTCCTGTCTCCTCAGACAGCGTACAATTCTTCTTTTGGCGGGGGTGTTGCCAACGCGCACACGCGCGTATTTTTCACGCGATTTTTCCTGGCAGACGGTGAGTCGTGCACGTATTTAACATCTGTGCTTGCCCCGTGTGTTGCCTACCCCTTCAGAGGTCAGTCTAGGCTGCGTGTGACACGCATACGTTCATTTTTGTGTTTCTGGGTGCCACAGCGTAGTGCAGGTTTATTTTTCCACACACGTGGTCTAGGAGGGGTTGCGTGCACATTATCTCCCTTTTTTGGGGTGCCTGTGCATTGCGTGACCCGTCATCTTCCCCCAGGGGTCACATAGAGCCTTGCTAGAGCACTAGGGTATGAATTCCATCTAGTACCCTACCCCTTTGACCCCCAATTGCCCAGGACAATAGTTTACTGCAACTCCCATGCGCACAACAACATCAGTGCCATGGTTGGGAGGCGAGCATGCGGTAAGGGTGGCAAAGGTGGCCGAGCCACAAGAGGTGGCCGTGGTGGATACGGTAGTGGACGTGGCCGGGACTTGCAGGATGCCCCTAGCACCCCATGTGTGGGTGACCAGTCAGGGACACCCATGCCCCCCCCGGGTTGAGGGTAACGTGGCTGACACCATCCCTGCTCAGCCCCTGTTGGACCAGCCCATTGTGGCACCAGACCTGGCACAGGGTGACTCCATGGCTTACTTCCAGGTCAGCAGGTCTAGGCCATGTGTGGCGGTGCACATTGGTGTCACCAGGCCACGTGGATCAGGGGCAGCTATGTCATCTGCTGCCCCAAGTAGGCAGGGTGGGGAGGCTGCTGGGGCAGCTGCGGCTCCATCCACCCCAGCTCTGAGTCTCCCAGCCAGGACAGTGTCGGTCCCAGTCCATCCTGCTGACGTTCCCCCTGACTACATCACACTTCAGCTAATGCCTGCACCAAGTCCCATGGTGAGTGTTCATTCCCACACTCCTAGTCCACAGTCCACCGGGGCTCCTGCCCCTAGTGTCCAGAGCGGTGTAGGACACTCAGGATCCCCACCACCTTCCAAGCGGAAGAGGAAGAGTGCTTGTCCAGTACAGGCTGATGCCCCAGACACGGCTACACAGTCCGGCCCACCAAGGAAGCCTAGCTTCAATCAGGCCGAACTTGATGCACATGTTGAGTATGTGTCCGCACATGACAGCGAAATGGTGATTACTGCAGGATGCAAGACCACACCTGCACAACGTCAGGCACACTGGTAGACCATCGCAGACATCATAAGTGCCCTTGGATTGGTGAGGCGCACAGCTAATGATTGCTACAAGCGCTGGAATGACCTGAAGCGCAGGGAAAAGAAAAAGCTGGCCTCAAGTCATGCCGCAACTCTAGTAACTGGAGGTGGGTCTCCAGCAGAGGACATAGAACTCACTCCACATGAGTATGTTGCTGGGACCTACGTCACGGAGGAACAGATCCAAGGCGTGGGAGACCTGCCAGATTACGAGGTATTGTCCGGTGAGTGCACATGCATGTGTGTGTTATCCATGTGCATGGTGTGTGTCTGTGAGGGCTTCTGATTGAGTGCCAGGTGAGGGTGTGTGTGCCTGAATGGTTTGGGTCACCCATGTGCTTCATCCAATACATTCTGCGCACCAGGATTTGGGTATTGCAGTATCCCTTCTGGCAACAGTAGACATTCAGCCCAACCTCACGCCAGTAGCCCTTGAAGTGTCATCTTGCCACAACATAATTGCGTATTATTCTGTGTTCATTCAGGCTGATTGTCTGCATTCCACCACTTTCACTAGGCATTTCTCAGTCCTATTGTCACATGTGTGACATGGCTATGGTACATGCCATCTGTGTGATGGCATGTGTCATGCATGTGTATTGGACATGCCAATCACAGGCCAATGTGTGATGGCACTGCTAGCCAGCATGCAGAAAATGTGTTGGTCTTCCATCTTGGTGTCATCAATGTGTGCCATTTGCCTCCCCTTCATACGCAGTGATGGTGCATGCATGGGAGGGTTATAGTCATGTGGGACATGTGTCAATGAAATACTGTTTCTGTTGCTTCTCAGCCCTTATTGTGTACCATGGTGCTAATGCCTGTTCCCATTTCTTTTCTTTCATGTCTTTGCAGGGGATGACGCACTTGATACTGCTGGGGTTGTGGAGATGGTGCAGACCCAGGAGGGGTCTCAGGCCCGACCGGGCACCAGTAAGGGACGTGGTGTGGTGGTGGGTGAGAACCCACACTTGCTGCATACCATCATCTCAAGGGGTGTCTCTGGGTGCACCTCCCCCGAGCTCTATTCAGGTGTCGATTCGGATGATGAGACCTATGTGCCGTCGCAGGTAAGTGTTTCTGGGAGGGATTCTGTACTGTCCAACCCACCTGCACCAGGGGTAGAACCCTCAATGGGGATGTCAGTGTTGGTAGGTCCGCCTTTGGTGGTTACGGATGCAGGGTCACACTCCGCAACATCTGATCCTGTTCCTGGGCCAGAAGATCAGAGGGGGAATGCAGTCCTGCAGCCTCAGGCAGTGCCGGCACAGCAAGGCGCAGTTTGCCTTGCCCCAGCCAGGTGTGGTGCCCGCCGACGCGGTGGCCGTACGCCACCTGGCAATACCGCATGGGAGCAATCCATATACGGTATGGCAAACCAACAGGCAGCATCATCTGAGATGATGGCTCAGGCCATGGATAGGGTGGCCACTTCCATTGTCCCCCAAGAAAGGCTGATTGAACAACTACAGTAGGCAACAGACTCCTTTTGCCAGTCATTCAGGGAGGACATGTTGGCGTCCAACAGGGACAGGCGGGCAGCACTGGAGACTCTGCGGGAAGCCATTTCTATTGAGTCCCAGGGCCACAGAGAAGCCCTGAGGGTGGAACTCCGTCAGCTCAGGGTAACTCTTGTTGAGCTTGAGGCTTCAACTAACACGAGGACAGAACAGCAGCTGGAGCGGCTCACACGTATGCTCTCAGCTGAGATGCAGGCAACTAGGGATGAGGTCCGGGCATCCCCTGAGTTGTTACATGGGGACCTCCGCACGATTATCATCCAGAACCAGACCTTCCACACCCGCATGCTTGCTGCCATGGAGGACCAGACTAGGGCTTTGCGTGGGCTGCCTCCCATAGTGCCACCACCTCCTGATGCAGCTGCAGAGGGTGAGGAGAGCGACAGCAGCGAATCTCTCACAATCGGGTAGCCGTGCAGTCCATGAGCCCATGGAGGTGTTTTTTTTTTTGCAAGATCCACACAGGTGGGTTTCGGTGTGCACCCTGTCCTCAGACCTCCTGGGCGGCCTCCCCCACACCCCCTGGCCCATTCATGGCCATTTTTGATTTTTGATTTTTGATTTTTTGGACAGTGTGTTTCCTTGTGTGGCTCCCATGGGCATATGCTGTATTGTGGCTGGCCACTTGCAGGCTTGTCCTGTATTTGGGTCAGATGCTTGGGTTTGTGTGACACACACCCCTCCTGCTTCCCGTTTCCATGGGCTTGCAAAGGGTGTGCCCAAGTGACATTGACTTACACGTTGACGTTGGACTCCCATTTGATATGTGGGCAGTCTGTAGTCAATACTGTGTATACATTCCTAGTGCATATTGTTGTTGTATTGTACACTGCATGGTGTATTGATATGTGTCTCTGCATCCATCTCATCCTCCTAATTTGCAGGTCCATTTGTCATGTCTTCACAAGGCGGTCTACTTTGGAAATGGAGTCCATGTTGTAAGCAGTGCACCTACACTTTTGCATGGCGCTAACACTGTACAGTTTGAAGTGTTCGAAGTGCTGGCTTTATCAGGTAGTGAGGCTACCAATTTTTTAAGTCCGTACTGTCATGTTTATGGTAGGTTGGAGGTTGTGTAGGTGATTAGTATTATTGGTAAGCATTTGGTAATGTGTGTTGTTGGTCCTGCATTACTGTGAGCATTTCATGTGTGGCCAGTTTCCATTAGGGACACTGTAGTTTGTGACACTTGTGTCATGTTGTGGGGATTAATTTGTTTGCTCTCACATAGCATGACATGCCATGGTGTGTTGTGGCGGTGCCGGGGAGGGGTTGGGTGACATGGCACTGTTCTCATGTTGTATTTTGCAAGTGGGT
The DNA here is from genome assembly GCF_040938575.1 of Ambystoma mexicanum. Lineage (NCBI taxonomy): Eukaryota > Metazoa > Chordata > Amphibia > Caudata > Ambystomatidae > Ambystoma > Ambystoma mexicanum. The sequence continues at coordinate 901,935,721 of NC_090922.1, forward strand.
ATTCATTTTTGCTGCATAGAAGTGTCTTTTGATGACACAGCATTGGTGGTGTTTGTGTAGGTAGGGATGCACACATTGTGACACTTCCAGATTAACAATCTCAGGTTGCTATGGTTCTGACAGTTGACTGTCCCTTAATTCATCAGAATTGTCAGATTGAGTCATCATTGATTGTCAGATGGTATGTGCCAGGGCTGTGTGCACTCCACAGGGGTGTGATTTCTATGTGAAGTAATTAGCCACCAGCTGCGTACAGGCTGCCTCACCCCGTGCCCTTTCCCCTCCCATGCGCAGCGGGCGTGCATGTGGTTGGGGATGTGGGGGCACCACCATGTCCACAGCCAGGCCCCGGCGTGTTGCAACATTGTGCAGGACACATGCTGCCACTATGATCCTGCACACTACTGGGGGAGTGTATAACAGCTGCCCGCCAGAACGGTCAAGGGAGCGAAAGCGTGACTTGAGCACTCCGAATGTGCGCTCCACTATGCCCCGTGTTGCAATATGGGCTGTGGTGTATTTTACCTCGGGAGGCGTGATAGGGTTCCGAATTGGTGTCATCATGTGGCTGCTCAGAGGGTAGGCACTGTCCCCTGGGGAGGTGGTGATGGGGATCATTAGTGGGGTTTTGACATTACTCTGTATCTGTCATGCATGCGTGTGCTGTGGCATTTATACTCACCAAGCAGCCATGCATCACCATGCCGCCCAGCTTCCATGTCCCGGTTTAGGGTTGACATCCTGTAAATTAAGCTGTCGTGGGTGGACCCTGGATAGTTGGCATATACTGAGGTGATGATTCCCTTGGCATCACATACTACCTGGACGTTGATGGAATGGCAGTGCTTACGGTTTCTATAGATGTACTCAGATGCCCTGGGGGGACGTAGAGCCACATGGGTGCAATCAATGGCACCTAGCACTTTGGGGAATTGTGCCACCCTGTAGAAATCCTGACTGACAGCCTGCCTTTCTGCAGGTGTTCTGGGCAGGTATATGTGCCTGCGGACTGATGGGCGTGCAGTGATGATGGGCAACACCTGGTGTAGGCACCGTGACTGCGTGGCCTGTGATACCCCCCCACTATGGCACTTTTCCGCTGAAATGATCCGGTAGCCAAGAAGTGCAGTACATTGAGGACCTTCTCCAGGGGGCTGAGTGCTTGGGAGCACAGGGTGGGTGATGTGAGGTCATCCTCCTAGTCACTCACCAGGTTGAGTATTATGTGTGGTGGAAACCTGTACCTCCCATACACCTGGTCATGATGAGAGCCTACAATGGTGTAAAGAGGGACTGCTTTTCAGAAGTAATCTGACAAAAATACTTCACAGAAAAGTAGACACTGTGCAAGAAAAAACACATGCTTATTAACCCCCACACAGCTGGGAGAAGCCATGACAGGCTACAATATGTATCCAACTAGACACTCACTAACATAATCCACATTCATTACACTTCATTCTGGGGCAGAAATGATTGGTTAACACATCATGAGAAAGCTATAGTTCTTTGCAGATTGGGGTAGTTCTATTGGACAACATATTTCCTGGAACACAACCCTCAACCACCCCTTTATGAGGTCATAATCCTACTAACCCCCCCCCCCTCCGCCCCCACAGCTCTTGGTTCTATTAAGCTGACCAGATTGGCTGGCACAGATGAACATACAAAATATCCATTGCAGCTACAAGTTTGAAATAGATTCTGTTGGTTGGAGGTAACACAAGCTCAGCATAATTAATTATAATGGGTTATTTAAAAAGTGCTTATTACCGAGGAGGGATCTAAGTGCAGACCCGGGATTCAATCAGGTGTTGCTCTGTGCCGTCTTGCTTTCAAGATGAGGCCATTGCCATTGAGCTATACTACCCCGCAGTAAAAAAAAAAACATTGGTTACAATCATCCCTGCCCTCTGATAGGTTCTCCTCATACTTCCAGCTCCTGCACATGCTATCTCTCCAACTCCCTCCTTGCCTCATGCCAAATTCTACTCAGAAAACAACTCCTTGCACCAGTGATGGTGAGTTTGTATTTTCTGATATTTCATTCTCAATTGCTATTGTATTCACTGCCAGAGGTCTTCTACCAGGCATCTGGCTTAAGCCCTCTGCAAGGCTCTTCTCCCATGAAAAATGTGTCTCAGATCTCTGCCTTGGTAGCTTTAAATAGTGCTTCTTCACGTGTCAGCAGAAATTCAATTTTACTGTGAGCTGTGGTCTTAAAAATAAATTATGGCTTGTTGGGCCTGCTAAAAGGTGCCTGCACTGTACTTCATTAATGCACATAACAGTATTCCTTATTATACTTCTATTTTACTGCTACCACTTCCTCGAGCTAAAAGCCCTAATTATGCTCCACCTATACTTATAAAAAGAAACAATAAACAAACCCCTATGTGCATATGTGGTAACACACCCTGCACACATATGCTCTATAAAGTGAAAACAAAACCCAATTATTGCTACACATGGAAGTATTCTTCACATTCATTGTGCTTTCACACCCTTATGTATCTGTACCTTGGAACTACATCCTCATTGTGTGTTTTTGCAAGTGCATTTCTTTGCGCAGCGCCCTACTCCCTGTCGTCAGGCTTTTGGCATGACTTCACTGGCTCCCCTGCCCATTTGAACACTATATTTACATTGCTTCACTGTTTTCTTTTGCCATTTGAAAAATAAATAAATATTGTTATTTAGAAAATCCCACTAACAGTGATTCTTGGCTGGTGCGCAGGTTTCTTTTTCATTTAATGGAAAAGTCTTCTACAAGGCTTGAGATGCACCATGTATTTATTTGGTTGATATTGCAAGAACAGAGGATGGGGAAGTCACGCAGCGTTGTCGCTTGTAAAAACATTCCTTTCGCATTCAGCTCAGATTATGAACAATGAAAGTGAATGACGTCCCCGAGTTTGTGGGCTGATATATTTCTGTTTAATGCAAATTGTGTTCATACAAAGAGTTATACTTCAAACCTTGTTTTTAAATCATTTTTTGCAGAATAATGCCAGCGCATGTTTTATGCTATGTGATTTGTGGGGGCAGATTCAGAAATAAGGCTGAATTATTTTAAAACAAGACATTAAAATAAAATTAAGTGAACATATGTAATGTATGACACAACATAACCAATAATATTTCTTTCAAGTTCAGGTCTATATAGTATTCATGTCATACTACCTCAATGGCATAACATAAAATTTGGGAGCACCCTGCAAGCCATCCTTAGTGCCCCCCCCAAACCCCTCGAAGCTCTGAGATAAAGAGCGGGATGCACCACACTCCGGGCTGGTGTGGTCCACAATGCATGCACAATACCCATGATGATCATGCTGATCATGACCAAAATGCCAGTCTAACCACAAATAACACTCATCAAGTTGGCTTTGCACAATAATGGCAGTAAAATATGCCATGTCACTTTAAGGAAACGTCAATTATGCTCGAGTGCTGCCTGGGCCCCCAGCGCCTTGCACGACCCACAGTTCCTCCCATTCGCACCTATTCTCTCATCAGTCACTCACCCATAAGCCTTCTCTCACGTTCACTCACACACATTGCCGGAACATTCACATTGCATTGTCCACATGGGCAACTACCCTTAATATTCATGCACAGACACACATATTCACATTCACCCACCAGTCACTCACCCATACATATTCTCGCATATCCACTCTCACTCACACCCAAAACCTGCACACTGCATTCTCGACATGGCACCCACCCATAACATTCACACGCAATCGCATCCTTGCCCATTCACCCACCAGTCACCCTTGCCTTTTCTTATCCACATTGACTCACAAGCACAACCAGAACATTCACACTACTTTCTCACACACTGCATTCTCATTCACAAAATGACACATGCACTCACACCCATACATACACACCATTCATATGCATGCACGCAATCACATTTATACATACATACACATCCAAAATGCACACACGCATAATGTACACATGCACACTACACACATTACACATATACAAAAAACATTCTTACCTGTTTCTCGTGGCAGTTTTCGTCCGCCAAACTGGATGCTCCATCTTAAGGACTACAGCTCTCAAGCTGCATGAAGACAGGAACTAGGAAGAAGAGAGCTTCCTGTTGCTATCTGATATGCGCAGCTGAGCCAGAGGCAGAGTGGCACCTACCCGCGCGTCCACTCAGCCACAGTCGGCCCTGGTCCACCTTCACCACTAGGCCCTGCTCCCCTAGACATGAAGCATCAGGGTCCTCTACCTCCTTGGTGAACCGGGAGCTCAGATACTCCGCTGACAGCCAGACCATCTGGATGTATCACACAGGGCATGGCCAACCAAGTTCAACAAAGGCATTTTACAGCTCTGCCAAGAAATTTCCCAGACACCCATTGCTATCTGATCATCCGACAAACATCAGCTCACTGCTAGGCATATTCAATTTTACCTACCAAGCATGTCGACATAAATGCCCCAATGAAGTTATGACTCAAGAGACTAATGCAATCCGATGTTTATGTACATGAGATCACCAATAGTGATGATACCATGTACAGACAGTGAATGAGCTGGTCAAAACACAAATGCGATTAAGCTCTCATCAACCGTAAATCCATCAATCTACAGATTACTCATCAAAACAGGTAAACAGTGTTAAACCACATCCACATCAGAAGAAAATAACAGCAGCAAACTTTTATTTGAAGCCATCAATCCACTACCTGAACCTGCAATTTCACATCTCACCAACCAATGAAAAACCATCAGCAATATACCATAGATAAAATCAAACACACCAACAGCACCAAATACACAATGGGGATCCACTCCATCAATCTAAGTGACACATCTAGATCTAAAATTGCAACCTTAGAAGAGTCCACCAGCATCCTTGCTGCCCTCAGGGATACTTTCTACCAAAATGACAGCTTCCCTAAATCACCATAAATATCATCACTTAGTAAAACACTCATGCCTCTTCACTAAATCTTCAGTGCCTCCCTAACTCAAGGCATCGCCTCTCAGACACTTAAGACTAGTAAAATCCTCCCATGCATAAAAAACCATCTTTGACCCAGACATCCTCCTCACAAATGACTGCCCCATCACTCATCTAAATTATATGGGGGAAAATCATCCAATATTGCAACTCCATACAGCTACATAAGATGATCCTCCAACGCAAACTTCTCAAGAACTACAGCCTTGGTTTTGCCCATGTTTCAGCACTAAACCAGCCACACACCAGCTCATTAAAAATGTCTTTCATGCCATGGATAATGGAGACCCATTATTATTGGTCTTGCTTGAACATTTCTCTTTCTTAATTACAATACAGCTCAAGGACTTCCCCAACATCCTTGTTTCCTGTATGGGTGTCAATGACACTGCACTGTTTAACCTCATTATTCAAAGAAAGACACAAGCTAGTGCAAATGGTCTCCAACATATCACAACTACACTCAGTCACCATCAGTATGTCCCAATAGTACACCCCCTTCCCAGTCATTGTCAACCTGTACCTGAAACCACTGGGAGAACTCCTAGCTGACCTCATTATTAAGATCCACCAGAACACTGATGACACATATCTATCACTCATGATCTAATGCTTTGAAGATATACCTCAACTGAGACACCTCCTCTCCCTCTTCCAGGCCTATATCAGAGCCTCCAACCTTCAATTGAACAACACCCACCCTGAATTCCTTATCTTGGGAATCTTTGAAGGAAGCCAAAGTCCATTACTTATATCCGGCCACTGTGGCTGCATCTACACATTGTCCAGATTGTTTTGTAACCCTTAAGCAGCACAGAGATTGTGCCTCATGTGGCTGATGACATGGATAGGAAGTATTCCAAGAGAGTGGGACAGCAGGACGTGGCAGGATTACTGCAGACCTAAATGCATTGCATATATGATCCAACGGGGGAATAACTACATGAAAACATATGTGTGGGTATCATGAAGAAGGCAAATACTGTATTTACATACATTATAAAGGCTAAGGTGGTAAAGCACTCAACCAAATTCTGCCAGATTTCTATGGGTAACCCAGGTTTTGACAATATCTCTTGATGGAAACCCTGCTCCAACCCAATGCAATCCCTAAAGAAAGTATTCCTTATGATTTGTCATATTTTAAGAATGTATCACTTGACAAATAGCAGCTCACTGAGTAAGAATTCCCTCACACCCAAGTCCATGCGGAATAATTGTCCATTCAAATTTAGAATACTCACTGAAATGCCCAGATTAACATTTAAAGCCAGGATTATCTTAAATTGTTACCCAAAGAATGCAGAACATTGTTTGACTCTAAGATAGTTCCAAAGGACATCATCTATTTAATGCCCCCTTATTTTCTACAAGCCCAGTGTTTACCTTAATTCCAAACTGCATTTTCTGAGGGGACCAGTACTTATGGTGGAATATTCGCTTCTGGATGTATAAGATTGTTTGGTCGGCTGTGGAAGTAAATGCAGCTCAAGGAATATTTCACAAATGCCCTTACCTAGTTCATCGTACCGTGTCACACCTTCTTTCTAGAAGTAACTGTTTAGAGAGGAATTTGAACCTGCTGCTTCGCAGAAGACACCAGGGTAGGGGTGAAGTGACACAAAGAGTGTGGTGAAACCTACTCTTGGGAATATGCTGTTGAAGAAGTCGTTGAAGAAACAAAACAAAAGAAAACTAAGTCTTACATGGGCTATGCTTTATTAGTACCCGGCGTGGGTCAACCAGAATGAAACAACCATTCTGATTGGCCCTAGCCCAGTTCATACCTCGCTGAGAATCCCTCGAAGCTTCAGCTTTGTTCTTGTCCCCGGCGGGGGTGTTTGGCAGCCCCTCAGTCAATGAGGAGGCTCAGAACTGGGTAATCCCTGCTCCGAGCCTCCATAGGGCTGGAGGCTGCCATCCTCCCCCACCAGGGATTCAGGTGAGTTTTCCACAGCCTCGCCCCTCAGTCCCCCATCAATCCTCATCCCACCCTCCCAACCCACTTACCTTGTTTTTTCAAGAGCGGACGCTCTGGGGACTCTGTCCCCATGTGTCCGCTCCCAATGGCCGCCATGGAAAGGGAAAACAGACTCTGCTATCCCTTCTCGGCTGCCATTGTTTTGACTTTTTTTTCCTGTTCCTAAACGCTGCAACGTTTCGGAACAGAAAAAGATTGCTTTTAGTACCCCGGTCTTGTGGGCCGGGGTACTAATAGCAATATGCCCCTCGCTGCAGCGCCATTACTGAGTCTGGTAACTGTGGACCCTGGGTTATTCCCTGACTCAGTAATGACCCTGTGGCTTGGGGCATGTTGCTTAAATGACAAACAAACAGCCAGTCCACTGTCCCATAACAAGTCAAGGAAAATGAAGCCTGCTTCATTCATGGGTATTCTCATTTACCCATGTTCCATAGAAACCTCCCCATTTCTTTATACATAGTTTAGATGAACTCCTTTGTGTGGCATGCCGTTGAAAAGGTATACAGTCTTCGGTAGTGCTTTCATTTGAACAGAATGAACCTTATCCCAGACTAGAAAACGAAATACTGACAAACATGCAAAGTCACTTTTCATTTGTTTCAAAATGGTTTGTAGATTTTCAAGCAATATTTCCTGGAGTCTGAGAAAGCTTCAGTCCCTAAATATTGTATGTCTTGTTTGCACCAATTTGGGCATACACTACTTGTATGCCCTTTTTGACATATTTTCAGAGGGGCATCACTTTGGTCTTATTCATATTTGATTTTTACCCAGATTCTCTATTTAATGATTCTTTGAGGGCCGCCAGTGGCAAAAGGACATCATCATCTTTGGCAAGAAGTTACATTTATTCTGTGTAAAGAATCCCACTGCTCATATTAATGAAGGATTAACCCTTAAAATACTACTAGGCTCAGGAATGTAAAGGGAGCACAAGAGAAGAGTGGTCACTTGCAAGCCAAGGACACATTTCCAAATCCACCACCAGACCAGAAGCAGTGGCCATAAAAACATAATCCATAATACTGCTGGAATTGGGACCAAAGTGGGTGCATTTTGGTGGGAAATACAATAAAGTAGCACCATTGATCATGGTAAAACAAAATAATAGAGTAGAGTAGCCCACTCCAGATCTCTCCTGCACAAACGGGAAAGCAAACCATTGTCAACAGGAGAGGACAACAGGTGCCCGCCGGGGTCCGTGAATTAAAATCACCACAGAAGATTCAAGGGGGGCAAAAGGTCAATCCACCAATTAATGTCTCAATTTCAGATATTACGAAGCTGTGGGGTTGCCTATAAGGGGGATCATAAAGATTGATAACAGTGACCACCCGACTGCCACCCCCAAAAGGGACAGTGATCGGTATTTTTTTGGTAAAAGTTGATTGTGCATTTTTTTCCAGTAACATCACTGGATACCATTTGAAAATGTTACAACCCAAGTTTCGCATCTGTCCTCCACCATTTCCTCTGTTATAGAGGTATTACCTCCTGAAAAAGAAAACGAAATCAAACCAGAGACCCTAAAAACACCTGGTTTAATGATCACACTCACCAGAACAGATTGAAGGAAAGGGTTCTGGAGAGAGAATGGCATAGCAATCTATAACCCTTAACCAACTATAACAAATCTGTCAAGAACTTTAACAATCCTTTTATTGAAGCAAAACCGAAACACTTAAACGTTAGAATCAGCAACGATAAAACTAGATTGTGGGAACTGTTTAAAATCTTGAAGGAAGTTGAGGGCAAGAGTGTTGACAACAAACAAGGCTCTTCTTGGTGCCAAACAATTCAGGAGGAATTTTCTAACATAATTTGTGGCCACCAGGAAGTTATTTGCACACAGCTACTTGGCTCAAATGCCCTGTTGGAAAAAAAAGCTTACTCCTATTGCTCCTAATTTTGACACCTGAATTCAATTGTAAACAAAGCTCTAAAGCAGAGATTCTAAATATAGTCACCAACTTAAAACCTACTTCATCTAAGAGAGACATCTGCCCTGCAAATATCCTTCAAGAATCCCTTGACTTGTTGATACCATGGATCTTCAGGGCAGTGAATTTGTCGTTTAGCAAGGGTGTGGTTGCTTCCTCCGTTAAAGAGGTTTGGGTTACTCCCCTCCGGAAGAAAAGCTCTCCTGATCCATCTTTATCCAAAAACTGTTGCCCGATAACAAACATCCCATTCTTTCTCATGATCCTGGATAAATTGGCCTATCTTCAGTTTCAGGAATTCCTAGAGAAGAATAAAATCTTCTGCATCCACCAATCCAGATTCGGAGCACATCACGGGACAGAAACGTCTCTATTGGACCTTAAAACTACCTTGATGGACATAGTAGAAAGAAGACATCCAGCATTATAACTGCATCGCTTGCCAGTCAGGCAAAGGATTATTCACAAAATGTTAGTCTTGTCGTACAAGTGCTGGACTTCTTCTGCTCATGCGCATCTCTCAGAGGGAATGGGTTTTGATCATCCTTCTTGGCATCTTCACTCAAGTGACCATCACAAATTTAAACAGCCTCTGTTCAGGTTGGCTAAATTTGCAAGTGTTCCTTTTTCTGTGCACGCTCCAAGAGAATGGAACGCCCTCCCACTAGTAGCAAGAACTTCCTACTCCTTGTCTGTGTTTAAGGGAACAGGTAACACCTACTTGTTTAACCTTAAGCCAGGCTAAAGTTGTTAAACCTCCTAGTTGCCTTTCTCCATCCCGATTCTGGCTTGTCTCTTGTATGTATTGTTTGTCTTTGATGTGCACCCTGGGGCCTACGGGCATGTGGCAGGTAAGAAGATCTAAATAATAATAATAATAATAATAATAATAATAATAATAATAATAATAATAATAAGGATGATTCGGCTGCTCGAACCAGGCTTCTGCAAGGAACAAATAGTTGCTATTTTCATAGTGAAAGGTAAATGCCAATATTCACCACAGTACTGTGAGTGAGAGGGTTACTGTCAAAGCAGGAAAATTCATTCTCGAGGATTCCTGTGTATATATTACTATTGACTCAATTAATGTTTATTGCCACAAGTGCATGGTCAGTAACGCAGATGTTACCAATCTCAGTTAACACGTCTCTAAATAGAAATCCTATGGATGCTGGTATATGATGAACGTACCCACGAACAAAAGGCATATTTTTAACCATTGTGGTGTCCCACAGGTATGTTCAGTTTAAAAAAAATAAAAAAATAATATATATATCTGTTCACTGAGTGTACATGATGGAGAGACCTTTACAAGGGTGTTCAAGTTCCCATCCATAATAATGTTCATACTGCCACATAATTCAAGATAAAGAATGCCAGCTAAATAATGTGTTATGAGCTCACCTAGGACATATGCATCACCTCGGATATCTGGGAATTTGCACTGGGTCCAAAATTGTTCGGAAACAAAAAAGTGTAGTCAGTCAATGTATATTTGCATCAGTCCAAGTGTGTTCTAGTGCTACTACTATCCTATATTAGCACTATGGCAAACGTTGCCCTAGTGAAAAATGCAATAAAGTGCCAATACAATAGAAAATTGCCCTTATACCAGTGAAGGCCTTCTTTAATGTCGGCCATTGGGAGTTATACGTGTTTATCTGAAGTACTACCTGTCATAATGTTGCATTGCTCAGAGTCGTCATTACTTGGAACACACGTTTTTTAATGTATAACATTAGGAAAACGTCTTGATTTCATTTTCGTGAACACTTGAGTGCTTACCATTGCATTGACCATTTAGAAGTGACTATAGATCTTTCCTTTGGTAAGTGCTTCCTGAAAGAAGACTATGCCAGCCTTGATCTTCCATGTGACATTCATGTCGTCCTTCCGCTAAATGTGGGCATTCAACCCTGTCATAGTCCAACCATTATTTGTGTAAACTTTGCATATTTTGGGTGGACAGTTTCTCAGTTATAAACACCTTAACCATAGATGCAATACGTATTCGATACTAATTCAAATTATTCAATATAATGCAGGGTGCATGGTTAATGGCAGTGAAAATGCATAGTTTCAACCGACGTGGGTCCTTCAGAAGCCCCATTTTGGTTTTGGCTGTTAGGTATTGAATTTCATCAAGGTAGGAGATGACATGTGAGGCGGGACAAACAGCTCATAGGTGTTGTCGGGTTATTCTCACACCCACCAATTGACTGCCAATGGCCTACCAATCCGTTTGGCCATTCTCACTAACTACCTGCTCCTGCTCGCCCAAATACATCCTCACAGGATCTCTTTTAGCTAGCTCTATCAACCCATAACCTCAAAGGTTGGCTGGTCAGTGTTATGTCCAAGCCGTCTTCTGAGACATGGTGTAAGTGCACTTCTAAATCACTTCTAAATCAGCTACTGGTGTAATACAAAATGTCTTACCCAGGGTTGCCTTCAGACATTTTATTTATATCAGTTCCTGCTACTGAGGTCCTGTTAAAAACAAGCATTGACAAAATCAACAGTTTTGACTTGTGAATAGTCCTGGCACTTCTGTCATATGCCCAGGTAATCACACCATTTTCCAGCTGTTGCCATTTTATGGCTAGGTACTCTCATTATGGCAGTGCCTGGCAAATAACTTTTTTTGTATACGCAAAAGCCTAAACGGTTGGCTTTGCAAATGCATGTTTAACTATATGTTACACCTATGAACACAAGTCTAACAAACAAAGAACCTTTTGCCTCAAAGTACATGGCATATGAGCTAAAAACAATTCACCTTCATCTCATTCTAGAATGTAAATACTAATGTTTGACTGAATACATAAAAATAGTGTGTGTAAAAGTGTAACAGCTATAAAACTTCAACTCATTTAAAATCCAACTGCACATACCTGTTACCAGTTCATCTATCGCCTGGTTTCTTTAAAAACCTTTTCCTACCGGCCACCAGGGGGCGCACGGATGGGTTTGCTTTCCATGTAGGCTCCGCGCAAGGGTCCTGAAAAGTGGATTGAGCCCCCACCACAAGACCCCTCCCCCCAGCTGAAATAACCACAACGCACTGGGATAAAATTTGGCTTCAAACGTAGCTTCCTTCACGGAGATACTTCCCTCCGCATATTCCGGCGCATGAAGTCAAAGAGGGCCTCCGAGCTCCCGCCAAACTCCTGAGTGACTACGCAGCTGTGATACGTGCATGGCCATGGCGCGCCTGGCGACGTGTTCAACTTCCAGGACCCCTTGAAGGTACTGTGTTAAGACGCACTTAGCCCTATAAAGCCCACTTGAAGCGTCAACGGCCCCCGGGAGGTTGTGCACACTCCCACTCCCAGAATCAAAGGCCTTGGAAGAAGGCCTCCCGCCTTTGGGTGCTTCCGGCACCATCCCCACACAACCGTGAGGTGATTGCTGAAGGTGCTGCACTACAGGTGGCCTCCGCTGATGCTTACACTGCGGGCGCGCACTCCGGTCACGGTGGACGGAGACGCCCGCATTGGGACTATTGAGACTATGCGCTACCGCGTAGTACGTAATCGCTCTTCCTCGCAATACCACATTGCTGGCTCCCCTCAGCGCACTTGATTGAGTTGTCCGAGCAGCCCGCCTTACGTAGAACCTCAGGAGCTCGGCACACCCTGACGGCACCACTGGAAGTGCGCACGTTGTTCAGCGCAGAGCCGTTCATGCCCATTCTCCCTCTTGGCGTCTTGTCCCTGATCCTCAACGCGTAAGGGATATAAACACTTGCTGGGCCTGACATCACAGTATTGGAACCCCAAAGAGATGGGAGAAGCTATAATGCCACGGACACTATGCATTAAGGGGCACGAGTAGATCCCTCTTCGGCGAAAAAGGACTGAGGGTTGGGCCCCTGTTGGACAGGGCGTGTGCCCTCCTCTGATCCCATAAATACCTCCAAGCTCACCAGATCTAAAAAAAGGGCCCCAGCTTTCCATCTGGAGTGCTCTTTGTGCATGAGGAATACCCAGGGTGGTCGTACCCTGTCTGCGAACTGCTGTCCCTCTCCCTAGGGAACTACTCTCGGAGCCTTCTGTTGTGCTACGTCGCAGGCAAGTCCCCACTAAAATAGGGCTAAACAAGTAACAAAAAAGAACCAAGTGGTGCTTGATTACACGTGAGACGCTGCTTGTTAAGGGAACTTTCCAAAGCACCTCACTCGAAGCCACGTCTGGCCACCGTAGGACAAAAGCTCACATGCACAAGCGCACCATCCTCGAATGACCATTCCGGCGTTATAGCCCTCCTACGTGCATTTGGGATCTATCGCCCATGGACCGTAAGGACAAACTGGCGAGATACAAGTATGCACCAACCACTGAACCTCCAAAGTCTTTCACTGAGTCCAGGATGTCGACGGCAGGGTCTGATGCAGCTGCGACCAAGGCGGACGTCGCTGACCTACTTACCGAGATGAGGGGCATGAGAACGGACATTGGCAGCAAAATAGATAAAATTATACAAAGGGTGGCCAAAATGGATGACAGGCTGGAACAGGTCGAGTATAATCAAACCTCCGAGAACACACTGGAGGCACAAATGGACCACCGCATTGCAGAGATAGAACATAGAGATGAGGAAATACGCCTCAAGGTTGATGATCTTGAAAACAGGGAGCGCCGTAACAACATACAGGTTTTTGGCATTCCCGAGAGAGAGGGCGAAACCGAATTTGATCTAAAGCAAACCCTGCACGTTATTCTGAAGCTCCTCTTCAAGGACGAATCGGTGGACGAACCCAAAATTGACCGTATTCATAGAGCTGGAGGCAGACCAGGAGGCCCGAGATCGGTGCTAGCTCATTTTCACAATAATGCTGACAGAGCACAAATCCTAAAGAAGGCCAGAAACATCCCACAACTTTCATTGGATGACTCCAATATTTCACTCTACCAAGACTTGTCATCACTCACGTTGGCAATGAGGAAGAAGTGTTCCCCAATCATGAAGATGCTAACGGACAAAGGCATTAGATACCGATGGGGCTACCTGTTCTCCCTCACCTTTGAGTGGGAGGGCTCGTCAATGAGACTTGTCTCGGAAAAAGACATTGTTGACTGTGTAGCAGACCTGAGGGCCCCTCCCTGGGTGAATCGAAAGGTGAGGAGGGCGAGTGGCACACCAAGGGCCCGCGGCGGAGGAGGATTCAGGGATCCAGGAAATTCCAGAGGATGAACAATTCCCAGGACATGGAGCACTAATCTAGAACCCAGAGTGTCACATCAGGCTGCACGACGCATGGAAATGAGGGGGTGGATGGTATGGCTGAAGCTGGGAGCTTGAGCGCCACCTGACAGTGGTTGGTGTACCTCAGACTCATTTGTGGGGGAACTAAACCTCAGCATACGCCAACGATGCACCCGACTCTAAGGTCAGAATATTTGTCTAATTGCTTCACTCCAGTCGCACAAGCGGCGAATTGGGACCCGAATGCCTGGATTGTCTGATAGACCTATAAGTTAAAACAGACACTGGATAGATGCCTAAAATGGGGGTAGGGATTCATATTTACAAGCTGGTTTTGTTGAGTTATGAGTACAAGGTTGGGGGCTCATTGTTAAACTTGTTAATATTAGGATAGGACCGCGTGTTCCGCGGTTTCCATTGGTGGTCCAAGGCCGACTGGGTGACGTTAACCTGGACGGACCGGACGCCGAATGTATGGGGGGGAGGGCAGGGATGGGTGGGTTGGATGGGAGAACGACACATAGTTCACCAGAAGGCAGATCTGGGGGGCGGAAGAACACGAAACGGGACTATGAAGGGACAGGAAGCAAACTGGGCGGGTCAATCCTTGACCTCTTCAGGACTTATTGAGTCCCAACTTAAAAAATACGAATCACACTCCATGTATCAAATATGGCAAGGGCTATGAAGCAGACAATTTGGTCATTCATACACTTACACAAAGCTAGAGATGTCACCTACATTCTCTATCAACACACTGCGTATATGCACACTTAATGTAAAGGGTTTGAATTCCACCACAAAACGCTCCATGATGGCCAGGGAATTCAGGCGGTCCAACATAGACATTCTATTTCTCCAAGAAACACGATATCAAAGAGGGGAGGAGAAACCTATTCCATTTCGTGAGGTGGGCCTTTCCTTCTGGAGCTCTAATATCACAAAAAAGGGGGGAGTGGGGATTCTAATTCGCAAAGGTCTCAGGATGGTAACTCTCGATTCGTGGACAGACAATGAGGGAAGGGCTCTCGTGGTTGTGGGAAACATTTGTGGTACAATTGTCACCCTGGGTACACTTTATGCACCTAATCAAGGGCAGAATAAGTTCCTCCATAGGATTACTGAGAAGGTTTTTAACATGGCACAGGGACACATAGCTCTTGGTAGAGATTTTAACACATGGATGGATAGTTCAGTGGACAGACAAACCAGGGCAGAGGCACATAACCCACCCATCTCTCGAGATGAAGCTGAAATCAAACTAACCCTTGACCTATATGGTCTCACTGACAGCTGGCGCTACCTACACCCAACGGATAGAGGCTTCACTTTCCACGATGGCCTTCTCCGGATACTTCGTGCGGCAAATATATATCCTACCGCATGGTCAGATCATGACATGGTTGCGGTTGATGTGTGCTGGAACGACCTGGCCCCTCGGAACTCTAAATGGAGATGCAATGACTCCCTATGGGCTGACTCGGTTTTCAAGGAAATCCTTGAAAATGAGATTGAGCAATGTTTTCCTACCAATGATACAGGAGAGGTCAGGAAGGTATTCATATGGGAAGCAGCTAAGGCCACTTGGAGGGGGTTGCTTATTAGGGAAGTGGCCAAAAAAAAGAGAATGTGCTCTGATAGAAACGAACATTAGGGAAAAGCTCCACACAGCCCAGAAACTAGCGCAGTCTTTCCCATGTGACAGACCAAAGCACATGGCCGAAGCCAAACGGCTCAGAGAAGAGCTCAAATTACTTATTGTGGGTAACACAGCCCGAACCTTACAATATTTAAAACAAAAATATTATGAGAAGGGCGATAAAGCAGATGCCCTCCTGGTGGCTCGTCTTCGGGTACAGAAAGCAGAGAGATGGGTCGATCTTATCGAAAGGACCGATGGCACCCTCACAGATACGATAGTAACATCTCCGGAAGGGATACAGGAACCATTTGCCGATTTTTGAGGATTTATATACATGCGACCCCCCCCTCCCCTAGGTAGCATTGACACATATCTTAAAGAGGTCCAGATCCCCATACTCACGTCCATAGAGGCCGAATCCTTAGACACACCAGTCACAGACGAAGTCACGGAAGCCGATGGTTTCACACCCAGATTCTATAAGGCGTTCTCTCCACTCATCGCTCCTTCCTTGTATCCTTATTCAATCGCATCTTTGAAACAGGCCAGGCACCCCCGTCCTTTTCCTAGGCCCTTCTCGCTGTCATTTCAAAGGAAGGGAGGGACCCCACACACTGTAGTTCCTATCGCCCCATCTCTCTTCTCAACATCGATGCTAAAATTCATGCAAGAGTCATTGCAGCCCGACTCGAAACGTACCTACCACGACAAATACATTCTGATCAGGTTGGCTTTGTCATTGGGAGACAGGGTGCAGACACCATGAGAAAAACACTACACTTAATTTACGATCCACAGGGGAAAGGAGGGGACCCGTCCCTTCTGTCACTAGATGCCGAGAAGGCCTTCGACAGGGTGGCATGGGACTTCCTAGAAAGGGTACTAGTTTGGAACGGGTTGGGGCCAAAGCTACGCCGTGCCATTACAGCCCTGTACACATCTCCTACAACTTCAGTGACAGTAAACGGGGGCTACTGACGATGGTTCCCTTTTTGAAAGGGGTACAAGGCAGGGTTGCCCATTGTCAGCGATACTTTTCATGCTATCCCTTGAACCATTGGCGCAGAAATTAAGGCAGGACGGTAAAGTTAAAGGCATTACAGTGGGAGAATGCGAATACAAACTAGGCCTCTATGCTGATGATATACTATTGAACTGATCCCCTAAACTCTGTTCCAGCTGCGATCAGCATAATCGAAGAATATGGAGAACTGTCCGGCCTCAAAATCAATACCGGAAAGTCGATCCTCCTTCCGATTGACAAAAGTAGAGATGCTGAGGTGGACCGCTTTGATCCCCTAGGAGTAAAGGTCAGCGCCTCACCACGCTTCGATACCTGGGCATTAATGTAACCCGAGACCTTGACTCTCTTTACGAGGCTAATTTTCCCCCACTATCACTCACCCTTCAAAAGGACATCCAAAGGTGGTCCAGACTCACCATCTCCTGGCTGGGCTGTTTAAATGCAATAAAAATGGTGATTCTCCCTAAAGTACTCTATCTGTTCCAAATGATCCCCATTTAAATGCCCCAGGAATACTTTACGAACACAAGAAAAGTTCTTTTAGCCTTCCTGTGGCAAAGCCAAAAGCCGAGAGTTCCCAGATCCTTGCTCCAGCTCCGAAAGGACAATGCGGGGGTAGGCCTCCCAGACATAGAAACATACTACAGGGCAGCCCAACTACGTGTCCTTGTCCCACACATCAGGCAGAAGTCAGAACCACAGTGGATAGCCCTAGACAATTATCATCTCCGACCATTCATCCTTGGAAAATGGCTATGGGTTCCGGGGCCCCAATTCCAAAACAGCAATCACCCCATTATTGGAACAATATAGGCAATATGGACACCAGGCAAGAAAATGGCGGGAGTTACGACCTGGCCCTCTCCCCTTGGACATCTTTGGTCACCGGGGATCCGAGATGCAATCCCGGATCCAGGGAGCTTCGAGACATGGTACGATATGGGACTAGAAAGGGCTGGTCAACTCTGGAGAGTCAGAGCCTTCATCACCATTCAGGACCTGCAAGAGGCACTTGGCATAGGTCCGCTCTCGATCTTCCTATATCTGAGACTCAAGGGGGTGATGACTAGGGCGATATGGAAGGACAAGTTACAAAGGGATCTCACCCCGTTTGAAAGCATTCTCAACACAGGTATGAGTTCTAGGGCCTTAATAAGTGCAATGTACTCGGCGCTGATCGAGATTGATATTACGCCATCCCACACATTGAGGAGTAGGTGGGAATCGGACATGAGCAGGCAGATCTCACCAAAATTATGGCTCCAAATTTGTAGACGAACGGCAAAATCCTCCATCTCTTGCCAATACAAATTACATGCCGTCAAGCTGTTGTACAGGTGCCAATATGACCCGCTCTGTCTTGCCAAAATGTACCAAGGGGTAAGCCCATGCTGCTGGAGGAGCTGTGGGAAGCGGGCCAATTATTGGCATATGTGGTGGGGATGTGAGGTGGTCCAAGCTTACTGGACGGAAGTTCTCAGCTGGATCAAGGAGTTGGATGATGATGACAGAGAGAAACATCCACTTTTGATCTTGTTTGGCTTGGTTGAAACGGACGATATGATCATGAAAGCGCCCACAATGATACAAGGTCTACTGTTGGCCGCCAGAGCTTGTCTCACCATGGTATGGAAGAGAGCCAGGCTCCCTAATAAAACCGAATAGCTGGGTGTTGCCCTGAATAAATATAGAATGGACAACCTCACTGCAGTCCTCCATGGGGATCGCACCTCAGTTGAGAATGCATGGTCGGAATTTCGAGCTAAATATGTGACATAAAAAGAATGTGTGCAAAGCGTTTTTATATTTCAGAGACAATCTAAGTAGTGGTTGACAATGTCTGCTATATCAAACCCGCAGGATCTAATGTGCACATGTGATCGACGCCATGGAGTCAAAATTGGTTCAGATGTATATATTGGTCTCTTCCAGCCCTTCAGATGGTATTACGTGGAAATGGGGGAGGGGGAGGGAAAGGGTACTTTGGTTTGATGACACTATTGAAAAGTTAAGTGACGTGCAATAGATGCTACGCATTTTATATACTGTTTTTCCTTATGTGATATTTCTCATATTTGACCGGTTGGTCGCAAATGCCTATATATGATTGTCAAACTTTTGCCTTGGAAACCAATAAAATTCATATTAAAAAAAAAAAAAAAACTTTTCCTGACATATAGCTTTATAAGATACTAGGGTGACAAAAATATTATTAATGATTGGTGAACTGCTTGTTCGAGTAAATTAACTATTATGAACATGGCATTTTGCACCACACTAATTTTTGAGGAACCCCGAGGATGAATAGCTGTCATGATCCCTAGCAGAACAAAGGCACATAATGTGGGCAAGTCCTGGACACTAAGAGTTGCTGGCGGGCGTAAGGTGCAGTTTGCAAACATTGGAAGACAATTATTGGCAGCAGCCTCCACCAAGATAGCCCCCAGAGTAGGATACCATACAGAAACCAAGATGGCCATGGGGTTACCAGACATTTGGTCGAAGAAAATTGGTCGACTGGACAAATGGTCGAACCAATTATTTTCACCCCTTTTTTTTATTTTTTTTTGGGGGGGGGGTTCCTTCCCAACCCCCTTTTCCTTCTAAAAAACCCTTTTTTTCCCTAAACGAAAACCAAAAAAATAAATATATAAATAAAAAAAAATCGACCATTTGGTTTTCGACCAAATTATGTCGATGTTTACAGTCGACCACTTGTCTGGACACCGCCCATTGCATGCCACAAGTATCCTTGGTGGTCTAGTTGTGCTGTTTGCAGCACAGTGTTATATAAGCTCTGCCCTTGGCCACACCTAGTGCTTAGCGTTTTTTCCGACAGAGTATGCAAGCAGCATAACACTTGCCATCCTGTTGTAGTCCACGTGCTACGGCTCCAGTCTATCAGTCTATCTTGCCTCCTGCTTACCTGATTTGGGTCAAGCAGTCCTCCTTATACTTACTGCAGCTGCACCTAGACTTTCCTGGACTTTCAATAGCTCGCCGTTTCCACTGCATCATTCCGCAGCTCCTGGGGAGAGAAAGAACATTGTAAGTCAAATCGGAGCGAGCCGCCTTCATGGCTCCCCATCCCCATCATGTCAGCTTACCTCTGGCTGCAATCTGGCAGATCCTGACCCCAATTCAAGCTCGCCACACATCGGGGGCACTTTCAAAGAAGCAGCGATTTGGTTTGGCTGCAGTACCCGAAAGGCAAAGAAGAAAGATAACACGTTTTAAAACACACTTTTGCAAGGTGAGAGACACTTTTTTATAAAGCACTTTGCAGACAATTATACAACGTGCTTGGTAGTCAAGCTCTGACAATATTTACAGAGAAGAGGACTTTAACAGCGCTGAAGATTACATTAAGGAGTGTAAAGCAAAGACACTTACCTTCAGGCATTACATGCGCCTCAGCTGGTCTGGCCACAAACCCCAGTGACGAGATCTGGTACCAAGATGAGCAAGAGTCTTGCAAAGCCAGTCAGCACGCCCTGGGGAGAAAGTACGGGAGGTGGGGGGAGTAGAAGCATGGTTCTTTCCTTTTCACATTATCCATCTCTAGGTTCATCCAGAGGGTCCGGCACCTATCTCATCTTCCCAAGAACCCTACCAAATCACTCCCAACTGTACTGTACGCTGGGCAAACAGCCTTTCAGCGCAACAGTGGGAAGAGAGTGGTTTGGTCTAAGCAGCACACAGTCAAGTACCACACTTCCAGCGATCCGGACCAGGCACTCCTGCAGGGCACCAGAGGTAAGCATTACAATAAGTAATCTCAAGGACACCTATACCCACCATAGATAGGTATCTGCAGAAATGGTTGAACATAAAAAATACCTAATGAGAGATGACTGAATTATTTTGGTCAAATTTGTTAGGGATTTTTGTTTATTTTTATTAAAAATAGATGGGTGGTTGTGTAAGGGGATAGGTTAAGGTAGAGGTAAATGCGCAGGGTGTGGGGGTCTCCTCGTGCATTATTTAAAAAAAAAAATGTATCAAAAAGTATTTTGTCATTTCTCAGTAGGTCATTATTTTCTTATCATTTCACAGTAATCCCAAGAAATATACACAGGTGTCACTCACACTGGGTTGGTACAGGAAAATAATAGAAACTAAATGCACTTTGAACATTTGTAAGATGTCTATGCTTTGTGGATTCTGATGTAATTTTACTTATGTGTTTGGTTCAACAGTTTTTGAATATAATAGGTATAGACATTTCCACTTGTGAATGGACTCACTCGACCATGTACAGATGATTGATGTGCCTCCATGTTTATGTGATTCAAGCTAATGGATGTGCACGACAAGCACTAAATGTTGGGTGCTACTAAAATGTGTTTATTGTAAATGTGTATATATGTTTCTGATAATTGAGCAAGTCTTGTAGCAAAAAAGCATAGCAGCACCAATTGATAGAACTTGAACACGATTGATGGTCATGATCACAACAGAATTAATTGTTAAATTACTGTCAATAAAAAGAACATACTGGGTGACAAATAGACCCACCAAGAAAGTGTCAAATAAGTATGACTGTCACTAGGAATGCTGCAAAGACTAGTTGGAACAAGTGCACATGAATTGCCACACACATCTAAATTAATAGCACATAAATAGCTGCATTTGAATTAAACTATAAGGACATCTTATGTGTTATATAACAACAATATTAGCACATAAACTTTTCTGTTTTCAATATATATCATTATAATAAATTAAAGGGGACCAAGCACCAACCACTAAATAATGTGACATGGCCAATTGGAAGTATAGCTACTCATTAGGCCTCATTACAAGGTTGCTCGTAAGCTTCTGTTTGCACTGGCGGCTTACCAGCAGCCTTTGCTTACTGTTTCTGCCACCATTACTGGATATTACGGGCTGCGGCGGAACAGTAAATTCCAATTCCTATGGAGTCTGATAGTATTCCATGGGATGGGACCCACGGAAGCACTTTCACCACTGTTAACTGTGTGGTGCTTCAGTGAATTATCTGCCGGTAGGGGCTTGAACTATGCCGGAACAACTAACCATTGTTACTGGCACCTTTTTCCGGTTCGACATGCTCATAATTAGGGACACATTGTGTAGTGTTCTAAATCCAGCAACACATTTTTAGCTAGAAAGAGGCTGTATCCAGGACATCTTGCATCACCACAGGCTTCCTTTCACACCATCCAATGTATCCAGAAGAATCTCTTCATCCCTGTTGGAAGAATAAATGTGGTAGTTAAGATAAATGATTAAGATTAAGTAAGTGATTAATTAAGTGATGAACCCTATTTTCCTGTGTCGCATGTCAGTTGGCAGCTGTGCTGAATATTCAGGGGACAATCTGCAGTGCCACCAAAGTTGAGGGGGACAGACATCTCTATCCCCCGGAAATTACTCCCATGCATCCAAGGCAGAAGCAACCTCTGCTCCAAAGCCATCAATAGAGAACAGCTATGCTTGCGCTAGCCCCCATGTGCTAGCTGTGCACTAGATCCAGGAACCTGATTACTGGAGGACAAGGGCCCCCGGTCGGTTCCAGCCAACTTCTCAACTGGAAGTGTGAAACTGTAAAATCATCTTACTCTGTAGACCCTGGATTGTGCCTCCCATCAACCCAACATTTTAGAGGCAGCGTGCACCATGTTTCATTGTCTCAAGACATCTGCAAGCCAGTTTGACCGGTAGTGCTGCTTTTTGCTGGCTACATATCTTCAAATCACTCACCTTTCAAACTATCCAGTTGTTGGCATGCCCTATTATTGAAGTAGGCAGCATTAATCAACCCGATGACCGGCTCGACTCTATACAGGCAACTGTTTTGAACATTGACTCGACCTGCTTGAAGCGATCGACTCGCCCATCTTGAATGCTGATTTGACCCAATAAAAGTTTTGTTTCACCGCTGATTCAATCTCCACCTCAAACTGTTAAGCCAGCGACTCAACCGTCTCGAATGCTGACTTGACCCAAGAGAAATCCTGTATATCTAACCAACTCTGTACTCACTCACCGGTGGGACCGCATGACTCGAACGTCACGATTTTGGCTTGATGACAATAAAAGTGCTTAGGAATACAGATCGATGCTGTCCAGTTCCCAAGAGAATTAACAGTATTTTGAAGAGGCCCTTGCCTTCTTGTCTATTTTTTAAATGACATAGTAACGTTTATGCCCCCTTTGTTTGACTTTTTAAACATATTATTGGACATTTCAATTGTGCTGAAGTCTTCTTGCCGGAAATAGCCTGCTTGTCAATCCAGTTGCATTCTCGGTGTTTTTGTTACGGGGATCGGTCTTCAGTATTTTTGATTTGTCGATTGCTTTGATTGATATAAAATAACGTCACAATATGTTATATAGAATCTTGATTGGACATTCTTTTATTTTGGAACCATTTCCCTATTTTGGGTTGCTGCTATCATCAGCTGAAACCCCTACTGAATGTATATCCAGCTCTCAGCCCACGTTAGCAAAAGAGGTGGAGGTGTACATGTCAGGCTGGGCCTATTTCACTTTTATGATTGGGATCACTGCTGGTTTAGTAGCAGTATGGGGCTGAGTAGGCGGTTTAGCCAATACTCATCCCTCTACGGCTGCACAGCAGTAATCAAGTTGTCACACTCATAACAACATTGCTATTGTAAGAAGCCTATGTTCCTCCTTCAGGTCAATAAATGCAACTATCCAGGTAATACCAATTGTCTGCCCTACACACATTGGACAGGGATACATGCTTACAAGCAGCCCACAAGTCCACCATGTACCTTTGTGAATCAAGCCGACTAAGCCTTAGGAATAGTCATTCTAATCCAATGATTAAGGATACCAATTCCAGGTTTCCTGACATAGCACCCAGGCCCAAAAGAGACACCAGTTTAATGATGCACCTGGCCACTCTAATTCAGATCGGTGGTACCTCCACACATTTACACCTAGCAGTTTTCCTTCCATTTTCCTATTTTCCACACTGGGGGCTCTACGTTTTCTTCTGCAGCTTGCATAATCAACCTGCTTGGACGTCTATGTGTTGCTAGTTGGTTTTGCGACAGTTTTTGTGTTGCAGTGCCACCCATTTCTGTATTTGTCCTTGGTTCTTTCTACGCATTTTTCTTTTCAACTTTTGAAAGACACCCTGCAAAGATTTCTTAATGTTACCGGCACTTCCCATTCCTCCAGTGGTGCAAGGTATGCAGATTTCATTGGAATACAGGTGCCAGTTCCCTTTGAGGACTTCTCTGGCAGCAAAAGGTAATATTAAGTATAATAATGTGTGCACCCCTGTCTCCCCAGGAACCCCGGCTGAAGGAAGAATTGTTCTATTCTGGTTTGTTGTGGGCCACCCCCAAAGTGCCAAAGTGGCTTACCCCTGCTCCTGTGCCAACGTTCCACCAAGGACTGTTTTGGACTCATATACTAAATAGCACTGAAGGTAACAAGGTGCATAGAATGGCCAAGGACATGCAGGATTGCAAGTCCCTCCCTGATAATGAGATTCCATTAGCAACTCATACCAGACCTTGTACTGGGGCTCTGAAAGGTGGTTGTTTCAGTCTTCATGAAGAGGTTCTTAAAGGAGTTTGCTTGGTCTTCATATCTATGGATTCCCACATTGGAGCTGCTTGTGGTTTGTTTAAGGCTCTGAAACAACTAATCCTCTGAACATTGTTTCAAGGCCCACACAAACAGTGGAACAATGCAGTTTCAGGGTTTAACCATTCCCATGGCGCTGAGGAGTTGTGCAAATACAGTCAATGTCAAATCCTCTAACAAAGGCACTGGGGTTTGAAATACAACTAGGAAGACATTGCTGAAGGATTTGCTCTCATAAGCACAGCAGGAAGAAGTTGCAGAGAGTTGAGTCCATGTACTCGTCAAATGTGAGGGAGTCATTCCTCTAGAAGGCTGAACTAGGCATCTTCCCTCACCGTTTCCCTTAAATAACCTATTTTCAGTGGACAAAAATTCAAGAACCAAAGTATAAGAAAGCAAAGTAGGAGGGCAACAGGTCTTAACTGAGAAGGAAATCTTAGTTTAATCCTTTGCTGCCCTCAGCAGCTCCCACAGCCTTCTACCAAAGTTGTATTTTCGACAAGAAAGGGCTACTAGCAGACACTGGCATTCCAAAAGGGGGGATGGGGATGTGTATGCAGAGTAACTCTCTGCTCAAAGAAGGATGTTGTTGGCATAAATGGTTACTTTAAAGAAGGATTCCAAGTTAATATTGACGGTGTCCACTGCAACAACATATTCAGAGGAAACTGCTGTCTTTATGGGACATCTGGTTTCAATGCTTGGCCCAGAAGCCCTGTTAGGGTCCTACCATTCTTGGTGGATGATATTCCTTCTCCACTGGCACACAAATATCGACTGTAAGGATCTGCTGTTTTGGAAGTAGTGAGAACCATCATAGACGGTAATCAAAGGTTGGACCTGATATGGGCTGAATCCTCATCCACCGCTGCCTGCCTGAGATGTTCCTCTGGCATCTCCCAATCCTGTGCGTGTTCTTTCTCTATGGTGGGAGCCTCTGTAAAGAAAGGGATGGATGTTGACAACTGGGAAACAGGTTGGGTAAGTGTAGATACCCAGTTTGTTACAGACAGTACCAGAGCCTTCGGGGGTGGGAGTATGGGGTATGTATTCCATTTTTTTTAAAAGCATTCGCTATTGCCTCAAATATGGCCTGAACCTGCTCAGGAGAGCAAGTGACCACTCTAATGAGAACAACAAGATGTCTCCTAAGAGAATCCACATCAGGAGATGGAGACTTTCTCCCATTCTGATATTGTCTAACCTCACAAGGTATTGCATTATCTTCCCCAGAATTAGAATGGTGAGAAGATCTATGTGAAGTACGTCTTTGAGTCACCCAGCGCCGATCCTCGAAATTAAAAAGAGGGCAGGAGATCGCCAGTCTAAAAGTCTCTATACATGACAATCACACCAGACCAGGCATCTGATTCTTATCTTTTATTCCCTTTCCAGTCTATCAGCTTCATTAAATATAGGGGATGCATCTGCAATTTGCAACTGCTATGGGAGTGATTGTTGCATGTTGTGCTAGGTCTGAATTAAGCATCTATATTCAGAGAATGGGCAATATAAAGAGCGGCACACATAACTTCAAAACACACTGTCATCGTCTGATGCCAGATATATGCATCGTAATGCTCATGGGTCTGATCGTGAAGCTCCAAATATGAAGCTCTGTCCCACACTTTCAGAATTATGAAATATGTTTATGTGGGGTTTGCACAAATGTAGCATTCTATGCCAAGCATTCCATTCCCCCTTTACCATTTTCTAGGGTCTACTTGCTGAAAATTAGCAGACCTAATATGTGAACAAAAACGTCCACAAATAAAATATCAGTGACATAAAAGGACACTTGTGAGTACAATAAGCATGCAGATCCACTGGGTGCCCATTTCAACTGAGACAAGACAAAACAAAAATCTATGGTATGTGCCCACTGTTCTTTAACCTCCTCCTGGAGATAGGATTAAAATATGTGTGAGACGTTTTTTCTTTTGTTTTATAGTGGAGTCTCTCCTTGATTTGTTTTGGCTATCGGGGGTGTTTAAGTGCTGCCTATACACCAGAATATTGAATTGGAGTACAGCTAGGAGGGAGCTCACATGTGAGGAAGGACATACAGCTTGTCACTGTTTGGTTATTTGCTCACCCATTGAGTTCCCATGGCCATGGTCATCTCTATGGTTATTCTGAAGCACTACCTGTCCCTCCTCACCCAACACACATCCTCCTGTGATCTCTTTGTCAGTTTGAGCTAGTTCTAACAAGCACTGACCTCACACGTTGGTCTGCCAGTGTACATTCTAAGCAGCCTCATGAGAGTTAATGGTGTAATAATAGTTGTGCACTTGCTATAAGTGTAATATAAATATCTTAAACAAGTGTGCCAGAGGTCACTTGATTTATATCTGGTCCATGCACTGAGCTCCTAATAAAGACATGCATTTTCAAAGCTAACACTTTTGGCTTGAGTATAGGCATTACAAACTCATTTATCAGCTACTGCTATCATATCCCCAGGCATTCATACCATTTACTACTTGTTACTATTAAATGGCCAGTTAGTGCCTTTATGGCAGTGCCTGGCAAATGCCTATTCCATGCTTTCACAAAAGCACATTTGTGTTTTCACTTTGCTAATTCTTGTTTGAAGTAAGCAAAAGATCCACATCCCTGGAGTAAATAACTGGCCAAATCAGTGTGGTGCTTGGGGAGTCTGTTCTAGAAATAAATTACAACAGCCAGCAAAAACGCTTGCATACTTTTGCAGATAGGATTGACAATCCATTGCCACCTTTACACCAACCTTTCCCCATAAAGCATTCTTTTGATAAGCTTGTACCCATATTGCAATCTTTTGATAAGGTTGTACCCATATTGCATTTTTTTGATAAGCTTGTACCCATATTGCAATCTGTTGATAAGCTTGTCCCCATATTGCCTTTTTTATAAGCGTGTACCCATATTGCAATCTTTTGATAAGCTTGTCTTCATATTGTATTCTTTTGAGAAGCTTGTACCCATATTGCAATCTTTTGATAAGCTTGTCTACATATTGCATTCTTTTGATAAACTTGTATCCATATTGCAATCTGTTGATAAGCTTGTCCCCATATTGCATTTTTTATAAGCGTGTACCCATATTGCAATCTTTTGATAAGCTTGTCTCCACATTGCATTATTTTGATAAGCTAGTCCCCATAGTGCATTCTTTTGAAAAGCTTCTCTCCATATTGTATTCTTTTGATAAGCTTGTACACATATTGCAATCTTTTGATAAGCTTGTCTCCATATTGCATTATTTTGATAAGCTTGTCCCCATATTGCATTTTTTTGATAAGCTTGTACCCATATTGCAATCTGTTGATAAGCTTTCCCCATATTGCCTTTTTTATAAGCGTGTACCCATATTGCAATCTTTTGATAAGCTTGTCTTCATATTGTATTCTTTTGAGAAGCTTGTACCCATATTGCAATCTTTTGATAAGCTTGTCTACATATTGCATTCTTTTGATAAACTTGTATCCATATTGCAATCTGTTGATAAGCTTGTCCCCATATTGCCTTTTTTATAAGTGTGTACCCATATTGCAATCTTTTGATAAGCTTGTCTCCACATTGCATTATTTTAATAAGCTTGTCCCCATAGTGCATTCTTTTGAAAAGCTTCTCTCCATATTGTATTCTTTTGATAAGCTTGTACACATATTGCAATCTTTTGATAAGCTTGTCTCCATATTGCATTATTTTGATAAGCTTGTCCCCATATTGCATTCTTTTGATAAGCTTGTACCCATATTGCAATATTTTGATAAGCTTTTCCCCATATTGCATTCTTTTGATAAGCTTGTATCCATATTGCAATCTGTTGATAAGCTTGTCCCCATATTGCATTTTTTATAAGTGTGTACCCATATTGCAATCTTTTGATAAACTTGTCTCCATATTGCATTATTTTGATAAGCTTGTACCCATATTGCAATCTTTTGATAAACTTGTCTCCATATTGCATTATTTTGATAAGCTTGTACCCATATTGCAATATTTTGATAAGCTTGTCCCCATATTGCATTCTTTTGATAAGCGTGTGCCCATATTGGAATCTTTTGATACGCTTGTACCCATATTTCAATATTTTGATAAGTGTGTGTCCATATTGCATTCTTTTGATAAGCTTATACCCATATTGCAATCTTTTGATGAGAATAAAAACACTCTCTTATGGTGTATGGTTTCTAATTGAAGTAATGCATTTCTTTTCCCTATTCTTCTCTTGTATTGTCTGTTTTAAGCATATCCACTCTGTTTAAATCCTGAATCCCGAATATCATGTTAGAAGTTAGTAAATATGTATTCATTGCTTGTGGCATGAACGCCATTAGGGAACACATATCATATGCATAAAGGGTATACTAATGAAATCAGTTAACAAAAAATATGAACATATCCCATTCGGCAACTAAAATATAGTAAACACAATTCATGCGGGAGGTGCATTTTTTATCTAAGCTTACAACATACTGCCCTCGCCTTGAATGAGCCCCTTGGCACCAAACTGAACAGGGTTGCATGTGAGAAAGAATAATTCCCTGGCATGCTTTGGACCATTTATTTTTTATTTTTGAGTAGTGGTTGTTCTGCTTTAGTTTTTAAGCATTCGTCTATTTGTGTAAGTAGTTAATTGATTATCACTTGTAATCGTGTGAACTTTTGTAACTGTCTTTTAGTCAGGGAAAGAAGGCTGCTGGTGTGAATTTTGCTTTTTGTTTAACTAATTGTTATCTGATGGTGCCCTCTTGATGCAGTACTGATAGGTAACTGAGGCAGAATGTGTGACATGGAGCAAAGTGTATTTTATTTAAACTCTAGTGGCCTGGTTTACACGATCAGTTATTTTATCAGGCACCTAGGCACAAAGTGTAATGTGTGTTGTTGCAATGTTGTCACTATTTTATAAATAAGACTTCTATTAGTGAACAGAAAGCCCTCCATACACCAGGATACTGATGGCGGAAGTGGGGCATGTGAGGCTGCATTTAGTGTATGGTGTCAGCATATGCACACCTGGGTGTATACCTTTAGCGTATGGTGACTACATCGGGAAGGTGATCACCCGATTGGGACATGGGAGGCTTGACTGGGCATGTGACCTATGCAATTTTGCATCTTTTGTTTTTGTAGTTTCCATAGCGCCCATAGGAAGCTAGTTGCGAATGTTGGGACAATATTCTTTCTAATAAGAACACTGCCTCATTTTCTCCCAAAAGGCCTTCTGTTCCCAATACCTTGAAAAATGTTGTTCTCAGCTGGGCGTGAAAGGAAATAAAAGTGGAAGACACTGCTTCTTGGAATCCAGTGGCGGCAGGTGAACCTTTAAAAAGGTGGGGTGTAACTACCAGCATCATTTTCACCAATCACAACCATTTCCAGGGGAATGTATGGGGCTCATCTGAAGAAGGTTTGGAAAATACATGGGACCAGTGGTGCGACTACCGGCAAAAGTGTCAACTGTAGTGCGTTATGCCATTATTCTACACTAAACCCCAGATGTTGAGTATATCAGCATGACTCCTTGACAGATGTGTATCGTTTGAGAACTGAAGGTCAATGGCTCAAATCCTGACCTGTAGCACCCACTGATATTCCACAAACACAACCCAGTTGTGATCTGCAGTCCTCCTGATATTCGCAGTACCACACCCACGTCTGTTGTTAGTGCCTCCCTCCTGATTGTAAGCGCCTCCTATTGTTCTAAGAAGGACACATTCAGCTCTGCCCATGCACCTCTATCCTGTACTACATCTGTTTCATCATTGAGCTCCAAGCACATCATTGCGAATGTACTCCATCCTAGCCTCTTTTGCATGCTGCTATTCCAATATTGGGGGGTGGGGGGTACAGAGACTCCACAATGCACTTGAAACCTGTCGCTCTACCAATTAACATCAAGCCTGACCAGCAATAACCTCTACTATTTTGATGCTGGCACCCATATTTATTTTTCGAGGGCAATTCAAAACTGCCCGTATTATGTCTGCTTGTACTGCAAAACTGAGAACTATGCAAAGATCTGCCAGATCAATTTCAATCCTATGTGTCCAATTTTGAGGCAAACACACAAACACACACACACACGTAACCTTCTCCCATTACCCAGGCTCCAGTACTGAAAAGCCATGCACCACTCCTCAATCCTGTTTCAATGGGTCATTTCCCTTCTGCCCATTGTTATTCAAGTACATATTTAATATAAAATTCAAATACAACTCTTTATAACAGAAGGAACCCCTGCAATTCCAGTGCTGGCCTCAGATACAGATTGCAAAATAGCCTTTCTTCTAAGCATGTTATGTCATTGCATATACAAACACACAGACCTGACCGTGACTCTCAATAATAACCACTAACATCTTTTATATTCTAGTACCATGACTAAGAAACTGCTCTGCCAATATACTTCAGTCCTGGAGAAATCGCGCACCATTTCAGCACTGGGACTCACCAGCAGTTCTGCCAATTTACCACAGTCTTCTGTCTCCAGCTTGACTCCATCATTCGTACTGGGATCCCCAGATCCACTTCACCAAATGCAAAATGATCCTCCTGCCATGCAGTCACAGTTTTTCAAAATGCCAACACACTTATCTCAAAAAGTGTTGCAAAGGGAGCTATGTCACTGCAACGCTTACAGAGATTCTAAGTGGGTGAAAGCAAACTTCCTTTAGGCATCACATAGCACAAGTCATGCCCACACAATTGGCAAGGGGGACCTTCCTATTCAAAAGATATATTGCAGTTCTCTCAGGTTTTCTGTGGACATGTGTGAGAATGCCACCCAGAACAGTTTTTCCCCTTTGGATTCTGGGACTTGTCGTTTTCCTACATTTCAAATGGAAAAGAAAAAACTGCAAGTCCCAGAATTCCAAGCAAAAACAGGACTGGAAAGCCTTCTCCCCCATGACCACGGGTAACATGAGACCGCTGATATTGACAGGAGGCATACATGTACCGGGACATTTGGGGGCTGATGTACAGCGTATCCCTGAAAATAACTGTGTAGGGGACATCAGTCCCATAGTGGCAGTGATGAAAACAACCCAGAATAAATGCTCGCGGTGCTATATGTAAGATCCAAGTACAGTGTCTCTAAAATGGATGTAAAGTCAATCATTAAAAACTTTGGTTTGATAAGCACCTATAAAGGAATCACTGACCCATTAGGTAATAACATAGTCCACGATTTATCTGTGGCATGCCTGATTAATGGTTAAAGTGCACCTTATAGCATAAGATACCTTGGTAGGTTGAGTGCCTACTGCAGACATCCATTAGGCAATAAAATAGTCCATGATGTATCTGTGGCAAGCCTGATTAATGGTTAAAGTGCACCTGGTAGCGTACGATACCTCAGTAGTTTGGGTGCCTACTGCAGAGATCTGCAAATGTAAAGGTCACACACTCACATTTGAAAGGTAATGCAAATGTGTTGGCCAGTAAAATACAACGCAATGTGTCATGCTAATATTATTGTCTTTTAACGCATACACAGAATACACATACTTACATTTCAAAAACTATATTGAGGGAGCTTCTGGCATATATATAATTTATATACACACACATGTTGTGTGCAGAGGTAAGTGTATTGATTCTGCTTTTCTTAAAAAGCATGTTCTTAATACCTGTACTATCACAAGTCCTACAGGTACAAGATACGTGTGCGCATGAAATACCTGCCTGACTTTTGTCACTTTACCTCTTCACAATCTGTTCTCCGAGTCCTTGCAAAAAGTACAGACAGACCAGACAAAGCATGGAATTCAAAGGGATCAGAGTGAGCGCTTTTTTGATTCAAAGTAGTACTGTAGCATCCTGTCACCTCCCCTTAGTTTCGTTCTAAATGGGCAGAAATATATCAAAAAAAGTACCTACCTTTTTACAACTCACATCATTGGTGCCGACCTCTAAGTTGGCAACTTTCTACTTCATCTCCCTAAACACGCAGCTAGCTGTGCCTACAAAAGTGCCTACAAAAGTGCGTTTTAGATTCCTGGCCTGTGATTGTGTTTTCCGGGTCTGACCTCGGTTCACAAATGACACTGAAACTCTCACTGGAGACCACGCCTTCCTAGTGGGTTTATTGTCTTTAGCGCAATCAATTTTTTCCCTGATGAAAATTCCTCTCCACTCCCTCTGCTGCACAACTGAGCATTTGATGAAGGGGCGCCACAAGCATAAAACACACGCACACATGCGCACTTGGAACTTTTGTTGCTATATAGTAAAATGATTACAGCCAGAGAGAGCAGTTACAGATAAATGTTGTGCTCTCTCTCTCTTTCATTTAGTACAGATGATCAGTGGGGCTCCGCCCCAACGCCCACAATGCACCAGCCACCACTGAATCGCTTCATGATTGGCCAAAGGCTCTGTTCCATCTTGTAACTTAAAGCGGAAATGAATGGTTGCAGAAAACTCAGCCACATTTAAATTTCTGGTCAGGACAGTATGTCCATCTTTTGCAACATTTCCCTCAGTTTTCCTATCTGGTTTTGCCCAACACCGTTCTGATATTCCAATTGAAGTGCTTGTACAGTGACGCGCTGCCTTTTGCAGTTTGGCAGTTTATTTTCTGCAGTATAGACTCTCCTCACGGGAGAGTTGCTTTTCTCTTCTCAGTTGCCACCATCCAGAGATCTAGCTACCAGCTTGTTGCCACCTGGCGTCAGCCTATTGATCTCATACCGGATGTGGATCTTCACACTCTGGCCAGTTCCGTGCTGGTGGCTGCACCCAGGCCTAAGGAAGATGTGTTAGAGTTTTGTATGTGTTACCCGTTTTAAAAATAATACAAGACATGAAATAATTGTTGAATGCTGAACGTTGTAAAAGGGACTCTTGCTCCACGTGAGCATGGCATTCTGTTGTTATTTTTTTACTCTTTTGTGGTGTCATAACGTATATGCGTGTTCACAATACCCACGCAAAAAGTGTTTTCTTTCTGCTCAAGTGGAAATAGTATGGAACAATTTAAAATGCAGAAAGGGGATTGTTCATTATAAAAAGAGGAGAGGAATTGTTCCCTACTCCAAATAGCCCACCAATCTTCACATTGCCAGTACCCGAAGACACAAGAAGTGAACGATTATAGCTTTAAAACCATCAGTACATCACCAATACTACGCTGCAAATGCTCTCCTGCCTTCAGAGAATAATATCAGGTATGGCAGTGTTATGGCTATAGCCTGTATCACACACATTTGGCTTCTCTAAATATCATTGTTAGTAAATACCAACCCCGCGACCAGCGTGCCTTATTCAGAGGGTAGGTAGCATGAAAACAATAATTGTTGCTTAGCAGGGTGCACATGTAAAAAAATATTAGGTGGTAATAGGTGGATTCTACTTCAATTATACGGCGTAATTTAAAATAGAACCCTTGAGAAACACGTATGTAGATGAACAGAGAGTTCCTGAGGGATCCATGTTTTAATTGAAGACGACCGAGAAGAAATAGGAACATGGAACTTGAGAAAGTCAAAAAAGAGGTGCTGCTTCAATTGTTGTTTTGTGTTTTCCCAAAGTGTAGTCAGTGTTTACTTTCAGGTTGAGACATGCATTTTTTTAAATCTGTTCTGGTCATATCATTTACTTGATGTCCCCCCCTCTACTCCCTCCCATAATGATAAGCTACTCTTTCGGGCAAAACATCTCTCCCCTGGGCCCACACTTGTAGTGCAACTGACACATGCCTGTTGAAAATAAATTGATTGTAAAGTAAGATCAGACACTTTTAATTTTCGCATTAAGGGACGATCGAAAAAGTATTATAAACATTTTGAGATTCTGAGTTGGTAATTACCCGGGAGTAAATGCGTAGAGTGTGATTATGCTTTCCTTGAGCATTATGACAAGGCACACATGAGTAATGAGGCCACATGAGAGTCCAGATGAAAAGTGTTTGCGAAGGGATCGGAGCATAACTGCAGTCGTGACTTCATAGAGGTATTCTAAATTCCAGTGTGATTGAACACAGAATCAAAAATGGTGATATAATCAGTGGTAGAAGTGAGCGTGAGCGGTTGGGAGCGGTGCTCCTCTACTTTTTTAAATTACCTTTCACAGCTCCTATACTTTTATTTTAAAAAGAAACCGTTCCGGAATGGTTTCGTTTTAAAATAAAAGTGTAGGAAGAAGTTGAAACTTGCACTTTCAGTGCACTGCACCGAACGTTCCCTTAAACAGCAGGTGCAAGTGTTTGGGGGTGTGTATTGTGTCTAGGAGGGAACGTGGTGATGGGGTTTGTGTGGAGTGGGTG
Source organism: Ambystoma mexicanum (assembly GCF_040938575.1). Taxonomy (NCBI): domain Eukaryota; kingdom Metazoa; phylum Chordata; class Amphibia; order Caudata; family Ambystomatidae; genus Ambystoma; species Ambystoma mexicanum. Next base: position 901,970,372 of record NC_090922.1, read on the forward strand.
CAGGCCAGCTGGGAACATAGTTCCACTACTTCTTTTCGTACACTTCAGGGCCGTCACAAGAGGGGTGCAGGGGGGGCAAACTGCCCCAGGCCTCGCGCTCAGGGGGGGCCTCGCGGCCGCCTGGATGAGATTTCATCTTGGGAGCTGCGAGGTGTCATTAGGATTGAAAAAAAAGGATTAAAAAAAAAAAGTTACACGAGCACACAGCATTGGGGGTAGGGCGGGGAGGGCCATGGCCCACAGGGGATATAGTGGGCACTGAGCAGGTGGTGCCAGCGGCACTGTACAATGTAACAGTTTGCTGGCGCCCGGTCCCAGCATCATTCCACGTGGTTTGCAAACCTTGCATTTTGCAGACGACGCAGGCGTTGGAGTCAGAGATGAAGTAGTTAAGTGAAATTACTTCAGTGCCTGGACTCCAGCGCTTGCGCAGCAATTGTGTCGGATTTCGTTGTGGCCTGGTCCAGGGGTCCTTGGATGATCACTGCAGCGCCTGCAGGGGCATATAGGCTGCAGCAGCAGGTAAGGTATCCGAATTTGGGGAATGAGGGTCAAGTGCTAAAAATTAAAGAGGGGGGACTCATCAACAAACGCAATTGGATGTGTCGCCATAAATTAACATATGAAGTTGAAATATGCCCATTTCATTAAATTGGGTTTGCATAACCACTCAAATTAGACAGGACAAATGGATTTGCCTTTCACAAAATCAACACGCACAACAAAAAAAAGAGAGGATATTTTCATCTAAGAGTGTTTTTGAAAATGTTAAAAGGTGTGCACGTTTTAAACTCCAAAACCAATACAAATGTTTTCCCTGGAGTTTGCAGTACTGAAATTGGACATTTCACCTTTAGTTAGTTATTTTTCATCAGGTTATATAATGCAGTAGTGAAGTGTCCGGCCTGCAAACCTGGTGACTTAAATTCAAAGAGGACATTCAATGTTTCTCATTTTAGATGGGGGGGACTGAGTCCACCCTCTTAAAAGTGGGGTGGGTGGACTCCGTCCACCCGCGTGTACCCTCAACTTGAGCCCTAGGTGATTCAATGGCAACCCGTGTGTGTGGTCAGCACCATCAGCGTGTAAACTATAGGTCCCAGAATGCAACACAAAGATAGATATGCATATTCGTTGTCCCAAACTTCCAGCTGATAGTTACATAGCACTCAACCTTACCAAGGTAGGTGAAAACACCAGAATTCTTTTTTTTGGACGGGGTGAGAGCCCAATGAAGTGAATGGGCGTATAGAGGGCTTGGCTAGTGAGGCAGATGACTGTAAGGAGGGTGACACCCTGCAAAAGCATGGGAGTTGAGAGCTATTAACGCTAGTGCAGCCTTCTGTTTTTCAAATACATTGGGTTGGTATCTATTAGATTTTGCTCGCGTTTAACACCTCTTTCAGTTTATCGACTGTAAGATCATTAGATTCACTTTTCTCATAATATGTACAATTATGCTGATCCGCCACATGCACAGATGGTCCGATGCCAGCTGAAAACCACCACTCAGAGCCTAGAAGGCTCACTTTTAGGCATTCCTAAGGTGGAAATGAAATAAACAGCATATCTAGGTGTGCTCCATCAAGCTGCAATTAATGGACCCCTTCCGGCCTTCACTTCCCTGGGGTACATAGAAGTGTTATCACCTTGTTTCCATTTGACACCAGTTCCTCCTCATCACCCACTTTCTGACAAAGTAGGATTTAAAGATTCTCAGTGGGCATTTAGTGTTTCAGGTCCCTGCCAGCTGGCTGTCTCGCCAGGCCTTTCAGCTCTTTCAGTTGAAAGTGGCTCCGGGGGACCCCAGCAAATGCCCCCATGTTGCCAGTCAGCAGTTTTCTAACATGGCAATATATTCCTTTCTATATTAATTTCGTTCTGGGGCTTAAAATTAGAGCTTTCAAATGCTCGTCTTACAGCTGCGTTTGCTGGAGCCCTTTCAGTGGTCACTTCTCTGAGGTACACAGAATTGTTATCTCCATATTGCCTTTTAACACTGGTTCCCCCACATCAGCCAACTTCTGACAAAGGGGGATTTTAAAATTTTCAGTGGGCATTTAGTGTTTCAGCTCCCTGCTGGCAAGCTGTCTTGTGATAATAAGTGGATATTAACTCCTGGCTGTTTTTCTATGTCTCCATCATAATGTATGTACCCAACGGTGGCCTGAGACTGTTTTCCACTCTAAGCAAGGGAGGCCCCCATGTGCCCCAACACATCTTCAGCCAGACCTAGGTAAAGAAAACATAAGTGTTATCAGGTGGATAGACTGGCCTTCATTGAATATTGGCCAGTCTAGCCAGCAATAACAGTCATGGTGCACAGCTGGTCTGCATACACGTTCCGTGGCATGTTTTCTTTTTACTGGCTGTGAGTCCTTAT